>NC_134367.1:46660227-47399394 GCF_035582795.1 Mycteria americana
GAGCATTTTGGGAAACATTAACATTCTCATTTGTGCCAGCACATCTGTACAAATCTTAGAGTATAAATAAAACAATAATGCTTTAAAGAGCAATGCTGCGGGGGTGAAGCAAATCTGAAGTCTAAATGTAACAGCAGCTTTGGCCTCAATACATAAATAAGGAGAGGAGATGGAGAAAGTGACTCATCAACAGCAGCTTGCTTGATTATCCCCAAACTGTCTGAACAGCAAGGCAAGGGGGTGGTGTTCACAAGGATGTGAACTGGGGGTTATTTTTCCTATCTGAACCTGTGCAGAGTGGAATTTCTTGATATCCAAAAGGAATATAATGAATTCATTCCACAATCAGCTGTAGAAACCCCCACCTGCTGTGCACCGTCCCAGAGCAACTGGTTTTTAAGCTGCCAGTGGCATTCAAGCCTGGCAGCATTGTTAACAGCAGGAGAGACGTTGCTCTTATAATTAGCTTGATGTATTTAAACATATTTATATTACAAACATATTTTATGTTTAATAAATGGCAAGTCTGAATACTGACCAAAGTCACATTCATTTGTGTTCTCATACCATACCATGCTTTTCCTGTACTTCAAGCACTCATCACACATGTGATGTTTACATGGTCTTCTTGAAAGACAAAGCAAGAAATGAGTTAACTATGTAGCATGTGTGTACATATACATATATATATGCACACACACACACTTATAAATCACTACGGTTGTGTTTGACAACACAGCTAAAGCAATCTAACAGGTTAGTTTGGTTAAGCTGCATATTCAAAGCTTTTGTTTCTCACTAAGCACATTAGTGTCATCGACCTGAGATCCCTCTCCTGAGATTAAAGTGCCAGAAAGCACCTCGCAGCAACTGCTAGCCATGCAGGCACCAGGAGCTGCCTGGTTTGAATGCCAGCAGTGCCACCAAGCCCAGCATGCCAGAACCCGAAGGACGTGAGAATCTGACATCCTCTAGCCCGTCTTACACAGAGGTTCAATCCCACGAACCTGCTGCAGATACACCAAAAGCTCAACGCATCCTGAAGATGGCTGTGGGTGTCCTGTTGGTTTCTGAGGGCCCACAGGTCACTGTAGGCAGTGGAAGTGACCCAGGGCAAGCCTTCAGCAGATGATAGAGGTCTGCACTGGATCCAGGACCTGGGACAAGAGCCACAAAATCGGTCTGCTCCCATCTCTTCCCTGCTGACTCAGCCCAACACCCATTCAGGTTAGCAAGCTTTTTTTCTTTTGCTGATTTAAAGATAGCAAAAGCCTAATAGTTATGGCATTCTCCAGGGACAGGAGCTTCAGTGCCAGCTCCAAATCAGTCTTGTGCATCTCAGAGACATGCTCTAATCCTGGCACTAAAAGAGGTACACTCACTCGCTTGCTGTCTTTCTGCCTGACCCCTGCCACACATCGCAGCCTGGGGCAGAGGCAGGGTGTCTAGAGGCTGAGGTTCACAACAGCCGTGCATTGCTCTCAGCTCCAGCCAGAGCAGCAATTTCCACCTGCAAGAGGCACTAATTGGTGAAGATGAGCAATTACCCCGGTAAAAGTAAAATGGTTCAGGAGGAGATGCTGAGCATCCACCAGGATTAGCTCCATCCAGAGACAGCACACCACAGGATGTACTTTGCGTCTTTGTTCGATAAATGTTACTACAGTATTACTTATTTATGATGAAGCTACTTTGCATGCTGCTGGCAATGAAATAGTATGAATCACATCTTATATCACTGCTTTGGAGGCTTGATTTTATAAACCTTATTCTGCAGAAAGGCGATCACTGATACAAATTCCCCACTGTGGGACCTGAGGACACCATGAACAAACCCTAAGCTTCTGGTGGTTAGTGAACAGGTTCAAGGACCAATGTGAAGGGATCCCACAACTACAGATGCAATGCTGTCAGGGAGGAAGGTGGTCCTACACAGCTAAAGCCTGATTTTATTTTAGTGTAACTACAGGATGGTCAAAGTTGTTATCCAGAAATTACAGCGGTACAACTGTGATGCCGCATAGCACAGGCTTTGCCTAGTACAGAGAACTGGCATGGTGTAACCTCGCCAACATAGCAAGCTTCTAGTACAGCCACACAGCAGGGACATATAATAAGACTTACAGTTGGATGTTTTAACTACACTTCAGCAAAAATACATGCCTTAGGGAAACTCAGCTGTGTGACTAAACAGGAAAGGCAATAGAGATATACAGCCAGGCATGCACATCTCTATTCTTACTTGGTCTAGCTTTGTCCACCCATTTCAATGCTACCTCCCTGGGTCAGTGCCTGAATTTGCAGTATCTGTCCCACATGCTCCCCTGTGTCATGCCCAGCAGTGCTGAGTCAGCTCAGAGGGAGCTTGGATGGACACACAACAGCTTCACAGAGGAAGGCGCGATTTGCAATTGAGACACAGCAGTGGTATAAGTTTGTCATCAGTGATGTTACATTTAAAGCAGTTAAGTCTACAGACTGTGAAACAACCGACAGTAAGGCAAGGAGATGGAGCATTACGGGATTAAAAGGCCTCATCGTCCCTTTGGCAGCTATAATAATTGAGGGGGGAAAAATGAATTAAAAAAAAAAAGTTACATTTGCAGGCTACTTGAGTCAGATTTTTGAGGCTATGGCACTGCAGATGGGTATAACTGGTGAAGGTCACACTTCTTGGATGGCAGGGATTTCATTTCTAAACCATATCATTTAAATCTGCCTACTGAATGCTAAAATTGTTCCCAGAAAACACTAAAAATTATTTGAAGAACTATACGTACACATGTTGCTGCTCATCTTCAATCACAAGGTGAAAGAAAAGGCAGGTAAATGCATTCAATTTAAATCACACGTTGTTTTGAAGAAAAAAGTGCAACATGAATGCAAGACTTAGTACAGCAAGGACGTAAATGCATGCTACAAAGCAAACTATTGGGAAAAAGCCTTGTGCCTGCTGAGGCAGCCAATGCAGCATCCAAGATGCCATGTCCACCCTCTACTTCTATGAATCCAGACTGGAAGGGCACTTAAAAAGGACTGAAATGTAAAGTAGCAGGGAATCACAGGTATTATTTTGAAAGGTGTCAGTAAAATGCATAGGGTACCAGCAAGGTTATATTTATGTTTTCCATTCATATACATACTTCAGCTTCTCAGGACACTGTGACTAATACTGCATCCTATCAACCAGCAGTGTCGTCAACAATACATATTAAAAGGTGTATCCTGTGTTACAGGAAAGGCAACAATTCATATTGTAATCACACACACAGATAATTAAAATCAATAACTGTAAGATGACAATATTCCGGATTCACTACGAACACTGGATTTGTTCCCCTGCACTCCCCAAATCACAAATGTATTCAGCCATGTTGATTTTTTGTTCTTTATTAATAAGGCTGTTTCTATACGGAGGTCACATGAAACAGGACGGAGGAACAGCCCACTGCTGCTCCCTTCTGCAAAGCTGCAGGCGAAGGGCCTGACTCCTTATCTTGCTCACACAGCATGACAACTTTTCAGGGGAATTACCCCTGACTCATACCAGCATACACAGAAAGAAGCAGCAGTTTTCTAGGGTGAAGAGAGTTGTGAAATTAATAATTGGGTACCCAAGCTTTGTGCAAGAGAAAATAAGCATTCATGTCCAGGCACAAGCGCAGGGGCAGATCTGACAGCATGAGAACACAGCTAGCTTTGCCATGCAAGCTTACCAGTAGAAGTGCTCCTCCACCATTTTTGTCACAGCTCTGGAAACAGCTCTTTCATGCGGACCAAGGTGTTTATTTAAATTCACTCCAAGTTTCTCTTCCAAAAAGTCAATAATGAACTCAGTGCCAGATACTTTCTTGTGATTGTATTCAATCCAAGGCATTTTCCCTTGAGGGGAAAGTTTTCCATCAAAATAGTTCTAAGAAAAAAAAGACAGTAAACAAACAAACGTACAGACAAAAAAGGCCCTTCAAGTCCTGATTCAATGAGAATAAAGGTTTTAAAACATTTTTCTGTGTTTTTAAAGGCAACATTATCCAACAAAACTTTTTTTTTAATCAATACTCTTGACTAGTAGCAGCTGTTCAATGAGAGCAACAACTTTACCATATATGACAATTCAGATAAAATTATTTCCAGGTCCTGCAAGGTGTTATATGCTTTTATGTTGGATGTCACGTGATGCAATATTATTCAAGTACCCAGGTTATTTAAGGGGCTGGAGATGCTCAGATCTGCCAGAAGATTGGGTTCATTATTCTAAACCAGTTTTTAATCACAGGATTGACACCTAAATTCAGCTCTTGGACAGAGCAGCACTTTTCACATTAGAAGTTCTTTATAAAGATTAATTCAGTAGCTATCTCAGCTGCATTACCTCCAAGGATAAAACACACAGTCACAAGCATATAATGAAAAGTATATCATTCTTTCACTGGGCAGGAGGGAAGTCTGCCTTTACATATGCTTCTGCAACTTCAAAACTTAAAAATCTCATACATTTACAGACACACTTACTACAATTGGGTCTCCAAGAGCCCAGCACCAGTACAGCACTAGTGCGTCACTGAATACTGGTATATCTGCTCAGCATAGCACTCACGCATAAGTAGCAATGGATTTTCCCCATTTTAGAGTCGGAGAAGGTGAAACACAGAAATTAGAGAACTTGTGTCTCATCTGACAAACATGAGGAATTGCTCGCTTTCAAAACACGATCAGACATTTGACTTCAATTCTCTCTTACTTCTGAAGACACAGACACAAGGCAGAACCTTCTTCCTTTCTTGTGATTCCCATCCTCGCATCCTGTTATTTAATGAATGAAAAACCCTAGCCCAGAAAGCCAAACCATAAATGCTCACAGTAAAGGCTCTGCACTCAGTCGCTGGCAGTCACTCTAAGTATTTCGGGATCTAGCTCCTAATTGCTGGAAGTTTAGGGTTAGCATTTCTGGACTGACCTGTTTGGGTCTCAAGTTACCCTTCTTGAATCCACTAAAGATGGATTAAAGTCCTCTCGCAGCAAGGCACATACACCACAACGCGCCTCCAGCTCAGTCTGAGAGCACAGCATCCTGGCTACTGCTCAAAACGCGGATGTGCAACGCACTACGAATGCACGGCCATTCCCGGAGGCTCTTCCCTTGTGGATGAAAACAGATGAAATGGGTAACGCTGCTGGGAAAACAATGCCTTCTGGCTGTAGCCTTTTCTGGGATTTCTGCCCAAACAAATAGCATGGTGGGGACACCGGATTATATATAGTCTCATCTACTGCATCCCTGCATGGGTGAATAAAGCAACTGAATCCACCCTACCTGCGCGTGTGGGTGACATTGGCGTTATTACTCTGGTCCACAGTAGAAACTATAAAACTGCTGAATACCTGAAACTGAAAGGAGAGTACTGCCCCATCCTTCCACCTTCCAGACCTTTCCTTCATCAAAAAGGCTCTTTCAGCACTCTGACTGACTGATAGGTTTCCATAATTTTTCATTATGAACTTACTACAGAATCATAAGCTTTTTCTGGAACTACATAGTATGTCTATACGGCACTGAGCATTGCTGGCTTAATCTTTGTTAAGCCCTTTCAGTATGATATTTCCCTTCTTGTGCACAAACACTGATGTTTTGCAGAAGCTACTAGACTTGAAGATGTGTTTATTACATATTGCAATTACTGTAGTCCGTATCATTTGCAACCCAGAAAAACGGCAAGTTCTTATAATTCAACTGCACGTTTCTTCGAGCACATATATGTATAACATATATAAATACATTGCATAAAAACTTGTTAGTAGTACATTAATATTACACTCTCAAAAACACAAATGAGAGCTAAAGTTCTTATAGGAACATTGATTTACCTAAACTTAAATAAAACCTGCTCAGGATTTTCATGTTTCGTTACATACGGTTTATCAAACAAAAGAGGAAACATCTTTCAATGACCTGAGAAAACCTTAGTCTCTTGACAAATCTGTTATACTGTTCTTGTATCCACTGTTCTCAAATGGGTATTTTTAGGCTGAAACCTTGATATCCTTATGGCTGCTACTAATTGCCATCAAATATTTATCAATTTTCCACTTAAAAATTGTTCCAGCTGCAAAGCAGGGAAAACCTATCATTAAAAAAAAACAAAAACAACCAAAATATCCCTTCATACGTCATAGTACATCTAACTGAACTGCAGCCTGCAAAGCAACAGTAACAAGAGCTCCCCAGAACCTCATTTATAAAGGAATTTATAAACAGAAAGGCATAGGGCACTTCTGGGGTAATTTTATAGTACTATCCGGAAGAAATTAGGTTCCATATTTTCAATTACTGCTGCTTATGCTTTTACTTTTACTCATGTCTCTTCCCAAGGAGGCTACCATCTTCACAGACCTGGCATGAAAACAGCATGTTTCTGCTGTGCTACTTAGCAGATTACATAAACGCTCAGCTCTTCATATTCGTGAGGGAAAGAATGAACACCCAAAAGATCTCCACAAGCACCCAGAACGGACTCTTTCAAAGCAAGCTTTACCAAGAAAAGCATCAAACATTTTGAAACAACAGCTAGGTACTATGACAGCTCAGCTGGGGTGGAGCTGCCTGAATTATTTTTGATGGAGAACTCGCACCTAGAAAGGCAGCTTCAAGAAAACGTAAGCACAGTAACAAGGGTGCATCTGTTGGGAGAAATTCAGATGAGAGTAAGGTAGGAAAGTGTCACTCAATTCCACTTCTCACATGCCATTAAAGCATGTTGTGTAACACACAGCAAGTTATTCAATAGCCCAATGCACTATAATAAAGTATAAACACAAGGAACTGAAAGAGTAAAAGCAGTCTGACCACCCCGCTGCCTTTTCTTCACCCCGTTTCATCACCCTCCCTTCGAAGCATTCCATCCCCAGGAAGGTGGTGACCACAGCAAGTCTCTGGAGGCGAACCCCAGCACCAGCTGCCACCCAGAGTGCCATCGCTTCTCCATCACAGACCCACTGGCGTATGGGGAAGTGAGGTGTTTCCTCCTGCATCTGGCTGTTACCCCCCTACACACCCACCTTGCCGCCTGCTGGGGGGGCCATGGGATGTCTGTGTCACCTACAGTGTCCTACAGGTAACACAGCCACAAGGGAACAAAATAAAAGTCTCCAGGTGGTCCAAGTATAGGAAACTCCATATTTGTAACTCCAGCTGAGAACAACACTGCCTGCTACCTCCCCTCCCGCTACCGCTTAATCCCACAACGGCATCCATACCTTCCTCCACCTGCCAGAGCCAAATGCAGCACCATACTCCTAACACAAGGACAGAAACAGAATCTACCTTTTCCAGAAAAAAAGCTGTGTCCTCAGCTCATAAGCTTAGCTCCACCAAACTTATCTCTAAAACCCTACATAGGGTGGTAACCCCACAAACACCTTAAGCCCATATAAGCCGGCATGGCCAAAAGCAGCAAGCTGGCATTCCCAGCACCCACAGGACCCATTCGTGCTCCTGCAGCGTGGCATGTGGAGCATGTGGGGAACTGAGCTGGATTAAAACCAAATAAACTAAGCCTTCATGGCTCCAGCTAGGCCAGCTCTGGCTCAGCCTGATCCGGCACAGAAAAGCATGTGCAGGAAGGGACAAGAGGGAGCTGCTGAAGGTAGGACTGTTGCTTTTGGTGGTCCTGCTGACCTACACCAGCTTAGTGTGCTCACAGCTAGTGAGCATGGATAGAGAGACATGCAACACCAAAAAGCAATGCTGACCTTCAGTATCGAAAATAAAGAGGGAAGGATAACCCTCTGTAGATCCCTCTCTCTCCGAAAAGCTAGGTGACTCACTTCTACCCAGCATTAGCTGTCTAAACGACTCCATCCTGAATCCCATGAAAGCACAGTGTTATCTTTTAGAAGTGACCGTGTCCTGTGACAACCATCTTTTATACTGCAGCTTTCTTTAATTACTCTCCACCAGAGCAACTTTGATCATCACAAACCTCTGAACCACATCAACTGCCATTAGAAATAAAAGAGATCTCATCAAAATACTTTTCCCTTCAAACGTGCAATTTCTACCCAAATTACTCTGGGTGGAGAGGCGATATGCACTAAGTCCTCCTGCTCCAATGACATGTTCAAACTTCAGTATCTTGCAGGTTCTGTAAACCTAAGTGAGGAAAATATATCCCAGGATGGAAATCTCCCTCTTTAACGCTCTGAAGTATCTGATTCAAGCACCATTAAATCTCAAGATAATGAACGTTAAACTCAGGCTTTTAAAGACTTCAGCAAAATGTACTAATTAGGTTTCCTTTCACTTCCGATGTAAAGGAGTTTATTCATGTACAAAGCTGAATGAATATCAACCACAAATACATAAAAAACCCCGTTGTAATATGTTTTTTTCCCTCTGTAAAAGACTGGACATAAACAAAATATTCTTCCTAACACCTCGGTATGCAGCAGTAAAAAGTGACTTGAACCCATATGGGGTGAGCACGCAACTTACCCACAGCTCAGCCTCTTTGAGACAAAGTAAGATGCCAATTTTACATCACTTGGGGGAAAAAAAGAAAAAAAGAGATAGAGACATTTCTTCTACCTAAGATCCTCATTATAATTATCACTGCTGTTGTATCATCTTAAGCGCACTCAATGCTTTACACAAACAGAAAAGAAACCTGTCCCACGTTCCAAAGAGCTTGCACGCTGTACAGCTTCACGACACCGCAACAAGGCGCACGCCAGACTCATGGCATCACAACTAAACCTTGACACAAACAGGCGAGACTGCTAGATTCAAATTTCTGCTCTCCTGGTTTTCATTCACTTGAGAAGCTCAGGCTCTGTCCCCTGCAGGAAGATGGCACAGGATGCACCCAGCCACAAGTAAGGAGCAGTATTCAGAACCTGTAAAAGCAATCCTGTCTTCCTTCACTGGAGGTGAAGCACCAGCGATGGGAGGTAAAGCAAAAGGCAAGCATGTCTTCCCAGTAGAGCTCCAGAGAGAAACCCTCCAGGAAAATAAGAAGCTGCAGCTGCCTAATCTTGATCTCTTTAGCATAGTTACACTCAAAGACCAAATAATGTTATGCTTTAGTTTTAGGGTGTTATTTAGCATTATATAAACTCCGCACTACTCTCCCACTTCAGCATTTCCAGCCAAGTTAGCTTCTAAAATTCATTTAGCTTTGCCAGTTAAAGCTAGAGCTGTTCCAGACCAATGTTATTCAAGTCATATCTTTAAAGGTTATACACCAAATTTAACTGGAGACACAAAAGTGTCGGTGTACCCACCTAGTTGTAGGTGTATGTTTACATCTCCCTGGGTGAGACAGATTGGCGGGGGAGGAGAGACAGGATGCCTATTTGCCATTTCATGCAATTATAGCAAGCTGCAATGTAAAGGAAAACCGTACAATGTACCTGGTAGGGTAAATCAGCCATCCTCAAGTAAGTTTCCATTTTCAGACAGAACGGAGATAAACTTGGAACACCATTGGTAGGCCTTGAAAACTGATGCAGAATGATAGCATCTTTCGAATCAAGCTCTTGCTCTTTCCTATCAAAAACAAAATAGAATTAAAAAATAAAAACACATGAACAGGCACATCAGTACATTAAACAGACAAAGGAGAAATCCTGGCCGAGGCAACACACACATCCTCCCTTAGTGGACTGCTGCAGGTTTTTGCTTCACGGGATCCAGAGCCAGCGAGAAGCACTCAGGCGGCCGTGGCAGGCAGCGGGCTTGGCTCGCCTGCACCACAGACAGCCGAGAGCAGGCAGAGCCCTGCACAGCGCCAGCACGGGGGCTGACAGCCCCGCGGCCGCCGGGGCCACCTGTGGAGGCGAGCGCAGGGCACCTCTTCAGAGCCGCCTCCTGCACTGCTGCCGAGGGTCAATGGGGAAAAACAAACAAAAAAGGGTAAAAAAAAAAAAAACAGGGTAAATGGCAAAACCACGGCGAAGCAGAGAAACCAACCCACCAGGCCTCAACGCCCTCTCCCCTCAGGTAAGCGCCCCCTCAGCCCCGCGGCGAGAGCGCCCTTCGCTTCCACCGCTCCCTGCCAGCGGGCTGCGCCCAGCCCGGCGCAGGCCCCGCCGCTGCAGGGCCCCCGCCGCTCCGCCTGCCGCTGCAGCCGGGAGCCCGCCGCAGCCTCACCGTATGGCCAGCAGCTCGTGGAGCAGGTAGGCGGCGGCGGCCAGCAGGGCGCCGCCCGTCAGGTACAGCGTCTTCTTCCACCAGGAGTCGGAGCCCAGCGCCGCCATGGTGCCGCCCGCGCCCCCGCCCGCCAGCGGGAAGGCGACGATCTCGCCCCCATAGAGGGCGGGCGGCGGCTCCTCGGGCCCCGCGCACCAGCCCAGCGACAGGCTGCGGTTGCGGCTCAGGTCCGCCACGCAGGAGCGGGGCGCCGCCAGGCCCACCCCCCACAGCATGCTGCGCCCGGGCCCCGCATCCCCCGCCGCACCGCGGAGGCCCCCACCTGCCCTGCCCTGCCCTGCCCTGCCCCGTCCCGCCCTGCCCTGCCCTGCCCAGCCCAGCCGCGGCGGCGGGGAGGGCCGCGCCGGGCGGCTCCGGCGGCTCCCTCAGCCGTCGCTGCGCGGCTGCGCAAGGCGGCAGGGAGGGGAGGAGAGGGGATGGGGCGGGCCGGGCCTGCCCTTGCCGAGGCGCCCCGCGGCCCCCCGCCGGGCCCGGGGCGGGAGGGGTGCACGGGCGGGCCCCGCGCCGGGGGTCGGCAACCGTTCTCCAAAATTCAGGGCGAAAGGCCGTGCTGCTGACCGCGCTTCACGCCTGGGGTTTTGCGTGTGAGCCGGCCCTGTTAAAATATCCGTGGTCTGCTGCTCCGAGCATCACTGCGCTGTTCCTTTGCGGAGGAACAGAGGCCTCGCGTTTTATCCCGTATTTGGGACAAAAGACGCCACGCCATCGCGGCCCAGGGCCTGACCGCCGCTGAACGGTACCGCACGCGTCCCTAAACACCTGGCATCCGGCGGCAATTTTCTTTCTATTCTGATGCTCGCTGAGGTGACTGAGGAGTACACCTTTACAAGCAGAAAGGTACAGAGAAAGGGAAGCAAAGTGACCCTAAACAAAATCCCTCGAGATTTATCTGGCACTGAGGGTCCCAGTGCTCCCTTGCTTGCAGCCTCCCTGCTGCAGCGGGAGCCTTGGGTGCCCCGTGCCAGTATGAGCAGGACTTCACCTCATATCCTGCCAAATATCCACAGCTCTGCACATCACACTGACCCTAAAACGCTAACGATGCCCTTTGTTCTCTGATTAATACCACTGCCCAAATACTTAGTCCTTCATTAAATGCTGTGGTGTGTACACAGCTGCTCCAAAAAGCTCCCACAAGTTAGATATTCCATTGCACCATCAGGGGCAATAGAAGTGACCCAATTCTTCACACAAACGGAGCAACTTTCAGTGTCTGGTAGGGGATAGACGGGGTCTATGACCAGGGCTTTGTAGACGCTTTACCTCAGGGTATGGGGCAGATTAGACAAAGGAGGAAGATGAGGAAGAGGAGAGCCCTGAGCGAAGCCGTGGAGTTCAGATCTTGTGCCAACTTGTCCAAGTGCCAGCGGTGGCCAGTTGCACTGGTGTGCAGTATCAGTGAGAGCAGTGGTCTCTGCCTCCTGCCTGCACTCACTGGGAAGGCTGCTGTGCTCTGACACTTTCCTGCGGTAGCTCCTTGCAGGATTTTGTTTTATCCCTCACTTTTAACTTCTTGTTTACAGGTATTCAGTAACCACAGGCAAGAGCATGTGGTTTGATACATAGCATGTGTTTGATACTGTTGGCCCGTTCTCAGTAATTAATGGGATCAGAGAGGTTCCAGGGACCTGGTAAATCTTGTTCCACAAACAGGTTGCTGCTTCCAAAACCTGCTGTGCTCCTTTGCCCTTATCCTTAGCGAGGTGCTGGCTGAGCACCTTCTTCACAGCTTTTGGGCAACTCCACGCTCCAGATGATGCACAAGTAATGAAGTAAGAGTGGAAAGTGAGAGCAGCAGCCGCTTCATGCCATGGCTGATCATTTGCAGTGTGAGGTTTTGTTAAAGTTGTATGACAGGGCAGCAAAGAGACAGAGAAGAAAAGCATTTTTTCTCTGCTACAGCACCTGCAAGTCTCAGGCTGAAGATTTGTTTCAAGTGGCAGACAGCCTAATAAATCTGGACTGTCACAGCCTGGTAGCTGGTCTCAGCTTTTGCTACTGCAAGGGAATTGCTTGCTGTGTTACAGATAAGAGGGTTCCAGTTACAGATGGGATCTAAGCTTCTGTGAGGGCAGAGAAAGGTCCTGGGCATCCACATCCCAGCTGCTGCCACCGCTTGACTTCCAGAGGCAAATGAGCTATCCTCAAACCTGTTTTGAATCAGTGGCCAGCACAAGCGGAGAAGGCCTGTGAGGGAGAGGAGGGTGGGAAAGAGGTATTAAACCATTCACCTCCTGGAGCTGCCCCGGACAAGGTAGGCAAACCTGGTGTTTGGAAGGAAGTGTTACTGCAATTTATGCTCTGGAAGTCAATGCTTTGTGTTGGTAGTCCTGCCTGTGCCTTTGCTGGCATTAAGATGCTGTACAGATGCAAGGAAGACAGTAAGGCAAACCGGTTGCCCCAGGATTATTATTTAGTCAGATGTTTAACATTTGTTTAGCAAGGATATTGCCACCCTCTTTTGGACAAGGACCTTACACTGTGTTACTGCTGCTCTGGGTGCAGTGTTGCCCAGGAGCTGCAAGGGTCCAGCGCACAGCGATGCCACAGCATGGGAAGCCCCAGCTGCAGATTCCGTGTGCCTCGGCGGGGTGTTGGATACAGATCCCTGCAGACACCCTGGCAGCCTTGTTGTCCTGCTCATAAACCAGATTTTAAGAGGCTGGTTATGACCTGCATGACACTGACCAGACTTGACCATTTAAAAGGTGCATGTCCGAATGTCACATCTGGGAGCCAGAGTTTAACAGCAAATAAAGAACATCGATAAAACACAAGTTCTGTACCCTCGTACCTGTCCCACACACATGACTTGCTAGCAGTGCTCTGCCAGCCTCTTCCTCGCGCTTTCAAAGTCTCCTACCAGCAGGTACTGAATCCATTTGGCCTAGCAGTCTGGTAGCCAAGCTTATCTGCTGGCAAAACAGCAAAGAGCACGTCCTCAGCCCACCTTTTCCCTGGCTGTGGAAGAAGGCAGTGTCCATTCCTCCAGGGAAGGTGCACAGCCTCGCAAGGCAGCACTGTTGCCTGTGACCAATTACTTGTAGTAGAGAGGCTTATTAGATGGCAGTCGTGCCCAAGAACCCAAGCCGCAGCACTTTGTCCAGCGGTGACTATTGCTTTCTGCTCCTGCACATCGCAGGTGCTGCAGTCTCAGACTGGTTCCTGGCATACGTTCGGGTTTTCCCACTTTGCCTCAAAGAAGTTCACAGGTGATGCACACCGGACTGACAGCTGCCTTGCTCTCTCACTCAGGGAGGGTGGGAATCCAGCTCTGCATCTTTGCTAAATTACCAGTTTTCATTTGTTTGAGTGGGGAAAATAAGAGCTAGCAGTGATACACCCACACGCCTGTCTGGCTGTACACACCGAGCGCGGCACAGTCTGGAACAATCATCCCTCAGATACATCGTGCAGAGCAAAACAAGATCTACACCTTAAAGTATGCTTTTATCTGTAATCTGTTCTAGTGTGGCTGCCTAAAGGAAGAGAGAATAATGGAATAAAATAAGTAGGTTTTTCCAGTTAACATAAATCTAAGCCTACTTCATTATATACCAAGTCAAGTTTTTCTGCTGAAGTCTGCAGTCTGATTTGGGAGCAGGGAGGCACTAATAAACTCATTAGTATTACTGGATTCTGCATATTGGTATAAAACCTCTTGATCTTCATTACATTAATCTATTTTTTTTCTGTAATGTCTTTGGGTTCATTGCACCTCTTTAAAAAAAGCCTGCGGGTATGTTGTGGTTTAATCCAGCAGGCAGCTAAACACCACACAGCCATTCACTCATTCCCCCCCTGCAGTGGGATGGAGGACAGAATTGGGAAAAAAAAAAGTAACATTTGTGGGTTCTGGTAAAGACACTTTAACAGGACAGAAAAGTAAGGGAAAATAATAATGATAATGATGATAAAAGAATATACAAAACAAGTGATGCACGATGCAATTGCTCACCACCCACTGACCAATGCCCAGCCCGTCCCTGAGCAGCAATCCCCACCCCCAGCCAACTCCAGGGCATATGACGGCATGCTCAGTTTCTATACTGAGCATGACATCATATGGTATGGAGTAGCCCTTTGGCCAGTTGGGGTCAGCTGTCCTGGCTGTGCCCCCTCCCAGCTTCTTGTGCACCTGGCAGAGCATGGGAAGCTGAAGTCCTTGACTAGCGCAAGCACTAGTTAGCAACAACTAAAACACCAGTGTGTTATCAACATTATTCTCATCCTAAATCCAAAACACAGCACTATACCAGCTACTAGGACAAAAAAAATAACTCTGTCCCAGCCAAAACCAGGACAGGTTAGCACGGCAGGCTGCCCACGGAGCTGGTGGCGGGTGTCAAAACTGCACTGTGAGCCTGGTGGTTGCAATGGGTCTTTGTGGAGTCCCACCGCAGAAGCTGTCCTGTCCATATTTTGGCTGAGAACTAACAAAGCTTTTTAAAAATCAGGGCTCACAGTGAATGCCTCGCCCTGAGTTTTGCTTTCCCATACTGCTGCCAACTGGGTTTGAACAGCGGAGCTTCACGCGCCAAATCTCCCCCAGGACTTCAAGAAATAGGGCCACCCATTTTCTGCTTGTCTCCTGCATCGGTAGCACCCACAGCTTCTACTCGCTGCCTTCTCTCTTCCAACTGGCCAGAGTTTGGGCAGCACAAAGCTTTTAGCAGCTCCGTTAATGGGTACAGGTTGTTTTTACGGGTTGCTCTGCCGGAAGCGAAGTGCCTCGCTGTGCCCATGCGTGGTGACCAGCTGTCCCCAGCCAAAGTGACACGCCTGCCCAGGTAGGGCTCTCGCTTCGTGTGCTGGGGAGCATCCTCCAGTGGTACGGAAATGGTTTCGTCTCTTTGAAATAGCCTTTGTCTGCAGAAGGCATAATTTAATAGGGCTTTGTGGCGAGGGCCGAGTTTATGAGAGGGTGAAAAAAGGCTTTTTCATCGCTGACAGGCTCTCCAGGATCCTTTTGAAATAATCGCTGACTTCTGCCAGGATTGGTTTTGTTGTAATATTAATGATCTCTCTGGGCACCTTGAGTTTCATATACATATCTTTTTAATTATTCAGATAAAAATAGCCAAGGTAAATCTGCAAAACAGTCATGCTGCATTTCAGCTTGGATTTAGAAAAGGGGTTAATGAGAACTTCAATGACATACAGGAGTACAAATACATAGGAAGTGCCAAACATCCAGAATTTAAACTACTTCTGTACTGTACAGAAGTACCTATATCTAAGCACACATTATGTGCAATTCCAGCAGTTGCCTAGAGTTTACCTTGCACTTTCTGGTAAACAAAGCCACTTTCTGAGGTGACTTGTACCCCGAGGCTGCCCCAAATGATGTAGATAACTCAGCATTCCTTGCTTTCGCAAAAAAAAAAAAAAAAGGCTTTGCATGAAACCTCCTGCTTTCTGCAGGTGCAAATACTCAGGCTGGCAGCTCGCTGCTAAGTTGGTCACTTCCAGAAGTTATTAATACAGAGCCAGATAAAAGAAAAAGATACTCAGCTGACAGACCTGCAGTCTCACGATCCTTTAGTTGTTTTTATTTTATTACAAGCTTTTTGGCTGACTGGCAACCCTCATAATGTCGTGGGGGTGGTTACACACTTTTATAGTCAGATCTTTCATGTAAAACTTGCTCAGTAGCAAAATAGTGTTGGGAACCAGCTACATATTGCTTGCCGTAGCCCGCTGCAGTGGCTCCCAGTCTTTGCCCGTTTGTAAGTGCTCTTCCTCTCCCATTTACAGCATACTCTGATCAGAAGAATTAGTATTTGCAGTACATACTGCTGTGACCTGGTTGGTGTCTCAGTTCATATTTGATTAATAATAGAGATATATGAAGTTTCTGCAGATTTCCTTAAACAGATTTCCTTTCCTTACCATATTTACTCTTTTCAAAAGATGCATACAGTCTTCAGATATAACCCTGGTAAGTAAGAGGTGTTTTCTGTGGGAAAACAAGTTGTTTAATGCATCTGCCTTAGATTAGCTAGCAAGTAGCCTAAGGTGGTAATGACAGAGATAAAAGCGCTAGCTGCTGCAGACCCTGCGAAACGGGGCAATGTACCATTAGCGAGCACAAACCCTGTCAATCCAGGGCAATAGGACCATAAAATGTGAGGAGAAGATCATTCCAGCATGACACATTTGTCTACAAATCAACTCCCAGCTGAAGGCAGTGGGAGGAGAACGAGAAGGGATGGAAACAGGGAGGAGGAGAGGCCCTTCAGAGGCCACGTCCCCGAGGCCGAGGCTGTGCTTTCATCTCCCAAGAGCTCTGGAAATAAAGATGGATGGGAGAGACAGCAGCAGAGCTGATGGCCTGTTGTCCGCATCCTCTGAGAAGGCGAACTGATGAGCACCATAGCAGATAGCAGGATTTTGGTTTATTGTGAATTTGGTTCTGAAAAAGGTGCTTGTCAAGTAGTCCTGGAGACAGAAGGGTTTTTTGTCTCTGTAGGAGGGTTCAATAAAGGAGACATGCTGCACAACCTGCATGGGAATGCTGTCCTGCCTAGACAGGCCATTTGAAGTTTCTTCCATTACCCGCTGTGAAGTCCTTCAGTCCATGTAGCTTCCTCCTTTTCTTGTCCTTTCGATGGGACATCATCTCATCTGACTACAGCTTCGTCTGGAGCAGAAGTCTTATGAGGAGCGGCTGAGGGAGCTGGGACTGTTTAGCCTGGAGAAAAGGAGGCTGAGGGGAGACCTCATCGCTCTCTACAACTACCTGAAAGGAGGTTGTAGGGAGGTGGGGGTCGGTCTCTTCTCCCAGGTAACGAGTGATAGGACAAGAGGAAATGGCCTCAAGTTGCGCCAGGGGAGGTTTAGACTGGATATTAGGAAATTTTTCTTCACCGAGAGGGTTATCAAGCATTGGAACAGACTGCCCAGGGAAGTGGTTGAGTCGCCATCCCTGGAGGTATTTAAAGGACATTTGGATGAGGTACTTAGAGACATGGTGTAGTGGTGGTTTTTGGCAGTGTTAGGTTTATGGTTGGACTCGATGATCTTAAAGGTCTTTTCCAACCTATATGATTCTGTGATTCTGTGATTCAGAAACTTCAGCATCTAGGTTCACCTGGGGTCTCACGCTTCCTCTGGAGAAGGAAAAAAACAAGGTGTCTCCACAGTCTTTTGTTAACAGCTGTAGCGGGGTGAGCCAGATCTCATCCTCCCCACGCACATTTCTTGGCAGCTTTGGCAGGACTTTTCTTACTGTGGCGTGCTGAGAAATGCTGTCCTGGTGACTCAAAATTCAAAGGGTTGTGTGGGCCCTGGCTGCAGAGCAGAGGCCTCCAGGCAAGCCCGCAATCAGGGAGGCATCCCTGTGTTCAAAAGCTTTGCACTCTCAAGGAGTTAGATGGTCAGATGGTCTCACCAGGACTGGGGTGGGGGAGGGATTAATGAACATGGGGGCACCTTTCTTTTTGACATTCAAAGGAAATCGGGTACTGCTTTGTTTAGAAAGAACAGCATTGGGGTTTACTGGTTTTTCACATCCCTGGGCATGGGAGAGACACAATACTCAGTGTTACAGATGTTGAGGGTGCAAAACATTGTAAAACCTGTTGGTAGCCTTCCCAGGTGCCACAGCTGTGCTTGCCCGTTACTTGCCTGTGAATTCTCATTTGCCTGCAGACGTCACCACCTTCTGAGGTCTCTTTCTATCTTCTCTGCATTTTCTGTCCATCTGACTTCTGCACAACTGCATTTGTGCACATCTAACCACCCACCTGCTACAGACGCCTCGGTTCTGTGGCCATAGCAGGCTCTCGGTGGCTGTGGACATGCCCATCCAGGTCAGGACCTCCTCTGCTACAGCTGGGGAGCGGGGCAGGGGGCACCCTTAAGGGAAGATGCCCCAGGGTGGCCAGGTCCTGTTCGTTTTGTAAAGCCTAGCTTCAAGGTGGCTCAAGGGAGGCGAGGTGCTGAGCTGCCACTTCTCCAACAGCAGGAAGGCAAAGCTGGGAATTAAATCCCAAGTTTCAATGCTGGGGCTCTGCTTCATCAGAGGGCATTCAGGGTAAACCTGCTAGCTTTTACAGTTACTTATGTTACATTCTTCTGAGGTCTCCTTTTTATTGTATGTTTTGTTTACTTTTGTTTTTATGTCTTCAGATTGTATGTGCTTATTCTAATTCAGGAAAATAAACACCAGATCTTTTTCTGTATCTTCTGTTATTGCAAGTTTTTATAATACAACTACTGTACAAGGCAGTATTAGCAGTCTAATCTCCAAATTGTTTCAGGGTTGGTTTTTTAAGTTAACACATCTCATGAGGACACAACAGAGGTTTCAGGTTTATTAATGGAACACTAATGATCTTCACAATGCTTTTAAGCAGAAAACAATTTTATTTTTTAGAAAAAGTGAATATTGATTATATCTCTGGAGTGACTCCATGTGGGAATAAAAGCACAGTAAAATGCAGATCAAAGTATACATCCTGAATTCCTAATGCACTGAGAGGTGGCTGTGCAATTAATGCATGTGTAAGTCAAGACAGGTCAGGTGATTTTACATCCTAGGTGAAATCCCAGCCCTTCTGGCTAGAATAAAACATGACATAATTTTATATTGCTTCAAGAAAATGGGATGGTGTATCAATACAAATAAAGTCTACTGTTAGCACAAACTTTAAATGATTAGAATTTTGTCCTATAACCTGGAGGAACCAGGGGAAATACAGGCTGATTTTTATCACAAAAACATCATCTGAAAATAATGTTATTTTTATTCAAATTTATGGTACTGGTCAGTCTAAGCAGAATCAAATTATTTTGAAAGGGTTATAAAAGCAGTGTTCTACTTTCCATTGGAAAAGGGGCTGGAGAAAATATGCGGTTATGATGGCAAGACAGTGCATTACATAAAAAGAACTATTTTTGGTCACTCATCATGAAGCAGGAGACAATGCAACAGAATTCACCCCGATTTGGAAAAATAGAAAGTTATCCTGAGACAGCACAGAACCGAATAAACCACAAAGTTTGCTTTAAAGGTACTGAAGGATAATTGTACACCAAGCGTTACTACTCCCTCGCAAACTCAGCAAAGCCCAGCAGAGGCTGTAAGGGAGAAGCAGTGCCATCAAGCAGTTCAAGAACTTCAACAAGAAGGTGAATTACGCATTTGGGCTTCCACGTTTTTCCCTTTAACAAGATAATGTTAGTGATTTTATTAAACAAATGCTGACTCAAGTCAACGGTGTTGCAATTTTAGGATACAAGTTATTCATACCTGTGGGCATCTTGTGAAGAAGTTTTGCTCTAGCTTATGCTCCTGATAAAAGGGAATTAAATGCAAAGAAGTACAGTGGGAATACACCTGCATGTGGCAGGGTTAAGACATCCTCTACACAAACATAGGGAGCACCATGAATGAGGGAGCTGGCAGCTACCCATGAGTACTAAGTGACCAATATTCAGTTTGAAGCGAGAGGAGCCCACCTTTCCTTTACAGGACATCAGCAAGGGTGTAGGCATTTGGAACAAGGCACTGGAGGTTAACATCCAAAAACAAGTGGGAGGCTGTGAATACCTGAACTGTTATGCTTCCATCTGAGAGAGAGCCACTCTCCCAACCATCCGTAGTTCCTCTTTGAACACACGCTTGAACCTGACTGCCCTGTATACAGTTATTTCACGTTTCTCATCTCCATTGGAATCGCATTTATCTTCCAGGCATCACTCTTCTTCCTTCTACAACTTCTGGCTTTTCAGTGTTGTCCCCCATTCCCAGTACTCCTGGGTGCCTCTCAAATCCCTGCAACTACAGTATCAACACTGACGTGATGATTCATGTTCTGTCTCACTTTTTCTCCTCCAATTTGCTTCATCAGGCTAATTACAGAAGCTGAGCCTTCTGCCTTCTGAACTTCTAGACGGCATGCAGTTATTCCTTTAAAGCATTTCTTAGAAGTGTGTGAAAAATAAGCTTTTTTTTTTTTTAGTTAAAAGCTGAGAATTCAACACAATGAAAGAAGTTGAGAAGCTGTTTTCAGAAAAACTTTCTACAAGATAGCCTTTATTCTTATCTCCACTCACAGCCACTACACATTTCTGTTCCTACTACTTTCTCCCTCCTCTTTTCCATTTCCCAGGAACCTGACACAGCGTGTTTGTGGAACCATATGTAAAGAAATTGTAAAGTTCTGTAAAAATGGCCATGAAATGTCACTGGACCACCAGGGAATGGGCAATGAGATGCCCTAATGAGACATCATGGAAACTTCAAGTTCTGTTTTTATTTAAAAAGGAAATTAAATGCAAGTCTCCTCTGAGGCTCTCATACTACTCAAATTGGGCTTGAGTGCAATTAGTGTTTCAGTTATTATCTGAAAGTGCCATTCAACAAGACAGGGTGAGCCAGCCCATTCAGCTCCTACCCTCTCCCTGGCCATGTGCTCCCACTGCTTACCTCCTGGCTGGCGCTAGTCCTCGACAGTGGGAAAATTCAGCTCCCTGAACAGCACAACCACCACCAGCACTGCAAGGGGGAAAAAAAAAAAAGAAATTTAAAACTTAGACAAACATCAGTCTCAGCAAAGGGGGTGGGACTGGGACCGTGTGGGCCAATGGGGGAGATAAGACAACACGATGAGCCACATCAGAGCTGAATAGCTGAGACCACCCAGAACAACGTAGTTTGCTCTGTTAGATTTTTTTGGCCAGATCAGCTCCTTGCTCTGATTTGTTGTGTTGCAGAAACAAATGGCTGGGAACAGGAGAGTCAAGGGCCTACAACTACAAATCACAGAATCAGTAAGGTTGGAAAAGACGTCTGAGATCATCTAGTCCAATAAACACACAAGCTGAAAAAGGTAAGCCCCAAATATTACTTTTTTCCCAATCTCAAGGCAAGAATCACCTCTTACCTCACACCTAGTCCCAGGTGCATCCCTGGTGTTATAACATTACTTTTTTTTCCTCCTACCACCACTATTCCTGTAACCGTTGAAGCTATGGCTCCATACTCATAACAACTTGCAACAGGAAAGCCAAAGATTTGCAAATTTATTTGACTTAAATTCTGTCCATTTCAATAGCATATATTAAATTTCCACAGCAACTGGGCTAAGAGAAGCATGGAATCTCTCTTGGTTTCTCATGCACAGATTTTAAGAAAAAAGTTTCTGCAGCACGAATACATAGTACATATTCAGTGCACAGTACTGAATTTGATTACACTGTGTCAGAGATGCACATTTATGAATAATGCAATGATTTTTAAAAATTCGGCTAAAAAGCAAGGTGTAGGATATTCTTGCCATGTTTGATATCTCACTAAAATGATCTCTAGTTCAATCATTTACTTTCTAGCTTAAAAAGAGGTTGTTTTAACCAGAGGGACGAAAAACAGCCAGAAAAGTTAGGACACTCCACCAGGAGAGGAAAACTGAGGGCTAGAGACTGAGGATAGATCCCATCAGGCCGTCTGGAGACATGCCATGGGTACAAGGACCTGTTCAAGCAGTCCCCGCTCCTTTGCCCACACCGCTCACTAAACCCTCCCAGGTTGACAGGGCTCCTATACACACGCAGGAGCAAAAGGTCAGGTGCTTGCAATAAGGTTTTTGCCAAAACCAGGGGTATCCATGGACAATCACATCCATGTACTTGTTGCTTGAATGCAAGCTGTTGTTAATTAGGTACGTGAGCCCTTCCGTGAGCCTGGACAGAGAACCCAAGCAGCATCAAAGGCTTTTTGTGCTAAGTGCAATAGAAATAACAGTGAAAAAAACAGTTCCTTCCCCAGGTAGCTCACAGTTTAATGAAAAAAATACAAGGAAGTGGGAAGAAAGGATGAAAAAGCCAGGGTAACAGCTAGTTACATAAACATCTGGATTTAGGACTTTTAATGCAAACAGAATTCAGCTGTTCTATCCTAGTTTTATCTACCTTAGTTTTATTTCACCTGACAGGTCTCCAAACAAGTAGGTGAAGGGGATACTGTCCCCCTTGGGGGATGTTTCTAGTAGGCTACCCCAGGAATCTGTCCAGGACTCAGTGCTTTGTAGATGCTGTTTCTTTCAATTCACTGCTGGTAAAATTTGAAACAGTCATACAGTTGTAATAACTTGGATAGAAGTTGATTACTTGGCTAAGGGAACTCACATGCGTAAACACACTGTTAGGAACAAAGACCGCTGGTTATCTGCTCTGGCTCCATGTTTTTCCCAGCGTCGCTCCTCTCCTGAACGCTATGTGCTGCTTTGCATGCGTGACCAACGGAGCGGAGACTCCCGTGCAGAAGGTGGTCAGGCAGAAGGAGAATGACAGTGTTCCTCCTGCAAACAGCATTAGGAGACCATTACTGCATCCATTTCCACTGTCATGCTCCAGAAAGGATGTTTACCACAAAATTTTATACAAAGTCAGAAACTTACACTGTAGTGGTAATCACTGTAGAGATAACCTCAGTCCGTTTATCTAAGAGAAAATTAAGGGGTGACTTAACTCAAAACTACACCAACTACAAGACAGAGAGGTCATTAACCTAAAAAAATGAAGATGTTAAGACATCACTGGCTGGGATCTGAGGTTAGACCACTTCAACTGATCAACTTTTGGAACAATTTACTTACCGACAGAGTGGCTTCTCCATCACTGAACTGTTTATATGAAGATGAATCTTCTTCCCAAAGCCAAGTTACAACCCAAACAGGTATTACAAAGCAGAATTTACTGTCATGGAAGTGATCACACTAGATAACCCTTTTCAGTCTTAATACCTATGATTACTATTATTTCCATTATAAATGAATGATATTCTTCTGTGCATCATCAGATCTTTCATGAAACTTGGATTGCAAGGCAACAGGTAGATGTAGCAAAGCCACAAGAATGCAAATGTGTAATAGAATAATTTAGCCCACCAAACATCTACAGCAGGAAAAATGCACAAGTAACAACAAAAAAATCCCAAACAAACAAGTTTAATTTTCATCCCTGCAAACTGTAAGTTAGAAAACACAGCTGGCCCACTTCTCTACCTGTATACAACCTGAGAGGAAGAGAAGAACAGAGAAGGAAAGAGATACAGCCATGTACACACACAAGACATTTTATTTATAAAGTGCTATTTCATTGTAGATCAACACTTTTCCTTAACCTGGCACTAGGACTTTTAAGACCAAGTAGGTATGGCACTTCAATTCTAGGACAGACTGCTGATCTATCATTTTTCTAGCATAAAGCTCTGGTTGCTTAGTAAAATTTTACCTGCAACTTTACTTCCCTTTATTCAGGTAGAAGGAGAAAATTGAAATAATAGGCACAGATACACATACCTTGATGGTGAAGAGTCTTCAGACAGGTGAGGCACTCTGGTCTAGGAGACTCTTCTTCCACCACTGCACAGTTAGCTCACATCAACTGTAGAAACAGCATGACCCGACAGCAAAGGTTTGCTGCTCTTTTTTTTTTCCTCCTCTCGGGGAGAAGGCATAATATAGAAACAAGTGTTTGTGGTTTTTAAGTGTTTTGTATATTTAACTGACTCAGTTGAGTAACTTAAATATCGAAGGCATTTTATTTATCATACACTATTGTATTTTTAAACTCAGTCTACATTTAAGCTATTATTCTATGGAGATCTGAGTTTTCCTGGTAGGACTGAAAACGCCATCACATATAAGAGCTTCCTCCAAGCTACTGACAGAATAATTTGCATTTCCCTGTCCAACAATTTGAAACTACTTTCTTATAAAAATACTTACTCTTTAAAAGCTTTGCTCGTTTCAAACTTAAATGATTTTCAAGATAATGGGCACTTGTTTTTTTCTGAGACTGCCCTAAAATATTTGGCCAAAAATAGCATAAGCAGTATTAATGCAAACAGCAAGCTTGTTGTTACAAAAGGTTTTATTATGTCCATCAGGGTAAAACCTTCTTTTCTGTTCCTGGTGGCAGTCCATCACCACACATCTCTGACAGTCACGTGGTAGCACCAGCTGTGGCTGAGGGCTGTTCACTTTCCATTTCTGACAGGGCATCTGTTGGGCTTGACTGTCCCTGAGCCCCAGATTTCACAGCGTGCATTGCATAGTTAATGCTTGTGCTTTCCATCCAGCTCCACGACCCCGAGAGGGGATTATACAACATCCCATTCACAGTCTTGACTGAAAAGCCATCTAGAAAAGAAAGGCAGCACAAAGCAACTGATGTTCTTAAATATTGTAAGTCACCGCAACATCAAACCCTTTAGAACAGCAAGTCTGAAACACGCTTCTCCCTCCGAGCTGGGGAGCAGCGCTTCACAAGCTGGCCTTTGTCAGACACCACCACAAGCAGTGGCAACAGGCATCACCACTGGCATCACTGGTGACAGTGGGTCCTGCTACTGGCAGTAGCAGCAACGGCTCTGTGCCAGGCCACGTACCATCAGCACGCTATATGGTGAGCAAAGTGGTACGCTAGAAACCCCAACTTCACAACACCATATTTGGGTGTTACCACACTGGTAATGTTTTCTGTAGGTGGAGACATTCGTCAGATTGATGTCACACACTTCAAAATGAAAATCTAAGCATATCTTTGGAAGGATTCTACAGATTCCCCTGAGGAATGGAAAATATAAGAAAGAGGCCATCAAGGACTCAGTGCAAGTAAAGCGTGATTTAGCACTCCCTGCTGAGCAGCTCTCAGTTCACTGCATGGCTCTGCCATGTCCCAGCAGGATACATGAGGGAAGGCAGAAAACAAACACCCTATCAGAACAAATCACTCCACTGCACTTGCTTCTCCTTCTGAAGGGAGCACAGAAAGAACCACCAGCATGTGAACCAGTATTAGTCATGCTCCTTACTGCATCACTGCAAAGTGCCAGGAGAAGACCTTGCCAAGAGAATAGCTCAACTCATACTTCAGCTTCTCTACAGTGAACTAAAGCAAAGTGAAATACTCCATGAGAGGGTTTTAAAACATCTGCAGGGAAGGAGGGCAATCGGCAGAATTCTTCCCAGTTCAGCGCTTTGTTTATTTTAAAAGCAATCAAACCAGGGTAATTTAATTATTTCTTCAAATCAGTATCATGCTGACTAATGAATTTGTGGTAGGTTTCATCTTCACATTTTTGAAGAAATATTTTAGTAATATAACGTGAATAAAGAACATAGAGCAGCAACCAAAAATAAAAACGCCCTCTCCCAAGGGGAAGATGACAAACAATGGGAGTGGCAGCAGTGCAGCTCTGGAGTGCCAATACGGTTATTTTCTCAAGCCTGACCTAGAGGATACGAACCACTTCAGAGCGTACATTCTGCCACCAGAACAGGATGGAAAACCTTGGCACTTTCACTTAGGCTATCAAACAGTGGGGCACCTCTAATGGTGATTTTGTTTGAGTAATCTCTGCATTCTTAGGACTCCACTTAGTTCATTTATTTTATGCAAAATCCAGTAAGCAGTAGTGTCTTTAAACCAGAAATTATACTCATAATATATGACTAGTAACTCACACAGGAAAGGCTGTGTATTGCTGTCAGCACTCACCCCACCTATCTTATCCCCTTGCCATTTCTACAGGGAGCATTTGAGTATCTCTCTGCATTCCCATCATCTGGCCTGGAACTTACTTGATTCCAGGAGGCGCTCCAGCTCTTCGGGGGAAACAAACTTCTCCCACTCATGTGTTCCTTCCGGTACAATGCCTATTACTTTTTCTGCAACCACAATTCCCAGGATATAGGACAACTGTGTTTTATTGATTGTAGTAATGAATAAAGAACCTTCAGGCTAATTAAAAGATTAAAATGTTCAATTAGAAGAATATTTAGGTTTTTTTAAAATTGTAAATTTAATTGCATTAAAACATGTAGTTTGTCTATCTACAAGTCTACAAGCTCATCATAACATAATCAAAACAGTCAACATAATCAAAGTCTTGGATGGTCTGATAACAATTTCCTTAACCAAAAAACATCTAACAAAGTCACTTATAATGTAACATTGCCCAGGAAATGGATAAATAAAAGATATTAAGGTATATACAATACCTATTGTAAAAAGAAACACTTTTTTAAATTAAAACCAAAGTAAAATGTGCAATACTGCCTATTTTTGAGACTGCTGAATGTCGTGCTTGTTTTAATGATTACAGAGTCAAAAAACAAAGCCAGAAATTAATTCTAAGTACTTAAGAGACTGTTTGGTAGAAATAAAGGATAATTTCTATGTCCCCAGCAGGCTGAAAATTAGTTAAGCGTTCCATTCAAATAATCTATATTCCTTCTAATGACCAGAAAGATAAACCAAAAGATTAAAGGAAAGCTGCTGCTTGTGTACTGAGCCTACCATCCTTCTTTACAAATGAAGTAATATCAAGAGGAATAAAACAACACCTGATTATCTCCAAGCGTAACTATGACCCTTTAAAAGCAATCCAGGAGCACATCTGATGCGATACTAGAGCTGGAATAGAATCTTGTGAGTCAGAAACATCATTACAGTCAGTTTCAATGCAGTCTGAGCCATAGCCATCCATCAACAGCAGCACTGCCACGTTTTCTCTCACACCTAGGTGAAACCAGATGCAACCAGATTTCTTAAAGTCTTGATGCAAAGCAACACTGCAGTGCTAGGTAACGCCATTAGCACTTTTTGAAGGCAGCGTTGGGAAATAAATTTCCTCTAACTTTAGTTACTGAAGTTGGGAACATGTACTTGCATCATGGAGGAGAATGGAAGGCACCTCTGGAGCATGGTTCAGACTTCAAGGTGGAGAAATGAATGCAGATGTAGGTGTTTTCACATTCCTTCAAATGAAAACCTTAATAATAAAAAAGAATAAATATTCCCAATAACGAAAGCAAAAACTCTCTTACCTTTAACACCCGAGAGCAACACTTGATAAACATTTCAAGGTCAGCCACGTGCTCCACTACTTCAGAAGCTACAATTACATCAAAGGTTTCCATACACTCTTCCACAATCTCCTCCAGTGAACTGGACTTGTACTGTATTCTCTTGGCCAGGACCGGATCAAATGACTTGTGTTGGTCTGCTGTTCTAATGTTGTCCTCCAGAGGATCAATTCCAGTAACTGAAGCTCCCAGTCTACCCAGAGGCTAATAATACAGAGTATAATTTATTCTCTGCATGAAAACAATTTACTTAAAGGTGTCTGCAACTTTGCAATGTACATACACGGTGCAGAAAACATCTATCAGAGAACAAGACAAACAACAGTAAATGGTGAGCTCTGATCCAGCAGTTTTCTTTGAAATGTTTATTAAAGCAAAGAAAATCATATACTGGAATACACCCGTTTAAATTGTCTTTTAGAATAAATTGTTCTGAATCCATTTTTTTACACCAAATAAATTTCCTCCACTATTACCCTCTGATAGATGAAAAACAAAGGGGCAAAATCAACACAGTACTTAAAGGGGGAAAAACAATGCTGTATTTAATTACTGTCATTACTTTCTTCTACATCCACCTGTAATGGTAAATCCTTATATCTTTTTAATGGTTACTTAATATATTATTATCTCTGGGACTTTCTCACTGCTGAGAACTAAACACTGATGTTTACTAGGATAGCATCAGGCTTGGCTGTCACTCAAGTTTCTCCAGTGTCTTCTTACTCATGGGTTAACACCTCAGCCATCACCTCTTTTGAAACTGAAACAGGCTGCAGAACATGACCACACGTATGTTATTCCAACCTGAAATTCACCAGTTGTTCAGCCTGAGAAGGTGAGGCAGCGCACCAGTCTTGCCAGCCTTGCTGGAGAGCAGGCTCTTGCAAGACTACAGGATTTTGCTCAGAATAAAAGAAGACAAGGGAAAAAAAAACCACATGGGGAGAGATTCGAGTCCTTTTGTAACACCTCGTTTCAGATGCTGATAAAGTTCCCAGAGTAACTCAGCCAGATCTGTAATCCTAAATTTGGAAACCATCCCTAGTCTATTGATAGGATATAGCACTGTTCAGAGCCTGTGTGGCCAAAGGGTTCCACCACAAATAGTTACTCCTCAGTGCCACGTTTGTGTAGACTCCTTGGGAGGCAGCTGTAACATCAGCCCCTGTACCACGAGAATCTCTCCTGGCAGAGAGGAGGTATGTCTCAGGTGTTTTATGTTATTCCATGCTTTTCCCATGAGAGCAGAGCAAAGCAAAGGCAAGAAACCCCACCCCAATATAAAAAAACTGAAGATAAGCAATTCAAAGAAATGAACGTTTAAGAACAGGTTTATAATTGAAAATACTTCTTCGGTAATTAAGATTGTCATGATTAAAGTATTCTTGCCTAGGCTCCAAATTAAAAAAAAAAAGGGGGGGGGGGGGGGGGGGGGGGAGAAAAAAATTGTCATACTGTGACAGCCCAGAAGCAAGCTAGAAGACTTTTATGTCATTCTTCCCCTCTCCTTTTCTTTACAGTGTTTGAAATCTTATTTTTCTGATGAACCCCAGGATTTTAGAATTTCTCATTACCAATTCCCTCCTTTTCTGTAAACCACCACCACTATGCAAACCAAATATTCTATGAGGTTTGTAGAATGTGCTGCGCTCCAAAACATTCAGTAACAAATATATCCTCGATGAGAAAAATCCTCCTCTGAGGATTAGAAATTAAACAGTGTAACAGTAAAACATTTCAAAAACTTTGTACGCTTTTTAACAAGAGAAACCGGAGCACACTGTTTCTTACCTCACTTAGCAGTCCACCGCCACAGCCAACATCAAGAATCTTTACTCCAGAAAGTGGGTTTCCCAGATGATAATTACTGCTCATGTTCAACAGAGTATCTCTGAAAGAAAAGGGATGTGATTAAGGGCAAACATGCAAGGTGGTTTAGTAAATGTAATACGCGGTTATCTTCAGTACTGATAATTGTTTTTCTTTTACAGTGTTTTCTGAGGTTATGCAGAAATAGTAAATATATATTAAAAAAATCTGTCTTCAAAATCATACCTAATAAATGGCACTCTAATATCATTCATAGAATGAAGGGCTGAATATTCTCCTTCTTCATCCCACCACTTATGTGCAAGGAGCTGGAATTTTTTCATTTCCTTTGAATCCACCGATGAGTGTGAAGTGCTGAAAAGTCTCTTCATGGTGAGCCTAAATAATGAAAGCTGAGTGTCATGAAACTAATACCAATATTTCATGTCAGCTGAAATATGGGAAAAACAAATTCTGCATCAGAAAATGAGAAAAAAAAAAAGATAAAACTCATGTTCCTTTAAAGATTCTAGTTATACTTGATTAAAAACAAACAGATTTTATGCACTGTATGTATAACGTATCTTCCAAAACAGATGGCTGCACACCTGTAATTTTTAAGTTATTAATTAGTAAAACAAAAATAGGCCACATCAAACATTTAAACATTTGTGAGGTTTAAAAATTACTTCATGTGACACTGTCACAAAGTAAAATTAAATTGTTATAGAAAATGATAGCCCTTGTCACATAGGATTATTTTAGATACAGTACTTACATGCTGCTTTGTATTTCAGTCAGAGAGACAGGCGGAGTACTACTGGATTTCAGCTGTATTTTCCAGTTGTAGTTCTGAAGGGTACCTCTCAGGCCTGTCTGAAAAGACAGATCAGCACGGTCATCTGCATAAATAGAAGAAAAGCAACCAAATGGAAAACATCAGCTTCAGGAGAGCTCACAGGCAAAAAATCTAGTTTAACAATGCTGCTCTAGACCAACAATACTAACTGTGCAAATCTTTACACATTTGCTCACTATTGTACTTGGGAGTGCATGGGGATTAAATAAAAGAGCATATGCTAGTTTACCATCCCAGTTACTTCTCAAAATATGTACAATGACATTTTTCAGAGCCTGAATGAAAAGGAACTCTTCATGCAGCTGAAATGTTTCAGTTAGTGGGAATTTCACCAAAATGTTTACTCTGACCACAAGTTGTGCATACGCATGCACACACTCATAGTTATCAACACAGGGCTCTGATTCCTGTTTCATTACATATTGGAACAAGAAATATATGTCTGCACGCTCATTTTGTATCATACGAATTGGTAAGGAAACATAGGTAAGAAAACCTCACGGACAGTGCAGAGACAGGCCAAGGACACCATCTTAAAAACTGCTCTCCATGCCTGTTTAGCCAACGTACGGCTCGGCTCTGCCAGGCGTAACGTACAGTCACTCACGCTCCAGCTGCTGCCTGGTCACCAACAATCCCCGAACCACAGCAATACCTCACTGCCCCCCGAGTAAGGGCCCCCCGAAGACGACTTGAGGCCGCAGTGAGCAATAGAGAGGCCCACAGATACCTCTGGGAATACAGTCACGCTGAAGGGCTGCACGGGGGCCCAAGGCGGTGGCAGAGGGAAGGACGTCTCCCTTGGGAGAGCTCTGTTGGACGTGCGGAGAGCCCACCAGGGCCTGCCACACAAGGCCTGACGGGCTGGCGTCAGGCTGGCTCACAGAGCAGCATTAGCAGCACGACTGCGAGCTGAGACGGGTGAGACAGGCCGGTGCGGTGTGGGAGACGAGCGGCAGTGCCGCAGCCCCGCAGACCGCCGGTGGCCAGGCCGCTCCCGCCGAGGCTGCCGGGCACCCGCCGGGCCGCGGGCGGAGCGGGGCAGGCCGCGGCCGGGACGCCGAGCGCAGGCCGGCCGGCGGGGCCGGTGGGACGCCGCCAGGCTCTGCCAGAAACAACCGCCAGGTCGAAGGCGGTGGGAGGTTTGCTGGGGGCCCTGTGAGGGGGCTGGTGAAGCGACACCGCGTTCGGCCACCTCAGCCGCGGGGTGCGACGCGGGCCGGCCAGGCCCCGCCGCCCGCAGGCACCGCGCCGGGCCGGCGCCCGCCCTCCCGCCCGCGCCCTCCGCGCCCGCCCGCCTGCTCACCGCCCGCAGCCCCCAGCAGCGCGGCCGCCGCCCGCCGGCGCCCCAGGGCGCGGGTGAGAGCGCGGGCCGCCCCGCCGCCGCCCCACATCGTCGCGGCCGCCGCCGAAGCGCCGCGCTCGCCCCGCCCCGCTCCGCTCCCAGCGCCGGGCGTGCGGCGGCGACGCGGTACCGGCTGCCTCTGGGGGCGGGCGCCGGGAAGGTTGGTTCCGCCCGGCGCTGGGGCCCGGCCTGGTCCACAGCCCCCGCCCGCGGCCTGGCAGCCGGGCGGTGCTCGCCTTTGCCCGCGGTGCCGGCCCGGGTCTCCTGCCGCAGCCCGAGGTGCGGCTTCACGGCGGGGTGCGGCGGGGCCGCCGCGGGGGAAGGCAGCAGCGGCTGGGGCGAGGCGCTGCCGCCCCGCGGGGCCTCTCCTCCCCGGGCCCGGCCAGGGGCAACGCTGCCGTTCAGAATATTTTATAAAATCTATTTATAGATACTTACCTATTATTACATTTTTATCAGTATTTATTTTATAAAATGTAAAGGAAGCAAAACAAAACGCTGGACAGACCATTACAAGCACTTAGTCGAGCTTGTTTTTTTAAAGATGATTCCAGCTTAAGAAGATGTGGTACAGCAAGAAAAACCACTTCGTTTTCTTTTCCCTTCGCAGCGGTAAAGCACAGTGTCCCGATGCGTTTGGCACTGTATCGCTGCCCATAGAGCAGGGTTGCTGCCCTTCCTGCCTGCAAGACCCGGCCTGTACGAATGCCAACCTGTATTGCCCCGTGGGTGCATCGTGGCACATATCGCCATGCCTTCGCCTGGAAGCTCTGCTGGAAATTAACACAGTGATTTTATTTAAATTTATGCCCCCTATACTCCTGCATGTAGACCTGATCCTTGAGTGTCTTGGAACAAGAAAACACTCCTTCAGCAGAGGCTTGCTCAGATGAGACAGTGATTAGCTATCAGCCTTCAGTCTCTTTTATTACCAGGTAAACCACTGGACTTGCAAGGGAGGGCCCAAAGTACAAGACTCCTCATTTCTGGGAGCAGGGAGGCACGGGAGAGAAGCAATACCCGACAGCCTGCACTACACATCTGCGGCATGGAGCAGAGCTCTTGGGCCCCCAAGATGGCCGGGCTTGCGACAAACTCCTGAGCGCTTCCTCCTGGGAACCATCCAAGCCGGTTTGCTGCCTGTTGGAGAGGCCGCTGTGCCACAGTTTCCAGGCACAGCCCGGGCTGCGGCCCAGGAGGGACAAGGCTGCCTTCCCCGCTCCCTCGCCCAGGCACTGCTGCCCCGGGCCCTGGACTGAGGTTCAGCTGCGGGGTTTGAATCCATCCGCCACCGCGAGCGGCTCTGGCAGATCAGAGCTGACAGACACAGGGAGCTCTTCTTCCCCTCCTCTTTCCCCTTGGCGGGCTTCGGCATTTTCAGATCCCCATAGTGAGCGAGGTTAACACGCTTAAATGGTAAAGAATCATGGCGGTTTTTAAAAAGAATCATTTTCTGACACTTTATTGAGCTGCAGGTCTCATGAGAAAGTCCCATGAAAACCACAGCTGGCTGGCAGGGAGCAGTGCGGAGCAAGGCAGGGGTAAGCCATGAAAGCAGCAGCCGGCAGTGCTCCCGTGCTTTCCAGGCAGGTGATGGCAGCGGCCGGGTTCCCTGCCCGGCGGTGCGGACGCTGGCATCCACAGGCGGGGGGCACGGCCTGCACAAAGCCGGGGCAGGAGCACCCTCCAGGCAGCAGGAGGTTTGGACTAGTACAACCACTGGTTTGACTCACTCTATCTAATGCTAGTCTGTTTTACTAACTGACCTTGCTCGGTGCTGCAACCCTCACTGCTTGAAATCTGCCCATTTACAGGTCTCCTGTAAATATAGTATAATTCATCTAGTAGTTTAAAGTTCGGATTTCTTTTTTTTTTTTAAAGCTAAACAAGGACTACTGAAAGATCTTAAAGAAGCTTGTCTCAGCAGCAATTAAATATATGGCAAACTTGCTTAGTGTGTATGTGCTCTGCTTCTCTACTCACCTGCTTTCCATCCAGCAAAGCTCATGGTGCAGTGGACTTATGAGTCACTAGTAACACCTCAGAGCTACTGAAGAAACAGAACTTGAAGAGATCCTTTATGCCAAGACACACGGTCTCCGTAAGACACAAAACTAAGCCTTCCTTCAAAGTGTGCTTCTCCATATTACTTATGCAAATTAATTTATTACTTTTCATTTATTTAGCAAAGCAAATGCAAAATCTGGAGAGAGCGAGCCAATCTTACATTGCCATTACCTTTATATTTGTGATTTTTAAAAATTTAGTAACAAGCAATTAAATACATGCACACTGGCAAGTATCTTACTTAACAGGATAAGCTGGTTTTAAACTAGAGGTAGCTATTCCATTTTCTAGTCAGGGCCTCAAGGACACAAATAACAGATTTTTTTTCCAAACCAGTCATTATGCCATATTTCAAAAAGTATGTAGTTGCTCAATCTTTAAAGTTAGAATATTTTACCCAATTACTCTTTTTTGGCCTATCCATGGCCACAGCCAGTTCCTGTTCTTAGATGGCATAACAGGTACCTTGGGGTACATATTCACATTGGTTTTGTTGTATTCATCCTCAAAACAATTTGCATGGAAACCATTTTTCACTTGATTCCACACCATCCCTTCCTTCTTAAAAAATTTTTTCAAGGGAATTGCCTCTGAAGGTCACGTTGCTGCACGATATTCAAAATTGTATGTCTTATTCTCCTGCAGTGCACTGAAATATTTTTGCAGTGTTTATTTCAAAATGTAAAAGAACAGAGCAACAACCCAATCTAGACTTTTCCAAAATGATACATTCCCTTTTTTTTTTACTAAAAATGGAGTTACTAAAACATGAAGAAGTCTAATGTATGTGAAGCTGATGTAGTACTGATGTATTTTTAATTACTGGTGTGCGGAGTATGCTGTTTAGTAAGATTTCCGAAGCAGTTAAATACAGAGATTGTATGCTCTTTTTATTGGCATACAGTCACTACCCATATAAGTGCATTTGTGTCAAAAAAATAATTTTCATATTTACAGGAAGTGACAGAATTCCAGTTGTTGGCAGAGTATATAAAGCTTTTCATACACAATCTTTTTTATTATTAGACAGAGAATATAAAATCTGAACTGAAAATCAAATTCAATGCATCATGGAAACTGTATTCCTCAATAGCTTTTCTTAAACTTAATTCTAGTTTCTCTCTTTCTCTCTCTCTCTCAAAAGACATCCTTCTAAGACATCTGAACTGTTATGCTACCTACTTTTCAAGAAATCCTCACTTTTACCAAGATCCAATAGCGTACTGAGGTTGGATCAATACATCATTATCCATACCAATGCAAGTAAAATTAGTGTGTTGCAAATTATGCCTTATTTTGCTAACAGATATGACCGCTTACTCTATGTAAAAGGACTTAATTGGGGGGGATGTTATTTATAACTGATTATTTATCTGTAACAGTGTTTTGATAAACATGCATGTATTCACCAGCCGTTAGCTTGCTTAATAAACGTATAGGTAAAATGTGATTCTTTGCACTGAAGCGTTTTACTTCTGCATCTAATTTATGAAAAAAATTACACTGGCAAAAATGCTGCATAGCTGAATTCTAATTTTAGTTAAATGGATTAATCTGTTCACGAAGACATGCTCTGCAAGTTGCCTGTACTAGTATTTTCTTTTCTTAGAAGATACAGCCATCAAAGAGATCTTACTTTGATGTTAAGCCTTTTATCTTTTTCACAATTGGTATCATACCAGACCTTCTAGGCACAGATCTCCAATCTTTTCCTGAATGAATGTTCTTCTGTAACAGTCACTGGCCTAGGGTGTGTAGTGTTGTGGGTTTTTTTTTTAAACTAGTATTATTTCACACTCTTGTTGCTAATAGCAATAGTTCATTTCCTGAAAGAGGAGGTAATCAGTGACCTCTTTCACCTTATGGTGATATTAAAAGCAAAAATGTAGTTACATTGCTGTCTAATCAATGTATTAGCTTTACAGGAATCACAATTCTCATAACACTAACAAAAATAACCAGCTTTAATGTTTACTACACACTTAATGCATGTGCCAAAATGTAAAGTTAACCTATGGTCAGTTTTCCAATGTGTACTGAGTGCCATTTTAAATGTATTCCATAAAAACATCTAAAATACTGAGTGTTGTTCCTGTAATATCCCTGAACATCCAGAAAATTCTCTCTGAAAACTGGGTGAGGAATATAGTTCCAGAGCTTAACACTGTCACACAAGATCAGTTAGTCGCACATATTCCTAATGGGGTCCAGTCTGTTTAAGTATAGCTTGTATTACAGTGACCCATATTTTACACGCACAGCATATATTACTTGCTAGTCCAAGTAAAAAGGTTATTAAAAATCTATTACACATATCTAAAGAAAAAAAAAAGATGTCTTTTCTTTGTTCTTCCACACACCCCCAATAGATTAATCTCATGTCCATGGATTACATATTTTGACAAGTGTTTTACGTTAAAATCTTTTTCAAGTACTTTAAAAATTTATTATACCAAAAAAAGCTGCCTTTTTCTTTTTTTTTTTTAAAAGTACTTTCTACAGTTTAACACAAAATTCAGGTGCAAGAATTTTAAACAAAAAATGAACTAAAGAGCTTTATTGACATCACAGTACATTCAATAGTAATTTTAAGAACATTACAGCTGAAAGAGAATGGCCTGGTTTATATTCTTAATAAGCACTACCGTTCTTGAAAAAATGTAATACAAAGAAATCCTATTAGGTATTTAATTCTGAGCAGCATTTGGAAAAAATACACCTATTTACAGATAAAAAAAGGATTCTGGTTTCACCTACATAGCCACAATGTGCCTCTATAATGAGACAAGCCTTTTATAACTCATGGAATTTTTAAACGTCATAGCACTGGTGCCATAAATTCCTCAGCGTTTACGACGAAGAGGAGTTGTTGATCTGAAAAATAAAGGAAAAGGGGGAAAAAGTTAATTGGAAAAAATAAAAGACCCCCAAACCCACACACACTTTAGGCTTAGTAATTAATACTTTTAAAAGATTTTCCAAAGTTACTTTGCCTAAGACAAAAAATTTAATAAATGCCATACTTCATTAAAAAAAAGTTCATATGCCGTACACATGAAGACGAATATCAAAAAATAAAAAAAAGTCAGACAAAATACTTAAAAAGTATACTACCTTGATCGTGACTTAGACTTGTGTTTGCGGCTTGCCTTCTTACCAGACCTTTGAGATTTCTCCATGGAGCATGACCGAATATGCTTCGATTTCTTAGCCTTCTTTTCTTTACTGCTTCCTGGTGACTCAGAACTACTCCTTGCACTAGATTCGGAGCCTGACCGTTTTTTGCTATCTTTGGTAGAAATTTTTTTGCTTTCTTGTCTGGAATCCTGTCTTATTATTTTCACACATATTGAATCACTGCGAGAGAAAGTTCTTTCGCTGTCTCTTTTTCTCTTTAATCTACTGTCGTCATGATTGCCAGCTTTACTTTCTTTTTCCTCTTTTTTGGGCTTATCTTTTCTTTTTTCCTGATCTCTCTCCCTTTCTCTGTTCTTTTTTCTGTCTTTATCTACACCTCCACCCTGCTCCTTCTTCCTTTCTTGATCTTTACCCTCACTTTTATGTTTGTGCCTACTTCCAGTAGGGCTTCTACGCTGGTCTTCAGTTTTACGTCTATCCCTGCTTCTGCTGCGGCTCGCACGGTTAGCTCGCCTGTCCCTTGAACGGCTACTACTTCTACGTCTATCCCAGCTCCTCTCTCTCGAAGGACTCCGATTTCTTCGCCTCTCCCCTCTTTCAGCACTGCGATTTCTACTAGATCTTCTCCTTTCCCTTATTTTCTCCCTGCTCCTACTCCTCTCTCTCCTATTTCTGTGGGAGTAACTCCGGCTTCTACTGCGCCTAACTTTATGTGAAGGCGTCCTACTGCGACTGTGTCTCTTCTTCCTTTTAGGAGAGGAAGAACGTGAAGAGCTGCGACTACTACCTGAGCTGGTGCTATAGGATGAACTAGATACAGTGCTGCTACTGCTACTGCTTCTGCTATTGCTGCTAGTGCTACCACTGCTAGAGCTTCTTGATCCACTCCTTCCTGTCCTCTCTTTACCCTCTTTTTTGAGTTCTATATCAGGTGCAATTGCATTTGGAGATCTTTTCTTTTCATGAACCATATCTGCTTCAAGTTCTTTTGCCTCCTGTGATGCTGAGTTACTGTTTTGTTCTTTGTTGATAAATTCATTCATCTCTTTTGAAACTTTTTCACTTTGTAGCTTTTCTTCTGAAAAAAAGTATACAAAAGAAAAATGCAATTAATTTGGAGTAATACGTCAATAATTTCCATACTGTTACTTTTGGCAAAACCAAATTTCCAAGCACCTTTCATAATACTTATAATTAATACACTGTCTGCCACCATACCAACTACCTACCAAACAACTTGTTATTTTCTTTTTTCACAATTCTAGAAAAGTTGTTCTCCTGGTTTAAAAGCAATAGTGTACAACTCAGACACTTTTAGAAGTCCTTGATGTTATTTCATGTTTCAGTGGTTTTAAGACAAAGTTCTCAAACAAATATCCTGGAGCACCAGAACTCCTGAATTAATCTACACACACATACTTTTTCCTCCTGCAACCTTTTGACACACCTGAGTCTCCCCTTCTCCTTCCTACAGCCCTCCTCTAGTGGTACCTACGCTTCCTGCCTTCACTCCAGCCCCGTTCATCTGGGTTTGAATAATCACTGGCCGGTCTGAAGAAGTTGTATTTCCCACACAGTGCACAGGTGGCCTCTCAACCTCAGAACAACGTTGGCTCTACCTGTATGTTTTGTAGGCCTCACTACCCAAAAAAGTGTTAGAGGAGTACCTTCCACTATAGTGATGCAGGTTTGTTTTTTGAAGAAAATACCGGGTTTGTGGCATTTTCCAAGGATAACTTAGATTAGTCCTAAATGCTACCTAGTACAAGCAATTTACATTTTTCCTTGTTTTTAACAGGTTTTATAGCCAATGAATTCCAAGGGAGGGAGCAATAGCATAAAAAGGAGACATTTAAATAATTCTTTGCTTAAGACTCAGCTCAAAAGTTAAGACCACGGCATTTAATACAGTCAGATGGTGAAGTTCTTGCAAAATAAAAAGTTAGTCAGTTGAGATTATATGTAAGCTTGGTAGTCAGCAAACACTATAAGCATGGTAAGATAGATGACAACAAAAGAATTAAAAATACACTTCTTGAAAGTAATATATTGAGTATCAGGTCAAGATTTTCATATAGCAAAGTGAAGAAATTCAGACCCTCAGAGCATTTTCCAGAGGTTTCCAACTTTTTTAAAGTTTAACTTATTTCTATTCAACCTAGGATCCTTTGCATCACTGGCCAAGTTTATCTCCCCTTCCCATTTTAAATTGAACCCAGAAAAAAATAACTGACATAACAACGTTTTTCGCCAAAAAATGGCCTTCTGATGTGGACCATCGGTTCCTGAATTAACTTAGGGAATAAAACTGCATCCAGAAACCCAGAGTGATCCAAATGGCAACTGATGGTCAAATCTAACCCAGAAAACAATTCCGTCTGGTCTCCGAGTTATTAGGTAATACAGGCAGAAGCCAGTGTATGTTAGAAGATGCTGTATTGTATATTAGAAATCTTCTGTCTTTCCTAAATGCCACTACAAATGAGACCCTGCGTTTAGTATTCTTCAGTATTTTGGATGTATAGAATCAGCTTCTTTACTCTAGATTTATATTTCCATAAATAGCCCCACGGAGATGTCCCCAGGCTGACATCTGGCTTCCTGCACTAGGAAGACAGAGGTCATAGGCCACCACTCAGTCATTCTCCACACGGCTGTCTTTTTATGCATAAATCTTAAAACACCCAGAAAGACACAGGAATATTAAGGAAACCAAAAGTTTAGCTAGTTCAGCCTTTTATTAAGGGATCCATATGTCTTATTTCTAGGCCTTTAAAATAAAAAGGAGGAAATAATCCATCTTAAAATAAGAAAAAAGTATGCTGTCGTAATTAATAGCACTTTTTTTCTCCTGCAGCTTATGAACTTACATCATGACTTCTTACCATTGTATTCATCTGTTGATCTAGACTGCTCTTCAGCAGTGCAAGGTGACTGTGATACCCTTTTGACCTACATTATTGGTACAAAAGGACAAACCTTACCTTGTATGGAGAAGCAGAAGTAAATCACAGATGTATTTTTATTTTTTTATAAATCAAGCCTGCCACCTTCTCAGAGGCTAAGTGTGAACTGACTGGGTTCAATAATCTTTCCCCGGTATTAGGTATAAAAATCCATTTATGAAGATACAGCATATGGAAACAAACTTCAACTACGACTGAGAACAGCGAGTTCAAAGAAACTGCAGCCTCGCACTGCATGTTCTGAAAGGCGCACCGCTCAAGGTTATGTAACAGAAAAGCAAGTTTTTCAGATGACATGACATGTGCTTCATATGCTTAAGAGTACACAACTTTAAGGAATCAAGTTTACGTAAACTGCAGTCTGGTGCAGAAAGGTGAAATTTATCCCCCAGTTGCAACTGAGATACTAATAATTTTTAAAATACACATTATACACACAGATGCATTTTTATACAGCAATACTATTATTTATATAGTACAATATCTATAGCGTATAGATATATATGCACCATGTCTGCTCTTTTAACACTGAAGTAGAATGGTTTATGGAAAACACTACATGGATTTTTTTTCCTTATTAGAAAGAAAAGAAGCAAATCCCATTTTGATCAAGTAGGTCAAACATCTTTTTTTGTTAAAACTTTTTAACTGAAGAACATTATTTCCAAATTTGGCTTCATATTTTTTGGCTTAAAATGCGTTTTTTCTCCCACCAGTTTGCATATACTAAGTAGTAAACTCCATATAGAGCAGCATAGTAAGAAGACATTATATGATTTACCTTCTAGCTGTTTTTCTAGTAGTAGTTGCTGTTCTCTCTCTTTTCTCCAAAAGGCTTCCTGTTTTTGCCTGATTCTGTGTCGTAATTCCTCATCATCAGTATCAGATGATTCAGAGCCTCTGTCACTCCTCTCATCTTCACTGTCTCCTGATCCATAACCACCCAGTCCACCTGCGTGCATAAAGTCCAGTCTATCACGAGGAAAGATTAAGCTTTGTTCTTAATATTTCTGTGGGGCAAAGAGGAGAGTAACATTGCCCTTCCTTCACTTCCTCTTCTCTGAAGAAGTCACTTTATTCTGGTAAGTGCCAATGTTCTTTGACTGGTGGGATCAAGGCCCCCATATCTGCATTGATGCTCACTGTCTGGTTCTACTCCTTCTGGAACAGCTCGTCTATTTTCAGCAAGCAACCACTGTGATCACGGTACTTCTTCCATTGTATGGAAGGGCAAAAAGCTCCCTGCGGAGATCGTAACAGTGCCTGCCTCTGTATCAGCAACCGGACAGAAAATGCCTGGGACCTTTCCCAGAAGACATCTCTGAAATTACTTCAGCCGCCTCCATAGTCCAAGGCTACAGAAATTCTGAATGCCATATCAATTTTTCTATATTGATTTAGAAAACACTGCACTTTGACAGGTACGGAGATGGAACAAAAATGGACTTTCTTCTCCCCTAGAGATATTAATAACTACTGGACTGATAAGAAAGATAAAGTCAATTTAAACATCTGACATGGAGATATTTTACTTTCTTTCAGTCTGAGGTTCTTATGATCTTTATTGAGTTAGCTTTAAAACATGTGAATACTTGTGATGATAACATTCAATCTAATTCATTGGAATTCCACATAATGAACACATAACTGATCACTGACACTGCTGTAGTATGTTTCAGATGATAAAAAGCACGTTGGGAAAGATCTTTTGCTGTTGTGTCTCAAGCTGGAATTTCAATCTCTTTTTCCTGTGTTGTTTCTGGTAATATATGATATGGGAGCCTCTGTGCTTATGTAGCTTTTCAATAAAATAATAATTCCAAAGATTATAATATTTTTATTTATAGACTTCCACATTACTCTATCAACTTCCCTTCTTGTTTGGATGGATGAAAATAGGAGAAAAATATAAAACAGTATTCTCTGAAGACTGCAGCGTGCTTCTGAAACAATCATACTTTGAAAAGTAAGTTTAGCTAAAGTTTTTATGTATTTTAAAAATTAGGGCAAGATTCTCATACACTAACTCACACTGACTAGTCCTTTACTCCAAAAACCATCCCACTTATATCAGTAGGATCACCTGTGGAACAAACAAAGGTGCTGATAATGATAAAGTTATCGGAAAGTGACCCATACTCCTGGGCAATTAAAATCTAGTTTCAAAATGCAATTTCTAGAAACGCAAGGCAAGAGTGAAACTCCCCCTTTAAGCCCTCTCAAAAATAAGGAACATACTTACCGAGTCCAGTGAGGGAAGCCAGTGCACTGGACTGTGCCAGCTGTTTTGCAGGAGCTTTGTATCACATCAACAACAGGAACAACATGTTAACACAAATAGCCACGATTTCATAGTCATGAGTCTATGGTATTGTTAAATCTACTACTATTGCTGTTCTTTGGAGGGAGAGAAGAAACATTAAAAACGCATCATCCATTTAAAACCAATTCTAGCTTTTCTGACCACGAAGATTTAGAATTTAACTGCAAATTAATAGTGAACAGAAAAAAACAAATATATACTCATAAATCACTTCCCAAGTTACAGCATCTGCACATAATTTTCAAGTTTCAGTAGTTACATATTTAGATTAACTCAGTTACGTTAAAAAAATCTGTTATGTAAGTACAATACATGTTAATAGTGAAAGCAAATGAATTACTACTTGAGGACTCAAAAGTTCATCTCTTTTCACTTCTGAACAGCTAAGAACTTGAGGTAAAGATGATAGCATTAAGAAACAGCTACAACTCAAGAGCCACTGACACATAGGTACCATTTTAACTAAATAAATGAATTGTATGAAAGAAATGGAATAACTGAAGTAACTCACAATACACTGCACAGGACAACAGTACATGGTTACTGGATTTGAACTCTACCAAGTTGGATGCATTATACTGGAATTGTTCTTGGGGGATAACTATGGAGGTTAAATGTTCTAGAGACATGCAAATATAGAATATTCATAGAAGAAACTAAAAAAAAAAAAAAAGAAAAAGAAAAAAAAAGAACTGGCATACCTTTAGTTGCTTTACGGTGAACATCTTTGGCCACATAATAAATTTCTTCATTCGTGACATCTAAGAGAATCTCTGTCAGCAGCATTTTTGTCAGCATCATCTGAAGAAAATTGTATATACAATTAAAGGCTAAAACCTCTTGAATAAGTGCTTCATTCAAATTATAATCCATAGAGCTTCACTGGTTCTGACGGCTATGAAAATACTCTCCTGCACGTTTTATTTAATGATTTCTTTCAACAGACATGACTTAAAAACGTAAGTCTGAAACTGTTTAAATTTGACCTGATTCCAAAACTTTCAGAACAGTTTGTATTTTGACTGCAAACTGTATCCACATCTTACACAGCTATCCAAGGCACTGATTCCTAATGTCAAAGATGATACAACAAATGAATATGTACATCAGAAATGTAGTTAAACTGATCCCATTTATTCTTTTAAAAAGTAAAGAGCACATTTCTGTCTGGTATGCTGCCTCACTGACCCCAATCCTGCAAAAATCATCAGAGGTTACTTATATAGGATTTATTATTACATATTCACTACAAAAATTGAAATGTTGGTAGCTAGTTCTCCAAGCTGCTCAGTCTGGCCACGTGCTTTACAAAAATACATTCATCAAACTTTTTAGAATTCAGGGCCTTCATTAACAAGGTTTCAGTTGTACAATTAGCATACAACTATGATTTCGAAGAACAGAGTTTCTGCAGACACAGTGAAATTGTTGCTGGTCTAGGACTTAGGTTTCTAGCACTTCCTTGCAAGAATACATTTCTTAAATTCCCTTTCACAGGAACTGAGGTTGAAGCATAGATTTCAGGAGAGTGCATTTGATCATTAAAAGTTTTCAGGAATGTGACAAGTTAAGCCAAACCACAGAATTAGTAACGATCAAGGTAAAGATTACGGTCATTACATTCTTTCACTATTGTACTAAATCTGAGTTATATAACCTATATCCTTGTCTATATTAGAAAGACAGCATTATAAAGAGACATGCAAATATAATCCTTCTTTACTGTATGATATGTGCTATACCTCTATTGACAGTATCAGGCAGCGAAAAAGTTTTTTACTTCGCTATGCCCAAAAAATATGAGCAAACAGACAGAAATAGTGAGAACTACATTATTAATACCATTTGATACTCCTTTTCTTCTTCTGTCATTTCTGGTTCACTTTGCTCCTCTTGAGGAGCCGGGGATGGACTCCTGCTGATTTTCCCAACGCTTACAGCTTCTGTGTTTTCAGCTTCTTCATCTTCCTCATCACTGTCCTACAAGAACAGCATCATACATTTCAGGAAAAACTTAGATGTAAATCTCATTAGTTTCTATTTATGATAGTCAACTTGATTTACTTTGTACTGAAATGTGTATTACAGTTATCGTAAAACTCTCTTTCTTTTCTCCCCTCCTAATAAACATGCCGGTACCTCTCTACCCACACAACATAAGTAAATACATAGTTGTCAGTTCACTGCCATACTCAGAACTGCAAACAAATGAGGTAACTGCTAAAGTGAAGGCAACACAAGGCTTCCTAAATGTGCTCAATTTAGCAAATACAGGTATCTGAATTTGTTCAACTAGTTATTTAGAATTCAAACCTTCAAAGACCATGTACGTTCCCAAAATACAGAAAAGAAAAAAGCCCAATTTCAATGTTGTTTCTTTACTACTACAGATCAAATAATATACTTTTACCTCTCAGACATTAACAACTTCAAAACACCAAGTAAATACCAACAAAGCAGCAGCTTAACTTTACTTTAAGCAACAGAAACAAAGAGATAACCAGGAATATACAGTCTCTCTTTTGAAGAGACCAAAAAGTTGATACCTTTCAGGACATACAAACCTGAGCAAAAAGCAAACCCTTCTACTTACAAATTTACTCTTCTGAGGTAACCGTGGGCCATCCCCTTCTTCAGCCTCCTCACTTTCCTTTTTTTCTTTTTTAGACATCTGTGAACGTTGCTGCTCCATCCTCTCTTTTTCCAATTTTTTCTGTTTTTCTCGTTCCATCTTTTCCAGGCCCTCACGAATCCAGGCAGGCAGAGTTCTACGCTTCACAGCATCTACATAAGCAAGGTTTACAGTTTTGTAAGACAGAAAAAAACCTTCCCCCCCCCCCAAAAGAAAAAAACCGCCAAGAACAAAGCAGCAAACCCTCCACCCCGATCCAAACAAGCCACACATCTGATTGTGGGGAAAAAACCATTTGCAATAGCTTTTTTGTTCCCTTCTTTTTTACTTTATATATATAAAAGTCTTCAAATTTTGCAATTCTTTTCAAAACACAGCTTTTATGTTTTTTCATTAAGGAGTGGTTAACATGTACCAATCTGTGGAGGCTCCTGCTTCACAGGCATCGCAATAGGTGAACGCTGTCGGTCTCTGAATGAGGGTCTTTCCCTTCGATTTTGAGGAGGTGCAGGAGGTGCTGGTGGACCTGGCGGCCCTGGTGGTCCTGGCTGCCAGTAAGGTGGATGAAATCCACCTTGAGGTGGACCAAAAGCAGCCCCATGCTGAAAGAGTAATGCAGTTTATTTTTCTTCACATGTAACACTAAATACAGCATGTGCGCAAGTCGGTCTACAGAAATCCATGCAAGTAGGAATCCACGATTTCTAGGCTACTGAGATATCTCAATCTCTTTTTCTGTAGTCCCCAAGAAACAAGTTTTCCTTAAATATTTAATGAGTAAACTTAGATTTAAGCAGGGATACTAACGAAGCTGAAAGGGCTTCAACCAATCTCCTTTCATATTGTGCTAAACATTAAGCCCTATAATCACCATCTATCTCCAGCAGTTCCTTGCCAGCTTATCATCAGAGCATGCAGTTAAATGAAGAGTATACAAAATGAAGGTTTAAAAGTCTAGCTATGTTAGCAGTCTTTCCTTGTAACTACAACATGAGGACAAAAATGAAAAGTTCAAGCTTTTATTACAAAATAATTTTGCACTGTGCACTTTCCAGTAATCATTCACGGATGTTATTAGTATGGCTGATTAAAATATTAAATGCATAAATATGCGAGTTTATTACAGACCCTGGGTTCTGAGCAAGCTGTACACAATCCAAAAGTCACAAGTCTTGAGGCATACATGAGGGGTTTTTTGTTTTAATATTTGCTGCCCAGAAATGCCTAATGAAACTATTTAAGAGGAGAGTGTTTAGGAAGAAAGTTATAGCATCAAATATTTTTTAATAATATTGACTATCTATTTAAGTCACTAGTGGTAGAAGCACTCTTCCACTACAACTTCAGGCCAAGCATCCCTCTGTTATTCACTGCAAAACAAGTATTCTGTAGTACTTGGAGAAATTAATTTTAAGAGTTGGTCCCACAATAGTAAACAAAGGAAATTACAATAAACTAATGTATTTGAAAATACTGGTTCACTTCCTAACAATATTGCTGAACAAGATAATTTAATAATAGAGAAAAGTAGGCCAGAAGACAGAAACACATTTCTGCCCATCTTCCCTTGGGTTTGTTTATGAACAGGAGGTAGGTGTTTTAACAGGTACAGTTTGTCATTTATATCAAGAGTTTTAAAAGAAAAGTACTGAAAATAGGGGAAAGATCCAAAACTTCTTTGTGTTTAAAGATTTGTGCAATGCCCCCTGCTATTATTAGTGCTAAAACCACCTACAGATTGATTATGCTATGCAACTTATATGCCAGAATGAAGAAAAAATTGGATGTGGATTTTTTAGAAATACCATTGTTTATTCAAAGAATCACAGTAGATAGATAGGGAAAAGATCAATGGATCATCCAGTCTATCTCCCTGCAAATACAGGACTGTTCCCTATGGTACATTATCTAGTGTATTTAAGTATATATTTCTGAACTTTTTTCCTCCTCCTTTTTTTTTTTTTTTTAAACACAAAACTACATAATGTTAATTTATATACTGGAACACAGTGATTCATTTTAATATTGCAGACAACAGCCATTTCTCATTACTAGTATAGAAAAAAAAAAAAAAAACACCTTTGGCCTCAGAACAGAACTGAAAACTCTAAAGTCTCTTCTGTAAAGTATTTGGTAAAAATGTATCTTAGCAGATAACAGATTCTGTAGATGTTTGTAGAACTGAAGAATGAAAGTCGCCGCTAGATGATATTAGAGGAACACATCCACGGAAGGGACTCTGCGCGTCTACAATATTAAAGCAACAAATATGTTTCACCTGATAGTCAAACTGGTTCACTGGCCCCATTGCAAAGTTATCGGGAGGTCCCCCAAAGTTGTGATTGTTCTGGTTAAATACATGTCTGTTGTCAGGAGCAAATTCCCCACTGTCCTGACTGTTGCTGTCTTCAGATGGAGGAACAATTTCCATTTGACCTGGGGTTGGAGTCATCCACTGTTGATCTGGAGGTGGGTGAGGGGGTTGGTGAGGCATTCCCCATTCTGTTTAGGATTTAGAATACAATTCAATACCAAGTTAGTATGATTTATATGAGTCACCAATCACTCAGTGTTCTTGTATTTATCACAAGGTTCCTCAAAGCAATGCAGATGATAAAGTTACAAAGAATCATCAATCTACAGACTGTATTATACCGTCTCAATAATTTCATCAACTAAATGAAGGAAATAGAAATAGCTGTAGCTGAACTAAAACATGGGGAGGGGGGCAGAACTGGATGGACACAGAGATGCTGTAAATTTGTTTTTATAAATTTCCAGTGATATTGAGTCCACCATAGCACTTAGAAATTGTGTAAACTGTTAAAGACCTGCTCGTACCTCTCTATCTCGAAGTTGTTTCAGCTTTCAAAGTAATGAGCTATTTTATTCCTTTGCATAATAGACTTAAAAGACCTATTATGGAAAGCAAATGGTTTTGTGAGCAGCAGAACCACTGAAACGTACTTTCCAAAGCGTTGTGTCTTGATAATGGATGATTCCCTGGATTCTCCAATATCTAGCAGAGGTCCCAGCATAAGCTACAGTCATAAGCTCTCAAACATAAGTTACAATTGGCTAACAGAGTGAAAAGGGTTTAAGGAATGAATTAATAGCTCATGTGGCCATAAGCTTTGTCTTCTTAGGAAGTCAGTCTAAAAATTATGTCTGCTATACAGATTTACAGACCACGACGGAACTACCTTGTAACTTTCACCAGTAACAGAATAAATATCTAGCCTCTCAAGTTAACTCCTACCTTCCATCCAGTCCTTTAATAATTCTTTCCATTTGTCTAATTTTTACTGTCCTTCCCATCTGCATCATAACTGGATCCTTTACTGTAGTAACTAAAAAGGGTTAACATAGTTTTTCTACTTGGTTGTTCTTTTTTTTTGTTTGTTCAAGGATTATATCACTCCTTTCACTCTCACTGTCACCCTGGTAGGTCATGTTTAGCTGATGTAATCAAATCTCTTTCCAGAGTCAATACTCATAAAGTATTCTAAGGGACAGAATCCTTTATCCTTTAAGCACAGCTTACAAGAGTTACTGTTCATAAATGTATGTGTTAACATTTGACACGATTTAAATGCCCAGTTTACTTCAAGTCAACTGACTTGAAAGCTTGCAAGTCGCACACAACAGATGCTGTTTTCACTTGTGAAACATGAATCCCTTCAAAATTATTTGTCTGCTAGTTATGCAGTTGGTTTTCAGATTGCCATTTTGCTTTTTTATTAGTAGCACATAAAGGACTTCTGGATCCAAAAAGAAACTTGGAAGGATATGGAGAAAGATGAGGCTTTGTAGAAACAGAGTAAATACATGAAGAGAACTTTGGCTAGCCATGCATGCTGTGATATAGTTTGTCTGCTGTGACTACTTTTACACATTAAGAATGACATTGCCTAAACTAAGGGAAGCCGAGTCGTATCTGCATCAGCACAGTCTTTATCAGTGTCCCAAAAAACTGGGAAAACAACGTATTCTTTGAATGATCTACCCAACGATAACAAAATGCATTGGCACGTTGTTTCCCGTTAACAAAAGGTGTCACGTTATTCTCACTCCTAGATCTAAGATGCTTTCCTGTTCTGCATTTTCTGGGTGAGCTTGGGCGCCACACATTTATAATTATCAGTGAAATGTCTTCCTCACTTTTACCATTCTGTGACTATTTGCAAAAACTACCACTTAAGATATTATTCTCTTTCACCTCACAGATGAAAAAGCGTAGGAGGAAGAACTCACCACCACAGGATCACATGAAAAACAAAGTTGTCCAATAATGACACGATATTTCTGTGAAAACCTCTACTTACTACACAGAAATACAACTAGAATACACTCTATGTACTGCCACATAGTAAAGTTAAAATTCTTACATGTAGCTACAATAACTTATAGCCCAGGGCAGGTAGGTGAAACTTAAGTGAAGCCTGATGGCTACCTCCCTTTTGTTATGCACATGTAAGAACTGCCAGTGAAATTTTAAGCCTACTTTTATTAAACATTGCACTTAAATTTGAATAGTCACAGTGAAAACTGGAGGTGTTATTCTCTCAATCATTAACAGAATTGAGCATGAAGTGCTGTTTTCACCAAGACAACAGAAGGCATGCATGCAAGCTTACTAACCTTGCTCACACATTTCAAATTGCATTATAGTGTGGTGACATAACAAACCTTTCAGAAAACAACCTCAGAAAAATTCTTAGCAAGAAATACCCAATCTCTACCCCATGCTTATTGCCAGTGTTATTTTTATGAAGTTTTAAAAAGAAAATGAATTTTTGGCCAAAACTGAAGTTTTGAGGAAGTTATAAAGAACTGAAAATAATCAATCCTAACAGAAGCGTTCAACCAACTTTAACTTACAATAACCGAAAAATTACGCAGATGACAATCAGATACGTAAGTCAAAAAGGGCAAATACTAAATACATGAAACATGTAATAAAAACATATTTTACACACAGAATTTTGCTCATCTCCTTTTTCTAGATTTTACGACACTTAAAGCCAGCATCTGCCAGTTATATTGTGAACTCATTCTACATGTCAAGATCATGCCAGAAGCAGGTATTACACTACCGGAGAGGGCAAGAGATGCCCTTTAATTCTGAGGCATCCTGTTGCCTTCAGTGCTGCTGTTCCTAGTGCAGTGGGATAAGCAACAAAACACATAAGATGTAAGAATAAGATCCAGGGAAATAAATATATAACTGCAATTCACACTTTATCTTTCTACAACATTCAGGGACAGAACAAATCTTTTGCATATGTATATTATAAAACCGATTTATTTATTCTATATAGAGATTACTGAGTTGTGTTATCAGACCTTTGTGTCTGTACTGTTACCCATTTTGTGGAACACCTGACTGGAAAGTAGCAGCTGTGATACTCAGTTGATGCTACTGGTAGTTTTGAATCTTGAAACCTGAGAGACAGGGCATATTCACACAAAAAAATGTCTGACAAAAATAAAGTGTCGTTACATGAAAAAAAGGAATGAATGAGAAGGAAAACAAACCTGGCTGCCACATTCTGTTGAAGTTGGGATCCCCCTGAAAATTATTATGGTTGTTTGGACCAGACTCTATTCCTGAAATATCCTGTCCGTTTGGCATCATTCCTTGTTGTTCCACTACACTCTGTTGCCCTGAGGCTTCTCGCTGAGCAATCCATGCTTGAGCTAATGCAGCCCAGTCAATCTGGCCTAAAATAAACAGAGGAAATTTAAAAGGTTAGTATTCACATGTCCGAAGTTTAACACTGTTTCTCAATTACATGTCTCATTGCTCAAGAGAAATGGGCAACGTTTACCTTCAGCAAGTACCATAAGCATCATTAAAACTTATTCACAGTGTACAGTGAAACAAACTGAAAGCAAATGTCAAAGTATACATACTTGCTGAAGTAGTTTCTCTGCATGTGTTCAAAATGCCATAAGGCAGATTATTTTAGGTTCACATTAGCACTGAATGGGTGGTAGTAATACACTTTTTTTCGTAAGTGAACTAATTTTGATATCAGAAATAAATATATATAGCCCTAAATTCTAAATTCATGAAAATTAAATGTAAGAAAGATACACAGTTAGAAAACTACATTTTGCAATGTATACACTTTGTATAACCCCTGATTTCTGGAATGCTATTTTATATTACAGTTATCTCCCCCATTTTTTTCTTTACTATTCCTAACAGTAAGTAAACAAATTGCACTCTCAGATGAGGACACTAGTATGTCTTATGCTCATTATCAAGTCAGGAAATCTCTCAGTGAAGTTACAGAAATTGAAGTGACAGAAAGCAATGTAAAACCAGTGTGCCTGATCACTCTGCCCGAGTATTAAATACACACCTCCACTTTCTTTATCCATTTCTGTATTTCTCTTGATACTTTGAATTGTTGTGACCTCACTCTCAATTTAAGGTATATTATGTTCTATTGTTTAAAATGGGTGGTTTTTTGGTAGGGGAAAAAAAATCCAAACAAGATCATGATCATCACTGCTGTAACCTAAAACAAATATCATACTAATCTTCCCGTGAGAGTTTTTCCTGTGTATACATCTGCATTAGTACTTCTGCCACCCAGGCACTGAATAAAAAGCAGATTTTCTCAAATAAATAATTCAGCTTGGCTGACAGGGATACAGATTCTGTAAAAGTACATGAGGTCTCAATGTTGATCTGTATGACTGGTAAATGTTGATAATTTGTTCAGGATAACTCAGGCTGCTTCCCTGTTATTTTGCATATTAAATATTAACTATGTCAAAACATTTGGAATCAATGTATGTTTTCTATTTTTTCTAGTTGTTCAGAAAAGCGTCATAAATGTATTATCTTGAGAGCAGCTACAAAAAAACAACTATCAATCATGCTCTGTAACAAAGATTCAAAAATTCAGATGACAACAGATTAAAAATAAATCAATCGACAAAGCTTTCTATATACTTACTTGGATCTTGCTGGTGCTGAAATGACTGCATCCACTGCTGTTGGTTCAAAGGCCATTGCTGCCAAGGTTGTCCACCTTGATCCCACATCTTTTAAGTCTTTATATAGTCTATATTTCAACTAAAAATAATAGTTGTATGTTTAAATAGATGCCCACGAAATATCACATAACTGAAACTTACATAACTGCAGATATAGTTAAGCCTTGCAAAGCAAGCTGAAGCAATGCTGGCTTATATTTTAAGATGGAGGAAATAGTTCATCCTTTAGAGTAATATCTGAAAATATTACTGTAAGATTTCAGAAGCCTAGTATGCTTTCTCTGTATTTTCGCAAAGAAATTATCTACAAAATGACGTTCGAGGAGAGATAAGCCAAGTTTGTAAGACAAGAACTCATCTGACAATAAATGCAATTTAAACTAAGTCAAAATATAAATGACATTACTTAAATGATATCGTTGCCTGTTTCTTAGGGAAACGATGTGTAGTTTTCTACACAAGTGTCATGCAAAGCTGTTAAGCGAGACAAAGGAAAGTCACCGAATGGTAAAACACATTGTTAACAATTGCACTGGAGAACTGCACAGGTACAAGACGGTGTCCACATGCATTTTATGCATTGTACAGGCTCATTATAATCTCTAAATAATATATGCCTTCAAATCTGAGAAAGAAAAAAAAAAAATCTCTGCATAACTGTACATTTACCACATGGTCCCTTAAAATCACGAGAAACACTTTTCGGTGCCATGTTGTACATCCTCACTGAGCAGGCAGCAGCAGCCCTAGGACCTGATGGCATGGGAGCTCCACAACCTGCTTTAAGTGAAGCTCCAGGACCAGCTTTGCAAGAATTCAGTGAGGCACAGCAGTCTACCAGGTAGGTATGTCTATAATGGCATACCAGTTCCTTCCAGTCATTTGTACCTCCTGTGTACACCTAACCTGCTACACGTGGAGGACCAGAGAGTAGCCACCAACACTGCTCCAAACAGCTCTTCTGAAGACAAAGCCTGGGCACAGTTTTGGGAACACTTCACTCCAGGAACTGTTCCCAATGCCAGTACGGGTAAGACCACACCAAGCGCGACTCCTTCTGCCCTTCCCAGTCTGTTAACAACTTCTCAACAGGCTTTCCACTCTCAATGCATATATCCTCACGCCATTCAATACACAATCCTTGATTTCATGCTAGAGAAGCATCATCCATGTAGGCCGTTTCAAACACTCCAAACTTAAAAGAACCAGAGAAAAATTCATTCCTTGAGGTCACAGGAGCACACAAGACCTAGTCGACGCTCACAGCCAAGTGCAATAGAGAATAGATGAATAGAGCCTGCCTGCTTCAGAGGAAACTAGCTCAAAGCAGCCGGTCCCACTCGGGTGGCCAGCCAGGAACATAACCCCAACCATTCTTACTGAGCAGGACGCACACAGCCCCACAGACAGAGCCGGCTTTCGGCGGACACAAGAGCAGCAATTAGAGTGGGTCCTGCTTGCAAAGGGATCTCATGCTTTGTGCTTACACATTCATATGAATAATGGCATGATTGCAAGGAAGAGAGCATCACGCTACAAAAATGCACAACAAAAAAAGCTGTACATAACGTTGTGGGGTGTTGGGTCATGCAGAGATGAATGCAAGCTCACATACTTCTGTCAAATTTTATTTTTAATCTGAAAAACTGGAGATCACCTTTGTTTTGAGACTGCTTACATTCAAGCCAGTACAAAAACTACATATGTATGGCTCAGAAAAATTCAGCTGCAAATGCATTTTTGGGGGCTTTAAACAAGACCAGATCAACTTTGGGAACAGGGGGGAGTATTGAACAAAACTTACTTTTCTACTTTCACAATCTTTTCTTGCCAAATTAAGTATTTAGTTTTTTTCCTTTTCCACAGTATCCTCATGATATTCAAACTTTTAGTAGGTGAAGACAGTGTCCTCCTTTTGTTTTTGTTTTTGGGTTTTTTTTGTTTTTTTTTTTTTGGGGGGGGGGTGTTGTTGTTGTTTTTTTTAAACATTTTGATCTTTACCTAGGAAGTCAACTTTCTTACACCACTTGAGAGTAAAAAAGTGGCTAATGGACACTTAATCCAACACTTAAGCTGGCCCTGCCACTCCTAGCTCTCCAAGTACTCATACATACATATTTTGTACACAAAGTATGAAAAAGTAATTTCTCATACTATTTTCACCCTCAAGAAAGAAAAAAGTAACTGTTTCTTCCTCCCCTCAATTCACCTTTCCATCCAGAATCCAAATGCTTTCAATTATCAAAATAAACTTTTTTACATCTTAAATCAAAGTTTCAACAATTGTGGTTCAAGATAACCACAAGCCTTCAAAGCACTGCACAGCCTCACAGTGCCACTCCCTTGTTTCCAGCTGTTAAATCACATTAGTGATAATAAAAATGTATTTCAGTAATTCTGGTATCACTTTTTTACCTAAATATACAATACCTTGGAAAAAGTTTGTGAAATGTCACTAAAATAAACTCAGCAAAAGATTTTGAATATTAAATTGTTCCACCAATAATGTAAGAGGCACGTTTGCATATAACTGAATGCCAAAAAAAAAAAAAAATCAATTTTTCAAACAGTTAAAGAAATTGTCAACTTCTCTTATGGAAGTGTAGCAATATTAAGAGCACCTCTACAAATTCAGCTGAATTGGAACCTCCTACACACAGTTTTTACTCGATTGGATCAGATGAGCTTTATTTTTATTGGACTGGCTATATCACTGTCCTAAAGTCTTGGACATTCAGGATTTTTTTTTTTACATGCTCCAGCTAAAACAATTAAGTTGCAATAAACCTTTGTACCTGTTAAAACACTTATTGGTTATCTGTTTCTCATGGAAAAGGATGTTTAGTATTCTAGCCTTTTTTTCTTTATTCTCTCACTATGGACAAACTGAAGCACTAGTTTGGAGTGTAAGAAGGTCTAAGGTAATAAATTCCTCCAAACCTCCTCTGTATAACCTGCCCCCAAAACAGCAAGTACCTTACTATTTTACAAGGTGTTCAAAGAAATTAATTCAACTTTTTTTGTGGGGGAGATAAATTATTCTGCAGCTATATCAACAGGCACTGAAAAGGTGACCAAGAGACACAGAAGACAGACAGTGACTTTAGGCAGCAGCAGCATTCGTTCTCCTCCTGGCTTCCCTCTCAGCAAGTTATCATGTCCGCGCTCCTGAGGGAAGCAGTGCCAAAGGACTCCACCATCTCCCCATTAGAGAGCAGCACTGACCCAGGCCACCTAGCACTCCTCTGGGCTGCTCCCAAGCACGTTTCAGGTGTCATCACAGACCTGGGACCCAGCGGGCAGTTGGGACGTGTCTGTTCTGGTTTGGAAGGTCAGAGACTTTCACTCGGTGCCAGCTGGCTTCAGGGCCAGAGAAAAAAACCCAGTCAGGTTTTAGTTGTTAGCATACATAGCTGCTTCTCCATCACTCTGCAACATAATATGGCCTACAGTCTTCAACTTTCCCCAGAGAGATTATTTCACCTTATTATTGCTATTTTGGGAAGAGAAATCAGGTGGGGAAGTGCAAAGCAGGAGGTCAGGACACAGACTTGATTTCTATTTTGATGCACAACAGTATGACAAGACAGCAACAACTGTGTAAAACCCTGAAGAACTTCAACTTTTGGTTAATTCAATTTATGCCATCCAGATCAGACTGATTTAAAAATCGCTGCCATTTGAAACTGATAATTTTAGTTTGTGAACTGTATTTGAAAGCTTTTAATTCTGTATTGCATTTGTACTTTCAACTGTTTTCCTGAAGAAATGTTGATTTTCATACACTGGCAACTATAAAACATGCTGGCTTTCAAGTACACAGATTTATTACCAAATTCAGTGCAAAAAGTTTCTTTACTAATCAGAAATATGTACTACACAAATACTTAAGCAATTATATCACTTACTTTATGCATCTGTATATGTACACACAAAAGCCCTTTTTCAAATATCATGTGAAAACTGGCCAAAACTATTTCAAATTTTCTATTTATTTCAACTCATCTTCATTGTTGTGCTATTTTTGGACAAAACAGGAATTGGATAAGGAAGGAACAAAATTAGCATCTTAAAATGTTTATAAAACTAACCTTAACCTGGCTAAAAGAGAAGACCACACATAGTCAAATTCTTTTAGTATTGAAAACTAAATGATGTATTTTAAATATGCACTATTCAAAGCTAGTGAACAGAAGAGGTTTGTTCTAAGGCCTCCTTCTATACAGTGACCCGAAACAGCAGGACACCCCTTTCTAAGAAACCGATTTCTCTGCTTTTTCACTCCCTGCTTGGTTTCCTGCACTTTTTCCAAGTTTTCACTAACCAGTATATGGTAAACATGAAAAAGGTACTTGATGAAAAGCCTTTTCACTTACTACAGGGAGGCTACAAGCATTTAAAGGTGGTTTGTCTTCACAAATTGTTTTGCTAAGCACCGCAGTGTTTAACGGTTTCATCTGCTTTTAAGTTTCAGAGGCAAACAAACTGGCTTTAGCTCTTAATTTTAAGTTATCATATTCTCAAAGATAACTAAATAAATCTTATATACACACATCTATTAAATGACATGCACATAGGCTATTTGATGTTACTCTTTTTTACATAAAAGTAATGTAACTTTGTATACTGCTTGTGAAACTTTACTGAGAAGAGTATAAGAACTTTTCAACAGAAGCTCAATACTGTCCCATCATACATCACTGACATTTTCTTCTGCTAGTGATGCCATTTTAAAGATGTGAAAAATAAAAGCAGACCGAGGCAAATCTTACCATAATGAACAAAACAGATGTGAGAGTTAACAAAATAACACTTTTGAACTTCAGTGCCGTAACTGGAAAGGGCACAAATTACTTCTAAAAGAACTCACAAAACACAGCAAAGAAAATGTAGCCTGTTCTCAGTAACTTTAAATTTACTACAAGGGATTCACTCCCAATACTGAGGAGGAAAAAACACCTCAAAAACCCAAACCCAAAACAATGCCTCTCCCCCACCAAATCAGTAACTTAAAGGCTTGAAACAGCTGAAACCTCTTGTACTAATGCACATGACAAGAAGCAAACATTATTTTCCTGAGACACATCAAGTACTAATAATGGAGAAAAGAGAATCAAAGTCCTCTCCCACCTAATTAAAATCCGCATTGCCAAAACTAACTTAGGATGCTGCCACACAAATTATAAACAAGTTTTAATTTCTTACAAAGTCCCAAATCAGCATCACCTCAAAGAAAGAGGCTTCACCTAACCCAATGGACAGCTCTAAGCCTACTTCCCACTAGTGACACAAGGCCAAATACACAGCAGAGCATCCAAATCACAGTGAAACAAGCTTTATTTTCCACTGAAAGGCGGGGGAGAGATGAATACTGGCTAAAATCTACTAAATTCAAACATTAGCAAGACACTTACTTACTGACAGAGGGGTACATCAACTGAGAAGTCATTAAGACAGTCTGGTTCCGATGTCACCAGTGCGTACAACAGGTTTTGAAAAGCAAACAGGTTCAAAGAATGGATCCATTTTACGGGTACCTACTTCCAAAGGAAAATTCAGATACTACCCCCCCTTATGATGATGGGTTAAGGTTCTTTTACTTAGCTGTTCTACCCTCCAATTCAATTTGATATAGCCTTTCTGCTTTCTCTCTCTCTAGCAAACACGAATAAACAAAAGAACATTTATTGGTGCTTCAAGAGCCATTCCCTGATGTCAGATCACAGAACAGGAACCTGAATCTATTAACAATCTGTTTACCAATGAAGAAACAGAAGCCAATTCAGGATTCTTTTTGTTTTATACAGAAACAATCACATGGGAAAAACATCCCGTCAATTCACATTTAATTTCCGTTACATGTACTTAACAGATTATGAAAAGTTAGTGTAATAGCTCAAAATTTTGCTAGAGTTTTTAAGAGCAGACATGTTTTGAAGTGTGTTCTGTTGTATGTTTAAAAAAAAAAAGATTCCTATTCAAAGGCTGGACCTACTGGAACTTTATTCAAAGGCAGGATCTGCTGAAGTTTTATTATAGCAAATTACTAGTACTAAAACGTGCCACCTTTGAGAGGATTGCTGGTGAAAGCTCCCCTGCTGGCAATAAAAGCTGATACAGTGGCATAGATAGGATTTACCTTGATCCCCAGCAAACAGCAACCTCTGAGAGCCAACAGCACCCAGAAAAATTTAAAGTTGGTGTCAAACTCTCTACTATACTTTAGTATTTTACCCAACAAAAAGCTAGGTTAAGACAGAGGAAGAAGAAATATTTTAAAAGGCACATTTCCATTCCTCTCCTCAATTGTGCTGTGCATCTCAGCTACAGATTACACCTCAGTGTTAACCTATTCTTTTAGGAAAAAAGGCATCTCCTTCAACCTGCCTACTTGTTCACAAAATAACATATTTTCCAATACGGTTTTATGATGTGTCCAGACACACCACACACACTGAAAAGTATACAATTAGAAGCTACTTACCAGTAACCAGAGTTTTGAGTGATAATTCATATGCTCACCTTTAACTCTGGGAGACTCCCCCCAGCATTCCCCACAAAACACAGTTACCTTGAAGCAAATTACAGACTTTCACACCAACGGGAATGCCACCCTGTCAAGTAGAGCATGGTTTCCTGACAACTTCCCAACAGCACAGTACTTGGCGAAGGCCCCCGTACTTAGTTGCCCACTGATGTCAAAGATGGGCCCGTTTTTTAGACAAGGCCACCAACAGAACTTGAGCTCTAACAGATTCGCTCAGATTCCTTGGACAACTCTACCTCAGCAGCTTCACAGGGTAAACTCATAAAATCTGTTATCCAGTTCAACAGCACGTGTGCAGAGGTAACTATGCTTGGACGTCTCAACAATGGAGAGGAGCAATCTTAGGGAGTGAGGCTCAGTCCTGTGAATGTCAAAAGACAAATCTCACTTGTCCTCCTGGAGATGCTATCTTCCTTACATGCCTTATGGCTGCAGCAGAACTGAAAAATAGCAAAAAATTTCCCCTGGAAAGATAAGCAAGACCTGCCCCTAAATAAAATTTAATAGAGCTAATGGATAATCTGAATTGCTCCAATTCATGCAGATGGTCCAAGACAAGAAGCACAGAGGTTTACGAAGTTAGCTCAGCTCCAGAAGAGCATCAGGAAGATAACTAACCGTACCTAGTTGTACTCAGATGAGTACATCTAGCAGATTCTTTCTTGCGCCTTCAAAGAACCTCCCGTCATTGTGACAATATGCTTCTCGTCAATATGAACGTTACACAGCATCAGAACTACGCAGAACTACCTTACACATCAACAGCTCCTGCAGCAGAAGAGATCTAGAGATTCTGAACGGCTTGTCCCAGGAAATTAATGGAAGTGAAATATCTTGGCAATGAAAAACAAATATTCTTTGGAAGATTAAATTACATAGGATATTTGTTAGAAGCAAGATTACCTCAACTCCAAGAAATCAGGAGACAGCCTAGGACTCAGGCTGTCCCTAGGAGGAAAGTAACAGGCACCTTCTGCTGCTTCATGAACTGACGAGATCGAGGTTAGGAACTCCTACATCAGACATCAACATCATTTGACCAGATCTCCAGGACACAATCTGGCAGTCTGGTTTATTCAACCCTGTAGATAGGTAGACTAATGACAGATGATTCTGGACCCCACAGAACCAGAGCCAATAATCAAGTGCTTTCTGATGCAGAAGAGAGGCTGTTACATCATCGTTCTGATAATGTTACTCATCATCCCTGAACGGCAGGTCCATACGTAACACAAGATGGCCTGACAAGTTTTACTTGCAATCTGAGCTCTAATACATAGCTGCAGAAGTTCTTCTGGTGACTAAAGATCTTGTCTTGCTGGCCTTCCAAACAGGCACTGCATTTTAGCAAAGAAGTATCCATTACCTAAATAAACAAAGAAGCTGAAACCGCAGGCCATCATGCATACTTTGAGAATGCCTACACAGCTAGTCTTTGGACCCCAGGGTTTAAAGACAACACCCTCTTTTTGATATTCCATTCATAGGTCAGATATCTAGGTAAAAAAACCAGACATTCCATCTCCTCTAAGATAACCTGCCATTGCAGCCATGACTTTTTGACTATCTTTAGGTCTACAGAGTAGCTGAAGGGAAGGACCCCAAGAAGTAGGAGTCCTGGTTTGTAATAAACTGCAAGTACTGTTTTTGAAACAAATTAATATGAAATAATCAGTGTCATTAGCTAGGTAATCTTTTGGCATGAGCTCAAGACAACACAAGCAGCAAAGGTACATCAGTCTCTGTTTGATGCTCTTTGTGGAATTCCTGTGCTGCAGGTAGTCGTCTACGTCACACCTTGAGAAGGATCTCAAAAGCACCACATGCTCTGTGGGCAGAGCTTGTCTGTCCCATATAGGCTTAGGCTCTGGACCTAAAGGAAAATGGAGAGGTCTCAGAAGCAGAGGTCCCGGAAATCAACAGCCTGATCTCTTCATCTTTTGTGCGAGCACCTTGTTCTAATGTAAGGTCTTTTCCTTTCATTCAAGGTAGCTGATATTGACTCTGTGAAGTTTTAGCACAGTGACTGAAGGTTTATGGTGAATTTCCATGATGAATTTTGTGGAACTGCTCAGTTGCAAACAGGATAAATCTAGCCATACATTCACAACACCTGGAGCAAAGCAGTTAGTAGAAAGACAGGAATCAGACCAATGCCACCAAGAGTTCAAGCTGAACAGTTACTTGAGAGCTGGTTTTCCCCCTGCTTCCTCCCACTATGTTATTGCTTCATCAGGGTCATGAATGCATAGACATCACTGATGAGGCTGGAAGGACTAGTGGATAAATACTCTAAGGATACAACCCCAACAGTTCACATTTCTCCCAAGGAATTACATAGAGCAGCTCATCCATGGTATTATCGACATGCAATCGTGCTGGAGTCCAAAGTCAATAAAGGACACAGACTGTATAAACTCCAAGAATATCTATCTCAATGTGCTCCAAACTGGAAGGAAACAAACTGAGCACTTCTTCCACGACTGTGTCACTGGAATAAAGAATACTTTACTGTAAGAATCTGTACACAACAGGTGTGACTGAAAAGAGAGATGCAAAGGAAAAATGGCCTTGCACACCTCAAGGAGCCACTCTACCAAGAAGAAAAAAATTAATGCAGAAAGGGTACCACAAGAATCATCAGCTGGTGGTCTTAATGTGGGAGACCCAGGTAAGTCAGAACACCTCTGCAGCTGAAAAGATCTGGGAGTATGAAAAAGCGCTGCACCCTATGCACCCACATAGGAACAAACTCTAGGACTTACTACAGAAGGACTGCAGACACACATTCACTCAGAGTCAGAACAAATGCATACCATCACTCAAACAAAAACATACCAGCTTCCATTTTATTTGGGAAAACGAGTTTTTACTACTATATTATATTCAGCTGCTGATAAGAAAATGAAACATTTACAGGTTAAGTTCGCAACAAATCAGGAAAAAAAGTTAAAAATCACTATCTTGACTGCTACTCTGTTTCATCCATCCCACTTTTAGTTGGCCAAAGACTTCTCTACATCACCTAGGGCACCACCCTAAGCTGTCACAGGTATTTAATGCCCGGATACCGTGCATCTTTTCCTGAGAACCAGGAGCAACACCAACGTGCCTGCTGAGATCTGTTAGCAAGATGTCCAGTCAAAACACGTGTAAAATTCTTCCAGCCCATTTACAGTTGTGTATCACTAGAATGTTGGAGGCCAACTGAAGTTACTCCACTGCATTTCTTAACATCAGAACTATTCTTCCTCAGAATGAAGAACAGAGGCTTTCCAAATGCGTAACCAAGATCCAAAATACAGAACCAGAAAAAGAACTGAAGAAAACAGCTTGTTCGGTATCTACAAAGTTTTCCAGAACCTGGTTCACACGTCAGCATGTCTGACTAATATTTACAGTGCTACCAAGATGAAGTAGGCTGAACAAAGGCCAAATTAAAAAAAAAAAAAAAAAAAAAAAAAAGTACTATGAAAACTTCTTCAGTGAGTCATTCAAGCAGTCTAGCTTCCAAGGTCTGTTATTTTAAATTTAAATCCACATATCCACTGAACTGAAGCCAACCCTTTTAAAAGAACAAAAGGACCAGATATTGGCAACCCAGGTATCATTTACTTATTTTTTTGTATTTTGAAGACATAAGGACAAATACATGCTTTGGTTATCATAAAGCACCAAAACCACTGCTAAAACATTCACTGTCAGAGAAACATAGTCACTTAAGTAGTTTGAATCAAAACTCTATTGGATTTGGGAAAAAAACAAGTCTGCTCTGATTATTTTTTGCATGTATCATTCCACTAGAAGACCTGATGCTAGATTTTTAATTAGCCACATAACACAGCACTAATTTTTTTCTGAACCGTCCACCTGCAACTTCCTGCTTGATGAACATGCTCTGTACAAAAAAAGAATAGTATCAATAGCTAAATAAACAAACAACTATTCCTCGCTGCTCATGAGCAGATATTACCCTCAATGATAAATACAGTTATCACTTAAGGAGGAGAGATCAGCTAGCGATGAAAGTAAGAATGTTTAATGAAACCTACCGACAGTATTATTTGTTGCCAAAGGCAGACTTATGATTATCACGTATCTCAGTCATGAAAAGAAGGGAGACTGTACACTCCTGTCTCCATAATATCTTTGCATAATCCTGCACCTAACTGAAAATTAAACATGGTTAAGACTCCTCTCTACCACTACAGGTTATATGGCGAGTTGTCCAGTAAAAATTTGTGGAACTGTGCTAAATTTGTGGTCTCTCAAGCCCTGCAATACCTCTGAGCCCAAAAGTGGAGAAACCACTCTTTCAGAACAGGAGTTTGCATGTCACATGTGACAAAGACAATACAGGAAGTCTCATAATGCCATAATAGCAGAGATGACACAGGTTTGCTGCTGCCCCACATTAAAAATCAGTAGTTTGTCTTCTGATTCGCCACTGAATTGTCAGTAATGCTAGCGACTTGTCCCTGGACAAAGCCAAGGCTCCCAGTTCCTCCCGTGTTCTACAATCAGGGGGAACCGCAGCGTCTGTCACCTCCATGAGAGGCACCATCTCTCAGCGCAGCCTGACTTCAGAATTCGAAAGGGGTTTCTTACGCCTACACAAGATACAGCTATTCAGCTGAACTGGACCGTTATTTGTAACCCTATCTTTGTAAAATGATGTTTGAATATTGTTTGCTGGTAGACATGCCTTATGCTTTGATGCTTTGACATGCTTTATGCTTATACCATTCCTCATCTTTAAAAGGTAGCTGGCTCTTTGCCTTAAAACAAATCCTTTAGTGCATCCCTTGCTCCCTGTATCCCACACCTTTCAATAAATATTGTTTGCATACAAACATTTACAGGTATGACTGTAAGAGAAGAAATGAACAACCAAGGTGGCTGCATACTCTGCATAGTAATTTGTTTCAGAAGCTTGGTAAATTTCAGCTGGGGTGGCACATCATAGAACCATCCAATGGTTTGGGCTGGAAGGGACCTTCAAAGACTATCCAGTCCAACCCCCCTGCCGTGGGCAGGGACACCTTCCACTAGACCAGAGCCCCATCCAACCTGACCTTGAACACCTCCAGTGATGGGGCATCCACAACTTCTCTGGGCAACCTGCTCCAGAGAAGTGTTTCACCACCCTCATCGTGAAAAATTTCTTCCTTATGTCCAGTCTAAAGCTACCCTCTTTCAGTTTAAAACCACTGCCCCCTCGTCCTGTTACTACAGGCCCCGGTAACAAGTCTTTCTCCATCTTTCTTATGAGCCCCCTTTAAGTACTGAAAGGCTGCAATAAGGTCTCCCTGGAGCCTTCTCTTCTCCAGGCTGAACAACCCCAACTCTCTCAGCCTCTCTTCAGAGGAGAGGTATTCCAGCACTCTGACCATTTTTGTGGCCCCATCCTTAACTGTAAAGTCTAGCACATGTCATCCAAGTTTAGTTCAACACTGAAGTTTGTGGGATTTTCTAAAAAAGTACTGAGAATCTGTGCGAATAAGTGCTTAATGCAAATAGGCCTACAAACCTGTGGTCTGTTTAAGGGTCGATTTAGAAACATCCGGCACTTGCCAAACTACTGAACCAGGCTCAGGTATCTTACAAACGTTGCTGCGTGCGACGACACTGTTAATTTTAGTTCTCTGGAGCCCTCCAGTGGAACGAGCTCATGAGAATAGCCACGAAACCCGTGAAACAGCACAAATATTCCACAAAGACATTTCATCCGCAGTAGCCAGGCTGCTGACAGAGTCAACTACCGAATCCTGGTGCACGTGTTGCTTCCTAACTAGGATACTGCCTAAATAAGTAGGTATTCTCCCCTGCGCATCGAGGGGCGTTACTTTACTGGCAACGAGCAGCGTTCCTTCCGCACGTCCAGGGCCAGCTGCGCACTCCCCCCGCCGGCCTGCTTACGTGCGCCCCGCACGGGCCTCTCCCGCTCACCCCGCAGGGCCAACGGCACCCGCGGCGGCTTCACCCGCGGCAGGGGCGGCGCCGGGCCCCCCGCGCGGCCCTGGGGCATGCGCACTGGCGGGTAACGGGACCCGTCCCCGGCGGCCACCGGGGACCCCCCAGCGGGGCGGCGGCGCATGCGCGCTGGGCGGGATGGGGTCCCGAGGGCTCCCCGGCGCCGGCCGCCCCTCGTCCCCCCGCGCCCCCGCCGCGCATGCGCAGCGGGCCACCCGGGCGGCGGGGGAGGGCGAGGAGCTCGAGTCTTCCCTTCTCGTCAGGGCCGGCGGTTTCCGCTCGGGGCAGCGCGGCGCCGCCGGCTCCTCACGCCCGGCGAGGAGCTGCCGCCACGGCGCGCGGCACCCTCCAACGCCTCCCGGCTCGGCTCGGAGGAGGAGCGGAGGGGAAGATCGGGTCAGCTCAACACCCGCCGGCCCCCGGGAGCGCTGGCGAGCGCAGCCTGCCCCGCTACTTACACTCTCCCCCGCCTCCCGCCGCAGGCGCTGCCGCTGCTACCGCTCCGCGGCCGCTTTCTCCCCTCTTTCGCTCCTCGTCTTCACGAACAAGACAATATGGCGCCTACTGGCGCTCACCCGGAAGTAAAACGCGTCACGGTGTTGACCCTTGCCTGGAACACGCGAACGCCTCTCGCCACCATCTTTGCTGAGGGCTCGCGGGCGGGCGGTGCCTCCCTTCCCCCCCTCCCTCGGCGGGAAGCGGCCGGCCGCGGGCAACGCCCCGCCGCCGCCATCTTTACTATGGGCAGCCACACCAGTTCCTGTCGCTCGCCGCTCTCCATGGCAGCCGCGGCGGAGGAGGAAGGCGGGGCCGCGCTCTCGCCAGCCTCCCCCTGCGTGGGGAGGTAGACCCCGGCCGGCAGCACCGCCCCGCCAACGGCCGCCGCTGAGGGGCGCCGGGGCCCGGCCCGGCAGCTCTGTGCCGCCGGCGGGGCCCCACCGGGAAGGCCCTCCCTCGGCCCACATCGCCTTATCAGCGCAGGACGCCCCAGAGGTCTCCCGCGGCCGGGCTGCGGGGCGCCGCGGGGCTGGAGCGCAGCTGGGAGCGGCGGGAAGCAACCGAGATTCACCTTCCCGCCTGCATGCGTTAGTGTGAGGAGACCCGTGGGAAGCCCATCAGCTCTGTGGCCTCCACAGGTAACTGCTAGTCAGAGAATATGATCCATGTGCGGAGGATGGAGTCTACATAGAGAAGTATGTAAAGCGACTTCATTAAGTGGATGTAACTCTGGGCAATTGAAATATATCAGTAACTGCATTGAAGTTATAACTGCATATGCTGCATTGAATCAGTATTCAATATCAGTAACAACAGTAACAGTATTCAACATATATATCAGTAACTTACACGTTGCATAGCTGCAGGGTGTCGGCATTCTAAGTAAGTCAGGTCAGTGTATGCATATCTGGAGCATTCGTGGAGCAGGGCAATTCTTTAACTAGTTTATTCAGAATATCCAAATTAACTTCTAAGCTATCATGAGATTTACCTTGAAATTATTGTTGTTAATGATAATTATCCAAATTGTGGATAATTATCCAAATTAACCAAAATCATCCTTGGTAAATAGCTCTTCTTGTATCGACATTGGGGTTGATTCTGTAAGCAAGGATTTAGTGGTTGCATTGCTTTGTGGAACACAGATTTTCATTAGCTAGCACATTACTTACCGCTGTGATCACTGCCTTTCCTTCCTTTAGCGTCATTCTACAAACGCCTAATGCCTAAATTAGGCAGCGTAATGTAGCGTAAATGCCTAAAACATCCATAATGTCTTTGATCATTGGATAAAGTAACATTAATACCCACATGGAGCAACAGAATAAAGTAACTTTTATAAATTTATAGAAAATTGAAAGCTTCAAGAAACTTGTGCTTTACTTTATGTAATGATTTAATTGCAAGATTTATTGGTGCTACATATTACTGTTAACTGAAGTGTTCTAGACTTTTCCCTTTTTGTGTCACAAGGAATAGCAGGACTGAGAATGCTTTCTATGGACAGAAGTGTTCTGGAAGTTTTAAGTCTGTCCAGCGTCAACTGACGCACAGATGGAACTCTGGAGCGGTACTTCCGGATGGGCAATCTTTAAGCTACTACTGAAACTGGGGATGTGAAGGGGACCCACTCTTGGTCCTGGTCTTATCACAGAACTGCAGAACTCGGTTCTTGTAAAGGGAACAAACTGCCTCTTAATCTATGACCTATGCCACAGATGGTAAGGCAGGGGGAACCAAGTGGTGTGGCTTAAGTGTTCAAGGATATAGACTCATCTCTGGGTAGCTCTTCCAAGTGCAGTGAAGTTGTGACACAAGATGAAAGGAAAAAATATTCTCTCTTTAGCTGGAAAAAAAATGGAAGCTTTGTGAACTCAATTGTACAACATACAGCTTATATTTAAACAATATAGTTTTCCAAATGGTTGGATGTTTTATTTCTACATTTGTCAAACAATATGTAACATAGATGAAAAGACAAAATGAATAGAAGACAAAAGGCAGCTTTATTCTGAGAAACTTGTTAAAGCACCTAGGATAGATTGGAAAACTGATCAGACTTTTGTTTGTTTTTTAAGTATAGTCTGTGTTTAAGGCCCTGTTTACTTAGTAATATTTGGAATTAGAAATCTACAAATAAAGTGTACAATGTGTCAGTACTGTAGTAAAATTCTAAAAATATTATTTGTTATTTAAATACCTGCAGAGTAGAGTTAGACTATTAGTTCAAACAGATGAAAAAAGTAAATTAATGAAAACAACATGAAACTTTTAACATGCTGAATTTATTGCTCTGAAGTATTTTGGATTTAGCAACGGGGTTTTTGATTACTTGGCTTGTCCTTTGTATAAGTGCAAGCGCATATATCAGGGATTATCCCCATGCATAAATGACAGTAGAATCAGAACTCAACTTTGTGAAATGTCTAAATAGGGAATGGCTGCCACTGCCATGGTGGTTTCATTACAGAGTTCACTGTAATGATCCCCCGGTTACACAGCTCAAACAAAGCAATGAGGTAAGTGTTAAGAAGTCATAAACCTACTCAAAATAAATGCTTTTCTGTTTTCTTTTAAAAGCAGTACTGCACCTTTATATTTTGTACTAGACAAATATTGGAAGCTGCAATTGATGTAAGAAACATTCCTGACACTTAAAAAATAGTTTTTCTACTAATACAATGAAGACAGAAGTATTTATCACTTTATATAAATGGAATGTGTACCAAGTAGTCTTAAAGTGGTTACAACGCATTGCAATTGTTTTATTATAACAAATAAATTCACTTAGACTTTTTATATAATTTTGTGCAAAGGAAGTGTTTTGACTTGCATTAACAGACTTCTGTCTGAAAATGTATTTTATAATCTCAGTTTAATAGATTTTGAATAATTTTGAATAATCACTTTCCTACTGTTTCTGCAGTTTATTTATACACCAATGGGAGAGGTACAAACAGCTAAAACAGCTGGCAAAATGACATCCTAAGACACAGTAAATAGATACAGAGGCAAAAATAATCCATTCTAAAATAATTAGACTGAAATGGTTCTACTGAAAATTAGTGGCATCTCTTTCACGTAGATATGTAAATCTTTGTTCAAATGCATAAATGCGTACATAGCACAGCAAAAAAGTTTCCAGCTGATGAAAACTGAGGAATATCAAATATTTGTTTAATCAGGGCTGCTGTGAAGCTGTTTTGTGAAGTATGCTACCACTTTTTAATTAAAATTGGATTTGCTAATTTTTGCTAACTTAAGAGTTGTATTCAAATGCTTTCTTTGTTCCCATTTTAATACATCTTAAAGTTTCTCCTCAAAGAAATTATTCCTTTCCAAATCTTAGTTTGTTACTATGTTCAAGTAAGATTTTTATAAAGGGTTGAGAACGTAGATGCATTAATTTCATGTCCCTTTACGATTCAGTTTGTGAGAGTATAAAAAAGAAGTCCAAAGAGAAGCAAATGGTGAAGTTAAGACATTTCAGCCTTTTAATGAATTTATAAACCACTCTCACCTGCTACCACTTGAAATCCATAAGCAAGAGCACTTCATTGATACACACAGAGGGTGCAGATGGGAATAGGGGAGGAAGGTTTGGCAGACTGCATGGATTGCATTTTCTAAACAAAGATGATTACAGCGTGTACATTTTGGGCAGGGAAGTTTAGGGTTGGTTTGTTTGTTTTTCCTTCACCACTAAGTATTTGTAGCCCTCTCTTAGGAGAACAGACTTACACAAACACCATGTCTGTACATGTATTGGTGTAGATAGGTTAGTGTAATAAATCTTTTCCCCATCACTTTTTGTCATATTTAGCATAAATGTTATATAAATCCAAAGATAACAAAGTTCTTTCTGAGGAGAAAGACTTTATAATCATCTGGGCTAACTCCTTAGCTGATACAGCCATCTTTGTTGATGCTTCTGCTCTGGGCAGGTTTTTGTAGGGGGTTCCAGTTGTCCCTTTGCAACTCAAGTACTTCTCATAAATTAGGTTTACTTACTGAAGAGTGAGGAACTATTTACTTTGCTTTCTTTCTCATTGTTTTAAAGGCACTGTCTTGTGACTGGTCAGCAGAGAGCTGCTCAGGAGTCACAGCTTTTCTCAGATACCTGTATTGCAATCTGTAGGTAGAGCCAGTGTGGTGGTAGGCAGAGGCAAGACTATAGTTACATTAGCTCTTCCAGTAAGAGTTCCAGCTAGTTCATGGAACGCAAGTGATGGGACTGGGAAACATTGTTAAGGTTAAGGGTCAATGAAAGAAAAGACATTGACACAGAGGCTTATGGAGACCCCAAAAACACAAAGAACAGATGAGGCTGATGAAGAAACCAGTGGTGCCCTTGTGAGAACAGAAGGGTGGGACGAAGAGAAAGCTGTTTCTAAGCTATTCCACATAAAGAAGCAGGCTACTGCACTTTCTCGGGGGAGGGGGGATAGGACACGGACGGGGACCACGAAGATACGGTGTAGCTCTATGAAGAGTAGATGCTGTAGACCTGAAAAGATTTTTGGTCTGGTAACAGAAGATATTTTAAGGTGAGTCTTAAACTTTAGAGCCCTTCGGTTAAATTCTGAAAACACATAGCTTTTCAATAGCGTGCATGCATCTGGCAGTTGCAGGAAACTATGAGTTCCTAGACACTGCAAATAGCTTCTAGAATCATGTTTAACATTTGTCCTGGTTTTGGCTGGGATAGAGTTAATTTTCTTCCTCGTAGCTGGTATAGTGCTGTGTTTTGGATTTTAATATGAGAATAATACTGATAATACACTGATGTTTTGGTTGTTGCTAAGTGGTGTTTACACTAGTCAAGGACTTTTCAGCTTCCTGTGCTCTGCCAGGTGCACAAGAAACTGGGAGGGGGCACAGCCAAGATAGTTGATCCAAACTGACCAAAGGGCTATTCCATACTATATGATGGCATGCTCAGTATAGAAACTGGGGGGAGTTGGCTGGGAGTAGTGATGGCTGCTGGGGGACTGGCTGGGCGTCAGTCAGCGGGCAGTGAGCGGTTGTATCAGTTGTTGTTTTTTTTTCCTGGGTTTTGTTCCTCTCTCACTCTCTTGTTGTTTTCCTTCTCATTACAGTTTTTGTTGTTGTTGTTGTTCCAATTATTAAACTGTTCTTATCTCAACCCATGAGTTTTCTTACTTTTGCGCTTCTGATTCTCTCCCCCATCCCACTGGGGGGGAGGGTGAGCGAGCGGCTGCATGGTGCTTAGTTGCTGACTGGGGCTAAACCACAACATTTTAGCAAACATAGGATATACACCCTTTTTCCTGGAATGCTCTGACTGTCTCTTGCAGTTCCTGATAAGGAACCGTAACAAGTCTTCAGTATGCATATTTATGTACAATCACTTGCTTTGGAGCCAAATTTTGCCACAAAAAAAACCCCAAACCCTATGTCTTAAAGGACACAGTAAGTGTGACTTGCATCTAAAACTGTGTATGACATCTCGCGTTAAGTCATCATTTCTTCATTCTAAAGCTGTAACTTCACTCGTTGCCCTCATTTTTAGAGAACGTTTCCTTCTATAGTATTTTTGTACCTGTTCCTGACTCTGAACTTACTGGAGCTGCTGCTAACATTGCTTTTTATTTCAACTCAGGAAGCCTCATCCAGGAGCAACAGTGATGGCTATCTCTGATAAAGGCGTTGGCTTTTTTTCATGCTATTTTCTCTCCATGTTCTATAAAATATCTTAATAGCAAGGAAATGTTCCCTGGCTGTTAATGAGGAAATAATTGTGCCAGCGTCTTTCATGGCATCCTGGTCAGTAAGTCCCCTTGGGAGGATTTCAGTGGTCCAAACAGTGTGTGAACTCTGGTTAAAGAGAAGCGAAGATCACCTCAAGGGTTTCCTGAAAATAGCATTAAAAATAAGAAATAACAAGTTAAGAACCTTTTTCTGTTTCTCTCCTAGTTTTGTACTCTAGGGAGGTAGTTCTAGGCTAAAAAGTAGGAGATTAATATAGGTACTTCAGTAGTTTTACAGCAGTCAGCAAAACTAGGAACTTCAGGCCTCATCTAGTCAGTCTGTCTGCTTTAAGGTAGATGAAATACGCTCCATCTGTGGTCTCCTAGCAAGATTGTGTCACTGAAGTGAAACTTACTTAGTATGTGCTGTGACTCTTGCCCAGAACTAATTTTGAGTTTTGATCGGCTATATACAAAGAGGGGGGAGGTGGGTGTAGGTGGATGAAGGGTATGGGAAGATAAGGAGGTAAAAGAGAATTAACATATTTTAACCAATTCTAGTCTAAACATGATTTTTTTTTTCTTTCTTTCTTTCTTTCTTAGTGTAGACTCAGGTTAAGGTGTGTTTAGCTGGAATACAGATGGCTAAAGCTGACGGCTTGGCTTCTCTGAGTTTTACTACTTTTGGGTAAACTGAGACAATTTTAATCTGTGGAGGAGAAAAAATGACTGTGTTGGCCAAAATACATAGCCTAATTTTGACCTAAACAGGCAAAGGAGTTTTCCTTTGGAAAATAAAATCCTGTGTGACCAGGGGCTCACTGCATTACAACAATCAGTTGTACGGCCTAACAATCCTTAGTGCCTGCACAAGTATATACAAGTCACGTGGCTTGTATATACCTCAGCAGTTTGAGCAAATGCAACTATGGCAGGTTTTGCTATTTTCTTATGCAAAAGAGTGAATGCAGGTGGGATGAAGCTCTGAAGCGGAACTAGAGAATAAAGTCGTGCAAGTAGGTATGACAACACGTGGTAGAGACAGTAATAGGGACAGCATGTTTTTTCACCAAAAAACATTTCCATAAATGAAGATAGTAAGCAGAAACAAACATAGTCTTTTCTCGACCAAAGAGCAAGTTGGACAGGATGGAACTGTTACAGAAGTAATTTGTATTTAAGTAACTGCTTATTAAATAAATGAATGACCACATAGCTTCAAAGTAGTCATCAGATTTTGACCTTAAAATGTATCTATTACTCTCTGGGGTGGAAATGAGAAATTACCAAAAGAAGTAACAACTCAAAACAGGGCAGTCAAACAGGATACAGAAATAAGTTCTGCCACCAGGACACCTGCTGTCCTCCACTGATGACAAAGGGAAGTCCAGACATCTATCAGAGGGCAAAAGTCATCATTTACTGTCCAACTCACACACACAGTGCAAAAATAATTTATAGTTTATTACTCCTGTGAGAAAAGTATTCAGGAACAGATAAACAAATTCATGTTTAGAACCAAAAGTAACAGAATTACCCAGTTACACTTAACCCCATACATATTCATACACAAGCTTATATGCTGTACATTGTCATAATTACGAAGTTGAAAATTTACTAAATACAGAAGTATTTGCAATTCTCTTTCCTAGTAGGTAAAATGACAATATATATTGATGGATTTATGGTGTGCATATATATATATATACACAAACACACATATCAGAGGATATACATATGCACACCAAGTATATATATGAAAACAAGGCGTAGGTTGCTATACCAGTGCCAGCTGGAGACAGCTGCAAGGGTACTGGGTATCTGAGGATTCACTGTCACTTTGTAGAAGCTGTATTTTCCCACTCTCTTCCCAGCTCTATCAGGAAAGTGCACTGCAGCATCACCCAGAGAGAGCTGATGTTACTCCATTCTGGAAGCACTGTGCTTTCCAATTACTACGTGTGGAAGCAACACAATTTGACAGATTCTTGTTTGCAGAAACCTTAACAGCTGACATCCAACCCAGTGACAGGAAGGATCTGAACTAGATCACAAGAAGTTATATCGTTACTTTATTTTGTTTATATTGTTACTGTACACCAGCAAATCCAGGCACTTAACGCTATCAGTATTTTTGTTCTTGGCTGTTCTAGAAATATAGGTGAAAGCTTATCTTTATTAAAATTAAGAACAAACTTTCCATAGACCTCAGTAGGATAGGACATCATCTTACATTCTAACAGTACGGTATTTTAATGAATCCAGGAATTTTAAATGTTTGGCAAAGTGCATACTTTAAGAGAACCATTCAGATATTTATAATAGATTGACTGAACTTCAGAGTCAACATATGATAAATTCTCTACAAGATAAAGGCACAATATTTACAGGTACTCTTACCACTGCAGCTTTAAATAAGATAAACTAAATAACCACTACCATCTTTTACATTAAACTGTTGAGAATTATAGTAATAATCTTTCGTAAAAAAGTAGATATGCTTGTGCATTTAGTACTCTTGATTCTGGAACCATCTGAACATGGGCATCACTAACATACACCCACTGTCCTCCTGATGCTCCCATGGCTTCTTTTAAACCTGAAATGCAAAAGCAAAAGAAGTTGTTTCTTGTCTTTCATGTCATCATCAAAAAAATACAGTGGATATTTCAAAAAGCAAGAGAAGCTTCTAACCCGCAAGAGTAACTCATGACTTAGATGCAGTCCGGTATTTGTAGTTTGAAATTTACATGTCAAAGAGTACCGTAAGAGAAATTGGTGGAAGGCAATGATTACAAATGTACACTGCCATCACTTTTTTCATATTTTTTTCAAAAAGCCTAAGACATTTCAAGTACAGCTTACTGAGAGCTAACAGTAAGTTATACTAGCATGCAACAAGTTCTGACGTAGAAAAAAAATCATATTTAAAAAGCTGACCAGTGTGAAATTAAGAACACAAAAAGATCTAATCTGTTCTAATAATCACTGCAAGGGAAGCATAAGACTGAGGGAGACTTCCGTTTCAAAAATAATATTAAAAATTGCCCTTCTGGGAAATAAGCTTGAAATGCAAAGTGATACTACTACACAGCATAGACAGGATAGTGCTTGGTTCTCACTCCCCCCCCATGAAGGGAAACAGTAAATACATTTACCTTACTCTGACAGCTCAACATTCTTGCCTCCACAAATCATTCACTAACAGATTCTATCCTAGAATCTTATTTCGTTCTGCATATCGAAAAGATATTAATAAGAACTAGTGTGCTGTTCTCAAAATACCAACAGAAACCCAACAGCAACTCTCGTATCCTCCATGAAAAAGTTTCTTGCTGTTCACATTAAACCAGAGTATTCCGGTTTTTTAAGCATTAAAAAATTTTCAATCTTAAGATAGGTAAAATGCTTAAATATAGGGAGAACTTAATTTAAATTGTCATGGATTTAGCTCTTGTACTAGAACATTTTCAAATACCACATATGCCAAATAATTACATTTGACCAGGCACAACTGTTCATCTGGACATACTATTTTGATTAGGGAAGAGAGGAGAGTTTTCTGTCAATTCTCTGTTTAATAACTGAACCAAAATTCCATTATTCACTCAGCTCTGTGAGGGGTTAATACAGAAGTAGGTCAGGTACTGGATGTAACAGAAAAAGACCCAACTGATTTATGTGGCCCTAAACATGACAGAATATTCTGAGCTAAAACAATTATTTGCTATAAATCCCCTTAAGGATAAGGAGCTGTAGCCAGTGGTTGCTTTTGGTTTTACTCACAGAGAAAGGAGGCTCTGTTTGTACGTACCCAGAACATTTTTAGTGGTAGAAATATGTTCTAGTAATTTCTTGGAGGGTGTCCTGACTTTCACATACGCCGCATAATGACCGCCTCTCATTGACCCACTGTGCTCCACTATTCCGTAAAGACTATATAGCACTCTTGCACCATCTGTAACATTCTGCAGTCCCAGAAACACAGAAAACAAAGATAAATTCTTTCACAATGAATTTTACAGATATCTTAACTAGCTGTCAACAGTATTACTTTAAAAGAAGCAAACAGACATCGACAGCATTTCCAAGGGTGAAATACATCTATTAAAAATACTCAATAGTCTTATTAATTGAATTTAGTTACCATGGAAGCAGAGCAATACTTGTCCTTAATGCTGTTAGACAGACACCACCAGGGCAACATAGCTTAACTAATACTAGTTAGCATCATTGATATTCTTGATACAAATGGAATTTCAATTAGTTAAAATTCTGATCTCAGCATACTATTTGAAAACATTCACTCTATAATTTCTCTAGGAAAGAAAGAAATAATAAACATCATCATCATCTTCATCATCATCAATCAAGTTTAACTTGTCCTCGGAACAACAATGGTTGAAGTACAATAAAAATAAAGATTTGAAATGTGTACCTTGCAAGATGCAGAACAAAATGGTGCTAAGTCTAAAATCAGTGGGAAATCCACGTGCCTATTTACTTTCCGTAGACTCAAACCGGCCTTCAAAAGAAAAGAAAAAAAAATACTGTAAAATAAATATTTTTACTAGGAAGCTTTTTAAAGCCAAGGTGTATTACTATACTATTAAAATAAACCAAAGCCAAGAATAAGATTGTAACTGATACAAACATTCTTTGTTATGTTTTCAATACAGTGCCTGCTACACATAAGCATGATGGACACGTAAGGGGTTTCCCTGGATACATCTGAATGGTTAAATGCACTCTGAAGGTATTAGTCAAAAAAACATAAGCATGTTTCAAACAGTGATTCTACCAGTTCTCCATATAAAAAGCAAATATTGGGTATGCACAATGACACTTAAAGAACTGCTTGTCCACCAGTGGGGCAGAGGAATATACAAGAGGGTTTTGGCCTTTTACCTGGTGGAATCTTTTCAGATGGAGAATAAGAATAGCAGGAACTGAAGAAATCAGCAGCTGTTTCCGAGCATTTGTGTAGACACCTTCCATTTTCTTTTCTGTATTTATGAATACCAAAATAATTTGTAAAGTGAAGGCAGTCACACAGAATTTAAGTATTTTTTAAACATCTGACAGAATAGTTCTATGTTGCAGTGATTTTGTACATGTTATATAAAATGCAAGGGAAATTTTGTGGAGTAACAGAAAAATATTTTCTCATTTTTCCAGTTTTTAATAAACATAATTGCCAAATCTGAGCATTATTTTAGCCTATCCTGTGCAAATCAGATCAAAAGTTGGAAACATGTACACTATCTAGGTCAGCTTGCATGCTGGGATACCTACATTGTCTGTTACTATAGCACCCAACTTTCCTGTTAAAACCATTTCACCTGAAATAAATGGATGATCACTGGAACAAGAAATGGAAGGCACAGGTCTCTATCTATGCTAATGTCCTAACCACTAAGACAGAGATTAATTTTCCATTCTTCAGTTCTTTCTGAATGACTACATACTTTGTGCTTATTTACGAGAAAGGTCTGAGGAAGGGTGTCTACTTCAGGATTCCTCATAACCTGCTGGCTTGAGCACACAGGATTGGGATATGTGGACTCCAATCCCCCTGTGGTGCAGAGGGAATTGAACCTGGGGCTCTTACCAAAAGTAGCTCAGTGTCTAGATATACAGTAAAAGGGAACATGCCACCAGCATTTTTTTCACTGAAAAAATTAATTAATTTACTGGTTTTACACATGTCCAAAGGAAAAGATTTCATCTGGGGTAGAATGGAGCGTTTCATGTAGAAGTAGGTGACTTCATAAATCTTTTGTTTTAGAAGGAAAAAAATTAATAATTATTAGTTATGAACTGATCTTTCTTTTCCATTTTTCACTGTGCCCATGGCAGCACAATATTATTTATATACCACTTACTCTCAGTCCAATAGTGATAAATGAATTATTATAAAATACTATTTTTAGATTCATTTTTCTGAATTTACTCATGCTTAATTTCTATCTCTCCGGATATCTATAAATGTGCAGCAAATGGGCAATTTTTTGTTACTGTAAGACCTGCCTTTATATTTTATTTACAAATAATCAGAAGACCTTAATTTTTTTATCCTTCTGAATTACTATACATTAAAAAAAAATCCTCCAGTCCTTTTTAAAAGTTTATTTTTCATTATATTTTAATTGTTTTTCTTACTCAGAACCTTAATGGTCTGCTTGGGCGATACAAACATCGAGGAAAACATTGTCACAAGAAGGTAGTTCTCTCTCATCTCCATTCTTACAAATCTTTGTAAGTTTTTTTCCCCCCCTCTTCATTACAGGTGTCTTTTTTTGCCCCTCTTACATACTTAATTATATTACTTCCCTGAGTATGTAAGTTGCTAGAGCTGAATATTACAGCATCTATTTCAAAGCTTCTAGGATTGTGAAGAACAGAAACAGCAGCAAAGATTAATATCAAACAATAAGCCTACTCAGTTTTTGGTCATCTTTAAGTTACTTATCTTGGATAAAACAAAGAAAAGATGCAAAATAAATTCTGAGCTACATCTACGATTATGTTCTAATATAAAATTTAGTGTTGCTGCCTTCACAGGATGAAGTTTTAAGTTGCTAGAAGCAAGTTCTGCTTGAGGAGACATTTTCTATTTAGCCGCAAGGGGGAGGCCCGTGCTGGAGCAATGAAACAGCAGCGAGTGCACAGGTTTTGAGAGGCAATTTTGTAGTGTCCAGACAGATACAAGCACTTTACCTGTGGAGTTGGTTTTCTTCTGATACTTGTGTTTCCTTTCTGTGCAGCTCTCACATAAAAGCTTGTTATTCCCCATTAGGAGCTCTACAGAGGTGAACTGGTAAAGGCAGGACTGAACAGAACATTCCTTTGAGCTAGTTATGTAGCTTTGGGAAAGCGTCTGGAAAGCATTTTGAGGGTTTTGGGATAGCGGGGATTTGTCTACTGAGAACATGGAATTATTCGATAAACCTAATGCTGGATCCCCACGGCTCGATTTTTTATCTTCAGTTATAGTACCACAGAGGCTGAGCTTGGATATGGCACTGGAAATCATCTCATCATTACTGTCACTTGGCTTGTTGTGCGGCATTTTAACATTTATGTGGTTGACATGCAAACCAGACACGTTGCTGGACGGGCTGAAAGCTGTTTGCTTAGAAGCACTTTCGCTTTCTGAGGCTTCGCTGTCTGCATCAAAGCTGCTTTCAGAGCGGCTGGCTTCCTTCTCACTGCCGTCCGTCTGACTTCCATTTACAGCAGAGTCAGCAGTTGTGTCTTTGGAGTACAGGATGCCAGAGCTACCTTCCAGCTCAAGCTTTTTGGTTTTTTCCTGCATGATAACAGGACTTTTTTCTTCTTCGTTACAGGAAGCTTTCCTGGCAAGCCGTCTCTCCTGGTTCAGTTGATTCTGTAAATTATAGCATTATTATTTCAGTAATATAGGGGAGAAAAAGAAAACAGATCTGTGATCTAACATAGCTTTTGAAACATGACAAATTCAAAGCAAATTAAACCTATTATTTTATATTCTCCATCTCTCACGTGTTTAAGTGAGTTGATCTCCTTAAGATCTTTTTAAACCAACTTAGGATTAGAAACCTACACCCCAGTCAGCTAAGAGCATTATACTTACTGTGAAATCAATACTTCCCACAACTAATTACATTCACTTCGTGACAGCTGTAGATGGAACATTTGAAGTGGTATTCACTTAATCTAACTTAAGCTTCTAAAAGGTTCTCAAGTTTAAGCTAGTCCCCTAGCCTCCCATCAGAGGCCTTACCTGATGAGCAGCTCCAGAATAAAATTCGACTCACCTTGTAGGCATTTGTCTTAGAATTAAATAAAGCATCCCATGTCATATGTTTGCTAATTTGTATATTATCTGAAGTTGATTTTTTTAATTTTATCAAGATTGCAAGGAGAAAAAAAAAAAACCTGTGCTGCCACAGAAAACTACTACTGTAGATTTAAAAAAAAAAAAAAACAAACCACCTTAAAGCTGCCATAATTTTAAGTAATTTATAAGCGTTCATGATTCTTTCCTTTTGTTTGGCTTCTTTCCAAAAGAAATGAGCAAATTTCCTTCCCTTTTGCTTTTTCCTTTATCTGAGTTTGATCAAAATTCCAGTGATGCCAGTGGGAAGCCTTCCATTAACCTCAACAGTTTTGAGTTGGGCCTTTTCTCCTGTAACAATCAATGTCTGCACTTTCTTTCCATTCTTTCCTTTGTTTCTAGCACATGTCTTTTTGCTACTTCTGTCTCATTCTCTTCTCCTATCAGTTTTTTATATGGTTACTCTGTTACATTTTGTCTTCACATGTATTTAGTGTATTAGGACCTGTTTCAGAAGAGTATTTACAGTCTCCAACAGGGCACAGACCCTTCCAGTGGGGCTCACTCAGACATGAGGTAAAAGAATCTAAAATTGTCATGACCTCATAACGTATAGGCTAGGCATATTCCTAAAATAAGGCTCGACACTCCCCCTGAGTGTCAGGAGCCCTGCACCTGCACCTTCCACTTCCTGGCATTAATAAGGAAATACCTTTTGAACGCACAAAGTGACACACAGCACGAGTTAAGCTCACATCAGTGCTTTCACAGAACAAACCACAGAAACTAACTTTCACAGGTGGCTTCCTTAACAGGGAACCTAAGTGGAGTGAAATACCCTTCTGCACTCCTGGTCATGTGCCTAAGCTGCAGCGAAGGTGTAACTCGAGACATGGCTTTCTGTTTGGTATTTCCTACTGACTATCTTTAAGTAGCTTCTCATTTGGTAGAGAGGGTTTCTGGACTGTTTTTGTTTTGGATCCCACTTCAGGTCATGGGTACCAAAATGTTCAGCACTACAGGTAACTGCCCAACTTGCAGGCACTGAACTTTGTTCAGTCTATCCCTTAACATATTCAGTTTTAAACTTTAAGCAAGAACTTAAGTCCAAATGAAGTCCATGTGAAAGACAAAAAACATTTGTGAATATTTTCTTAAACAGGGTTTAAACCTACACTAAATGTATGCCTTCATAATTCCAGTCCTTAAGCTCAAAAGCAAGTGAACAGTTTAGCAAAAAAAGGAATAAAATCCCAATAAAAATCATTAGAAACCCCAAAAACTGTTTTCCATTAGGACCATTTCTTGTCTTAGTTAAGCTTGCTTGCTTTATAAATAGAGAAGAGGGAGAGGACCTTGTCTGAAATTACTGCTAGTGTTCAGGGGTATTATGCAAACAGTAGTAAAAAAATTCTTAAAACTGTGACGCTCCCCATTTCAGGAGAGAAGCCTAACAACCAGTGTTCAGGTACTGTTGCCTACAAAACCACCCACGGGACACCCCCCATTTTCACAAGCCAACTTACAAACTGATGAACTGAAGTCACAGAACATCAGCAAACACTGACTGAATTCAACCATTGTTTGTTTTGCATTAGAAGTTCTACTGCAGAACAGATATATTACACTGAAAATCATTCAAAAAAAGTCTAAAATAACGATAAATACATACTGAAAAGATGGAGGGAGAGCGGAGAATCACAAAGCCTCACCAATTAGACAGGCATACTTTATAGGTCACTTGATCCATTCTTATCGAAAGCAGAGTTATTGCTTCCTTTATATTAGTCTGTCTAGTCTAGTTTATTGAACCCATACTATATTTTATTTTCCTAATTTTGAAAGCATTTCAGTAATCGTGTTTTATGTATCAGTATTAACACTATTAAGATTCTAATTGGCCACATAACCCTATATGGACGATAAGGCTTATTTTAAAAAAGAACATTAATAATGACAGTATAGGACATATTATGACATACGACAATAATGACAACGAGAGCCTTTGTCACGTTTCATTAACAATAATATATGTGCACAGTAATTATTACAGATTTTTTTTAATCTGTAAACACTAATACATACAAATAATCAATTCTGTTAGGCTGGCATATTTGCAGAACCCTTTGGCTACCGTCAGAAAGAACAGTATTAGGAGGCCGCACTGGAGACAGGCTGAACCGAACTCCCCGGCCCTCAGGCTGCTGAAGGCCAAGTGGGTTATGGAAACCGTGCTCTCAGTCTCCAAGAGTCTCTGCTGGCTGTACTATTTTTGTTGTACCCCCTGCCAACTAATCCCTCGGACGGCACTAACGCAGACTTGCCTGCTCTCCTAGTCAGCATTACAGTTCTTGGAATTGCAACCAGAAACAAACTAGAAGGACACCAAAAGAAAAGCAGTCAAGAAAACCAAAAGCAACATGAATTGAAACTAACTTGCAGATTTTTTTTTCCTTACAAATGAAACCCTGTGACTGAAAACTAAGCGGTTCCCCATCACTGTCATTTCTCACACTTCTAATAATGACCTATTTTAAAACAACTCTATCTTAGCTATACGTATACAAAAACACCCCCATTGACAGGTGTCAAAATTCCCACCCCTGTAACCCTAGAAACTTCAGAATAAACTCAAGATGACTGGTTAGTGCGAGTATTTAAGTTCTTACCTTGTCTTTTGTTAAGGCGTGTTTCTTGACAAGTTTGGGTTGATTATTCAGTGTAGTGATAGAAGAACAGTTATACTGACCAAGATCTGCCTCCTGTACACTTTTACCTTTACCTGTTCTTCCCAAAGGCACAGGCTTTGCAACCTAAGAAATTAGACAGGAAATTAGGAAAGGAAATATGCCAATTTTGTATTCCTTTGCAACCTACAGAAAAGATGAATATAGGTGGGTTGTTTCCTTTACTTTAGAAAATAGTAACCTACATAAATCCAATTAACTGGCCCCTGAATTGTGGTATAAGACTACTTTCTAATTTTATTTATCATAAACTCACTGTCAACATCTTCGAAAGTTCAACTGAAAGCCACAAGAAATAGGAATGATACAAAATTCCTGTACAGAATACATACCAAATAATCTATTCTAGTATTGTATGAGCACAGGCGTATCTGTACGAGATGTGCATTTATCAAAGGGGAGACAGCTGCCCATAAGTCTCTGGTGCAGCCTACCACCTTATGACGTGAGGAAGGAGCTGCCGCACATCCCCCATCACATTAAAGGCAGCAGCGTACCTAGACTATAAAGGAAAGCGACAACCATAAAGTAATGCACGTCCTGAAGTAAGCGCAGCGATTGCTAAAAGCCACCACATCTCTCTCTCAAACAGAACCCATGAAGTTCCCATGTTACACATGTGAGCCAGGAAGCACAGGGGCCCAGATACTCAAAATGTTCTTAAAGCTTTAATTCCCAGAGACATCTGCACTCTGTGCCGCAACAAAGATGAAGAATTTATTATGAACAAAACTGGTGTTTGGAGACAAGTACATTTTATACAGGATTAAATATTACATTAAATACTCTCCCTTAAATATACATGAATATATGCAGGATGAGGGAAGAACCACTCCCAATGCATCCCCCTCCTCTCAAATGAAAAGCCCAAATCCTGCAAAACTAGAGTATATGCCTTCAAAGGAACACAGTTCCTCTGCAGCTAATGGAGGCATTCTGTGAGCTACTTACACTGAAAACACAGAAAACATCAGAATGAATACATTCAAAGCCTATTCATTTTTACACTGTCTCATCCCGTAGGTACACTTCAGTCCGAAGGGACTCAGTTCTCTAGGTGCAAACCAAAAGGCTAGAATCTAACTTTCTGGACCTTCAAAAAAGTCTGTAATCATTCTATTCAAATACTACTAAATTAAACCAATCTCAGACCTACATATACTGTAATTACAATGGTCATTTGTTCAAAATTTGGACTAATTTAAAAATATATGTACTTATGACATTGTATGTCTCTATATGTATACATATGTATATATATACATAAAATCATATAATGAACACACAGTATGACAGTACATGTATTTATGGACAAGCATATATTTTTAGGCTTGAAATCAAAACTGTGAATATACCTAACCATCTTCATAAAGGTATGTAAAAACAATCCACTGAAAGCAATAGTTATTTATTACATATTCTGTTTCTTACCCTCTCCTCTATTATAGGAAGTGAAAGATCAATGAAAGGTTCTTTTACTGTTGAAATCTTGAAGAAAAAGAGAAAATGCATATTAAATGCAAAGAACAGTATATGGGTTCAGCACATAGCTCCCATTTTAAGTCAAATTATTATCAGAAACTATACAAAAAGCTAATTAGTTACAAGATGTATCCAACTACAATGAAGAACTTCCGAAAAACATTTTTCCTTTTTTTTTTTTTTTTTAATTTTGAGTTAGCTCAGATTTTCTTTCTAACACTGCAGAAAATTTCAGCATACAGATGTAAAGGGCAAGGCCATTCATCTGGGCATGAACTGGGCCTAGAAGCAGTGTGGTGCTCAGTTTCTATGAGCTCCAGACAGATTTTCAAGTCATGTGGGCCTTCTAGATGGTACAACTCTGCAGAAAGCTAACTTTTAGAGTTTCCCCATCCTGGACACTTTTAGCGCAGGCGTTTGACCTCGTACACTGTTAAGCAGCAAGGACTAGTTAATGACAGTTAGATGACAGGTTCTAACCTGATGCTCTCAGAAAAAATTAAGTCAGGCTTACTGGTTACAGCCAAAAGCTTTATTAGGAATTTTCACATCATAACATACACTAGTAAGTTTAAAATAAATCAAATTACTGGGGAAAAGGGGATTAAAAAAAAAAAAAACAAAACCAAAACAACCTTCTTTTCTTTACTGGAGTTTTATTTTGCCAAACCATATAAAATCTAAGCTGAAACTGGAAATATCTGGCAAATCATACCTAAAGACATTTTCTCTCAGCACCTCCCATCTGCCTTTACGGCTAGAACATCCCTTCCAAGCCTGTTCCTTAAGCTCTCTCCTGTGCCGTTCTCCAATTCCTTCCAAAACTGACTTGACTTACCTCTGGAAAGACTGTGAAAAACAAGGCCTTAAAAAAACATAAAAATCATGTTGTATGTGTAAGTTACTGAACACAGTCATGCCCTCAGTTACTGTCATCGTTGCCCTTCTCTTCTATTTGTGACCCTATCTTCCACCTGCAACATTTGATTGGGACTGTAGGCTTATTTTTACCTGTTGTGCCAGGGACTCAGCATGGTTTAGGTTCCCATAAAGCAATAAATGAGATCAAACCTATTGTAACTATGAGGACAGACTGCCTGATGAGCAATGTTCAAACAGGGGTTCCTCTAAAGAGTGAGTTTGCATCAACAAACATTAGTCAAAAATACCTTTGCCAATGCAGGCAAAGGAAAGCGAACACTAAACTCTTCCTCAAAGGGCTACAGCTAGCAAAGTTCCGAGTCCTGTGCAGGCAAAATATAAGAATCCAGGAAAAATAAATGAGACACACAAAACACATACAACCTCTATTTTGTATACAGTCGAAGTTCTTCATTGATACTAGTAGCACATTGAAGTGTAATCTGCACACCACACACAGGGAAGTTTACCTGGCACTGCAGGACTGTGCTTAATTACTCAGACTGATTGATTTACTTAATCTCTATAATATGAAATATAATGTTGTAAACCAAGCACAAATGTAACATTCAATTAGAAAAGTCATGCAAATAAGATTTTTTCTCTTCCAAAGTTAAAGAAAATTATAAGGATCATGGAAAGCATTTATGATGAAATGTCAGTAATATTAATTATGAAAGGATTATGCTGTTCATTAGAGTTATTACATTAATTATCAAAAATAGTTCAAGAAACAAAAAAGTAATTTTAGCATTTCCCCACTCATACTAATTCAAAGTATGTAATTCCCAATTTTCAGGTATATCCCAGAACAGTAGGCAGGAGGATTTACATTTTAAGATAGGTAGGTGTTTTAAAAATATCAAATAAAATTGCGGTGTAACACGGATGATTATAGAATTTGGAACCTCCAGCCTTAAGTTAGACATAAAATCAAGCCCAGTACTTGAATCCTTTTTGCATTCAAAGGACTCCTCTTCTTAGGTTGGGAGGATAATGCTTTAAAGAAGGAATAAATAATTTTAAATGAGAAACTTTCAATAAAGTCTTGTTTTTACAAACAAACAAAACAAGTATAAAATTGGCAATACAATTTTATACTTTCAAGACAACGTAATCAAACCAGTATGTGATCTATTCCACATCAAACCAAATTCCAGAATACCTACATTTTCACATTCCTCACACATGACAGTGCTAGTCAATTCACCAACAAAGATCCTATCTATGAAGTTCATCTTCACACCCTCTCTTCCATATGCTGAAAAAACATTGCCTTTTTTAAATGTGAAAAATAACAGATCCAAAGCCACACTGTAAGTACAACAAAATTCTTTCTAAGATTTATTGTGAAAGCACAATTTTAAACATATTCAAAATGTTTTGAACACAATACAATAACTAATACATCATATACTGTATTATCTCAACATTTTAAAATATTTTAGTGATACGATTCCCTTTTATCCTTCCCTTCCCCACCTACTGTAACAGAGTAATAATACTGTATCTCTCAAGAAGAAGCCTTTTAAATAAAATCTCCATTTTCTTTTGAATACATAATATTGTATTGCCCTGATATAGACACTAGGGTAGCAGACAGGTTGTTACCCTCTCTAAATGGTTTTTGAAACTATAAAACTCTAAAAAATGAGACAAAAGCCTGTTCTCGTACGTCTCTATGTCTTAACTGTTGCAGATTTGGGAAGGGTGACTTTCAAAAGAGCTTAATCATTATTAAGACTTTAATTAAAACAAAATCCCCAAAATTAGAACTTTTGCATAAACACACACACACACACGAATTGATTAAATAATTCTTGTTTTGAAAAACCTGCCTTCTTTTGAAACAGCTTCCTATCCTGGCTTTGTAATCATATTTAGAGTGCTCGTAGTATCACTCAGCTGACAGAAATCAGTTTTATTTATGGGAAGTGGCCTCTCTGAGTGATACAATAATTGTGGCTATATAACAAACCTGAAGATGCAGCAAACTATTTTAGAAAAAAAAATTAAATTCTACCTATCATTACAAGAGGCATTATTAATACAGGGGAAGACTTTATCCCCGATACGAAGATGCAAGTCAGCACATATTAAGCTCTCTATCCTTTAGATACGCACTAGGTGGCACTAGAATAATACATAATAAAAGCCTTGTAACTACAGTACTTCGGGATTGCTGTTTGCAATAGTCAGTTTTGAAGAAAATGGTATTTAAAGACTTGTGCATTTTTAAAAGTATTCAATAGAGGGTTGCATACCTTTGACTTTTCTTCTAGTTTCTTCATCTGCCGTCTTAGTAGTTGGATTATTAAACGCTTTTAAGATACCAGTTTGTATACGCTATAATTAAAAACAAACAAACAAAACATTTAGCAAGTATTTTAAGTGTAAACATTCTAAAAACTATTAATATATGATTAGATTTTATCTACCCTTATTTCAGTAAAATAAGCATAATTCAATATTTTAAAACTACTGTTGTTATTCACTAACAGTGTCAAAGCTACATGAGCTTAACTTTAGTAGGTAACCATCCAAAAATTTCCTCCCCTTAAAAAGGGAGCCGTTGTAGAGCACTCGAGAGGTTATCAAGAAACGGTCAGATTTTCAGTGAACAAACACATTCCATTTCTTCCACTGCTGGGACGGGGGGGGAATGCTGAAGAAAAATGGACTATTACTGATTGACTAGGATACACAATACTTGAAGGCAGCTAAGTATCTTTCAATAGCCAGACTTCAACGACTGTGTTTGGGCAGGTTTTTTATTACTTCTGTTTACTTTCTAACACTGCACATTTCAAAGTTATGTTAGAAAACCTTAGGAGAGACACAAAACTTTTTATGAATCCATATAAACATCATCAACATTTGCTCAAACAATCCTAAAAATTACATTTTTGAAAGAAGAATCAGAAATATGCTAATTCATACAGGTGAGCTGTAGCTGCACCTCAAAACAGGGGTGCTTCTCCCCCCCGTTTCTCAGCTGCCCCGGGACAAGGAGATGCTGTATTCCCGAGACGCGTACCCTGCAGCAGAACCGCGCAGGCTGGTACCAAAGGCGGCTCAGCCCAACCTCCGACACGCTGCGGAGAGGGAAGCCGGAGCCTGCCTCAGGTCCACGGCCAGAGAACACTGCAGCGTGTGACCTGTGTTTCCCTTTTTCCTGGCAAATGTACTGGTCCTCTAATCCACAAACTCTAGTAACACGCACGAGTCTCTCGCATCGGTGTGCAAATGACATTTGCAATTACATGTGTCACTGAAGTCACACTTAGAGCAAAGTACCATTCTAGAGACAAATAGCGATACCAAGCTTCGGCAAGTAACTCAAACCCTCTGTCCTAACAGGAAAAGGATAATAAATAACTCTTGTTTGCAGGCAGCAAATAACACTTTCAAGCCATATATTACAAAAGAGTTACAACGACAGACAGCGTTGGAGGTTCGATTTCCAGTTCAGGCACCCATCAGACCAAGTCATACTCCTACCTTACGAGTATGTGACCTGGCTCGTGAATTAACTCCCGCTGCCCCGAGCTCGGCTTTGTTCATCTTAAAGCCAACAATATACTAAAAGGACTAATCAATAGGTAATTCATGAAGTTGAGCACCATAAATGGGTTTAGGGCCATAAGCAACCCTTTTGTTGGGATTAGCGCGTTGAACCATTTATTTAGGTCAAAGAAAGACATAGTCTTTGAATGGGCAGGGTGCTGCCGACAATGGCAGCAGACATTAATCAATTAGCAGCAGGGTTCAGCCACTTCAGGCCCCGGTGTGAAACCATCTCCGGCCCACATTGCTGGAAACGGCAGACGCTATGTCATCTTTATTGTAGTATCGACAAGCTTTTATCTTAAAAAATCCACTTGCGTACATACGCACTTTCTAACTGTTTTTAGCGTGGATAGGAAAAAGTTCAACACTGGTGTCGGAAAGCCTTTTTATGAGATAGAAAACCACGGAGAAGAGGCAAAAGCGGAATGCGTTGCTTTGATAGTTCCTATAACTAGCACCATGTTATATGTATTTCTCATCAAAACTCTTAGGGTTTAAAAAAAATTTAATCCCGGTAGGGACAGGGAAGCAGGGACGGCCGCCTTCAGCTCTCTCACAGGTGGATGGCAGAGCAACCGGCTGCCCTTTCAGCAGGGCTGTTCCCTCTTCCGAGAGTAAAGTTTAAAAGCGGCGTGAAAGAGGAAGGCTGGCGGCCGTAACCCCTGCTACAGCATCCTGGTGGCTGACACGTCGCTGCAGGCCCTACCCAGCCGGAGCCCGGGCGGTGGGGAGGCCACGGGGGCAGCTGCCGGCTCCCGCGGCAGGCAGAGCTGCTCCTGCCTGTGCCCAGCCGGCACGGCGGCCGGCACTCACCACGGGCCGGACATTCGCCATCTACAGACCCGAAACACGGGATAATTAAAAAAAAAAAAAAAAGATGGAGAGCTTTTAGTAGTACTGACCCTGGCGGAGCAGCCCGAGGTGATATGCACCATTAGGGCAGCAGAGGGGTGCAACTGCAGGGCAGGGTGGGACCAACCTCTCCCTGCCTGGTGATGGGGTGGCGGAAACGCTCTACTGCCCGAAAGGGCACTTGAAATTCTCACCATCTTCCATTACTCTTTTGGTAGCTACCGTAGCTGTCGCCGCTAACAAAACGATTTAAGAGACAAATCCAAACGCGGGTTATCATAATGATAGCACATTCACTGGTGAAACAGGAGATTGACTTGAGGGGAAAGCGCAATCACCCACTGGAGAAGAAGCTTAGTTGTAATAGTTCTGCTTTCGGTGAATCCTCATTTGTGAAGCAAATATAGTTTCCACCTTTGATTACAGGAAAATCAGCAAGCAACAAAATGGTTTCCCTCTACTGCAAAAACATGACAACTGGTCTTTAACTGAAGTCAGCTGCTTCTGTTGCGTGCCCTGTTCAACACCTAATTTTGCAAGCGTGACAGTGGCAAGGTTTAGCTGTTTCTCCCTGTAGTTCAGTTCTGGTTATGATCAAGCGTACTCCTGACAAGACCAATATACACTAATATTCTGGTAGGATGGGGATGCATTCAGCACTAACTCCAGTGCGAGGAACTGGGCTTTATATCTCATCTCCAAGATAATTCAGCTCAGGATCACGACATTCATTGTATTACTAAATGAGAGAGAAGAGGAAGTACATTGGTCGGTACGAGATGTAAGGACCTCCTTTTGATGACACTTAGAAAAGGCTATTTACCAAAATATCATCTGAAAAGAAGGTTCCAAGACTAAATCAGGCAGATGAAATCAGATATGGTCAAAATAGTTCAAGCAAGCAAACACACACTTTCTTGTATTCAACAATGCAGGAGGCAGAAATAACAAAGGAAAAGAAACATGAGAAAAACCACACGGGGACATTTCTAATATAATATACCTTCTTATATACTTAGCATACTTAGATACAGATTTTAAATAATGAAAAGCAGCACCTTATTTATAAAACAAGTAGTTCTTCACACTTTCAAAAGATAAAAGAAACTTTGCAAGATTTTATTTTTGTCCTATTTTTTTTCACTGAACTAGATTTCAATGAAAATTATGGGCAGGCCCACAGCTAGGAGCTGCTAATTTCTGTCCCAAAGCTTTAAAATGCACTTTGCCAGCTAGATCAGAGGTTCTACTTCTACTTTCTTGACTCCTCAGAAGTCCTTTTTTGTCCTTTTTTAATAAAGGCAAACAATTCAGACTCTTACAGTTATCATGATCTACTTACCATACTCTTTCTATTGCTGACTGAAACTTTTATTCCAATCAGCAATTTTAACATAGCAACATAAACATAATTAAATCCTCTTTCAAAAAAGTCATTGTTTTTCTCAAGATAACAAAAATAGCCACTCTTACTCCATTAAGTACATCTTTAAAACACTGGGAACATGAAGAACACTGAAACAATGACTAGTAGTTTACCATACAGTCAAATAAGTTATTTAAAAACACACACAAAGATGTTACCTTTGTTTCTTCAATCCTCATCGCATCCAACAGATAGTGCAGAAGCTCCTGGCTGTCCTGCTGCTGGAACCCTTTAAATCGAGGAGCTCTAGGAAAGAAGCGGTAAGGAATTTAAATGTACCTTGGGAGGTTCTTAATGAGACAGTGCCTACATCAGACTCTTGTTGGATGCCAGGGGTACAGTTAGGTGCAATGGGGCTTTAGGAAGCTCCTGGTGCGGCTGCAATTACACCAGCAAGGCTGCACTGTCGTCTGGGTAGCATTTTGACCCTATGGGGGATGGCTTGACTAAAAATACAGCTTTGCCAGTAGAGTTTCATCCACGCTAGCTGCGCTGTGCTGACAGACTACACCAGTAATTCTGGATGTCCCAATGTCATGGAGGAGAGGGAAAGAAGATTTTCAAAGCGCTTAACCTCCCCCCTGCTATCTCACCCTTCTCTCTACCAAGAAGAAATCTCAAATGTGCATAAAACAGGCTGCATATAGGAACCCAGAAACAGCACTATAATCTGAACTGAAAAAAAGATGATCTTGAAAGAGAAGGTAAGTCACAAGGCATCCAACAAACAAGAACTGCGGGTCAGAATCAAAATGAGAATTTCTTAACTTCTTAAACAGAAGTATACATAACCATCTCTTCCAAATGGCTCTACAGTCAATCAATCCAGTAATCTGCCACTTACTGAGCTGAGTGAACAGTCAATGAGTAAGATGGTAAACATGCTACAAGTAAGTAACATCACACAGCATATGAATTTCAAATGCTATTAAAGAAATATAAGAGAAAACCGTAATAGTATGATACTCTGATATATGTAATTTACACTGTATTCAATCAGTTTTTATTTATGCTAAATTTCTTCAATTAATATTACAGATGTTGGCGATAAATGCTCTAGACATAGGATTTCCATTCTAAGAGCATCACTAATGAGAAAAGCCAGGGTTTGGGGCAGGTTTTCTTGGTAGGAAGAGTTAATCACTCTTACGTTATCAGATCAAAGTTATTCTTATACTTGCTTCACAGAAGCTTTAAAAGGACCTTTTAGCATCGTGAATTATCACCTCACACCATATCCACATGCAAACTTCTGTCCTACAGTCTGACAAACTGCAATATTTCACACCTGAAATTCGTATTAAAACATGTAGTATTACCAGAAGCAAACGAAACACAGCTTCATACCTAAAATGGAAGGAGCCTGAAACGGATGAGACAACCTCTTCACAGTTGTTTTGACTGAGACAATATATTTGAATCTAGATTCCAAAAACTATAAGGTTTGCAAAGGCAGGTAATAAATTGGCTACACATTGTCTGATTTTTTTTCCCCCAAAGCTGCCTACAGGAACTGTATACCCAACCAGGTTTGAGAGAAAAAAAATCTGAGATGACAGAGGTGGAAATTTCACAAGTCTTCTGCACTAATTCAAAGGAACCTTCCTGACTCACCCATCATTAACAGCCTTAACAGTATATCACGTATTTTACTCCCACTGCATATTAAATACAAAAACATTACAAAGTCTAGCTTTTTTGCAATTTCTAAGTGCACCAAAACAAGTTATCTGGACAACCCATGGAAGAACGTAAAGTATCCACACTGTGATTTAATATCATTCACAATATACTGTGATTTAATATACAATATACACACAATATACTGTGATTTAATCACAATATACTGTGATTTAATACGTTTCCTATCATCATCAGTTTACTTTACTAATCTGGATAGCCAGCATTAAAAAGAAAATCCTGATACAATGCTCTTTTCTCATGCTATCCAAGTTTAGAAGACAGGGGATAGTGTGGTCCATCTCATCAGAACTTTATAACCCTTGGTAAAATCTTTTAAAGCCTCATTTCCATGCCACATCCGTAAGCACGGGTGGCAGATACGCCAGCCCCAAGCCCACCAGAATCGGTTCCTGCGCAGCAGCCCCCCGCAGGGATTTCCCTGGCCATCCCCAAAGCGGCGGTGAGCAGCATCTCAGGCTGAGCGTGTGAAGTGGCCTGCAGGAGAAAGCCACGAGCCTGCAGCTCCCCAGCTGTGATTTTGTTGGTGAGGTGAGTGATAAGCACTTCTTGTAGAACCGTGTGCCACAGCCTTCCTTTTTACAATAAAGTTGAAGGAAGGAGGGGTTTTTTTCATGGTTTTTTTGGTTTTGGTTTTTTTTCAGATCCTCACAAGCCAAAAAGCATTAGAGCAGCAACTGAAAAAGATACTGCTTCTGCGTAAATAATAACGTCACTACCTTTTGGACATGCGATACAAAATGACTGTCAAATTCCCAGATTACAAGCCCACCGTCTAGAATAATATATACTGGCTACTCAGGTTAAACAGAGATCTAAGTCACCAAAGACTGCAACAGCTTCTTAAAAAAAAAAAATCTGCTTACTTTTAAACTTTTCATCTCTAGAAACTAAAAGTCTTGAAGGAAAGGGTCTACATGCCTTGGAAAATACACATCTGGTGTCGCCCTTACCCTCTCAGACTACACGGTCCTTTGAGCTGTCCTCCGTGGTGTCTGGCCACAGCACCAGCAGAGACGAGCCAGCTTGCGAGTCAGCCCAAGGACGCAGAAGGGACACTGGCACTGGCTGAGTTTGTACCGTTAACGCTTTACTACGCAGGACAAACAAAAACCAAAGGCTCCACAGGAAAGGCAATTCTCATAAAACGACCACCAGCAGCATCCACATGAGGCTCATAAACCAAAAGAGGAAAAACCTCTGTTTCAGGCTATGCCACCATTTACACCAGTGATTTTTTAGTCAACTGCACAGGGGTAACGTTGCATCTGTTCATAAGCCAGGCATTCAGTAGTCTCAATCACTGCTATTCAGAAAGTGTAGATCCCTTTTGTACTACCCACAGCATCTGAACATACTCTAAATATCATATTTTGCAGGCAGACATTACATAGAAATTACAAAATGCCCTTGTGAATATGTGCATAGATCCTTAAGGTGTTATCCTTACGAAGATAACCACAGCTAAAAGGTTTCTCATAAACAATTTAGATCTCCAGCTTCTTGCAACCCCAAATGAGACTGAGTAAATATTCACTATTAACATACTTCTATTCACATTAACTGGCCAAACCATGCCTGTCTTTCCAGACAAGACACCCTTTAGATCTTTAATTAGAGTCCTGGACCAATTCATCTAAAATGGTATTTGAAAGGGTGGGGTTTTTTGCATTTCCAGTAATGCCACCAAATGGCAGCTGTGGATGTCGCTGCACAATGGGAAGAGCACAAGCAGGTGTAGCCATGTGCACCCCTTCCAAAATCTAGCCCAGGAGACAACTGGCTGAGCAGGGCTCCAACAGGAATTTTATCAAACTGGCAGAGCAGCCAGAAAACCCAACCACTTACTTGGTTACTCAATTTTATTAAGCACATGTTGAGCCAGTTTTCGTGTTCAGCCTCGGATTGCGTGCTCTGGCTAACCAGTGCATCGAGCTGTAAATACGTATCAGTATTTTCTCAAGGCACAATGATCTCAGGTGCCCAGCCATGCTCTTCAGCTGTTCTACAGTTCCTGAAGGGGAGGTTTCTTTCCCGTTCATACACTAAAGCTGCTCAGGTTTGCTTCAGAAATTTGTGCTCATAGACAGGAGAAATTAAAGGCGATCAGAAAATGCATCAGGCGTGCAACGTGCCTACAACAGTAAAACTTAAAGCTGGGCAAGATGTCGAGATGCCAAGTTAGGGCAGAGCAGCCCTGGGCTACAGTGACACAAGGGTCTCGGTTTTGAACTGCTCGCTGGAGGCACTCAGGGATGTAACTGGAGAAGGACCGAAGGTGACAAGGCATCTAAGGTCAGTGCCTAAAAGTAAGTGGAATAAATCTGGACCTGCACGTGCAAAACAACCTGTTCACATTTACAAATAGGATACTTTCACATTTGTACTTCGTATCTACTTTTGACACAAAGTTGACAATAGCCCTAGTTAAAAATGATTTAATGATGCTGCTTTACTATGAGGCTTACTATAATATCTGGAATCAGCAGAGTGGGTGATATTTTTTAGCATTCTTTTTAAAGCTAAATTTTTTTGGTATGCGCAGGTCAACCTAAAAAATTAATTTCAAATTAAAAAAGAAAATCAATAAATTCAAACTTGAAATACTCCTCTTTAAAAAATATTTTTTAAGTATTATAAAAATGCAGGGTTTTGCTTCTATTAATATAAAATGTTTTATTTCCAATTAAATTTATTATAAAAACCAAACACATTCAGAAAAGCACTAGGCCCTTACTTTGGATCCAATAAAACACTCAATATACATTAAAAAAATAAATAACATATGTACCTGCGTGCACGTGTTTACAGGAATGTGAACACATATTTTCACTTTTAAATTCGCTAAAACAGTTTCTCATTGTTTCTTTCACTGAATGGACAGGAATCCGAAATAATCTTTTTTTTTTTAACGCAGATGCCGAAATCAGTTCAATTCTGAGAAACCTAGTTAGTTAGCCACAGTATTATCATTAGGTTTATTTATGAGAAACTTTTTTTCCTGAGACAGTGAGAATCAATGAGTATATTCAGCTTATCTCCTTCAATATATGCACATTAATAGTTCCTGTGTGTAGCGAGAAAACAAAATCTTGCATTTACACAACCTGGATCCTGGTACTAATAGGATTTTTTTTTTTTTTTGGGACCGCAGAAGCAGGGCCACTGCAAGATACATTATAGTAAAAAGGAAGAAAAATGAATAATTACTTGACAAAGAAGCAAGCTAAAACTCCATCACTGTTACAGGAGGTTTTTTCGTTGTAGGCACACCTCACAGAGCTAGATCTTCAATGCAAATCAGAAAAAAGCCCCACACATACCTTTTGTTACTGTTTATGGTTCGCAGTGTGACCTCCCACTGATGAACATACAATAATCGTTTCAGATGAAAATTCATTTACTAAATGATATTTCAAGGGAAAATAGTTTACCTGTATGTTCCATACCGTTCTATTAGCTTAAACGAAAGGAGGAAAAAATGAACTCAGCCATAGCAGTTTCTAATTTCTCGTAGTCTTTCATTTTACTAGCACATAGTGCATCTACGAGGACAAGATTATTTAGGCTTCTCTGTGCTTGTACTAAATCCTCTTCCAACCTCACATAAATCGACATGCTTGAATTTTAATGGAAACAAGGATGATGGGAATGTAACAGCTACCACTTTAGAAGTGAAGTGGCAGGGAAAGTGACTTGTAAAGATGCTATGTAAGCTTTCAGTCATTTACTTGGACTGACAAATTATGTCAGTGGTAACACTCCTTAACGTAGAGTTGATCTGTCATTCAGGTACATAGCATGCTATGTAATGTTGTATATAATTCTAAATATCTCATGTTCTGTGGAAAAACATTTCAGATGAGTGCATTTTTTGGGGGGGGAAAGCCACAAAAGAAAACCAAAAAAACAACAATAAAAAAAGAGGAGGGAGGGAGGGAATTTCACACCACGCAATGCATTTACGGGAAACTTCCTGCACTTATAAACCAGTATTAGGGGGGGAAAAAAAAAAAAAAGAATTAATCCATGCTGATACACAGAAATCTGACAACTAAAAGATGTGCACTCTTGTCTCCTTGAAAATATGCTTCAAGCGAGATCCTTGGCAAAAGTGGGGGACTTGAAGATGGTTGGTTGAGTTGACCGCTCACAGATGTGCTGACATATGGAAGCCAGTGCCAATGCGATACAACCTGTTGTACAGTGTCAGCAGGATAATGACAGAACAGGTTGAACTCCTGCTAATGGCCATAAGTGGTGAAGGACAACTGTGACATCTACATGCATATGACTTATCTAGCTTCTTGCTGCTCATCTGGAGACCAGTTATAATTGCTTGACTGTCAGTTACAGAAATCTTTTTTCATTATGATCTACTTCCTAGAATGTTTTAATGACAAAAATTACATAATAACATAAAATTTTAAAGGAAAAAAAAACCAGTTCTCTAAGCATTAATACTTTTAATTCCTATCTTATACTCATTTGAGGGAAATTAAGCTATCCTTCAAAAGCAAAATCGGGATACAATTCCAGTCATTCAGTCACACTGCACAGAACTGCCATACCTTCACTGTCTCTAATAAAAATCCTCTCCAAAATAATCCTTTCAATAGTTACTATTTTTGAGAAGATACCCTAATACCCTGGAAAACTTCAGAAACAATATTAAGTGGTTGGAAACAGAAAACAGAACAAACTATCTGATTTTTTCCAGTAATGCAAAATGCAGAGGAACACCGTTAATACTGCAGTACCCTATAGAGAAGCAAAGTAAAATGTTTACTTAATGTTACCCTGAAAGAAGAAATTCTGCTTATCTACAGATGACCTTAATCTCTCAAGACTGGTCAGTTACCAATGAAAGTTACGAAAAAGCATGCAAAGGGCCATTTTATAAAAGTTTCCACAATTCACCATATCACTTGGTGATATGATAAAATATCTATTCACTGTCATTATAGAATAGCTAGAATGAAAAGTTTTGTTCTTCCTAAAGCAATCGTTCTCATTAGTGATCCCAAGTTATATGCAGCACTATGACAGAAAATAGAGCAAAATCCTAAAGCATTAGTCCCCATGATTAATCTTATCTCAAACCTGCCCTACAGACAGAAGAGTTCTGCTACCACGAGGTGCTTGGTAGGAAAAAAACCCAACCAAACACAGGCTTGTCCTCACCTGTAACTCTAATAAATAACAACAGACATGGCTGTCCTGCCTCGATGGCATGGACAGACAGGACTTAGCTCTCCTTTGGCCATGCTGGCTGATTTCTTTCATCTTTTTCTGCCTCACCTTCCCCAAAAAGAGAAAACGAGGCACCATCACTTTCTTGCAACGCACTAGATCTCTGCTACATGAGCAAAAAGCACTTGTTAGAAGTAGCTCTGAACGGACATAATAGCTGACATGCTACAACAGAGCCATTTCCCACTTGACCATCAGAGGGAAAATACGGCTCTTTTTACTGAGTAATGGAAATACCTGTCTGGGTGTCCTGGCTTCAGCTGAGATAGAGTTAATTTTCTTTATAGTGGCTGGTATGGGGCTATGTTTTGGATTTGTGCTGAAGACAGTGTTGATAATACAGAGATGTTTTAGTTGTTGCTGCACCAGTCAAGGACTTTTCAGCTTCCCGTGCTCTGCCAGGTGCAGGAGAAGCTGGGAGGGGACACAGCCAGGATAGTTGATCCAAACTGACCAAAGGGCTATTCCATACCATATGACGTCATGCTCAGTATATAAAGCTGGGGAAGAAGAAGGAAGGGGGGACATTTGGAGTGATGGCGTTTGTCTTCCCAAGTAACCGTTACGCGTGATGGAGCCCTGCTTTCCTGGAGATGGCTGAACACCTGCCTGCCCATGGGAAGTAGTGAATTAATTCCTTGCTTTGCTTTGCTTGCGTGCGCGGCTTTTGCTTTACCTATTAAACTGTTTTTATCTCAACCCTCAAGTTTTCTTACTTTTGTTCTTCCGATTCTCTCCCCCATCCCACCGAGGGGGAGCGAGCGAGCGGCTGCGTGGTGCTTAGTTGCCGGCTGGGGCTAAACCACGACACTGGGGAATTTTCTTCCTGACTACCAGCTGGTAGCCAAGTGAAGGCCTTTATGCATGAGGTCTTGCGTCCCTATAAAAAAGGTTTCCTATGTATACGGACGTCTAATTCTTCTTTCTTCCTTTAAGTCCTGCTAATGTTTTCAACAGTGCTCTGTGACAGCAAGTTTCACAGGTTAGCTCTATAGAATGTTAAAAAAAAAAGACTTTTTTTTCCCCTGGCTCTAAATCTGTTGCCTTTCAGTTCCACAGACAGCAACTTGAACTCTTATGAGGGCAGTTAAATAAGCACAGCTAATTTATCTTCTATCATTTATCATCTTCTCTTGCTGTCATGCCTCCTTTTCATGTCCTCCCCTGTCTAAACTCCCAACATTCAAGTCCCTCTTGACATGAAGGCTTCCTGTTTTTGTTACCTCTCCCTAAAACTCCAAACTGGCTTTATCTTGTAATGCTCTATTCTGGTTAACCTGAACATTGCTACTGAGGATACACCTCCGCTGTACCTAATGAAATTATTGTTTTCCTCCTTCATTATATCTACAAACATTGCTTATGTAGCTCACCAATACCACACACATTGCAAATACTTGTGTTGTCCAAAATGCTGCACAGGTCTTCCTCCTGAGTGGAAGAAGTGAACACAAAACTCAGGAAGAAGTGCAGATGATTCCTGCCAATGCACACTACTTATATATGCATTTAACCTACTTTGCACTCATAAACCCCATCCATCCAGCTTTGTTGACTTGTTCCTAAAATTAAGGAAACTCTGACAAAGTTAACTGAAATAAAGACGTGCAATCTCTCAACTGCTGCTGCATAGAGAAGATTCAATCTCCTCTGTCAGAGAGCTCCTGAACGTGACACAGCACCATCAGCAAGGTATGTGGAGGCGTAGGAGGGACCCAAAATAATCCTTCACAACTGGGTAAGGAAACATCAACTGTGTGTTCTGCTGCTATTATCTTTAAATGGTAAAAGTCAAATGGGAAAAATAAGCAAGTTGGAAATCTTTTCTAAAAAGCGATTTTTCTCTACAGCAATATTATTTTAAAAGAAAAGGCTCAAAAAGACTCCTAATTAATGAGGAAAATCCTGTTTCCTTCACCCCTTAAATCTTGCACAACATTACCTCAGCATTACCCCTCAGAAGTGATAAATATGGAACGCTCTGAGCATTGTTTAGGTTTCCCTCCAAAACTAACTGCCTATGATCTCTGTTCTGTCTGCCCCACACAAACCTCTGTCTTGCGTTCTACTTTCTGCACCAGAGAAGGAAGGATGAATACTCCTTGGGGAGGGAAGACCTGTGTGTATTTTGTGACCACCAATAAAATCTTTACTAGGCAAGTATTTTTTCCTGCATGTTAATGTAGCAATACAATACCCCTAATAAATAATTATTTGGTGGAGGTTTGAAGCAGCTAAATTCTGTAACTACTTTCTGGACTCATCACTTATATGCTGCAACATTTACTTGCTACACAAATCTAAGCTTTCTTCCACCAATAAAATTATTGAATCATAACTAATAAAGGAAATAAAATTTATGTCCTCTTAATACATCAGTGTTGCATTAGTCACTAAGTCTCCAGATAAGTCAGAAGTCTGCAGTCCTGATATTCAGCATAGTGGAAAACCAACAGAAGGGCCCCGTAGCTATGCTCACAATCTGTCCTCGCAAAACATCTGACAGCTGCAACACTAACAAAATTAACAGTGGATGAATTAGTACCAGACGCTAAACAGTTGCTATAGAAAGACTCATCCATTTCTTTTCTTCTTCTCCCCTTCTTCAACCTGGCTACCCCACCACTTGATAAAATTAACACTCAGTATCATTTTTTTTCTTTTGTTATTTAATAAAGAAAGCACCACAAATACCCTTTCATACACAAGATGATGAACTTCATGCTGTGCTCTCCCTAGACTCTTAAAGACACAGTTCGCAGTTGAAAGGACCGTGGCCCAGTTCTCTTATTGCTTTTGAGCAGCAAACGTGCATCCACTTGCAGAGTTTCTCACTTGCAGGTTTTGGGATCCCACCTGGTGCCATGACGGAGCTGCAGCTGAAGAAAGCAGCGCCTGCTCCCTTTCTTTACGGGCTCTCTGCCCATACCTAGCTGTTATTTCTACATGCCTTCGCCTGCTCCTTTTTTGCTCTTCCTTCCTTCCCTGCCTTCTCAGGTCTTCTTTCACTGAGCACTTTTCAATTTTTGAATAAGGATGCCCAGTTCAAATGTGAGCATTCAAACTCATACTGCAACATCTGAAGGAGTGGTGTCCTGTGGAGTCCTGTAGCCCTACAAGGACATCAAATTCAGACGCGTTATTCCACCACTGAACTGCAAATGAGAGCAAGTGTCAGGTGTTAAATTACACAGCTACCTTTACTATATTTTGCATCAACTGATCCAACATGAAAATATGTCACCATTCAGCTAGGAGATTAAAAAACAAAAACCCACCCAAACTCATCAATATCAATTTAATAAAAAGTTATATATTTTTTAATATATATAATCCAATTATGTCATCAGGGAAAAGTAACCATTTTTAAAGGATCAGCCTTCTGCTACAAATGAGAAAAATGTTATTAGGAAATTGCTGTGTTACTTTTTGGCTACATAGCATACTGTAACAGTCCTGACAAGTAGATAGCTCTAAGTATATAAAGAACAACAGCATACCATCACCTGCTGACAGCTTCAGCATTTCAACCACTCACATTTGTAAGAAGCCTAGTAGGATTTGGAAGCGACTATACTCCGTATTAAGTAAAACGTCTATATCCTGCATAACCACTCAGTGTGCAGTGTCCCTGCTTTGCAAGCTACAAGCAACTACTCGAAATAATGTTATGGTAAAGACTGGGACTGGGAAGACAATTCCTGGGTCACTGAGTCCAACTCTTGATATCATAGACAAGTACATCCTATACTATCCGTACAGTCTGCTTCATAAATTCTTTACTGAAGAAAGGTATGGTCATATACTGCAGACTGGGACTGTCAGCAAGATCTGTGTTGGGGAAAGAATAAATTAAAAACAAAAACAAAAAGGAGGTTGCAACTGGAGTCAGCAAATTCCTTTCTCCCCAGTAGTTAACTGACTTGTCTTTCTCTGACATATCTCTCTGAAATACGAACGTTTTTTTTCAGTGGAGTTCTTCCTGTTACACACTCATCCTGTCATCTCTTTAAGAAGGATGCTCTTGGAACTTTACTTGTTAAGTAAAAAGAGTTTGTGCTAATGCATGTGAAGACCACAAGTAGTGCACACCTTTCGGATTACCTTATTAATACAACTTCTTGGCAGGATTCAAAAAGCAGTTTACAGACAATGCTGCAGCAACACAGATTTCTTCCTAGCTGAGAGTCCTGCAATCTTGCCATGCTCTATCTTTTATTTCAGCTTTGCTCAAGAGTAGAAAGCCAACTTTAAAAGATGAAAAAAGGCTTTGTAAAAATGGCATGACAGAACACTGCATTCATACTGTTTAAGCTAATATATAGCAAATGTATTCAGTTTGCAAAGATAAAGATTTCCCGTTCTCCTACTTCCACCACTGCAGACTGAATTTGCTGAAATTTTCCCCTTCTTCTTTCTTGCTTACGTCACCATCAATAACAAAATAATCAAAAGACCAAAACCTTCCGTCATACCTGTGCAGCCACTTACTGCCCCTGAACACCTAATTTCTTGCTAACAGGATGTGGCTTGACACTTTTGTTATTGATACTAGAGCTAGTAAAGGATTTATATCTAAGTTGTGTTCTGCAAGGCTAACAAAAGTAAGAAGTAGGGATGAAGGCAAGACATGGCAGAAGCTGACAGAGATATGTCTAAACAGCAAAAGTCTGCTGGCCACATTAAAATATGTTTCAATTTTAGCTGGTAGTTAAAGTCTATGCCCATCTTAAAGATCAAAAAACAACAACAACAAAAAAGAACAACTAGATATCTGAGATTTAATTCCGATATATTATGTAGCCATCACTTGATGACTATACAAACACATACACACAGAGCAGATACAAAATAGCTATCACTTCAAAAATACAATGCCATCTGAAGTGCACTGCATCGTGATTATTTTACAATGAGTTTGCTAAGGTGGGCTTTAAAACATGTTTTACATCATCTTTTCCCTTCTATCCCTAATACTTACAGAGAAAAAAACTACTATTCCTATTTAATCATTTCCCTTCTATTTGTTGACCAAATTTTGTTCTTATAATCACATTTTTGAGTCAGCCTCAAAACAGGAGGAGGAGTGAGGAAACAACATATTTTTCTTCCCTATGTATTTTTCTTCCAGGTAGATAATGTAAAACAGAGAACACTGCTGTTTCACTCAAAATCATTATAAGGACACTATATATACATTTCCTTTAACAGGTCAAAAGAATCAAAAGGAAGTCAAGTACAATAGGACAAATACATTAAGTTTCTGAAGTTGACTTTTGAGGATAAAGAAAAAGTAATAACTGATTTCTTTATCAGAATTAAATTGTCCCTGCTCTAGTCTAAAAGCTTTTGTTTCTTTATACCGTATTTTAAACCCATGCTTCCACAGTGAGGTTGCCCTGGAACGCCATGGTAGGAGGCTGCAACTTTCCTCCTAACCTTCTTGCTGCAGAACGCTTAAAATTCCATACAGTAATATTGTAGCAAATAAATTAACATGTGTTATTAATCATTTTAAATGTGAGATTCAGCTATGTCATCCTTCAGTTACTCTGCTTCTACAGCTTCTTTTACTTGTAAAGTCAATATTTAAATATTTGTATCAACTTTTAAATAGGTCTTCTACAGGTGCATTTAAAAGCAAGATTGTTTGCATCATAATTGAAGGCACCTACAAAGCACCACTGTAAACGTTTTCCACGTCAAGAAACAGGATTTTCTTTAGGGCTTTAAGCTCTTGCAATCTGGAGCCATATGCCATTTCAGTACTGCTTCAAGTCCTAACTTGTTAGACCCTTTTTAATTTTGAATTGATGCCAAGGTCAGACATCACAGCAGAGGCTTCCCATTTAAAAGCTTACCCCTTTTTTCAGAATACCTACATACGCTTCGCCGTATTAGCACAGCTTTATGCTAACATACAACAAAAGCTGAAAAGTGATTCTATTTTCTTCAGTTTTACCATGCCCTCTTCTGCCTCCTCACACTCAGTTCAAAGCCCATTGAAAGTTAGTGGTTATGGACTGGGCCATAAGTTAACCTGGCTGGGCCATAACCCTGGAGCCCAACCAGGAGCCCTGCAACTTTAAAACATGAAGACGACATTTTCTGGACTGCCCAGTAAAAATCTAATGGCACCTTAGAAAGGACAACAGACATGGCACACTTAGAAACATATCACTAGAAATTAAAAATAAACAAACAAGTAAAAGATACTGACAATACGTACTTTTGACAAAGCTGGCTGAACAGCACTTTGGGAGAAAGAGGACCTTTTCCGGCCTCCCTCATGCTGTGAAGGAACAAGAACATCGCTGAAGTCAAGGGTCCTGGGCTGGAGAGGTTTACCACCAAAGGATCCTTCAAAGCAAAGGTAAATTGCACATCAGATTTCAAAGTTAATGACACACAAGACTTATTTCAAGTTAGTACATTTATGACAAAGAACAATGTAACTTTCAAGAGTGTTTTGGTTTGGTTTTTTTTGAATGTTGATGTCACTACATGATTGAAATAGTTAAAGAGAAAGCTTATTATTTAAGCAGTAATAGTTGCAAAACCAAACAATTCTTGCCGAGCAAATTGGTTGGTAACCAATAGTTTTGGAAACAGGCACGTCAATGAGCCAGTCTGATTCTCACAAAAACATACTACCTCCTGTATTACCTGCTTTACTCTTACTCCCACACGCACTGAAATTCGGTTGGAGAGACAATACAGGCGACCTCCTCTGTGCGCCAGCATAAGATGGAGCTCAGTGGCACTCTGCCTACGCAACCTTAGGGAAGGAGTGGCCAGCTTCTCTGACCTGTAAGCCACACATCCAACAGCCGCAGAAACAGACCCTGTTCCTCCAGGAACCAGGCGCCCAGAAGGTACCGGCAGTGGTTCGCAGCAGGGGCTGACAGCAGACCCCACAGGTCCACTGTGTTGGTGGGGGACAGGCATGGGGTGCATCCCGCACGGCCCCTCCTGGTGTGAGATTCACCCCAGCCAGCAGGTCCCCGGGGCTGGAAGGAGCCGGCCAGCAGCCACCTGAGCCAGTCTTAGAGCAGGAGACACTCCTGTGCTGCTTACATGCCACATGCGTCTCAGCGGCCACAGATCACCAGCTCTCCCTAACACGGTCCCAAGTTCATACAGGACCCCAGTGCTTCCTACTGGCTGGCCTGACTTTCACAGAAACAGATTACAACTGCCGGACAAACAATTAGAGAGGCTGCCTTGTCCAGAAAGCGGATCCACACAGAACATAAGCACTAGGGATACACACAAATATGAAGTATTTGCATTATATACACCATCAGAAGGTGGAAAAATGCCCTTTACCAAGCAGGAAGCTCGGAGTTTCTACATTACTGTTAGTTAGACTACTGCAGCCCTCTAATCCTGTGCTGACATACAAAGACCAGAAAACACAGTCTTTGCTCTGAAGATCTTATTTACATTGTAAGCATTGTCATTAAACAAAAACTAAATCTTTCAACCTTATGGCTGTGCAAGTTTCGCGTCAAGCATAAGCCAACGTACCACTGGCTTTCTAAGCCTCTGGGCACAAACAAGCTCCAGACCTCCGTTGTGGCTCAGGATAACTTAGTGAAACATGCTGCTGCTCAGAACTGCCACTGGAGGAAATATAGACAGCAATGCAGTGAATTTCACACTGTTCTTGCCTGGAGAAGCTATGAACATCACCGACAGCAACATACAGAAATTTTCATCATTTCAGAGGTATCTGAAACAGAATCCCACCCCTCAACCCTCACTGCCACCAGAAAGCTCCCAGCGAACAGCAGAAAAAGAAAAAAAGAAAAAATAATAATTAAAAAATCCTCTGGAAACTGCTTTATTTAGCTAGCAGAGGGAAAGGGGTATTATCTTTATTGCCAACAACGTATTATGAAAATGCAAGTCTCTAAGACATGACTGGGAACAGCAGCATATTCTTTTGATAATAACCACAGGAGTCTCTTTCCCATACACCTGCAATGAGCTTGAAGACAAGAAATTTGGTCATCACTGAAATTTTCCTTCTCTCAGTTTAATCCTCTGGCATGTGAAGCACGTAATAAACTTTACAAGCCCTATCAATGAAGGGCTGGGACAGACTGGAATAAAATATTTCATGAACACTTCCTAGAGCCAAATATACTATTTCCTGTATTATACATGCATACTGAAGAAATAAAATAAGAAACAAAAATAAGCCAGCCACTCTTTCTTAAGGTCAGGCATTATTTGCTACTTCAATGTCACAAAATGTGAAAGGAAGTGATTATTCCTCCTCCAGGGCTGAATAATTAGTTTTGTAAAGGAGTGAGTTCACAGATATCATAAACCAGCTAAACAATTAAAAGGCAAAAGAAACAGGAGAGAAAGACTGTGTCTTTAATGGAGATGCGCTTTCCCATCCTCCAGCTTCTTCCCACATTTCCCCGAATTTGTATTCCTCACTGCATACTTACCAACTGGGAGTCTGAAGTATGACAGATTTTTAATTTTGTTCCTTTCTCCTTCATCTCATACATCAGTTCATTTAGTATGTGAGTCTGTGCCAAGTTCTTAAAGAAAAAAATAAACCCAAGAAACACATGCTGATCTTTCAACTATACATTTTTCTTTAGTTATAAATTCTAGCTTCAGGGATAGACAAAACCAGAAATATTTCATAATGTACAACTGAGGTTTAAGTCAGACCACTAGAAAAAGCAGGTATTACCCTTATAAGAGCCAAGATCATTGATCTCGGGCTGTTTCTAAAATTGTATCTACTGCTGTTTCTGTAATTCCAAAATAGTTTCCTAGTAATAACTTTGTTATTTTTGTTGAACAACAAGATTCGTTCTTTTTTTTTTTTTTATGGCGAGGACATTAATATCAGAAATAATTTGTTTCTTTTAAACTTTGCAGTCCCCCACATCGTGTCCCAGAAAGCACAAGGGCTCTGGCACACTGAAAAGCATTACCTCTCCAAATTTAAGAGAGAAACCAACTCAACGTATCTCAGCTTTGTTTCTTTATTTTTGGTTAATTTTGACTGCAGATGACTTAGGTTTCTACAATGCCCTAAGTATGGACAGAGAACAATTAGCAGTAGTTCTGCTCCTTACAAATTTACTATTTGTTTGCTGAGTTTTGTAATCACCAACTGGCAGTTTTTACACAAGGTAAAGACTGCCAGTTCAGAACACCTTTGTCGCAGTTTTCTCTCATTTGCTCACTCCTGTCTGCAGACATACAGATGTCTCTGCTCAACTGACAAGCAATAAGATATTCAGTATAAAACCCACTATGGCTGCTGCTTTTCTGAGGATGTTGGATTAATACATCAATAAACATCAACATCAATAAAAGTGTATTAGTATAGCTCATTCCTCTTATTCTGGTCAGAAAAATCCCCATAATCAATAAAAGGAATTTTATAACTGCATCCATTGCGAGGGCTTAAAATCATCACAATGCACTGTGCAGACATTTACATTATGCATAAAGTACCACTTTTCACACCCACCGGTATGGTAAATACTGTGCATTACTCATGACTGCCTAATGCTGAACTACAAATAAAACCATATGCTAGAGTACAACCCACACACATATGCAGTGTGCAAAACACTTGACATTTTCATTTGTCTCTTTATTGTGAAAAACGCTACTGATCCAAGAATTCTTTTTTGCTATAACAGAAAATATTGCTTGGATAGCAAGGAGCAAAAAGAATTTAAGAAGGACCTTAAGAAAGCAGAATGAAGACTAGTAACAGTCAGAACCTTTTCTGAAGCCCACAGTTTATACAGATTAAGGATTTCTGAAATCTCTGAAGAGAAAGCTGTATGATCTTTCCATCTTACCTGCATGACAGCATTAAAAAAGCACGTGTTTCCTAAATTATTTATTCCTTTGACTGGAACAGATGCACCATTACCAGAACTTTTTCCTTTCAATATTTCACTTGTTTCACTGTTTTCTTCACGGAGTCGTATGATTTTTGATGAACCTATAATTAAACTATAGATTAACATTACTATATAATAGCAGAGTTTAATCAATTCAGTCCTTCCATGGATTATGTTTATCATTTTAACATATAGGAAAAGATACCTCGATGGTTAAAGCAGTCAGACTGCTTAACATAGTCTTTTTTTTAAAAAAAAAAAAAAAAAAAAAGGGAGATACCAGCAGTTAAACCCTTGGAAAAAAAATCCCCCCAACAACTACATATATCCAACAAAACCTTCCACAACAATTACATTGTCCCATAAGACTGTAACTTCTTCAATTACCCAAGCAATAAATAAAGTAAAAATGGCTCTGTTAGTTTATTAACAATAGGCAGTTTAGATGTACGTTCATTAGACACACTAGAAACACCACATAAAGGCTGCTTTTGGTGCATTTGAAGAGAGGTAACCAAAAGTTACCACCTGAATGCTGCAAGTTTTTATCAGTTATTGCACTTTGTTTGAATTGCCTTGTACAACTCAGTCAATGGCCGAATCGGAGTTGTTATCAGTTTCCCCAAACGCTACATTTGCTCCTCCACCCACCTCCCTTTGTTACAGCCTGAGGAACTGCTAACACAACCCAAATGCATACAATGCTGTTGTTTTAATTTTACACACAAAAAAATTATAAAATGGCAATGGAATATGCTACCAGTATAATGTCCACGTATTTCCTTATTTACCTTATTATTTAAATAGATGAGGGGCAGCAAAGTTAGACAGTCATTAACTTGTAGCCTAGAGGTAATGGCAAGACTTGAGATAACAATATTTAGCCTCAAATTCTACTAGCAACTTTCATATTGTCATGGTTGCAGGACTAAATATGAACATTACTGACATCTGCAGTGTCTTAAATATTGATTAACAATGCATGTCAATGTAAACGAGTTATGGACTTAATAGATGCCAAGAACTGTGATGCTGCAATCTCTGTCTTGACATATGAATTCATATATTTGTTCTAATGAGTTTCACATTGAAGTCTCATTAAAGTGTTCTTGAGAAATAACTAACAGACCTATTTACGTTAATGAAATCCTCATGCCAAAAGGTTCTTTTATGTACACTCCTAGGTAGTTTCTTGCTTAGAAGATGAAAAAATATAATTAAATAAAAAAGAAGTCATTAAAATATCTATTGTATCTGGCAACAAGCTTCTGACACAGCCTGTCTGCACCCTATAGTGCCATCAAGGCATAATTATTTTTCCAAATTGTATCCAAGTTTGTCAAAATGTAGTTAGAGGTGCTTTGCTGTCTAAAAACATTTTTAAAATGTTCTTGGTAATACTGCTTATTCACAGCTTTAAAATATTCTCCTTTCCATTGGTGTGGAAAATTAAGATGGTACAAGGACAAAGTAAGAGATCAAGTTCTCCTTGAAAAAGCAGACAATGCAACAAATGACAAATAGCTTGGGAGCTGCTCACGCCCTGAAACAGTCACAGTTTTATGGGCTACGTGCAGCAACACCTTTTCATTGACGTGCTTACAAGGGGCACGCTACAGTGTCTGAAACTCATCCACCCACGCAGAGCTCCAAAAGAATCGTAGCAGGAGAATGGGAGCTCCAAGCGTCTGCAACTCGAAGGCACTGCTCACTCTTAGAAATTTAATAATATAAGCGGAGACTTCTTCCCCTCAGAAAAGTGTGCCATACAGAGAAAAGCTGGGGAGAAGAGATGGTTAAAAAGAAAAAAAAGAAGAAAAAAAAAAAAGCCAAAATTGTGTAAATAATTTGTGTATTAGTATACCACAGTTGTTGCATTTATCCATCGGCATTCAAAAACATCTGGGACAGCATCTTAAAGTAAACAATGTTCACAAGGCCATCTGGACAAAACTGCAGGCAAAAATTAAAGCATAAGCATATGGAAAAGCAGATTTTTCTCTTCCCTTTAGCAGTACAGGATGACAAATGTCAAACCTAGATCTGTCCACGCTTCACTGTGCTATGCTTTGCAGCACCACCTGGCTCTCCTTGCACAGCCACCAAATATGGACAGCACTGCCACAGCGGACCATATCTGCAGGGCAAACTCGATAAAAGCATTTCACTTCATGGTTAAATGGCAGCTTCACACAAGTAGCAAGGTTCCATTTGCTGAACCTTACATATAAATTGTTTAAGGGAGGGAAAACAAAGCCAAAGCATCCAGCTTCGCGATAAGAGCTGGATGAATATGCAATTATAAAACACAATAAATGAGAACCAGACATCCGATTGCCACAAAGCTGGATAATTAGTACAGGGATAAGAAGTAGTAGTAAATTAAGAAAAGGCCTGTATGTCGTTACTGAAGTCTAGGAACCTCCTTTCATTCAGAAGGTTTTAATTACTGCCCCTTGATTTTTCAATAGATTTTTTCAATAGATTTTTACAAACACTATCCATGTGACATTTTACGAGGATTTTTGTATCTGTGAAAAAGTCTTGACAGAAAAGCGTTGCCTTGCCATTACAAACATTATCTGCTGCCTCGCTTATTCCACGCAGATATTTTTAAGGTCATATACAGAGCCAGCAGAGGGACAGCAGTTTTTAATTTAACTCTGCTCAGTGTCCCCAGTTCAGCGATAAATGACACACAGGCCTGAAGCTGAATGTTTAGTTGACATGTGAAGAGTTGGTCAGTCTTAATAGAAGATGCTGGTAATGACTGTGATAGCTAATACTTCTCCAGATTGGGGCTGGAGGGTCCTTCTGCAAGATTAACCCAAGGCTACAAGCATGTTATTAATCAAAAGGGTAATATGTAATTTTTTTAAGTGAATTTGCACTGAACTGTTTCATGGCCTCTTGCCGAGACAATCTTGCAATCCTGTAATGTTTTAACAGGCGTGCTTTTGGATATGGAAAGTTACTTTTATGCCTGTATAGACACAACAAGGACCCCAGCAGAAGGATTCCATCGAAATGGCTGTCATCTGCTGCTGCCCACAAGGGCCTTCAGCTCCTGGCCAAACAGTGTTTTGAGAAAAGAAGTACTCCAAGCCATCCAGCTGCATGCAGTAATACCTGTTAAAGGACCTTGTTAATGTTAACGAGAGCAAGGCAAGTGAAAAGCACACAAGTAATTAAATTCATAGACTGATTTCTGTCTGTAGTTCACTATTACAGCTTTTAGAGAGTTGACATGGTGCCCCTCAATCTCTCTGCCCCTCTCAGGCACTGTGGACATCAGCCCCAGGCAGGCCCGTCCCTGCACAGCGGGGACAGCATATCTGACTGTGACTGTTTTGGGGCTCACACCTTCAGACTACACCTCTCTGTCAGACTCCTTCTGCAGTTTTGTTGTAGAGGTGGCCTTTCTAATCCAGTCACACAGGGAAAACTCTCACCCAAGTTGTGCCTTGACCACCACAATCTCCTTTTCCCTCGACAAAGCGTATCTGGCTGCAGAGATGCCCTACCGGAGCACTCCGCCAAGACCCATTGCCCAGCTCTCCACCCGACTCATCACACCCTACTGACCACCTCTTCCCTGGCGCCAGGTCAGTGCCTGCCTCTGGTCCCACCACGACGTCCACCTCCAGCACTCACTCCTTTGGCTCTCAGACAGCTGCTTAATTATTTGTGCTTAGGCGCAGCCTTCGCATTCAGCAAAGCTTCCCGACGTCACCCTGCTCTCCCCCATGCTGGCAATCCCCCTTCCCACCAGACCCAGAGGAAAGAGGACAGCAGTCAGAGACTGCCTCTCTGGTACAGCTCTTGCTTGCAATGCAGTATTGTCTTGCCACGCTTTTCTTCAGCTTTTTTTTACCTACTTCTGCTCACCTGTAGTCTTGTTTCGTAAGCCCTCTGGAGGCAGGGAACATCGTTTTGTCCCACAGCTGCACAGCACCGGCCTCATGGGTATGTGACTGAGATTCCTAAGCCCAACGTTAACATAGGCAATGATTCAGCCCATGAATCAGAGCAAGTCGCCAGACCGGGTGTACAAACACACACAGTGTGGACACATCCTCTTGCAAAAGACATTCAGAAAACTTATCACAGGTTTCCTATCAATTTCTTTTGCCAGTATTTCAAACATTTGCAGCGCACATGGACTTCCGTACCGCCCTTGCTGAAACTGAGCTGTGCCTGGGGGTGCAGATGGTATGCAAGCAAGAAGATAAATGACATCCAATTTTTCTTTCAGCCAGAGGAGTAAGCATTTTTGCTCATCTTTTCAATGCAACTTTTTTTTTTTTAATTAAAAATGAGGGTTCCAGGAACACGCACTTTTATTCCAAGGTCAAGCCCTTCCTATTGAATACAACTCTGGTACTTCAGTTTAAGATCTTCACAGTAAAAGCAAGGTTAATAGATTGCCTTTCTTTTACCAAGTTCTCATCATGCTGTATTATGAAATGCTACTAAATTGTCTGTCACTCCTTTTTTATTTAAAAAAATTAATTTTTTTTTTCAACACTGTACAACAATGAGAATCTAACCCTTAGAAAAACACCATGGTTCTCTTTTGAAATGGTCACTAGCTTTACGTTTTAAAAGCCCAATTTCTCTCGCAGTGTTACAATCCTACCAAATTAAAGATTACAAACTGCAATTTTATTTCTCTGATTCTGCCAGAATGTTATAAACTAAAAAACATGTCTGCACAGTGTGAAAGAGCAAGCTATTCAAGCACCAGTTTTGATCCTCTACACTCAGATGACTTGTGCTACACCTCACAAGTAAATAAGTACGTGGACAGGAAAGGGAAGAATCCATGGATAAAAATGACATAGTGTCTAAAATATTTTTCGCCAATGATTCAGCTTTCATTTCTTTGCAACAGGTATAATTAACAGTAGCCCCTAACAAGTAAGTAAGTAAACTTGAAAGAAAATTTATGACCGACAACAGAAATGTCTTTTTGCTGAAGTGTATCTCAGATTTGGAGAATCAACATATTCTGCTTTATTTTGCTAGTTAATTTTCTTTTTAAGTAGATCGAATGGGCTTATATGACTTCACGCTCCAAATTACAAGTAGTGAAAATCAATTATGAAAGAACACAATTATTTTTTTCAGTGCAATCCTTTGTCAACTGCTAATATCCACAGACAAAAGCAAATCTGAAAAGTTATTCATCATACTATTTGTTTTTCCATACAAGTTAACAGCTACTCCATACAAGTTAACACCTACTACTTGTACTGTAAAATTATATATTTTTTAATCCTTGTTTTATATCAGTTATATCCATTAAAATAGAAATCAAGTTTCTAACTTTCACCTATTGGCAAATCTGCACAGCTGAACTTACTAGCAAAATCTCATACCTCTTCTTGACCTTCCCAACAAGAAATTTAACTACAAAATTTGAGAATAAATATTCTTCCTTCCCATTCTATTGCCACACAAACCAATTTAATTAACTGCTCTATAAAAAAAATTGAGTATGCAATCTTATGTCTTCACTGATGTCTGATTTGGCTTTTGTAAAGAAAAATAAGCATAATATTCACTTTTAAGACTGTAAAACAATTTATTTTCTCCAGCAAATGAGCAGACATGCAGATCGCAATGTCTCAGCATGGTTTCTGTGTACTACATGTGCATTATGTCCATGTGAAGCTCACAAGTGTGCCACACGGACAATACTGCACCTGCCTTTCTGTGAAAATCATCATGGCCTGCTAACCTTTTCCACAAAACAAATTTCTGGGTGGTACACCCTAGAAAGCAATCTTGCTTTATTCTTCCATCTTGTGCCCAACATGACCTCTTAACCAAACAGACTCCTCTAAAAAAAAAAAGGAGGAAAAAAAAAAAAAAAGCAGGCGTTGCTGGGTACAACAAACCATAGGATCAGATGCGAAAATCACACAGCTGCAAGCATTCTTTTGGGAACCCAGCACTGGGATTTATCTCAATCGCTTAATGTAATTACAAAAGTCAGTCATGTAGTAGTAATGTAATTTGCACATTTTTACAGCTGAAGTGAAGTTGAATCTTTATGAGAGGCTGAGTGAAAAGCAGGGATCCTGCTGCCACACTATTCCACCACATTAGTACCAAATGACAAGCATTTTGCTTTTGTTTATTTTTCCAAGATGCATTAATTAGGAAATCTATATAACCCTCCCTTACATGTTTAAGCTGATTAGTTTATTTTTAAATGACTCCTGCACTTTTGAGAACCAAAAAAAGAAAACCCTAGCAGCCCTCATCTGTTACTTATATCCATGTTCATACTGCATTTCTGCAGAAATTTCTACACAATGCTATTTGAATTTTAATGACGCACCATGCCAACCAGTTGTTACAACAGAAAGAAATTCAGACATAAGATGAATTGTTGTTACAGTGCCACATTCTGATATGAAAATTGTCTTCACTTGGGCTGCTTTTTTTAGGAAGAAACAGAAAAGCAATGGGGAAAAAGCACAAGACTGATTTTTAAGTGGGAAATATGAATTATTAATTGTCAGTTCTACACTAGTTGTTTGTCACAAGTTATTTTTAATTTAATTAAAATTAGTTTATTTTTATTATGGGTGAATATACAAAATGAATTTTAAAAATGTAAACCAACTCAGAGTTGAAAGGATGACAGTTACACTGAAAATATCACTGTAACATGAAATAAAATGCTACACTTAAAAAAATAAAAGATAACTTGTCAACAGTAGAGTTAATTTTCACTGTTATACTTTGTGTCCTTTGTCTTCTGGACAACAGCATGAATTACACTTTGATTTCAGATTTTATTTCTTAAAAAATCCTTAAAGGCAGTCTAACTTTAAAAAAAAAAAAAATCGTACTTAAGTTACATTTCTTTAGGGGAAGTACCAAGCGTGTCAGCCCAAGTATTTGACGTAAAACAGAAAAGACATTGCTGTTACATTTATCAAAGTGAAAGAAGAATGCCAATCCTGCGTGGGAATTCCCTCTCACACACACCACTTATTTATCAATACACAGCTGTTTCCCAGCCTCTTCCAGAGAGCAGCCTGACCCAAAGCAACAGGCCATGCCAGGCAAACAGCTTTTTCCTCTTTTCCTTGCCACTTCAGAAAACCCAACAAATCATCTTTGGGCCAACATTCCCAGAGCTCTCAAGAATGGGATCCAAACTACTCAGCACAGCCATACGCTCTGCCACGTAGAGAGGGTCCCTGATTTTAAAACATTTTAAAGGTAGAACTACACACACAGATGCTTGCTTTTTGTGTGAAAACAGGCTTGCACGTGAGCCTTAGCCCCTTCCCAGCACGGAGCAGGAGACAGGACAACCCTGCAGGAGCAACCTCCATGCGTTGAGACCTCTTGCTGCCACCCTGCAAGGCTTGCCCATGACTTCCTTGGCTTTGAAGGATGCCAGCGTATCTACTCGCTCACTCAAAACCAGGCACGTGCATGAATTTGAAGGATGAAGCGTAACCGTGCAGACTGGTAACAGACGGTCCGAGACACTGGGAAATAGGTCTGTCACCGATTTAAAACTGCCCTGCACCTCCCACCGCCTTGCAGGAGGACCCTCGCGCTGCCTACAACGCACCACTCGCCTGGCATCGCTGTTGGTACCCAACTCTACCTTTTACATCACTGTCGTGAACCTCCTTTTCCAAAGCACCAAAGCAAGCAGGGCCAACTCAATGCACTGCTACCACAAAATGCACGACCACAAACTGAAGCTGGATGATAGCTAGTTTTTAATTTCAATGCCTGGTTTCAGAAACTGAAGGGAAAATTGGTTTAACTAAAACAGGAGAAAAAAAAAAGAAAAAAGAAAGGAAAAAAATGTTTATGCCCTAAACAAAACCAATTCTGTTTCCAGTTATAGAAAAGAGTTTCCAGTTATATCAGGCAAATGCTTAAATGAAATATATGCATTTTCAAAACAGAGTATCAAAATGAAACACAAATAAATATACAGCAGAAATATATTCTGCCCTGCTCTGCTATAAACACCTGATTTTTAAGGCCTGGGCCTAATTTAGGCTTACTTTTCCTGAGTTACTTTAGAATTTTGGTTGCTTAATTTAAGACATTTCACAGAAAACTTCTAAGCACCACGCTCTGAAAACTTTAGATAATTCATAAATTAAGAATCTAAACCATGAAGCACACAGAGTCATATCACTCTGAAAGTCTTATCCAGCAATACAAAACCAGAATGAAATTGTTTCCATTAACTGAAACAAACAGTAGAGCATTTTCATCTGCAAGCAAGCTGCAACACCCCTTTATTACACGTAAACTGGAAACTGAAGCTGTGAACAAAAGTGAAATCACATACTGTATTTTCATTGCTCCAAGCGAAAAGATGCAAAAAGTAGCAATTTATCAATTTATTACAATTGAATAATTTAACCTACAACTTGTGACCAGATCAAAATATAAAATATGTATTCCTAAGCGGCCCTTCACTTTTTTCCCCTCAAAAAATATGTAACAACTCTTAAAACCAGAAGGATTTATGCACATGCAGCTAGAGGAATACCTAGTCTAATTCAGTAAGGCAATTCTTTTCCATTCTTACTTCTAACCAGTTGATTATCTCTGCTAAAAACTCCAACTAATTGTTTTAAAAGTTTACTTAAGCTGTTTTTTGTGAAGAAAATCTGGAATCCAATGCACTCTAAGTCACAAGCCAGAAATGCTGCCGTGTGTGTTACAGTAGGGAGGAATAACATCAACATTATCAAGGGTAGACGGTTCAGGGCCACACGTACAAAGTTCTATCTACTATTACATATATTAGGAAGACATAGTAGGCTCCTAACATAAGAAAACAATTTAATACTATTTTCTATTAATAGAAATGAGCATTCTATCAATTAAAACCCAATAACATAAATGAACAGAAAGCACTACATCCAACAACAGGATACTAGAAAATCCACTTAAATCTAATTAACTGTGGAAAACAAATTTAAATCAGAAAAAAAATTTAAGATGCGACACATCCACACTAGGAAAATTCAATTCATTTATGCTTCTACATAGTTTTTGTGCATTAATTTATATGGCATCTTATTTAAGGTAACATCTTCTCTACAATAAACGTTCTTCATTAAAGACAAAATTTGGAAAAAATGTCCTACGGTGCCCAAAATATTTTTAAAATGTAATCATACTGTAGAAAAAAAGCTAATTTATGTTTCGACAGGCATCACTTGCCCAAGTAATTGTGCAATTACAAACTGTATTACACTCGCATCATACATCATTTTTCAATTGTATGTTTAACATGACTCAAAATCTGAAATGATCATTTTTAGAGACAGTACATTACAGATGTCTCCAGATAAAACTATTTGTGTAAACTTACTTGGTTCAGCCCTGGAACCATGTTTCTGAAGAAAGTCAACTATCTGAGCCAAAACCTTTTTGTTGCAATGTGTTGACAGTTCTTCATCACATTCATAACACCTAAACAAAAGAAGAAATGAACTGGAATTCAGGATATCTGGATACACCTCCCAGCTCTAACAAACCTCTCTAACAACCTTATACAAATTACTTAAGCTCTATGTTACAATTTTTCATACTAAAAAGAGGAATAAAATTGAATTCTCTCATCCCATATATGCTCTTCTATAGATCAGCCCCAACTCACTGTGATACTTAGAGATTTAAACAACCTCAGTTTATAGTCCTGCAAATAATCATATAGAAACAAGCAGGAAGGACGAACTCCTATAACCCGCCAACTCTCTACAGAACACAATGGACTCAAACTTCTATCTTAGTATTGATTTGTGACCCCTCTGAGAGTCCTAATGACAAACTAATTTTCTCTCCAGAAAGCCTGCCTTTCCTCTATATAAAGTATTCATTTTATCTGTCAGAATCATTCTTCATCATGAGAAGACACTGCTTTAAGTTATGAGCAGTCCTTATACACAAGCATACACGAACACCTGCATACTCATTCTTACCATATGATCCATGTGCTGAGGTTGATAACAATGCAATGAGGTTCTGCACGTGCTGTTTGGAAGTGTTTCAGAGAGTGCTGGCCTTCTGAGTTCTTACTACATCCCTAAAAATGGGAACATCAACACAGTAAGGGGGAAAAAGGGAAGTAGGAAAAGACTATATTATTAGGAAGTAAAGTGCAAAAACTTTACTTTTCAAAATTAGACAGAAAGCTACGGTGCCCTAAATACTCATTTAGCATTCTCAAGGATGGAGAGGGTTTAATATTCTTTATAATCCAGTATTATAAAAATATCAATAAACTTCTTAAAAAAAAATTAACACCTTCTCTTTTTACTAATAAAGGGAAATCAATGACAACAACAGAACCAAAATCTGATATTTTCTACTTGGAAAAATCAGTTAAAAGTATGGAAAATTATTAGATTTGTTTTAACTTAATAGAAATAATTCCTAGCTTTTGAATAAGTATTAAGTATCAATAGACAGCAAATTATGCCATTCACAAACCTAAGAATTCTCTAAAAAAAGGTGAATCAAATGACTATGTAGCGTATTTAGTCCACAGAATATCAAGGAAAGGTCAGCATAGGTAACCCTCTCTGCTCAAGAATGCCAAATGCATTCCAGACAGCAAATACAAAAGGCACATAAATTGGTTTTGTACTAAAAAGCTACTCAGAACACAACATTTCTGTACAGCAACCTCGAGAGAAAGCATTTGCAATTTTTCAAGTATCTACAGAGTGGGACTTAGAAGATTCAGGACTGCTCTCTGAATGAGGCATGAGTTTTGGAGGCTATTGATAGCACAAACATGAAAAAGCACACAGATTTAACTCCTTTTAAAAGTCCTCCTTAACTACAAATTTTCAGAGACAAGCCTTACTATAGCAAGGCCTACCGAAAGCCTACGAAAATTGTGAAATGCTTTGTTCAGGCAACTATTAGCTGAACCAAGCGTGACGCTGCCTGTAAACTGAATTTTTCTATCAGGCTTTACTTCACTCACAGGATAGAAACCTGCGCAAGCCCTTGGGGTTAGGACCTGCCATTTTAAACTCTGAGGCCATGATTTGACATTTTAACGGATCCAATCTAATGGCTAGCTGCCACAAAAAGCAGCACTCTCACTCCTGCATAGTTCTTTCTCCCTTGTTTCAATCAAATCTAGCAACTGAGTGTCCATAGCATAAGTTGATTCAGCAATATACATATCCATTTTTCATTCACTTGTATTTGCGGCATCTTCTGCCAGATGAGCCAGCTGAATAGATGAATTTTGCAACCACACAGTTCCTGAAGCCAATTCTCCGTAAGTGGTAAGAGCATGCAGATGAAGAACAGAGAAAAGGTAGGAGCATCACTTACTACTTGTGATGCTGAACCACACCGTAACACATAAAGCTAATCCAAAACACTGCCAAAAACCAGACAAGAAGAATGTAAGGCCACATCCCACTCCAATGAAGAAGCTGAAGCATGGAGTCTCCCTCATAACTAAGCACTTATGTCACACTGTTTCACTGAAGGTAATGAGATGCCAAACAGACAAGGATCCATACCAGTCATATCCTTTAGAAAATCAGGGCCTATCCACCTCCATAAATTTCCAACATATGCTTACCTGAGAACCACATTTGAGACACAGCCATATGTCCGAAGGTGCCACAGGCTCACCATCACTCATCCGCCTCTCCTTCAGACATTCTGCACATATTGACCAAACGCTCTGAGCTACCGCTCTCTTCACATGATGCACATCCACTGCTTGGCTCACGTGCTGGCAGGTTAAGCCTAGAGAAAATGACACATACTCACTTTCATCCATTAAAAATAATAGCTATGAAAGGGAGCATGTGTACACTAAAGGAGCATAGTCTTCAACCAATTCAGTATTAGGAAAAAGAGTGGCAAACAACTAAAACAGGAAAAATCAGCCAGCTGCTCCCCATATACTGAATTTTATGAAGGATCTATTTCAGTCTTTCTACAATGAAAATCCTTTTCAAGTCAATAAACACCACCTCTTAAAAACAGATAAATTATTTCGTACAAAAGTACAAGGACAATTTTTGCATAAAACTCTTTTCCCTGTTTTTTGGGTTTTTTGGGGGGGAGGGGAGCTGTCAACAGAAAATACTACATAAATCTATTTTTGCATGTAACAACACAGGCAGTTGACCTCCTTTCCCATCCATAAAGACAGATTTCCAAATACCTATGCATTCTTAATACAACTTCCCATTCTGAACATATGTACTGACCACCGTTCTTCCCTGTCATATTTTTGTACAAAATCCACTATAACATCACAGAATAACCTAGGTTTGAAGGGACCTCTGAAGGCCATCTTGTCCAAACTCTCATTCAAAGCAAGGTCAAATACAAATTTAGATCTGGTTGCTGATGGCTTTGTTCAGCTGAGTGTTGAATATCTCCAAGGACAGAGGTTTCACCACCTCACTAGAAAATCAGCCTTCTGTTTGACCATCCTCATGGTGAAAATAAAATACATTTCCTCATACCTAGCCAAATTTTCCTTGCCCTAACTTTTGTCTGTTGCCTTTAGTCCTTTCACTGTGGACCTCCTAGAAGAGTCTGGCTCTGCCTTCTCTATAACCACCTATCAGGCAGTCAAAGAAAGAAACTATACTTTCACTCCTTTGAATAAACAAATCCATTCCCTTCAGCCCCTCTTCATGGATCATGTTCTCCATCTCCTTAACCACATGGAGGGGGTCGCCCACTGCTGGACTCACTCCGACAAGTCAATGTCTGTCTTGTAATAGGGAGCCCACAACTGGACACAGTACTCCAGATGAAGTCTCACAAGTGCTGAAAAGATGGGAAGAATCACATACCTTGACCTGCACTCTAGTTAATACAGTCCAGCATACAGTAGGCACAAGCCACACCACTTATTTTTATTCAGCGTGTGCACTAGGACCCCCAGGACCTTTTCTGCAAAGCTGCTTTCAAGCCGTTAGTTCCCACCCTGTAATGGCATGTGGTTATTTTGGCCCAGGTGCCAAACTCTCCCACTTGCCTTTGTTGAACTCCGTGAAGTTTCTGCCAGCCCATTTCTCCAGCCAGCCTAGGTCACTCTGAACGGCAGACCTACCCTCCAGCGTATCAACTGCTCTCCTCAATTTGTTGTCATGAAGATAATGGAGCATAGCCTCACAATGACATCACCCAGCTCTCTCAGCACCTTCAGATGCATCCCATCTGACCCCATGGACTTGTGCACGTCCAGTTTGCTTAACAGCTCTCAATCTTCCTCTACTCTGGACAATGCTTAAATCCCAGAGTCTGCCACTAGGCTCAGGGACCAAGGTGGACTGAGTGCAGAGCTTATATGTGAAGACAGAGGCAAAGGAAGGACTGAGCTCCTCAGCCTTTTCCCATGTCTCACGTCCCTAGGTCCCCTGCCCCCTCAAGCAGCAGGTTTGCACTTGCCTTAGCCTTCATTTTACTGTCACGGTAATCCATACAAGCCCATCTTATTCTTCACACCCCTCATCAGATTCAACTCTAACTGAGGCTGGTTTACCTAATCCCATCCCTGCACACTCAGCACCCCTGCAAAGGCAGCCTAAACCTGCTTCCACCCTCTCTGCCCTTCCTTCTGTCTCTGAGCTCAGTTGGAAGCTTCCTGTTCAGCCAAGCAGCCTCCTGCCATGCGTGCTTGACCGTCCACACGCTGGAAAGGACCATTCTCCTGCCCTGAAGAGGTTGTCATAGAAGATCAACCAACTCTCCAGCCCTTCAGGGCAGTCACGTGGTGTAACAACCGATCACGTCATAAACACCTAACTGGGGATATTTCTGCCATAAATTCAAACAAGGAAAGTATTTCATGGTATTGCTGATTTGTGGTTTTCATCAGTCAACACGGAAGTTATTAGCCCTCAACCTCAGGGCCAAACATCACCTAATGTATTTACCTGAAATATCATCTGAAGAGTCTTCATCCTGGGGCCTGTTAGGCCTTTTGCTTCTCTTTGGTTTCTCGGGGTTGGCTCTTGATGGATCTTTCACCCGCATCTGTTACTCACTGGGAAAGAGAAACAGGGGGTTGCTTTATTGTCTAAGCACTTCATCAAATGTAGTGAGTTTGAACTCTAAAAGCATGAGATCAAAGCACACATTCAAACCTCATGAACAGAGTTTTAGGCTTTACTAATGTCAGCTATTGTGTAACAAGGAGTATGAACATGTCAGGAACAAACTCTTAGGAATGCCGCAACATCAGTTAGTTATATTACATGACATTATAAATTGTATCTGTAGCTACAGGAGACACGCACTTCCAGGCATAGGTGTTAAATATTTGAGATACCGAGATTTTCTTTACTTTTGTTATTGTAAACTACTGCAGCGCTCCAGCCATACCTTACCAGAATAACTTCATTAAAATAAAAGCTTCTCTTCCTTAACATATCTCCCTTAGGAAAGTTTTCTGTCATCATTTACCCTTCATTTACCCTTGCACATTCCCTAAAAGCTTTTGAGCTATTTCAAACACTTTAATAAAATACAAAAGTATTCCAAATCTCATGAAAGTGTCCTCTCCTATGACTGAACACAGACTGGAGTGCGAGCTGACCCCTCTATTAAACATCAGAGAATCCATACAGATGAAGTCTCTCATAGGAAATTTAGGTCGCTAATCAAGGAGTCTTATGAGGAACAGAATTAAAGGCTAAATATTTGACACTAAACTAAAAAAAAAAATCCTCAGAGATTTCAGCACACCTGTCATTTAATCAAAATCCAAATGTGAATTCACTGAAGGAGTGTAGCCGTGCATCACTCAAACAGCTTCTGAGGTTTAGTTTACAGGTTGTACTTTAACGATGTGCTTCATAAAAACAAATTTATGTTTTCATATGCAAAGCATATGAATGTAAGACAGTCAAATATTCATACACTGCAAATCTGTGAGCCACTCTGTTTAGAAGAAAAATGATGTCTTGTTGTGTACCACATACAAGTTAATAATGTCCTGAGCCACCAGTACCAAACATTTTCAGCTGTGCTACCTCAATTTATATACAGGAAACCTCTAAAATGCCCTACATTTGGGAACAGCAAAAGATACATTCTTGCTACAGATCAAGTAGGTAAGTTTGCCAAGGTTTAAAAAGTTTGTCTACCTAAGTTTTTAAACCTTCTCTGTATATGCATTTAGTCCTTTGTACTACTGAAGCTCTGAAAGACATGGGAATTGACCTGTATATTGAACTCAGTATTCCCTCTCCTTTCTTATCCATTAAGCCAATCAGCAGAATGGTCATCAATATCGACAGTAGAGCACCACCGCCACTGGTATCTGAACAGTCCTCAGTAAAGTGAAGCAGGCAATCCACGCCCCAGAGCTCCTGTTCCAGGTTCCTATAGATCTGGACAAGACGTCTCTGCATCTGCCACACATACTGTTAGGGCTGGAGGTTTTCTGCATGAACGTATCAATTAGAGATTTACTTTGGACAAGTGAAATTTCTGTAGAGTATGAAAGAAACCTTTACTCTCTGCTTCCTTGCATCAACGGCTTCATGTCTCCTCAACCTTTCAAAATGCACTTCATTTTTTTTCAGAATGGTACATTTACATAGCAATCAGTTTATACTATATTAAATACGATTATGTTCTTAAATTATAGATTTCAAAATCTCCTGTACTTAAGGGTATAAAGCTTCAAATGCTTGGACATGCAAGTGAACAATGCCACTGAATTCATCTTTGCTGATTTTCTAGGTTCGCAATTCATGTTCATACAGTAAGAAAGATCTGAATATTCCAGCTCTTGACTATTTATATTCAACAAATTTTAGCTTGCCTAACGTACATCAATAGCCACACATCACAGCATCCCTAGAACAGAAAAAGGTGCTTCAGACCCAAACAACTTCAACTGTGTATTTCTGCCTTGGCATCTTATCATATATAACCAAGGTTCATGCGAAACTACCCTTCACCACTTGTCACACTGCCACTTAACTGAGCACAAGATTCATTGAGACATTCATGAAACAGTAAGGGAAATAGAGCTACTGCTAGAAAACCCATGATTTTACACTAAATTATGTAAAGAGTCAATAGCAAAGACAGCAAAAATGTCCTCCCTAAAGGAACATAGTTGTGTTTAGGTTATTCAACATTGACATAACCGATCCACGAGTTCATTTCAACATAACAATTTTTATCTCTTTGGACAGATTATATAAGACTGTCCAAACCACAGATTTCACCCAAATGAAAGTCATGTTCATTTCAGTACATTTTGAGAGCTCAGATAACTTCATGAAAGAACAATTACGGGCCCAACCAGCTGAAATGTAAGCAGGTCTTTACCACCTGTGAAATCTTGTGGCCCATAGGCCAGGTGATACTATCTGGATCAGGGCACGCACAGCCCACCGCTCAACCCACTCTTTAGGGTCCATCAGGATGCATGGAAAAGGCAGCGTGTCAGCTGGTACCCGCAATGACTGAAAATGTGGTATTTCTAGCCCAACATGATCAACATGGCATTAGAAACGAACGCTAGCATAAGAAGCCAGCGTTCACACTGCAGTTGGGGAACCTACCAAGCAACCCAGAGACTTTTCTGTCTTCTTTCAGTAAGAGCAGGCAGAACAAAAGATAACACGGACCATTAGATTAATCAGTTTTCATGAACACACATATAGACAGGCATCCATCAGACAATGTTTACTGACCTGTGAGCTCTTGGAAAAGCCACAGCATATCAAGGACCTAGCCAGCCAGGGTTTGTGCCTCATTTTGAAAAGCATATAAGTGGGATAAAAGGGTAAGAGCAACAAACTACTCAGCAAGCATCTACGATGCAAATAGCACCGTACATATGCAGTACTCTCTGCCCTCTTCCAGTATATTTTGGGACAGAAAACATCACAAGTAAAAGATTTCATTTAACAATTAAAAACATGATCAACATTTCAAAAGCAAAATGTTTACGCCAGGAATTTTATTATTATATTTAATGGAGATAAATGAGGAAGAAACCTAAGGTGCTTCAGAAATTACTTCTCAGAAATATTTCAGTTTATGGGAAATAAAAGACTGAGATTTTATTGGCATGAAAACCCTGAACAAACATAGACCAAAGAAAGCATAAAACACAGCTAAGAAAAAAGCAAGAGAGAAATTCCCTAGGTTTCTCTTGACCATAGACACAAGCCATTCAGGACAAGCAGGCAGAGGAGAAATGAACAATTTGCATAAAATGAACTTGATACAGTGAAGATTAAAAACCTTGGCAATATTCCCATGATTTGCTTCCTTCCAACCCATTCTCCTATTTGTTTAATATGTTCAATGAGTAATTTGTGGCTACAGCCATCAACTGTGGAGTGTCCCAAAGGAGACAGACTCTCCCTCTTTCCCTGTGCAGAAAGAAGTCTCCATGAATCCTTGCTTGGAAGTTTCTTTTTGTGATGGAAAAACAAATACAGTAAGTTTTTTGTTTTGTATACACAAAATCAAGTCACAGTGCAAATGATATTTGACTAATGAATCTGACAAATAAAAAACCCCTGATTTTTGTGGTAGAAAAAGCTGAGTATGTTAGCTCCACCCTGATCTCTATTTGGCACACAGTAAAAATCTTAAGTAGAAATTATGCAGTTTCATGGGGAAAAAACTAAAAATAGAAAGAGCTAAATCTCTTCCTTTTAAGCAATCATTTCATACAAAACTAAGAACTAGTCCTTGCCAAATGTGTTCAGATTCTTTGAGCTCAGCATACAAGAGTTTGAAATGTAATCATCATCACTTGCTATTCTCGGTTTTTACTTTTTACTTCTTAAAAGACTCCTAATGGCAGTCTGCCTACAAAAAGCTGATCAAGATCAAAAGCTCCTCACTACAACTGCTCGTTTCCACCTTTCTAGAAAGAACAAACCACTTCAAAAGCAGCAGAATGATCTGCCTACCTAATTTTAAAAGCTCCAAATTTGACAAAGTGCCAAGAATCAATGTGCTAAATTTAAGTTAAATCTAAGTTATGCCTAGACTATTCTAAATGTAAGGTATGTCTGAAAGAGTCTGTATTTAACAGCATGAATATTTCTATATTTAGAAATGCACCCTCTTCATAAAGTATATATTTAGAAACTAAAAAGAGCTGGATGTACTTCCTAAAATAAATAATTGTTATTTTTTAAAGTTTTATATTTTACTGGAACTCAGTAGAGCTAGGACCAATAAAAGATAAAAGGCTAGTGTGAACTAGAATTCACTTTTATTTTGGGGAAAAACAAAACAAAACAAAAAACCCAAAAAACCAAAACCAAACAGGTTATTTCTCTTCACAGCATCTTTATGCAAGAGAGGTGAAGCAAACCATGTCTTCACTGTCTAGACTCCCCAAAACCTATTCCCATCTTATCATCTTGCACTCCTTACTTAGAGGTTGAGTCCTCCTCCTACAACGTCTACAGCTCACTTGCTAAATTTTGGAATGTGCCCCCTTAGTAAGCTTTCCCATGCTGTACCTTCACTATGATGCTTCTAAGAAACCTGAACCAGATCATCAGTATGTTAGAGGAATAACCTGCCGTGCTGACTACTACCACATCACCGCCTCCATTCCATCTTCCGAGATCCACTTCCCCCTCCTCTTATAATTAGGGTGCCAGCTCTTTCAGGCAAGTGCCACATTTTTGTCCTTATCTGTATAATATCGATCACAACATTTTTCCTGATTCATGAATAACCGGAGGATTACACATGCATTATTAGAACGCAAACAACAAGATATAAAGCGTGTAATAACCATTAGCTTATCTAAGCATACTTACCCCATGAAATATAGCCAAGTGAGTTTACAGCTAGTCTCCAAGTACTATTCTGGATACAGGTAAAACTCTCCCAGTAGGACTGGCCACTAACTGTGAAACCAGTATTATTCATTATTCCATCAGTGAGCACCTGAATTCAAACTAGCTGGGGCAAATGCATTTACCTCAATCTCTCAATTCATCTGAGGTATGCTAAATACCAACCATCTCACCACTTGTAGTCAAACTCTCCCATTAAAATGATGTGATTTTATGTTGCTAATGGAAAAAAAGCCTGCATCACACCGAAAAGGCATAGCGCACTGAATACAGCATTGAAAAAATTAGCGCTTTCATGTAACTTAACAAAACTGTCCAGCTGTCAACAGCAGCCTAGCACCAAAGCAAGGGGCTGAGGAACAGCACAGATGTGCAGATTAAGTCCAAAGGCTCAGACGTTCCGTAGCACATTTGTGAAGGGGCTTTATGAGCTTCCACATAACTGTGAGAGTACAAAAAGAAGAGCCTTCTATGGGTCAGTAATGCCAGATCCTCTGCAGAATTGCTACATGTTTTGATGTAAGCTGCAAGTTGATGTATTTTGGACATCTGTTCCGAGCATTACCTGTGGCATTTTGGCTTGCTTGCTTCTAGATCAAATGTCACCCAATCAGAACAAGAACCGCATCCGTCACGGTTAGCAACCGGGCAGTGTCACCCATCAGTGGGCCAGAAGGCTCAGCGCTCTGACAGCCACCAAAACCTTTGCGGCAAACAAGCCCCCGCTGCCTGCTAGAGCGGTAAAAGGACCAGAACTGCTGACTGGTAGTGGCAGCAACACTTCTTCCCCTGGAAAATGTCATCTGAAATTCTGAAAGTGTCATCTCCAAGATTTCCTAGCCCAAAGGCACATCACACATCCTACACCGTCACTGGAACTCAAACGCCAATCCTGACATTATATTACAGTCCTAAAAGTGTGAGAGACTGATGTACTTTTTGTACAAGGAGTAAGACGGAACCTTTGGACCACTAGATACAATTTTCCAAGTGACAGTAAAAATCCCATAGCATTTCTCATTTTTATTAATCCTTTTTATCCAGCTGCCCATGCTAAACACGATCTGTCAACGTTCATGTTTGCATCCTGCACAATCCCCCTCAGATTTCCTACTGAAACCTACCTGCCACAGGAAACCTACCTCTAATGATGAACAGAAACCAGATGCGTACAGAAACAAGAATGAAAAGACCCTATCACTGGGTTTATGACTAAAGTAAATAACAGGATTGAGTGGGTAAAAGGAGAAGTACTTTGATGACATATTTTTGGTAGTATCTTATAGCAAATGTTTTGCTAGTGTCTTATGCAAATTTCCAGGGATCCCTGTCAATATCCAAACTCATAAAGTAAATTGTAACTTTTCCTTATGCTCTCTATCCCACCTTAAATGTATTTAAAATATATGAACGCACCAAGAGGGAAAAACATCTGGGTGGATGGTCTAACATGGGTTTTCCTACATATTCATATTTCATACATATTCCTTTAAAAAGCAAAACACTTAAGTACCATAAAGAGAGCCATGGCTTCTAACTAATGATGTTGGCCCGCAAGTGAAAATTTTGTGTGTGAAAAGGCAGTCGGATGACAGAGCTGACAGACTATGCACTCGCGTGATTTGAACACTGATGTAAACAGTACCATCACCACAGAAAATCTGAGGGCGTAACAACTGAAATAGCTGGAAAATAACCACTGAACTCACAGTATCTTGGCAGGATAACCATGTGGACAAAAACTGGGAAAAAAGTGGTTCAAGATGTCATAAGAGAAAATGAAGGGCAATATGAGCAAAGGATGAACTTCAGAGAAACGTTAATTCTGTGAAGTCTAAAAAGAAAAGAAGAAGAAATAGTAAAGTAATAACAAGTAATGAAAAGGAACTGTGGTTGCAGCACAGTGTGTGAGATAGCAGGCTGAAGCCCACACAAGATAATGTGTTAAGCTGAGACTCACGCTGTACCCCTGCCTAAAGGGCTGAGTTGGCGCAGATGAAGGAAGACAACGGCTGCGCGTAACTTCCCATCTACTCTGGAAGGGTGTGTGGGAGTCAGCTAATTAATGGGGGTAAAAACAGATAAAACCGTAAATGACTACGGAAAACTAGTTTGAGCTCTTTGAAAGTCAAAGTCTTGCCACCGAGAGCAAAAAATTTCATTCCATTTTCTTCCTCCATACTAACTGCCCCAGTTTGTTTTGATGACACATCTAAAGTGGAACAACTTGTCCTTGATCCACGATTGATGCTCACAGCAGGACCCGTGAGACGCTAGCTGCATTTCTGTGAATCTCACAGAAACAAAACTACAGAGCACCAGTTCTTCAATATTTCATGAAGAAAACTGACAAAATATTTACAACCGTAGTAAACTGCAATTTCACAAAGGCATATTCCGCTATCAAACTGGCACATGTTCATGCCACTATTATGCTTCCATTTAAAAAGCTAGAAAATGAGAGCGGAAAGAATCCTTTAAACATGACTCTGCTTTATATGCTTGTATGAGAGGATTATTTAATCAAATTGGGAAATACTTGTAGCTAAAGACGACACACAACAAGAATACAGTGCTACCCCTGGAGTTACTGCCATCCACTTCTACATTCTTGATGTCTTACTTTATTCTTGTGCATCTATGTTTAATATGCCATCATGCGTATCCTGTTTAACCGTGTGAGTAGCAACACACCCATAGCAAGAGCAGGATGGAATCCTAAAGTCAAGGACATCAACAGCAAAAGACCGAATGAAGTTCTAAAAAAAATCCCTAAAAAATCCCTAAAAAAATCTAAAAAAATAATCAGAGAATCAAAACATTAACTCAAATACAACGTGCAATGTTGCAGTTATGGGTCTAAAATACAACATCGCCAATTAATCCAGAGGACCGTCACCAGGCTGCCATCTAATCACCAGGCACATACCGGTCTGCAATTGCTGAAAAAGAAACTTCAGGTAGCGGAGCGCCAGCGCTGCGGCCACACGCGTCGCCTGCTAAAACACTCGGTGTGGGGAGCCCGCAGCCTGCGTTCACACGGCCACGCAGCAGCGGCAGCAGGCCGGCAGTGGCACCACCAGGCCGGCATATGCCACGCTGTCAGAGCGGGGCAGAAATAATCACGCCAGCCTCATGACACAGAACCGCAAGACCATTTCTTAACTGCATTCGCTTGCCAACTTGCCTAATGCAAAGTGAACGGAGCTTATGTTTAAACCCGACCAAAGGCGATGCTACCGACTCTCTCTAATTTAATAGACCGAGAAACTCACTGCAGGTCACGGAGACGGCCCGGTGCTGCTGTCTCCATGTCACGGTATGGTTAACCTATTTTAGACCGACAGCGGACGGTCGGCACCAGCAGCCCGTCGCCGGCTACCCAAAACGCGCCCACGCGAGCCGTACTTGGCCGCCAGTTCAGCACACCGCGGGAGAAGCGCCGGGCAGGGCTGCCCCGGGCGCCCCCGGCAGCGAGGAGGGCGGGCGGCCCGCCCGGCCCGGCCCGGGGCACGGCGCGGCTGTGCCCCCCGCCGCCCGCCCCCAGCCCGGCACAAGCGTCGCGCCCCCTCCCTGCGTCCCGCCCGGCTGCACCTGCGCGGCGCCCTCCGGGACGCGGCTCCGCAGGCCGCGGGCCCGGCCGCCGCCATGGCGGGGCGGGTCGGCCCGGCCCGGCCCGGCGCTCCAGCCGCGGCCGCCGCCGAGGCTCCGCGGCCCCCCGGCTCCGCTGGAGGAGCCCGCCGCGGCCACGGCCTCCCCCCTCCCCGCCCCGAGCGCCCCGCACTCACGGAGCGGCGGACGGCAGGCAGGCAGGCAAGCGCGGCGGCAGGAAGCGGCGGAGGAAGCTGGGCCGCAGCCAGGGCCGCGCCGCTCCGCTCTGCTCCGCCTGGCGCGGCCCGCCCCCGGCCTCGCCGCGCCGCTCCCCGCCCCAGCCTCAGCCCGGACGGCTCTCCGCGGGCCCCGGGGCGGCGGGCGGGCTGCCCCCGGCGCCGTACGAGCCGGCAAAGAGGCGGCGGCGGGGGGCAGGTAGCGTGGAGGGCGGGTGGGATCGGGGGGGTGGTGCCGGTTCGAGGGCAAAATGCGTCTCCCGGGTAGGAAGGGCGGTGGGGGAGCGGGGCTGCCCGCGGCTGCCGGCTGGGCGGGAGCGTACCTGGGCCCGCTGAGAGGCAACAGGTAGCGGCAGCTCTGGCCGCGGGGCACCTTAGAAACTGAAGGCAAAGAAGGGAAGGGGGTGCAAAGGAAGGGAGACATGATGGGGGTTACCTTCGCATCTGAATTTGGCGGGGTCTTGCTGAAAGACCTGGAGATACTGCACTGGGTTTGTGCATGTGGGGAGCAAGCTAACAGGCTTGCCGGCGTGCAAGGGTGTGGATAGTCGTACCCAGAGGTTATGCAGAAGGGTCTGGGCCCTGCGTGGATTTTCAGGGTAGCCACCGTGGGAGGGACTGGAGGGAGATCAGAATCAAAGGTGCCCATCCCAGCTGAGGGACAGGCAGAGTAAAGGGTGTCCAGCACACGAGGGAGGAGCTAGTAGAAACTGGGACTGAGATTAAACTCAGCATGTGGCTATACAGCAAGGGGGGCTTTATTTGGACAGAAGGGAAATCTGAATTAAGGACTGAGAGATAGTAGTTTTATTGGAATAAGATTATCCAGTGATAAGGCATAGAGCAAAAAGGGGGAAAGGGTGAAGTTGCTGTGGCACCGCTCAGGAACCAAGGATGGAGAACCTGTAATGGATCTGCTGACAAACAGGCTGAAAGAATGATTAGAGAAGCATGTAGAAGTCATTGGACCAAGCAAAGTCAAGATGTCAAGAAGAGTATTGTTGAAAGAGGTTGACAGATTAAGCGGGATTTTATTTAGGTAGGAGGAATTCTTCAGGCACTTCAATGACAGCGGTGACAACTGAGCACAGAGATCTGCAGGCAGACTGCAGGCCGTGTAACAGAGAAGCCCCGGACATGGGTTGTGAACACCATGTTCATGGAGTCTATATGTGAAAGGGAGAAAGAATATGGGACAATAATCTGAAACAAACTGGATCAAGAAGTGGGTCCTTCCTCCTCTGCACAGGAGAGATTAGAGAATTATTGCACTGCCAAAGCAATAACTAGATTAAAAGGTTAAAGAGAAGGAAGGAAAAGTGAACATGTGTGAAAGGGGGACAGTGTGATGTGAAGAGGAATACGTTCATTTAGCACAGGAGAGGAGAACAGAAATATCTGGAAGAGGTTGAAATATCAGGGCACTGGCAGAAGGGGAAGGCAAGCAAAGGAGGTGGAAAAGATGAGGTGAGAAAAGGCTACCCAAAGGAAATTGTTTGAATTCTGTGCAGAGAGTGAGGACAGCAGGCTGTATGCATAGGTTCCCATTGTGTTGGGAAAAATGATATATAAATTACAGCTGCATGTTAGGAAAACAGATTTGTCACAGAAATAAGCCAGGTCCCCAGCTTTCCTCCAGAAGCACTCAACAATGCAAAAGCAGAGCCAAAGAAAGCCAATGTTGAGATTGAATCATGTCTGGGGTTTGGTAATGAGAGAAAATGAAGGGTCAAGGGCAAAGAAGAAAGAAACATGAAGAACATCAGCAATCAGAGGCATGAAAGAAAGAAAAGCAGAGAGGAAAGGCTGAAAGCAAATAGTAAAGCACGGTGAAGAATACTATGGGAAGGCTGAAAAGTTTGTGGGTGGAAAAAACCCAGATGATAGTCAGAACAAGAAGATGCAGTAACAAAAAAATCAGAAAGGCAGTAAGACTTGATGAAGGCCTAGGTCTGTGAACCATTTCTTTGATCAACGAAGGCTTCAGTCGAGTGAGAAGATGAGGATAAAGAATGTGCAAGGGTAAATGCAGCTAGGTAATCAGCTGGGAAATGACGCCACCGGGGATGAGTGTGGGAGGCTGGGCAGAAATGGAGAGCGAAATGAAGAAGAACTGAAATGGAGAGAGTCCCAAGAGGTGAAATGAAGAAAGCTGCTGAGGAGGGGTTGAGTGAGTGCTGAATGACAGTGCCACGAAGGCGAGAGGGGAATTGAATGTGCTGCTTCCCACCCTTTCACCGACCAGAGGAGTTTGCCTAGCTTGATCTCCTCTGACGTCAAACTCTCAGTCTTTCACAAGATGGCTAGTGGATCATTCCTATTTCTGCAAGCAAGCTAGTGTGTTCTCTCTTTGTGTGTACATATGTATAATCCAGGGTCAAATTAAAACCATAAATTAATTTCTAAAAATGCAACTTCATGTGAATATGCATTTCATACAACAAGTATCCTGACATTCCACATCGTATGCTTTATGGTCCTTATAGTGATATATGCAAAAAATGGAGAGTAACTCTGGTTATTTTACTACAGATAAAATATAGAGTAAATTACACTTCAAAAGAGAATTTCTAGAAGTAGTGTATTCTACCCATACCTTGTTGAAAATGGAAAACGCATAAAACTTCTGCTCATATATAGATACACTGCTTCAAAGAGACAATTTGCAAATGCCTGTCAAAGAGGCCATATGGAGAGGCTGGCAGAAGGGCAGCTAGTGAACCAGTTGTATGTGCCAGGTTCAATTTGTCATACTTTACAGTACCAAGAAATATTTTGTTCTCATTTTGAGAAGGAAAACTCTCATTAGTAAAGATTCAACAACAAACTCCTCAAAATGCATCTTTTATGAAGAGAAAAGACCCAGCACGCCTGCCTTTAAAGACTGGAACCGCTGGTACATAATGTATCTGCAAACGTATGTAGTAAATACAGAGTACTGATTTAAAACACATTGAACAGAGGGACCCTCATTTCTCCACTTAAAACATGCCTTGGCCATCAGTCCTTGGGGCTGGAAGACTGACAGCTTTCAAAACCAAAGCGTATCGAAACTAGGGATGCGGTTATTACCCTTGGACCACAGCTCCTGTGGCTGTAAGGGGACAGTGGCAAGGGTGAAAGCGGTGCAGGCCAGTGCCAAGATCACCATTTCTCCTCAGGTGTAACACTGAGGGGGTTTTTTTTTTTAATTACTTTGAGTGGATTTGACACAAAATTCCTCATCCCTGCTCAGTCTCCCAGCCTTTGGTACTTTAAGGCCTCTCAACAGCTTGGCTCAGTTGTGGAAATCGCCCTGCCCAGGCAAAGCAGCAGTTGCTGGACGTACCGAAACCGAAGGCAGCGGCTGCCTAACCCGGCTGCGTCTGGTGCCGGCAGGTGCCATGCATGGCGGTGGGCCGCTCGCCTACGGCTTACCTGCCCAGGCCGCTCGGCTTTTTATGGCTCCGGCGAAATCCAGGCCTTCCCTGAACCAGGGGGATGGCCCCACACGCAATGCCGAGATGTAAGTTCATCGGGTGCGAGCGTGCAAATATTTTATCGACGTCGAGTCATAAATTGTAAGAAATCGGAGGGATTCACAAGGGAAAAAAAAATGATTGTTTTTAACCGGTGGTGCCTCCCGCGCCCCTGAGCGGGCCAACGCCGGATCAAGGCCTCCGGGCCCCCGCCTCTGAGGAGAAGGCGGTGCCGCCCGGGGAGCCGTCTCCTCCCCGGCCGGCGGGGGCGGGCGGCTGGCGGCAAGCGGCAGGGACGGCCCGGGTGGCCGCCATGTTCGGAGGCGGGCTGATGGGGGTCGGGGGCTGGGGCTGGTGGCGGGCGCTCCGGGCCCTGCGGGCGGCGAGCGGCGGCTGGTGGCGGGCGGCAGCGCCCGGTGAGGCGGGGACGCGGGGGGTGGAGTGGCGGCTGGGCCTCTCCGAACGCGGGCGGCGGGGTGAGGTTTGCCGGCGCCCGGGGGGAGCCCCGTATGAATATGTTAAACGTTATTAGGGGCGATGGCCTTCCCCGAGAGGCCGGGAGAGCGGGGGCCTGCGCTGGGCTCACGGGCTGCGCCTCTCTGCCAGGTCCCGGGGCGGCGGGTGCCCCCAGCCGCAGCCTCTGCGCCGGCGGGGCGCCGAGCCTTTCCTACCAAGAGCTCAAAGACTTGAAGAAGACCAACGTCCTCCACATAGACGTGCGGGAGAGGTGGGAGATCGACAGAGACGGAAAAATCCCAGCGTCCATCAACATACCGCGTAAGTTATTAACGCTGCTACGTGGAGACGCTGGGTGTTCCCTTTGCTTGATGGTCAAGTCTGTGGAGGCTGAGCAAAGAGGAGCTGTGCTAGACAGCTGCTAGTATGTTGTGAGGCTAAACTTTTCCTCCAGAGGAATTAGAAGCCTTACTGAAGTGTAAGCCTGTCTGTGGATGGAGAATAAATTACTTTTTTTTCTGTATTTCCCAGTGGGTGAATTAGTGGGAGCTCTACAAATGGACCCAACGGAGTTCAAGGAGCAGTACAATCAAAAGATGCCATCCAAGTCAGACCCTGTGGTTTTCTCCTGTTTGGCAGGAAAAAGAAGTAAACAAGCACTCAGTTTTGCCATGTCCTTGGGTTTCAGCAGGTATGACTTGGGTGTGTAAGGGTGGGATTAATGTGGCCTCCCCCCATGAAGCAGATCTCATGCTCAGCTTCTTGTGGGCAGGAGTAAAAATTTAAATGTGGAATATGAACAAAACGATTGGTATTTGAGTTGGACACCTCCTCGTGTCTCCACTGAACCTTAAAGACGCCGTTGGGTGTTCCAGCAAAGTGAGGTGTATCGCCCTGTGAAACAACCCCTCAGCAGCTCTGCGCATGTGCCGCAGGTGACGCAATCTGCTGCAAGACCGTGCTGCCACTGAAGGGTCCTTCTGCCTCTTCGGGCTCCCTTGCCGAGACATTGCTTCCTTATACAGCTTCATAAGTGCTAGCCCTGAGACACAGGATGATTGGAAGGGTGGAGAACTGCTCTCTTTGGTAGAAGTACAGTCTTAAATTAGATTAAATAGTTTATGAAACCACACCCTTTGTTAAATTGCAGTTCTACCTGTACAGTTCACTGGTGACAAAGTACGCCTTCACTTTCAGTAAAGCATTGCATTGTTTGCCAGGAGTAAAGCAGTGAAGGCAATAGCTAAAAAGACAATGAGATTGATAGAGCGGAAGCAAAAGCAGCATCTGGGTGGCAGAATTTTGTTACACCCATGCCAGAAGGTGCCTCACTGCCTCGAAGACTGCAGATAGAATTTAAAAAATTGGTTGTTTGCTCATGTTTTCGCTGAACTGCAATTCATGAACTGGAATATCCCTGCTAATTCTAGTCAGAAGTATGGAACCACGTTCTTGTTTTGCAAATATATTGTTTTAATAAGTGCAAAACATTCTCCATTACCTGTTTTTCATGCTGCCTAATTGGAGGAGTCAGTATTGTTTTGCATGGTGGGTTTTTGTTTTCCAGAGTTTAGTTTTGTACAGGCTTATGTCAGATCTATAGAGCATGTAGGTTTGTAAGGAAGTAAAGATCAGTGTGCTGCATTTATTTGATGACATCTGAAGTATTAGACATAATAGCATGTAAATCTCCCACTGCAGTGAGTCTGTTCTGTCTTTTTAAAAAAAAGAAGTGGCAACCTGTTTCATTAATCCTGCTGCTACTACTTGCTTGATGTTTGATCTCCAGCATTGTGTCATTTGGAAAAAAAGAGTTACAGAACACACTGCATGCAAGCAGGCGGTATTAGAGTACAAGGAAAGTCGATCTGGCTCATTGAAGCTAGGTATAAGCATATTTGATTGCAGAGAATTTCTGCATGTTTTTTTTTTCTCTGATTTTTTTTGCCATGCCCTCTTACATACCTTTTTCAAGAAGAGTCCTTCTTAACATTGTATCTTCTGCATATTTTCAGAGTTCAGCAATATGCTGGTGGCTTTGAGGATTGGGTAAAACATGAACCTCCAGAGAAAAAATGAAGATGACTACCCCAGCCCTTGCCCCATCACTGCTTCAGCATGGTTTGTAGGTTTTCACATTCAAACTACGTGCATTCCACTTCCAGAATACGGGCCACTCCTGTTTTCTTGTGTAAATGGACATTCACCTTCAAATAGCCATGCATATCAACTGCTTGGTTTAAATTATATCTAAATGAACAGAGGACATTACACTTGTTCAACCTTTACTTTGGGCTGTGTTTTTTGGTCAAAGTATGTGAAGAGAACCCACATGCTTATTATGTTTACTAAGATTTTTGTATGATGTAGTTTATGACTGTTTAAACTAATGATGACAGGGCAAATAAAATTACCCTTCCCCAAATAACTGTGTTGGGTAGTTTGTTTAGAATAGTTAAACTGCATATATTCTAATGGAATTGGGGTAACTGCCCTAAGCACAGATTTATTATACTTCATGTGTAGCTAGAGTTTTAAAATAGTTGCTGTGTTATCAAAGAGTACAAGTAGAGTACAAATATTAAGGTTTGTACTATGTGATTCTAAGGCCAAAACTTCACTTCTGGTTAGAAAATACAAAGGGAAACTGACCCGATGCTAGAATACTCGCTGTTCAAGATGTTGTGTGATTCCTTATTTTAGAAGTATATCCATTCCTATATGCAGATCTGCTTCTGAGCACAAAATGCTGTAACATTCAGTCAACAACTTCTGTTCCCTCAGCAGCTCAGTATCATGTGAGAACTTGCCTGTATTTGAAGTTATTATTACAGAGATATAATAATTTTAGGCTGGAAAATTTGAGGTGTCCAAGGAAGTTACTAAACTCCTTTCTTTTATGTATGTTAATTTGCATGTATTAAACTTTAAAACCAAACTGACCCATTCCATCCCCACCTATAAATTTGCATAGTCATAATTTTAAGGATTTTTTCTGTTTGTTTTTCAATGCTGTTAGTGGCTCAGGGGAACTAGCAAGGGTGAATTGCTTTGGCCTCTAGAAAATTTAAGTCCTAGCACAGAGGTTCTGGACTCTGCAGGATGTCTGGAAAAAGGAATTAAAATTTCCGGTTCTGCTCTAATCAGTATTACAGGCAATGTGCACTTATCCTACAGCTCTTCCATTCTGACGGTGCAGTCTGCATGGTGAGAAGAGGACCTAGAAAATATACCCTCTCAAGTTCAGAGAACAAAGAAAAAGTAACTAATCTTACTAGAATTTTATTCTATTAATTTTATTCTAGTAAGTCCTGCGGTCTCTCTGCACTCATTTGTTTCTAGAGGAGAACTCCCGTAGTTGGCACAGCCAGCTGTGTTAGCTGCACTGCCCTGACGGTGTATCTTACGGGGGTTTCTGTTCTCTTGTCTTTGCTAATAATTAGAGACCCTGTAGTGTAGCTGTCATAATAGTGAGTAATGAGTGCATTTTTCTTCAAAGCATCACTGACTTTTTAGCAATCTTATTGCTATACCTTATTTCCAATCCATAAAAAAAAACCCCAAACAACTTAAAAACCAGAGTTTAGACTAATTTCCAAAATACTGGTTTAGTTTAACTGACGAATTAATGGGAGTAAGGTGAAATTAAAATACCAGGATGAGTATGGGTGTTACCTTGTTGTGGTCAATTACTCTGCAATTGAGTAATTGCAAAGTACTCACTATCTTACTCTTGAAAGGTCTTTTTCAGACTGGATCCGGAGGAGTAACAGATGCCAACAGTTTTGTTGGATTTAGCCAAATCCTATGATCTATTAATTTTGCCTGTTTACCATGACCTACACTGTCAGTTTCACAGTGCTGTGGGCACATAGTCACAGGGGCAACTGAAGCCCACTGTTGGCTGCGTTGTGCCAGGCCTCACCAGGACTAATGATGCCTTTTAATCTAGATCATTAAGGTCAGATTGTATAGAAAATTTGAGACACACTGAAAATATTTAGCTAAATGTGTAATTAATCATGCCTTGCTGTATTGACCAAGCCACCAAACTTCAGTATACAGATGAACAAAGCAGGGAGATCTAATCAACTAAACTTAGTCATGATTTAGGCGTAAGTGGCCAATGCTTCCTTTCATAGCTACATTAAAGTTTGTTGGGAACATCTAAAACTAGATAGCCACAAAAAATGAACAACTTAACAGTTATATTGGGTCACACTGATATCTGTCTAGTCCATTATTTTCTGTTCGGCAGCAGCTGGTAATAAACATCTGAGGAAGAGCATAAAACAGGATAAGAATGTAGTGATACAATCCCCAGATTCTCATTTACACCTTGGAGTGCTTTGATACTTCCTTCAGGCTTTGCAAGTCTTGGTATATTTGGGCATTTGTAAATTTTCAACACAAACTCCCAGCAGTCACAACAGGCTGCATTGGGTTTAACAACGCATTGTGAGAAGTCTTTCCCTTTGTTGCGTCTCACCTTGCCATGTGTTGTTTTCATCAGATGCTCCTGCTTCTTCTGTCAGAAGTGATGAACAGTTGTCACCTCATCAGTCTTCACACCACTCATTATTTTTCTAGATGTCTGCTATCTTTTCTGAGCCAAAGACTTGTAGATTTATTGTTTTTTAATAGGAGAGCCACTGTATACCTCTTTCTTTTATTTTCATTAGTTTTTATTAGTCCTGGTAGATTTAGTTTTTATTAGTCTCGGTAGTTTTGTGCAAGGTGTTTCTTAATCTATTTGTAGCTTGTCAAAGTTGATGATCCTTTCTGTGTCTTCCTTATGTGGATATAACTTCCTTTTCAAATGATGCTTTCTGAGTTAAATAACTTCTCTGATCCAGTTCAGTTTGCTTCCTTTTAGATTTTTCCTTAAGTCTATTTGGCATAGATGGCCTGTGTTTGTTTTGACACTCTGCTATCACCTGTAACCATATAATCTCTGAAGACTTTCGGCTACCTCTCTTTTAATGAGAGACCTCATTTTTATGCATTCCTCTCCTTTGAAATGAAGCACAGTAAAGGCAATTTTTTCTGTCTGGTTGGTAGCAAAGCTGTTGAATTCACATCATGTTCCATTTCCTGTTGTTCCAATTTACAATCTTTCTTTTTATAACAGTCATCACTGAATCCAGTTCCTTTGACTGCACTTAATTATTGACTCCCACTGTTCACACTGGAATCAGAGCTGGGAAAACTATCCTCACCTCCCCAGTAGAGAAATGACTTAAGATACTTCTCTTTACTATTAAGAAGTGCCTGGTATTTTAGCTCTGAGATTTAAGTCACATAGGTAATTTAGGTGTGAAAGTCAAGTCTGCAAAGGCTCTTGAGCAGCAAGAAAACTTTTAATCACTCCAGCCAGAATTCTTCATTAATAGTGTGAAATCCCTACTTTCACAACATTAGCCTTCTTAGCAGATTATGTGGTATATGTGAGAAGACTGATGTTTACCTAAAGAACAGTTCCTGTTTTAAGAACTCCACACAGTGGTCAAGTTGCATTGATTTATTTCTACTCCCCAAGTCCACATTACAATAGCACACTTTAGACTTCAAGAAACAAAGGCAAATAGCCAAATTCCACTTCATCAATCAAGTGTCTATAAAAGGTATGGATCAAATGGCAACAAAAGTAGCAAAGACCAAAATGTGTATATTTTCTATCTCACCAAAGTGGTTTGGGCTTGTTTACCTAATGTTTTACAAAAATAACCTGAACAGAAATAAATGCTAGTAGCCTAATGGGCTACATACAAGCACACTTCAGTTGTATTTCACTGAATGACCAGCCAATAGCAAAGACAGGTATTTGCAAAAACAGGGTTTTTTTAAGGGGCCAGTTTTTTGAACCAGGACGCATCAAAGAGCAAGGGTTTTCAAGAATTTCCCTCCAATATTTCAGACCAGTGAAATGTGTTGCTTCAGGGAAAAAAAATTGAGAACAACATTACTGCACTCTATTTTATCATTCAGTTTTTATACTTGGGCAAGTCGGCATTATCATTCAAAATGACATTGTACAGAATTTAATTAGAAACAAAGTTATCTAAAAACATCAAGAAATTCAATTTAGGCCAATTCCTGACTTCAGTGGGATATCTGCCTGAGTAAGGAACACAGGATATGGCCTTCTGTTTGAAGGAATCTCATTTTCTCCAGCACATAGTTAACCAAGGAATCCCATTTTAGTTATTCTAAAGAGTTGCTCCTAACATCACAATTAAAATTAGCCAGTATGAAGCTCACTGAAAGCTTGATGCTCTTAAATAAACCCTCTAATGAACCACACAAATTCACACTAACAGTGAAGGCAGACTAACAGTGTATATCTTTTGTACAAAAAAAAAAATCCACCATAAAAAATAGCAATCATATCCAGATTTGTACTTGATTGTGAAAGATTCCGATTGTACTATACAGTACGTTTACTTGAAAAAAAAATTATAGTATGTTGGGTTTTTTTAATTCCTAACACTTGAAATGTTTAAGAAAACTGCAGAATCACTATACATATTGCACTTCTCTGGTAAGCTGGGCTACTACGCTTCATGGCAAAAATATCCAAGTACATCTACTGAGTAAAACAGCATTTTTCTAATCCACAGAAGGAACTGAATTTCTTTCCCGCAGCTTTCATTAAAATTGTAACAATATTCTTTGCAGGGTCTTCTAGGCTTTGTTTCTGAAGGATTGCTGTGTTACTTGTTACAGAATCCGTATTTATTATTAAAAAAATCAACAAAACTCAAGGTAATGAATAGATTTAACATACAGTGCACTATCTTCCTTCAGTCACAAACAAAATGAAGACAACACAGGTCATTAATACAGTTACACTTAGGCTTCAGGTTACTGTCGCTTTAAAAATAGTTCACTTCAATGGCAAGTTACAATTTTCTCAAAGCAAATAAAACCAATAATTTATTTGTTTTGAGTGGATAGTGTTAACCTTTTGCAGCTTGGTTTAACGTTTGATTCCTTACACTGAAAATCTTACTACATTTGCTCCAGCGTCAGAGAAAATGATGCAGTTTTAGAGAAAAAGCTTTCAAAATGCTTGACACAAACAAGCTATTTATTCTTCAAGTTCTTTGTCAAAGATGTTACTAAAACCTTCTGTCCATTTCATGAACACAGGAAAGATCCCAGGATGTCTTGAGTCAAAGTGGTCCATAAAGAAATTCTTTGGAATGTCTTAAGATTGGCTATAACTAGAGTTCTGGCTACCATTTGGACCCTGTTCTCCTTCACTGTTTGGAAGAAAAACAAACAAAAAAACCACGTGTCTTCAAACAGAAGCATCATATTATGTTTTTGTCTTTTTTTTTTTTAATTAAAAAATACGGTATTCTGAAAGTAGTAAAAACCTTTTGAAGGAAAATACTTCAACATATACACAAATAGGTTAAGATATGCTGCTCAGTTTCATAAAAAATGCAAAGGTTACTCTCAGCATGCATAAATAACTTCAGTGTATTCATTTGAATAGTAATTTCAATATATCCCCATGCAGCTGCCTGCTGAATCTACTTCTGAAGTCAACATTTCAAAGTTCACATTACATAAGCATGTGCACAGGAATTTGCATGTGCAGATTCCCAACAGTGATATTTAATCACAGTAATTAAATACGACATCAAGCAGGCCCAGTTCCAACAAATCTGGCCCAGCCACAGAGCCCCACACCACAGTTCCTTACATTTGCTAAGCTTATTGATCACATTCTAATCACATTAACGCTCTCCATAAAACAATGAATGTTCTGTTTCTCACGCGCTCCTGAACAATCAGTCTGGCTATTTGTAATAGAAAGGTCTGCACTGTAAAAACATATGCTATACCTCAAATTAAATGTTTACTCATTCTTAAGATAACCTCCAGTTTTTCCGTACGAAAGGTATATTAAGGAAGTACAGTACCTATTTGGAGGTGGTTTTGGTTTAGGCATTTTACTAAGAATAGTAGCCATCTCTTTCCTCTCATCAAAGTTCTTCCACTGTTCATACAGCTTCAGAATAACCCTGATTATTTCTAAAATCTGATTAGAAAGAAGAGAGATCCTAAGGTCAGACACAATAGCAGTTTCATCTTTGTCATAGTCAGTTTAAGTGTGTAATTAATTAAACATGCCCCGAACTGAAATTAAGCAGCACAATTTTCATATTATAAACAGAGCTGTCTCACATTTAATCTGGTCTGGCAATCAACCATTTCTATAATTAGTTTTTTGATTTAATTGTGAATGGAAGCCCGAACAAAATACTTTCCCTCCCATTCAACTGTATATACCACTTCTCTTCCCCGGAAGCTAAATAGCTTTTTATTTATTTATTTGCAACTACTGCCACAGCTTATAACTATGCTACTGGGAAAATACAGACACCTGGCAGCATGATTGCAGCTAGATGATCATGGATTACCAATACAGTAACTGATGATTATCAATGTTCTATACACATCAGAGGCACAGTATAAGAAAAAAAAAGCCCAAACCCAGAAAAAATTGGTCTGAATTCTTTCCTTCCAAGAAATAAAGAGCCAAGGAGTGTCTAAATTCTTCTTATTATATTCTTATATACGTATAATAAGAATTGTTGAACTTTCATATTCCAGTTCTGGAAGCATAAGCATTCTCTACCAGTTTGGACATTTTCTATCTACTGCACCTCAACTACCTAAATTTCCTATTAAACTTCTAGTACAATATTCAATATAAAAGGTGGATAATGTTTGGTTCGTAATTTGTTTCATCATTCTCTAAATTAATAAACAGACTTCTTTCTTATTTTTATACACGGGCTTTGATTAAGTGCTAGAACAATATATATCCTTGAAACAAAAGTCATAGTTGGCTAAGAGGTCTGCAGTGTTAATGTAAAAACAAATCAAGCTTAGATTGTATCACTGGCATGAGAACCAAGACATGTAAACATTCAAGCATGTTCAGTATCAAGCTTATGGTAACCTTATCTGTCAAATACAGGTTGGTTCTCCTCTGCTGCCAATTTATTATCACCCTGCTTTTACATGCATGACAGCATAATTCACAGAGCTCTTGGTGCAGCATAGCATCCACACTGTGCTTAAATTTGAAGACAAATCCTGGAATACAAATACAATGCCAGGATATCATCAGTGGGATAAAGGGCAATACCGAGGGCACAGAGGACAATGGTATGTCTCATCTGTAATATGCTATTTAATTCCAGACACTCAGTTTCAAAAAACATAGACTGAAAAAATGTGTGCAGAGTGAAACAGTGTGATAAGGAGTATGAGCACTAGTTTGGCTTGCTTGCTGGAGCTAAACAAAGGTTAAAGAAGTCAACCTAAAAAGTAAAAGGAACTAGTGAAGATGAAGAACATTATTGGTATGAGAACAACTGCACCTTGGAACCTGATAAATTTATGAAGGGGATTATTTGACATGGAATTTGCAATAGCAGGGAACTCAACTGAATGTTCTTGGCATCCCCCTGTTTAACATTGACTGAAGTCACCGTCCTGGTCATCCCGAAAGCATCAAGAATGTTTTACGCTCTGCTATACTACATACATTTATAGGGAGACAATGAGAACAGTATGTAGGCACGATGCTGAAAGGCAAATCAGAAAAATTACATGAACTAGAATTTAAAAGTCAAACTCCTGCTGGCAACCCTGAATGACGAAAAACACTGGGAATTCTTTTTCTGGCAAAAAATGCAAAGGATATTGGTTTTATATTTCCAGCTGAAAAATGTCAACACCAGCAACACTCTGCCATTATGCAATGGCTCCGTCTTGACTTTCAGAGCAGGGTGATAACTGAATGACCTGACATTGTCTCCCTCCCTGAGAGATCTACCTAATTTCAACAGCACCTAACATATGATCACTGGATGAAGTTCAAATCAGTACCGCAGACGTGTAAGACAGTAGTTTTATAACCATGACTACCATTTCTGGTCAGTCCGTAACAGGTGGCAGGAATTAAAAACAGAGTACCTTTTCCATATCAACAGATAGCTCAGCAAACCATTGCCTTGCATCCTTCTGCTGGACAACACAGGCCACATGTAGGCAAGCTGCAAAGATCAGGTGACACAGATATTGAACAAAGATCCATTCTTGATACAGTTACAAACATTCTATTTTTTATAAACACTATACAGTTCAAGACAGAAAACTTGAGATTAATTATCTGATTTTTCTTCAAGACTTTTTAAGTTGCAAGGCTACACTGTCAGTACTGTATGAAACACAAACTGAGGCACCTTATGAGGGCACTCTAAGGAATGCTTATTGATAGGACAGCGCACAGAACACATCCATTTAAACATGACAAGAGACATTACTTGTGTTACTTACCTAGAGCTATCATGAAAGGAGGGTACAGCAGACAAAGATCAGTTCTATATGTGTCATTCACTATCCTCCTGTGCAAAAAAGAACTTGTAAGTATCGTCCTATTCACCTTTAGACTATATGGCTTCAAAAACTGCTGTCAGTTTATAAATATTTTGTTAGTTTCCCAGATCATAGAAGCAGTGAGGCTGCAGGGCAAACCAGCAAGGGAAGAGATCTCTTCCCTTGTAAAAATCTCTTAAAAGCCTTTCACTTTTTCCTTTGTAGTCACAGCAAAAGTTTATTTGGAAGCACTGTTATAGTACCATAAATGTCTTTCTGCAGAGGGTGTTGATGTATACCATAAAATAATTATCCCCGTTTCACAAATAAGTAAGGGCAAGCATAAAAGTAGTATTTTTACTGTCTTTCTGTATTTGAGAAACAGTTCAAGAATAAAAGTTCTGCTAACACAGCTAAAAACCCCTGTGTACTGCTTCTACCTCCTACGACAAGATACAACAGAAAGCTGACGTTGATAGAAAAAGATTACCTCTACTCATAATCACCATTCAGTAGTGTAAAAAACTGCGCTATTAGAGCTAGTCTAAAAATAAAAATCAGACCACTGCAAAGTAAAATCATTACAGGGTTAAAGACAGAATAAGCTAAGTCAGGGACATATACCTGCTCAGGTTAACTAGGGCACCCTTTGTATTCAAATATGGTAAGCCTGCTTTTGCTTAACCACCTTTGAAGCATAACTGTTAAAACACTTGCTTTCTTCCTGAAAGGAGGCACTATTGTTAATCACTGTCTTCATTACCATGCGAGAGGTAGCAGCATGTCTTCTTGGCCCATATCTTGCACATATTGGAGCAAAGGTCTATAAGGATGATATACTATCAAACAGCAGTCCTAGGAAAAATGTCAATGGGATAAAAGTTAGATTACAATGCAGAATGTGTTGTCAGTTCATATTAAAAACATTTGGTTTACAAGTCAATTACTGATTATTTTTTTTAAGTAGCGTTCTGACACCTAACCCTGCCCTAATGAGGGCAGTGCTCTCTCTAGAATACCATTACATAGCATGGTTGCCAGTCTGTCAATGTCCTTCCCCTAAGAGACAGAGAAAGCCACATCTGCAGCACACTGAAACCTCATTTGCTTACAAACCCGTAATTCCCACTTGGAAATACAAAACACTGCCAGAAAACAGTCTGTCACTAAATACCATACATGGAAAGCACGCCAAAATAATTGACACTGGCTTGGAAAGAAAGAAAGAAAAAAAAAAAAATCCACTGCTCTCAAATCCCCTCTTTTCAGGCCCAGGTTGGTGTAAACAAGAAGGAATAACCCTCTCGCTGAAAGCAGCCAACTATATGGATACTATAGGGAAAAGCCACATTAAGTTACATGTGCTGAACACTGAAGTGAGACAGTTATTATACATACTATATATTGCATAGCGTACTGGAAAAATAAGTTAATCCCCAAAATGTAACTTCCTGTAAATGTAGTTACTTGTGATAAAACTCCTGTGTACAAAACTCAAGAGTTACTGCCATGTATAGCAGAGGTATCAAGGACTAAATCTAAACAGGATATCTAAAAAGGAGTTATAGCAACTGTAGGCATAAACAAAAACTTTGATCCAACCTCCTCTGTGTCCTGTTCCCAAAACATATCCTTTCCCAGTTGCTGCCTAACTCACTAAACTCCTCCCTGGTTTCTCTCTCCTTTTCTATGCACTTGAGCAGAACTACTCTAGTACAGCGAGCTCGGCGCCTAACCCATCCAAGTCCAACCAATATGCAGAAATTAGGCATCACTTTACCAAGCCGCCTAAGAAGCCTGGGCTGCATCCTTTCAGCTGCCCTAGAAAACACAGCAATGGGATAGCAATCCTTACAAAAAGCAGGTACAGCTCCTTTCTTTGAAAGTGCCTGGAAGAAAATGTCACGTTGCGCTCCTTTCATCCAACAGCCTAATAGTTACAGCACCATCTCAGAAAAGGTGAGACCCTGAATTCAGTTTCTTCCTCACAGGATTCAAACCCACATCTCACTTCCTAGAAGATTACTCTAATTATCAGGTTATAGACTAGCCTGAGTGGGATACTCCATACTGAAGCTGGAACGTATGTGTAGCTCCAGATTCTTCCAGGCAAGAAGCAGAGGGCATAGAAAGAATACAACTCTTTATGTTCAACTGGCCATTCATCTGCAGAAATAAGGACACTGACATCCTAGTCTCTGCATCAGGACTCATATACAGTTACCTTTCTTTTAAAAACAGAAGCAGTTCTGGAAACAGAATTGTTTCCAGAACAATGCTTTACCCTTCCCAACAGTGCTCTAACCACTAGGATGCAGAGCCATACACACTCCTCCTGTCCCCACTGCTCCCGCAATCTGCCCTCTTTCTGTTGAGAAGCCCGGCTTCAACACAAGGAGGTGAGAACGCCCTCACTCGGCCTAGATGACAGCACAGTAATTACGACATTCTGCTGAAAATGTAAATGTTAGACCTGCATGGACATCATTCTAAAGTTGGAGTGGGGAAAAAAAAAGGACAGCATAATGCATATTTCATAGCACAAAATTCAAAATATTCTTCATCAGTAAAAAGTAAACTGAGGCAACAGTAAAAAAAAAAAAAAAAAAAAAAAAGAAGGCAAACCACCAAAAAGCCCACCTACCATTAATTCTAAGAGATAGAATTCACATTCTAGTATCTGCAAAGAAGTAAAAATCACAGTTAAACAGCAGCGTGTTTCAGACAGCAGAAAGAATTAACTGGCATCCAGTTTAACATCATGAATGCACAGGAATTCTCAACACATATTTCCAACAGTCCTAAACGCATTTCATCTGAAACTACAAAATGAAACAAAAATCAAACTATTATTAGCCATTGCCTTACCACCATTATAACTCAACTCCAGTCATAATAACAATGCATTTAAACGTTTTGGATCAAGTTTACTATGAAAGACTACTTCACTGGCAGTACTTTGATTTGTTTCAACACCTGGCAGCAGCAAATTGTTCCCACTGTATAAACACTTAACAGCAACAGAGAAGTCCTTTTGTAGAATCAGAGCCTCTTCATCAGGCCACTAACATGCCAAATGGCCTTTTACAGTATTTTCAGATTTAATTTCATATGAAATATTCTGTCCAAGTGTAGCGATTAAATCAGCTCTCGTTTTCCATAGAGATAGTGATGTATTAGTGATATCAAGGAAAAGACTGGACTGCTTTGGCTATAGGAAAGCAGTACTCAAATACATTTCCATTTGCCTTTATCTGTAAAATAGCACTGCAGTTTTATTGCAAGCTCTTAAGATATTTTATATTCTGATACATCATTTGGCTTTCTAGATTGGGTGCAAAGCAAACCAACAAAAAATTAGTATTTGTCACAGTCGATCTAAAAATAATTAGATCTGTTTAACTTTCAGAATACTACAGCACAGGTCAAAACTGGTTTCAAGAAAAGCTACAAAATTTCTCAGCATTGTGACTGAGAATGCCTTGAAAACCACTGGTAAATCCAAATTTTAAATAAAAAATATTTTTCAAAAGCCATTACATTTTACAGGCAAAAATACAACTGCTTTCTGTAAGCCAACTGCTCCTGTGTGCAAGCTTGGAAGCATCCCAGGTGCAAGGGCTATTTACCTTCCCTGGAGCAATGTATTTGCAAACAAGAACATTCAAAAAAAGCTAAATCTCTTTTATCATCATGCTATATAAAAATTACTATTTCAGTCACCCAGTCACGTCACTTCTCTTTATAGCATTCCTGACAACAATTTAAGGAAAGGAGGTTATATAAGATTTATTACTTTTTTTAAAGTAACTTTCCCAATAATCTATCCAAACCTAATTATGAGCAACCTGACATATGAGTATGAAAATATTTCTTTCTTAGAATTTAAAAGACAGGACTTCCTGCTAACAATTATTTGTCTTTTAATTTATTTGATCAAGTTGTATTTCGAACAGCATACTTACATGGTTCATCCTATAAGGAAACTCCTTCGGAAAGGCATATGAAAACCTAGTTTTCACTACAGTAAAGAGAAATCAGTATGTTAAAAATTATGTAGTTAATACTTTTACTTCTTTCCCTTTCTCTTAATTCATCTGTATACAGCCTTTCAAATCCATTTGGCAGCATAACTGCTTGCAGTACAAAAGGTTTGTATTTGAAACAGAAAAGTTAAGTTATAAGATTTAAGATCCTGAAAGGGAAAGAGAAATACACCTGAAACCCAGATTTGCACAGGTACTCGGCCAGACACTTGTCTGCTGCTTTGGGCACTATTAAATCTTCTGGTTAACCACCAACTAGCTTATGGGCACCTAACTTTCCACAAGTTATCATTCACAGAGCTATCTACCTACTGATGTCACTCCAAAACTGGTGATCTCTTCAGGATCTCAGTTCCAACACTAAATCCAAATGGAATTTTCATGTGGGGTTTTTTACATAGGCTTGATCCTTCAACATGCAAGATTTTAAACCACGTAATGAAGTCTTAGAAAAGCAAGACTGAGGGCAGGGTAAGGGAGCTCAGCCAAGAGATCTCGTATGTCCACGATGTAAAGATTTTGGATATGCAAAAACCAGCCTCAAATTCAAAGCAAGTCAATTCACCGCACCGCAGATCAATGTCCTAGGCACTGGATTATCAGGCATTTCAAGGGTGTTTCTCTCCTTGAGAGAGGCACCTAAGCATTTGCTTAGGCATATGATATGATTCAAGACACTTCCTCCAAGAGAATGTTCAAATATATCCTCAGTTTTCTAGCTTATGATGATCCCGGATTTAGATACCTAATTATCCTCATGCATTTTACAAGGAGAACAGGTACAAATAGTGCACTGTTAAGAATTATGTTAAGTTGCAAAAACAGTGATCCCATATTAGAATGCTGAGCAAAGAAAAACTTAAGTACACTTGAGGATGTGGATTTGAGATTTGTACAAGTGAAACATTTAAAAATCTATTTTTAAGTCCCTGTCCTTCAAGGAAAACATCCTGGAAGTGGACAATATTCCTTATATTAATGAGAGACAGTATATTATGCATTAATACTACTTCCAGAAAATCAGTACGCCATTCACTTTGGTGAAAAGATAGTGTCAGTCCTCTGGACTAAAGAATTCAACATTTAGACCTATGGTGGACTTTGGTAGAAAATTTGCTGTAGGACAATAAGACCAGGCTACTGGTTGGAAATTTTAATTATTTCAAGAAAGAGAAAAATTAATAAAACAGTTTTCTCAAGAAGCATGCAAACTGAAGAGATACATAGTAAAAAAAATAAACAACTTCGAGGGGGAAGATAGGGAAACAAAATATTTTTCCCACAAAGCAAGCTGCAGACATAACCATATGGAGCTGTCCTTTTAGTGAGCTGTGGAAACAGAGCGAAAAGCTTTTGAAGAGGTTGCCAGAACCCAATCTGAGATTATCTTCCTTACAAAGGAAGCATGTGTTACTAATGTCACATTTCTACCTAACTAAAAGCAAACAAACCTTTTCAACCAACCACTATTACGCTAGTCATCCCTTTTTTTAGCTTTCTTTTACTTGTCTTGCCTCATCTTTTTTCACATTTTGTATGAAGATTTCAAAAAAATTTGCTGCGTGCTACTGAAGCAACTCTCGTAAAGGAAGACCAGGTAGAATAAAAGACATAAATGCTAAGAGAAAGCCTGTTGCTTTTTGTCCCCACTTCCATGAAATGCAGAGTACTTATCAGGGCAGGCAGGGCTTCTAGGTCTGACAGAAGAACTGTGGGGGAAATCTTCTGTGGGATTCTGAGACTTGGGATTTTCAGAAACAGCACAGCTCAGGACTAGAAGGCCAAGTAAAATCAGCAACTGCATATTTACCAAAATCCATCTAACTTTCTCACTGATGCATCAAAACTGCCACATAGATCTGTGCTTTGAGATGCTACTGACATAAAAATAGCAACTCTTATCGCTAAATCCAGTACTGGTTTTGGTCATGCTGGCACTGAAGATGCGTTTCAGTTCCTGGTGGTGGAACTGTCATACAGCCAGCCCCATGGACTGATATACTTACTGCATGTGGAGGCTACAGATGCAGCCAGTCACCTGTCCCCTCAATGGCTAAGAGGGATTTTGAAAGCACTGACCTACATTTTGAAGAGCACAGCCAGGAACTGCCTATTGAGAGCAGCTGGACCTTCTGGGTCAAATTATAGCATTCAGTTAAGGAAGCCCTCACTTTAAGACCTTGATGCATGAGATGCAAGTCACAGGAACTGGGAAATATAGGCAAGTGGGAAAGATAGAGAATTAAGTAACTACAGTGTGATTTTATTGCATTTATTTGTGAACAATATATAGGTTATAAAATGTATTTTTAGAAATAATTATCATGTGCAAAGACTAATTTTATGATAGGGGAAAAAAGGATTAAAAAAAATTAGGAGGTATACAGCCTACCAAAAATTCTGAAAACAAGTACTTCCATGGAGCCATACCTTCTATAAAACAGACAAATAAAGCCCTAAGTTTCCAATTCTGTCTTTGAGTAGTTCAGAATTCAATTTACTACTCAAGACTGTTTATAAACCTCAATAGTTTAATTTTATTACTTTGGTTTTATTTATGCTTGGCATAAGTTCCAACCAGAATCAACCAAAACTAATACAGAAAGGACCCTTCTGTTTCCATATTTAGAAACAGAGGTTATTTATTCTAAATGGCTTAAACTGGCTCCTAGCAGTCAACATGCGAGCCCCCCCCCCCCCGACTTGATAAAAAGCTACCTTTTAAAAACAAGCAAACAAAAAAACCCACAAAGAAAATGTCTGATCTCCCTACAGAGATACCTAACTACAGTATAATGAAAAACACCGATACTTACATACAGAAGTAGCAGCAGAAATCAACCTTGTATTTGAAACAACACCAAATTCCTGAAGAAAAAGAATGGTAAATGAGGTGAACCACCTGAAATACCATATACTCACACTGTTACCAAATTAAAATTAATGGCTTCTTACTAAACTGTGCTTCTTTATGCAGTATTTCTTTTTTTCCCCCCACCCCTTTTTCTTTCCTTTTTTTTTTTTTCTTAAGGTGAACAGGGTAAACTCTTTACCTAAGAGTTTTTTCATTGATTAGTTACTTTGTTGTTTGAATTGTGAGGAATAGTAAACGTTTATGAAAGGTACTAAAGCCACAAAAGCTCAGTTGGCTAACACTCTACATATAAAATAGACAAGAGGGCTTCAAGAAGGTATGTTGTTTTTCCTTAACCCACTTGGAGAGAAAACTGCCTTTAGAAATCTGTCTTTAACTACCTTTGTTTATTATGTTTCCATGAAGCCTTAGCTCCTCTGCTGAGACAGTCAGCAAGCTGAAAATTTTCTGTATACCGTGTTCTTTCAGAGAAGTGCATAGCTGAATCATTACTGCTATAGCCGCCCTCTAAAGTTGCAGAAGCTTTAGCGTAGGGAAGGCTGCACAGACTTCTAGTATTTGTTCTAAAATATAAGGTACATCTGTATATATACACTCTATGTCTGTATTTTCTTAAAGGCTTAATTAACAGACTGATAAAAGAATACTCTCTCCAATACTCTGCGTCTTTCTCCTTTCCTTCATCTCTTCCAAACACTGAAAAGTATCACACTATTTGTACAGACAACAGCATCACCTGTAGACACTGGTTTAGTAGGACTGCTTCTACCATCCACTAGGTATTTGAGTTCCTCCTGTAAAATTCATTAGTGCTGACATATCACAAATTGGCCAATTCGATTTTTTTCCATTACGCAGACACTTCTCAAACAGCTGAAAAACTTCTTGCATTACAGAGGACTAAGAGCAGTGCCCAGCTGATGCTAACTCCTGGCAACATTCAAAGTGGACTTCTAATGGTGGAGGCACGGAGCCTTCTCACCACTATCCCTAACGGGTCAGTTCCTTATAATAATTTCTCAAAGGCAGCGTATTAGCTACAACATACTTTTAATTCAAGTAATGAAAGTGTGGTAAACTCTGAGGATCCCTCACTATATGAAAGGGAAAAGGATGATTATGAAAAAAATTCAAATTACATTTTAAAGTTTGAGTAAACATAAATAAGGAAAAACACACCAGAAAGGAGACACTGCACAATTCAAGATATAGTGTATGTAAATATATAAACACTGTATCACAGTGAAACAGCCATTTAAAATACTGTTTCCAATTTTCAGAGGCCCTTCAGGATTAGCAATTCAGACAAAATTGTGAAAGATCAAATACTAAATAACATGTTTGAAGGCCTTCTCCATCTCCTTTTCTTAAATGCTATAGAAATCTATACAAAAAAGAGAAGGTTTCAACCCCCAAAGCATGAAGAATGACAAAAAAATTTAAAAGTCCTAAACGTTTTCTCTCTCTCATACATCACATAATTTTACATTAAAAAATTGTAATACTTCATACCTCTACTTTGGATGCCAAAAACACACACGTAGGAGCCATTAATACTGGATCTATACTTTTTAGGGAATATCTGAAATGTTATAACAAAATTATAATATGTTGTTTCATACACGTAGAACGATTTATCTATTAAGAGCACCACACTTCCTTTTGAAAAAGCAAAGCTTAAGTTAACTTTATTAGCATAAAAGCTTTACACCATCCAGAAAACAAAAGTGGCACTGTTTTTAATACAGAACCGCATTTTAAAAGGGCTACCAAAATGTGCCTAGCAAATGTTTTATTCTTGTACCATCATAGTAAACAGTCCTACCTGGCATAGAATCTCTTGAAGTAGACTGTAGCAGTGGCAATAACTTGTTGTCTTAATTTAAGATGTTCACCTAAAGCCTGGATAACTTAAAAAAAAAATGAACAAAAGCTTGAGTTGAGTTTTTACAACAATTTGACACCAAATAGCAAAGGATCTCAAAACATGACTAGTGCTGGGGATTCTAAGGAGCAGCAGCACAGTCTTCTCCCTCAGTTCAGATACGTTGTTCTGGTGAGACAACGTGTTGCTGTAAACCTACAGACCTGCGGGTGAAGAAGCAGCACTGCATCCTGAAGCTTGTGGACACCTTCAAAAAGGGAAAGGTAACTTGACTTCATTGCGTACAAAGTGAGTATGACCTTTAAGAAGATGACAACACAAATCTCAGAAGGGTAAAGCTTGGGTATTCCATTTTAGAGCAAAACAAATTCAAACACTTAAAATATAAGTCTACGGCTTTTCAGTGCCATGCAAAATGGATGGGTTTTTTTCAAACAACTAAAGCTGCCAACACAAACATGGTCATTAAATTTGGCAGAGGCAGCAGGTGTTAAAAAAAATGACATATTTAGTCTAGGGAGAGGGGGTGGGAGACCAGAGGATGCAGTCAGCTGCTCCATCGCGGTGGTCCTCTGCCAGTTGGCCAAGAAACAACCCTGGTGTCATCTGTGCAGGTAGCTCTTGTTTGGCCTCCCAGGCAAAGGAAAGGTGCCAAGCAAATTAGAGGCATCAAGCTGGGATTAAGAGCAGGGGTTGGATATAGAGAATGGCACAGAGAAACATAAGGTTGTTACTTGTTATTTTTCCCATACTTCTTCACGGACATTATTGCGAGCAAGGCTTGGCTGTGTTAAGACTCCCTCTTCTTTCTTTCCTCCCTCACCAGAAACGTCCAAAACAGTAATTTAAAATACACTTAAGTATGTATTTAAAATATGGACAGCAAGATCAAGACAGCGATCACTGATGGGAAAAGCAAACAATTCTGTTAAAAGTCATTGCTAAATTCTTAGTCTCTACTTAAGCACGCAAATCCAGATTTTTTTCCCCTATGCTCTTATCCCGTATCCCTGGGGAACAGTCAGGGTACACCCTACTCTCACTTTTAATGAACAGCACGGCATTTTAAAACACACAAATATCAAGGGCACTGCTGGCTAGAAAAGGGCTGAACGTAGGAGAAAAGGAGAAAACTACCCTGAACAACGCTGATGGCTGGCAACATTTTTTTTCTCTACAGGAAAAGGTAACTAATTCGTCACCCACTATGACTACCCAAAGCAACATTAAGTCCCTGTCCGTGTCATATCACTCTTTTCCTAAAGAGAAGAATGCCAAATTGAGATTAGCTTGCCAGTGACAGTAGGACGAGCCATACTGCCAGAAAGGAGGTTATGCCTGGTATGCAATGTCTGTACAAATATTAAAATATTTATCAGCATATCTTGAGAGGTTTGAGAGGATTTTTCCCTTTTGATTTGACCATGGGGCTACAAAGCTGTCCTACTACTAGGGCATCAGAAAAATTCAAATATTGAGCTAAACAGAATTCTCCAAATATGTTTCTCACTCCCATGGGATTTTCAGGAATGGTTAGGCCATCTGCTGTCAGAGAAAAATCAAGTGTGGTTTAGGGAAAAAAAATGGGCGAGAACCTAGAGAGACTTAATGAAATGGAAGCTTGTATATGCTGGGAAAAAGTCCAATACTTGTAATTAATTTTTAAGATATTTTAAAAGAAACTATTGGATTATTTATTCCCTTACATTTACAAAATAAGTGGTTTCAGTGGGTTTTTTTAAATAAAAATTGTTTTAAATCTGAATATCTTGAGTAGCTTGTAACACAAACATTACAGCTTCTGCCCTAAACCAGAAAGGGAAATCAATTAATGTGCTTTTCAACCAAAAACTCTATTAAGACTTGGTGAGCTAAAGGGAGAAATCAACATTAATTTCCTTTTTCAAACTATTTTAGAAGATGATAGTTTTCCTTCTCTGCAGTATTAACATTCTGAGTAGTTGCACATGGCCATACAATCAGTTGGTGATCTATTGCACTTGTTTTCCAATGAGGAAGCAGCAGGAAACTGCCTCTCTCCAGGCGATTTTTCGGTTGCCTTAGGGAACAACCATCTCCTGGGCAGACGCATGCTGAATGTGACAAGCTGTGGCCGAGACTCATACCCCTACCCAGGTAATGCAGGAGGTGGGAGAGAAGAGAGGGAGGCTCTATAAACCCAAAGCAGGGTCCCTATTCAGAGGCAGGTGATGATACAACACATATCAAGCGTTTGAACATGGCAAGCTCTGCCTGAGTTCCGACCAGTACAGAGCAGCCCCTGACTGTCCTCCCCATGGAGGTGCCTCTCCTTGCTACAGAAGGGGTGAAAGCCCAGCACCACTCTCTCCTCCAGCGTAAACTGTGTTCGTACACGCACAAGGGAGATGCTGGCAGAGCTGTTCTCCAGCTGCCGCAAGTCACACACTGTACCTTCAGGGGAGGCAAGGAAGGCCAAGGAAAAGGAGCCTGAGAACCACAAACTGAAACCACCTTGTGTACTTTGTAAACCTTTGTTTACTCAAGAAAAATACTGAAGTGAAACATTTAGAAGAGCATATTTCATAATTCAAATTAATACTCGTGAAAATTAGCATAGAAATACAGTTTCAGAAATATCAGTACCCTGTTTTCTCTTTTTGCATTACGAAGCTATGGCACTTGGTTTTAACCTCAAGGGATTTCAGGAATTGATCAAATAGGTAAATCATTGCTAGCTTGATTTCCTTGTGCCGTATAAGCGATAACATAGACGTATCCATAGCAATCAGATTTGCAGCATACGCAATTATTATAAAAATAGCTAAGCTAAGAGAGAAGCTGGGATAAGTATCTTCCACAGATATCATTCCAGCACTGACATAAGATCTTCCAGGGGTCTTGGGAAAGTCACCTAACTGTCTCAAGTCTGGCCAGATAGCTGAAAAAATAAGCATTCTGTACTTTAAAGGGCTGCTGTGAAAAAATATTTAAAGAGCTGTCTGCAAACAAATTACTATTTAGCAATATCCTTTGCTTAGGCAGATTTTTTTTAAACGCTGAACAATTGCACAGAAAAGAGTTTAAGTGCCTGCGTAACCTGATATGCTCCAGTGTGGCCATTCATATGGTTAAATGCTTTGGAGGATCAAGTAAGTCTTAGATAACTTCACAGATGAGCCCCAAACTCTTTGGGAGAACAGGCTGCCTGCCAAGAGCTCTCAGAAACTTGTAGACGATTTGAGAGCCAGCCGGTGCTGGGGAATCAGTCACAAGGCAAGACACAGGCTGTGGCGCAGGTTTCAAAGAACGTTAACTGAACACAAATAACAAGTTTTCAAGCTTTGCTGTTAATAGGACTGCACAGATCAGCTAAAATACTTACCCCAGCCTAAGAGCCCACCAAAAGCCCAGTCTGAGTATTAATGCTTGACATGGAGCCTTTCATATGCTAGCTTAGCAGTTTCTGTTTGCTTCTCCTTCCTTTTATGTTTTCGGTAAGAACCTCTCGAAAATAATAAAATGTACTATGTTTTGTCCCATCACTGGTTAAAATGTTATATATGCAGCTAATTTGCCTGCAAGTTTTCCTAAAATTGTGTTAATACAACTAACAAATGACAACGTTATTGATATTCCAGGTTTTTTTGGTAAAATTGGTTGTGAAAGTATATGAAATATCACAATGAAAACATTACATTCTCTAAGCAATTCAAACTTGCATTTAGACACGGCAGATACTGTACAGATTTTATGGCAGAAATAAAAATAAAACAGTTTTACCATTAGTAAAAAATATCTGTAGTTTCCAATATTCTTCTTCAGTCAAAAATTTCAAGTCTTTCTGGCGTTCCTTCAATAGATCTTGTTTATCCAAAATCCATTGTAAACTAAAGGAAGGGAAAATTATTTCAGCAACTCTTTGTCAACAGTATATCGAGTGACTCCTGTACAGACTACAGACTGCAGGCCGGGGCTAGAGGGCTAGTGACCTTTAACCAAACCACATACAATTTTCTCAAGCGAACGTTCACCAGGGTTTTCCAAGTTAGATAGCTAAAAAAACCCACTAACGAGCAGGGAGTAAGAGTAGCCTTTACCTGCCGTAAACCAAACTGGCTGTATAGCTCCCGCGCGCTGTCAGTTCCTAGCAAGGTTTACGTTATATTTAGCTCACCGCAGGCACCCATTTAAACCTCGACGCGCTCAGCCTTGGCTGCCCTACCTACCTTGGCTGGGGATAAATATATCACACCCCGGGGACTCCAACTGCCCGCACTCGATCGCTTGAGACCAAGGCCGCGCGGGCACGGACACTGGGACGCGACTCCGCTCCCGGCGAGCCCAAACGCTTTGGAAGTCAGGGCGAGGCGAGGCCGGCCGGCTGGCACGGCGGCGGCAGGAGCCGGAGCGGCGCCGGCTGCTCTCGCACTCCAGCCCGGCTCCCGCCAGGGCTCTGCGGGGAGCAGGCCCCGCCGCCCGCCGCCGCTGGGAGAAGCAGCCCAGCGCCGCGGCGCTCCCCTCGCCCCCGCCGGGCCTCCCGACAGAGCCCTGCCCCGCGCCCCCGGCCCGGCCCCGCCGCCCCGGCCCGGCCCGGCAATGAATGGACAAAGCGCGGCGGCGGCCCGCAGCCCCCTCGCCCCCCACCCCGCGGCCGCGACACCCACTAGTGCGAGCTCTGCCAGAAGTTCCCGGCCATGGGGAGGAGAGGGGAGGAGGCGCCCGGGCCCGCGATGCCCCGGCCCCGCCGCGCCAGCACCGCCACCCCCGCGCCGGCAGCAGGAAGGAGGCGGCCGCCGCCACCGCCCCGCGCCGCCGCCACCGCCGCCGGCCGGCAACACGCGGCACTGGGAACCGTTCCCCTGCGCGCGGGTTCCGCCCGCCCCCGCCAGGCCCCGCCAGGCCCGGCTGGCGGCCGCCATCCGCGGTGCGGTGGCACGGCACTGCTGCTGCGTCCTGACGGCCCTCACACGGCTCGCCAGGCTCCCGGAGCGCAGCCGGGCGCCGTGGCGGTGAGGTGCGAAGGCACCAGGTGCACACAACAAGCGCGTTACTGCCGCGGGTGGCAGGGGCCGCTTGAGGTGCCGCCGCCGTTGCCAGGCGTCCTGCGCGGTGCTCGCTTCGTAGAGATACGGAGCGGCTTGGGCTGGAAGGGGCCTGCAGACACCACCCAGTCCAGCCCCCCTGCCGCGGGCAGGGACATGTCTCACTGGACCGGGATGCTCAAAGCCCCGTCCAGCCTGACCTTGAACACGTCCAGTGATGGGGCATCCACAACTTCTCTGGGAAACCTGTCCCACTGTCTCACCACCCTCATGGTGAAAAATGTCTTCCTTGCGTCCAGTCCAAGCCTGCCCTCTTTCTGTTTAAATCCACTGCTGTCTAAATTCGGTACCAGTCTGCTCCCAACAAGATCCCAATAAGACCACTTACTTGTCTTGCACTGTCTCCACCTCACCTAAATTTCCCTTTACCTTTCCTGTTGCCAAGGTTTCAGGGTTTATCCTGATGGAATTTTCTGGAATTTTTGCTCCATGCTGGAATTTTCCTCATTGTAGAGAGCCTCTGCAGGTAATTTTTTTTTTAAGTTTAACGGGAAGAACCCGGGCCTAAATCCTTTGCAGCTTTCTTTCCATGCGCTTTCCTGTGGTGGCATACGAAACGCTCACAGCTCTCAACTTCTGAGTGGGATCTGAGCTGTACTAATCCGTGTACTGCTGGGAAGGGTGCACGGAGGCAGGAGCCGTGGGTGCCCGTACCTCACTGCCGCGGGGATGCAGCACTCCCGTCAGGGTGAGCATGGAGGGAGGGAGGGAGGAGGGATGGTGCCCTCGTTTCTTCAAGCAGCACTGTCGCTAGGGGAAGTATGCCTGAGTTTTGCAGCGAGATCAGTAAAAAAGGACATATTTAAAAAGTCTGCAGGAGTCTAGCTGAATGCTAGCCGTCACCTCCCAGACGAGCAAGCCTGCCTGGCATTTGGCAGGGCTGGGGGTGTGTGGCCACCAACGAGGGACCCTGAGCAAGGCTGCTAGGACTGACGCTGTTACAGGCCAAGCGCCCACACTCCTATCACAGGCTGGCTAAAACCCCACTCCTCATTTGGGGAAGGGGCTCATTAATATCATTTGACAGCATAGAGCAGTGCCTGACAGCCCTGGGGGGCTGAGATGAGGTCCTGGGCCGTGGGCAGGGTGAGGGGAGGGACAGCCAGGGCTGTAGGTGCCCTCGGGACCATGGCACATGGAGCTGGTGTACGGTGTGCCAGCATGGATGCAGTAAGAGGGACCTCTTTGTTTCATGAGATTTAATATTTCACCCAAGCATGTTTGCATTAAAGCTGCTATCTAAATCATTAGGTTTTGTACTTTATTGCCTCAGCTTCCCAGAACGGTTTCCTAATTTGCTAATTAACCGAGAATGTTAAAAATGTGAAATTCTTGGGATCTTGAAGGCAAGCTCTACCCATGTTCGCTGGTGCTAGAAGTTACATTCATCTCTTCCTATCCCCTGTCCCCCACATGCACCATATATAAAATTAGTAGATTGAGTAAGTCAGTCCCGGGTGCGTTGCCCATTTCCACACCTTCTACTGCAAAATCAACAGTCTGACTTGGTCACCTCTAATGAGGACCCTACTGTGGCAGAACCTAAATCAGAGGGCTATTGCCTTCCCTACCTAGAGACATACGTGTGTGGTCTTATACCCAGATAAGTGTGTGTACTCATCCCTCCTGCAAGCCCAGTTTTCAGGGCTGAATGTGGGCAGAAAGGGGAAGGCTGCCTGGACATAAGACAGACAGAGAGCAGCTGTCAGCAGCTATGGGAAAGCTGCAGCCCTCATGGCCTCCCCATTCCACCGTGAACCCAGGCTGGGGTTCAGACCCAATCCCTGCACCCAGAAGAGTCAGCAGAGTTTCTGTCAGCAATCATGGTGGCAGCAAGAAGCACTTCCACAGGGCAGATCCTTGGCAAGGGGAAGTAACTCCTGGTTTATCCTGCTGGGAAGGTTGTGCTTGGTGCTAATGGTTGGCAAGACCTGTGAGCACATGACTGTTTTTTGCATGGTCTGACAAAACCTATTTGTTCTGAAATTTAAGTATGCCTTGTCCATCTGCACGTGCAAAGAGCAGCCTGCTTGTTCCCTAGCGGTTCTCCTCACAGTGGGCAAACTCTCTCCCTCTCTGTCCACCACTTCAAACATCTCCCCCAGCTTCATCAGCCTGAACTGAGGGCTGTCTGCAGAGCCAGAAGTAAATATCCTGCAAGGCAGCCAACACTACCACCACCAATAAGCAAAGAAACGTCTCCATTCAGCAAAACTTAACATAGGAACTTTCTCCATATTAAATGAGCAAATCATTGAGAATATAATTAATGTAGTTCTGGGTATCTTTTGGGATATTCATCTATTCATATATTCATCTACATATGAATAAATTTGGCATTGTGTTAGGCAAAGATGGGCCTAGAGGTGTGCAGGTGTATATACATATACGTGTTTGTGTAGAGGAACCTGAATGCTGTCTTGATTTTGTCATGACAGAGATGGCCTGTGAATGTCCCTCCCTGTCCCTGCAGCATACAAGGGGTGCTTAGTTTGGGCTTTGCCTTGAAACTGGCAGGGGCTGGGGACTGGAAGCAGTAAACCAAGAATTTCTGGGTGGCAGGAGCAGTGAGAAGCACCCGATGGTTGTCCTTGGTTTGACCAAGCACCCCCAAAAATCATTTCCTACTCAGTCCCACAGGACTCTGCAGTGATCTGTTGCTGATGGTGTAGCTAAGATGCTGGAGATGCATGAGGAACTATGAAGCGGAGAGGCAAGATGCATGGGATAAGATGGAGACAGTGGTGTTTCTAAATGGCTTTGCTGGCGGAATGAGACACCTTTCTTGACATGTCAGAGAGAGTGTAGGTTTCAGACCCTGTTTATAAGTAGGAACATGAGAGTGTGGGGTGAGGTAGGGAAGAAAGAATTTGCATACCCTGGCTGCGTTTCCTTTACTTCTCCCTTCTCAGTGCAAGGAGATATGATGGAGACCACAGGCTGAGTTCTGTGGGATTTCTGTGGAGGCTCTCTGACCTGACACCTTTCTCCAAGAAGCCGTCCAGACCTTGCAGAACTTGCTGAGCATGTGAAAACTCAAAGGAGAAAGTCCTTATTCCACTATTTCAATGTCACAGCTACAAAGAGGGGAACCAGATTGCCAGCACGTGCCTTTGGATCACAGCCACCCACAGCTGCATCACACCCAGCTTAGCACAGCACCCAGGAGCCAGCAGAGAGAGAAGCTGCTGTGCAACAGAGAAGCCTGTCATTGCCTCACTGAACATACTAGAGCAACCAAAATAGCAGCAGACCTCATGCTGCTGCTTATCACATCAAGCAGGCATCTCTCTGTTTCACCATCCTTCTCTGCCTGCTCCCTTGCCTTTTTCTTGCTCTGCTTTGGTACCTGTATTTTGTTACCTTATGTCGGTGATTTGTGTTCCTGCATGCTGCAGTGTGGCAGCAAATAATTAGTAGGGACTGGGCAGGAGACTTACCATAGCTATGATAAATACCATTGCTCCACTGCACACTGGGCACGGGGGACAGCTCTGCTTGCCCTGCACCTGGCACCGCAAGGGCTGCATAACACTGCTGGAACAGGAGCGCCTGGCACTGCAGGGTCTTGCCAGCCCTGCTCCCAGACTGTCTTTTTCTCGGCAGGACAGGCCTCATATTGTATGACCCCATTTCACAGCACAGCAGCAGACCACGCCAGTACCAGAGCTGTGGAGGAGTAAACCCTCCTGGTGCCCTACAAAGGAGCATCCTGCCATGCTGGAGAGCCTTCCTGCGACATGGCACCCAGGGGACTCCCAGTGCTTCAGGGGGTCCGTCCCAGCCCTGCAGCATCCCCTGTGCAAGGGGCAAGGGCTCCTCTCAACTGGGGCGTGCTGGGGATGCCCGTTGCCAGGCCAGGAGTCCCGTGGCTGGTGTGGAGCCATGGGGCCGTGTTACACGGCGCAGGGGGGACGGATGGCCATGTGTGGTTTCCCGTGTTTCTTGGAGGTTGTGGATGCTGCTGCAGCCCAGAGGCCCAGCTGGGAGGTGCTTTTCCAGGCAGGGGCATGGCGGGGGGCAGACAGGGCAGAGCTTTTTCCGCTTGACATTGCTTTGCAGCCTTTCTTTTCCAGGAGCTGTGCGGAGGATCACTTTATTTACCATGTCTTCTCTGTGTGTTTCTGTCAAAACAGGCAAACGAGATTTCATGAAACAGATGTGCAATGCTGCTGTGTGTGCCAATGTCTCCTGCTCAGCCTCGGACCTGGCTGCTGCTCTGAGGGACATCCAGATATAGGATGAAAAAATCACAGCCAAGAACCTGCAGGTAAAATTATACTTTGTCGTATTTGTGAGATGAAATTATCTGTCAGCTCTCGCTGATCTCTTCCCCCTCTGCCCCCCTAATAAAGCCCATCACAAACATATTGAATACACTTAGTAGTCCATCACTAGATATAAATATACACAGAATAGTTGGATATATTCTTTTTTTTTTTACAAAATAAATGCTTCTTCCAATCCACATGTTATAAATAGCATTTAAAATGATGGAAGGATGATGGACGTTCAGTTCATGGGTCCTCTTCCACAATTCCAAATACAATATTTCCTTTAGCCCTTTCCCTTAGTTGCACACAAAAAATAGTCTCTACTAATACTCTCAGGTTTTTTACATGTTTACATATTCATCTAATAACTGAATACAGTACGTATCTTCTCACAGATCTGACAATAAGCATTCCTGTTTGGCCTCTTCTATTTAATATCCCCTCAGGAAATGAATGAGTGGTACAAAACCAGATTTCCTGACTTTAATCAAGCTTCCACAAAACATGCTGAGAATGTGAGACATTTCAGGGAAGGAACGGGGAAAAGAAGTGTAAGTGGAATTGAAAACCCCTTCCAGCTTATGTTATGTCACTTCTAATGGATGCCTTTGTTATGATTTCAGTAAGTTGGTAATGTGACAGTTGTCTGATATTTTTCCCAATAATGGTGGTCTTCTAGGCAATATTCTGCAATGAGGGAGGTGGATTGGAGCAGTGGTGACTCTGGATGTGAACCCATGTCAAACCAGTAGGAAGTATCCACAAATAATGTTTATCCACAAACAGTGTTTATACATATGAAATAAAAATTTGGCTGCTCAGTAGCACATATCTGAACATAAGGATCCTGTTGTTCTTGACTGACAATTTCAGGGGCAAATGATTGATATTGGAGAATTTTTTATTTGAAGCACCCTCACCCCCCTGCAACGCACACACACACAAAAAGACTCCTGCCAAGGCAACCATTTAATATTTTATGTAGAAGACATTCAGGATAATTTCACTAGATGAGGGAAAGACTTTAGAATAATGACGGTTCAGTTTACAACATGAGGATAAATGGCAAGAGACGGAGGCATTATTAAAACCATAAGCTCTGTTGTGAGAACTCCTTGGTGAGGGTAGCTGGTTCAGAAAGATGCTCTCAGCCACCTCCTACCAACCTGCACTTAAAATCATTTTTAAAAATCGCCAGCATTCCCACAGAGTAGCCTGTTATTTCGAAGGGTTTTCCTTTCTGGGTCACAGACACTCTGGCATTTAACCCCACCTCCTCTCAGTAAAACATACACAGCAGGAACAGATGCAGGACAGAGTATCAAATCAGTGGTATGTTGGTTTGATTTTGATTTTTTTTTTTCCTCTGGTCAGCTGAAATGCATCCTCCACCCCAATGGCTCAGGGTTTCCATGCAGCGGGTGTCCCTGGCCCCAGCATGTGGGGCCGGATCCTGAGCAGCACACCTGGCCCAGGCTGAGATGGGGGTGAAGCTGTCCTTCAAGCCCTGGGAGCCACAGATCAACCTGGGTCCAGACACCGGGTGGCCCTTCGCTCACATGGGGCATGTGTCCCATCAGGGAGGACTTTCCCTCCTGGAAAGGCCAAGTTCCCAGGGTGAAATGCAGCCCCCCTGAAAGGGTATTTTGCAGATCACCCCCCTTCTGCCCCCCAAATCCCAGTGCTGAGCAGAGTCACGGCTTCTCCTTTCCCTGTGTTGGTGCTGCAAAGGGAGGGTGGCTCCGCTGGGACCCCCACCGGGACACGAGGAGGGGACTGAAGGTCTCTGAGGTAACCTGCACCTCTCAGGCAGAGTGTACCTCTCTCTTACCTCTTTGCAAACGTTCAGTTACACAAACATTAAGCCGTTGTGGGCCATGAAAGGTGCCCTGAGAAGTCAGGAGGCTGCCCAAGGCTGCCGCCCAGCCCAGGGCAGGAGCCCTCTCTACCTGTCCCTGCACCCCTGGGTGCCTCGGGGGACCCCTCCGCACCCTAAACACCTTTGGAGAAAGCAAGTCTGCCCCGAAGGTGTAGGGTTTTGCGCTGAGCTCTTGGCCCCTCCGGAGGAAAGGATGCTGCCGTAAAATGGAAACGGCCCGCGGCTCCCCCGCAGGATACCGGGGATGCTCCGGTGCCACCCCAGGCTTGCACAGGGGCTTCCCCCACCTTCCTAGGACCTCTCCTTCCTTTCTCTCTATTCCTCCAGGTTTTCACTCAAAAACCTGCGTTTCCCCCGCGCGAGCAGCTCCTTCGCCTTCAGCCCGCGCCGCCCGCGGTTGCAAACCTGTTGTGTCGCTTTTATTAACTCGAATAAAATTAGGAACACGTATTTTCTTGCTCCACTCGGTCCCGTGGGACCTCGGGAGCCGGGTTTTCTGCACGACTTCGCGAAGGTATCGGGTAACCTTGAAGCAAGCCGGCGGGCGGGAGGGGGGCTGCGGCTCCCCGGTGCGCACGGCGGAGCCTGGCCGGAGGAGAAAGCCCCCCTTCCCCGCCAAGCCCCTGACATTACCGGAGGGAAATGAGCGGAAAACAGAGAAGCGAGTTAATTAGTTGCATCGTCGCCGGATCACGCTTGAGAGACACTTTTCCGAGGGGAGGCTTCGCTGCCTCGCTCTGTCTGGTAGCAAACGGTTTCTCTCCAACCCAGAAGCTCAGAGGGGGTTTCTGAAGCTATATAAGTGAGGAAAAAAATATATAACCGAGGAGAGAAAATATATCACTGCCGCGTTATATATTTCCATGTCTGTATTCCCCCGGACAGGTTTGATATACGTGCACACACATGCACATGTGTATGCGCATCTTTTCCACCCAGTTTTGCGGGCTCCCAAAGGGAGTTTGAGAAAGTGCCGTCTTCTCGCCCCAGGTTGCAACCACCTCCAACACAGCCCGCCTCTGGGGCCGGCTCGGGGGCAGCGGGACGGGGATGCGGACCCCGCGGGTCTGGGCCGGTTCTCCTCCTCCGGGCAGACCGCGGGGGGAGCGCCGGTGAGGCTGATATTTATAGGAACATAAGGAGATATACGATATATATAGGATATATTATAGCGAGGCTCGCCGTCATCACTGGCACAGCGGGGCGGGGTGACACCTTCAGGTGTGCCGTGATGAGAATCCGGATATTTCCCCTCCTGGGAACTCATCCCGGGGGACAGACGTATTTTTGCTCTCTCGGAATTTGGGAAAAAAAAAAACCCAAATTAAAAAGTGGTCTTTTTTTTTTTCTTTTCCTTTGCAAGGTGAAGCACTAGTGGAAAATCTCAGCACACCGGCTCCGGGACGCCCAGGCTGTAGGTGGGGGCCGCCCTTTCTCCAGCAAAGGCTGTCCGGGGTTGCGGGGTCTTCCCATGGAGCGGGCAGGGCAGCGGCGCTCAGCCCGCAAGCCCGGGGGGCAACGGGTGCGGACAGCGTGGTGCAGCCTTGGGAGCCGAGTACCGGGGGTGCGAGCACCTCGGGAACTGGCCTGGGTCTCAAAGTCCCGAGGAAAAGCTGCCTGGAAGGCTCGTGAGGGGTGGCTGAAAGTCAAGCATGCCCTCCATGTGGGGTTACGTTCGCAGAGGGTCCAATCCTGCACCCATCCGAGAGCAGTTTCTGTACCTGGGGGTGAGCCCGCCCTAAAGCCCGGGGAGCTGCTTTGGCTAGAGCGGGCTGCTGAAAACCTATTCTTAGCGGTAGCTGAATGTGCACACTCGATTTTTTCTTCAAATACCTCGGGACACGGCTTTAAAGACAATGGTGGCAAGTCACCTTTCTCAGGCAGAAATACCTATACGGCCGGCACCATAATTTAACTTTAAAACCCGTGACTCAAAAGCAGGAGTTAGTTTGACTCTGATATTTTGAGCGCAGCTTAATTCAAACCCGATTTTAAGAAGGGTGTATTCCACAAATAATTTAAGGAGGTCAGCTTATTAAGCAGACGCCCCCGCCAATATTTCCGCCGTGATGGAAATATTCAAAGATAAATGGGATTTTTCCTCCGAGTTTTGGAAGAGGTAACCCTTCTGTATGTGCGTGCCCGAAGTGTGTCCTTATTTTTCTGTGTGAGAGACATACAGTGAGACAGAAACTTTGAGGTTAATCTGTCGTCTTCTTCTAAACGCGTATTTGAATATTTAGACTGAAAGATGATGACACTGGGGAAGCTGAGGGCAGCGGTCCACAGGCGATCAGGCAAAAATACTGAATAATTTTATTTAGATTTTATTTTAATAGCACAAACAATGAATAGAAAGAACAACATTATATCTACAGGCTGTAACGAAATATTATTTCCGACAGATGACACCTACAAGTTTCTTTGGTTTCATAACTCCGAAGCTGTAAAAATGATGCATATTTCTGCAGCAGAATATGCAATGCCGGAATAAAGAGAAGGAAAAGGGCTGTACTTCGTGGTGTACTTTAAGATAAGTCCTGGATAACGTCGGTTTAACCTCCGTTATTCTGCATATCTAAACCAAATACTTTCTTGTTTCGAATATCTTTACTGGGTTAAAAAAAAAAAAGAATAAGGAAAAATAAGAAAAAAGAAGTCAAGTCACAGGAACCAGAGGAAGACCTTTCAGTTTGTCAAATTCATTAATTAGAGAGCTGCACATACTAGAAGAAGATGCGTTTTCTTGCCCTGCCTTCCGCCCCCACCAACAATTTCACCATGAGGGGATGTTTACCAGAGTGTAACGAACAGTTTCTGATGGCTGCATTTTTGCTAAAGTTCTATTTTTTTTTTCTTCTTGCTGATAGTCGTATCTTGAAAAGCATAAACTGCGGAAACCCTTTACAACATTATACGCGCTCATTAGGAAGTCAGCTCTCTTACAGCCCTTTCTCCCGCTTGCTGGCAAAACCGATCTCTTCCTCCGTTTACATCGTGACCAGCCAGCCAGCAAGCTCTGCCCTGCTCTCTGGTGCCACCGCAGAGAGAGATCTTCCTTCCAGCAGCTACCATTTTTTCACCCCTTCCTCTCTTCCGTGCCAATGATTTATTTCCCTGCCTCTGCTCAGACCAAGTGCTGGGTTCAGCGGGAGCCCAACGGGCGAGATCACCACCGTTTTCACCTCCCGGCTCCCGAACCGAGGGCATCCGCGGCGGGAGCGGGTCGGCGCCTTCCCTCCGCCGTGCCCCCGGCTGCCCGCTCCCATCCCGGCACTGACGGCACTTGCTTCTCCCGGGGTCCTCGGCATCTACCTGCGAACCACCCCTCCCTAAGCGCCAGCAATGGCGTTGCTGGTACGGTACCGTGACCCTGCCCGTCGGGGAGAAGATCTACAGGAGTTAAGCGCCTCGTGTTACAGCTGCAACGCTTCTGTAAACACAGGGCTGATTTTAAAAGAGATGAGCCCCCCTGTAAGCTCTTGAGGAGCACGCGAGAAATTTACGCTGTGCGTGAAGAATTTTTTCCGCCGTGAGCCGAGCTGAGCACGGCAGAGGGGTCTGAGGAGGAGGAGGAGGAGGAGGAGGAGGCGGAGGAGGAGGAGGGGAGCTCTGCGGGGTGCGCGCCCTGCCTGCGTGCTTTGGCTTCCTCTGTAGCTGCACAATTTCATCCTTGGACGAGATTCAGGGTCGGGCTCGGATCTATCAAGCTGTCAGGACGGAGAGAGACAGCCTGTGGAAATGCACAGAGACGGGGACTCCCACCGTATTTAAACAACCCAAACAATTAAAGCCCAGGCTGAAATAGAAAATCAGTGCTAACTTGCCTGCCTAGAGGTGGAAGGACCATGTGATTGAAGTGGTACAACCACTGTCTTTACAAAGCCCGACTCAGAGGGAGCTCAGATCAGAATTTAGCTCTATGAATTGGATTCCCGGGGGTATCTTTGATGCTGGAGGACGGGGAGGGAGGGAGGAAAGCACCCTCTGCTTCTTCACCCTGCTGCTCCTCGGAGCACAGGAGCAGCTCGGTTCCTCAGCGCCACGCAGACTTCTGCAGATTGCTTCCTAGCACATTGGTCCGGTGTTTGTTCGGTAACCTGTATGTACAGTATGCCTTTCCATAAGTCACAGCCCTGTCTCTCAGGGACGGCCAGGAAAGAGAGGAAGGGCCTTCCTCCCTGCGCTCCCGTCACAGAACCCATGGAAAAAAGGATGGCGGTGACTTCAGCATACCGACTTACGAATAAATCTGTATGTGTGCCTATGCACACAGACACACCCGGGTGCGTATGTACGGACACGCAGGCAAACCCGCCTCCCTCCTGCCCCTGAGGTGCCTGTGGATATACGCGTGATACCTATGGATGCTGTAGCCATAGGCAGCTGGGCGCAGCTCTGCCTTTAACCCGAGGAGCAGCCTCCAGGCGGTGGGGCCTCCCTCCCGCGGGCACCCCGGTAGCGACGGGCAGCCGGGGGCCAAGCGACGGTCCCCTCGCCCTGATCCGGGGCCACGCTTCTCTCCTCGGGCTGGGGCGGGGGCAGAGGTTGGCTCCCGGGGGGGGCAAACACAGGTCGCCCCGGCTGGCCTCGAGCTGCGCTGGCAAACCTGCCGCGTTCCCCCCAGGAAAGCCGGGGCAGCGCTGCCGGCTGGCGCGGGGATCCTCGTTCCTTTTGTATTTAAATACCGCAGCCGTCCGGGGGCCGAGGCATGCCAGGGCTCCGCATTTCCCCCGGCCCGTAGCCAGCGCGGTTGCGGCGAAATTACGTCGGGGGCTTCCCCCGGGCTCAGCGGCGGCCACCCGGCGCGACCGCCCTGCCCCGACCCCCGCACACCGCCACGCAGGACCATGCCCGCCGCTCCTCCCGCCGCCGCTCCCTCCCCTCTTTGTCTTGCAGAAATACCAACGTCGGGTACCCGGCGGTGCGGGAGGAGACGCGGAGGGCCCCGCTTCGCCCTGCCCTGCCCGGGCTGTGCGTCTCCTCTAAACCAGACCTTCCACTTACCGGGAACGGGTTGCAGGGGCAAACCCACGCCAGAGGATGGACTTCAGCCCTTGATCTGAGACTTCAGCAACATTTGCTGTTAAGAGTCACACTGCTGCTTCCCAGGCCAGCCGGACTTTGCAGGTCGCATCCCGAACCCAGATCAGCGCTAGAAAGAGGTCACCGTGCCCGGGACACCGGGCACGCTTCGGCTTGGCGCAGCCCCGTTTCCTCTCCCCGCCCGGGCAGACCCACGGGGCATGGGGAGGTGCCCACGCAAGCGAGCGGCGTTACTGCCTGATCGTGGGGCGCGGGCAGGGTGCTCCCCACCGCTACGGACCAGCCTGCAGGCAGTGCCAGGGGATTTCCCGTGCGGAGGGGACACCCGGCTCTGCATCGCCGAGGAAAGCTGTCGCCGGCCGCCCCGGGGTTGTCGTGCCCTCCCGGAGGCCCCGCCGGGGCTGTGGAGCCCGCGGGGAAGGCAGCGGGGCGCGGCCCGGGATCGGCGTCCCCTCCGGGGACGTGCCTCCAGCGGCACACGGGCTTGCCGGGGACGCGGGCACAAAACCGGCCCGTCGAGGCGGTGGGTGCTTTGCAGAGGGGCGCAGAGGGGACGAAAGCAGCAGGCGGTCACCAGCTCCCGGTCACCTCGCTGCGACAAAGTAGCCTCGGTAAACAAAGGCCCTGATAGCGGTACAGGCTCTTCTCCATCTGATTATGACGGAATTAAACATTGTCTTTCTGATAACCGACCACAGAGTTTAAAAAATCACTAACCTAAATAATATTTTTCTCCCCGGGTTTGGGGTTGCCGTGTCCAGACGAGCCCGCACCCGGGTTAGGCACAGTGTGAAGGCCAGGCCTGAGCTTTGAACGTTGCCTCTCGCTGCGGCTCCGCAAGGGCAGGGCTGCCAGCGGCAGGATGCTTCGCCCTGCCAGGGCCACTCGTGCACAGCTGGCGGGCAGACGGATAGACGGGCAGACAGGGGGCTGGGCGGGAATGGACTTCGAGCAGCTTTGAGTTAAAAGCTTCATAGACTCACAGGGTGGTGTGGGTTGGGATCATCTAGCCCAGGCCCCTGCCGTGGGCAGGAACATCTTTCACTAGATGAGGAAGGCCCGGCGCAGGGAGTGCAGCCCCCGGCCAGCCCCGGGTTCCAAAACCCTCGTTTCCCCGGTACCGGTGCTGGGCTGGGCAGGGAGCGGCGTCTGCCTGTGATTCGCATCTCCCCTCCCTCCCTCCCTGCCTCCCTCCTCCCCTGGGAGCCTGCTCCTTAGGCTAGAAACACCCGGGGAAGTTTCCCCGTGGGTTTTTTCATTCCCATCCTACATGAGCCCCAGCGTTTCTAAACCCAAATACAGGCCGGGCGTGAGAGCGCCGAGGCTTGCTTCCCTTCCTTCCGAAGGGAAACCCGGCGCCAGGTCCGCTCCCGGCCCCGCCTGGCCCCGGCCCCGCCTGGCCCCGGCCCCGCCGCCTCGCCGGGTCTCGCCGGGTCCCGCCGGGTCCCGTCGCTGCCCCCGGCAATTGCCGTGCTGGCAGCCCCGCAGAGGGACATCAGCCCGGTCATTTTCTGCGTCTCCTTTATTTCCTCAGTTTCTCCCCGAAATCTTTATAAATCCCCCTTTTCCAGGGGGAGTGTCCAGGCGGGTGGAAGTCTGAGCACAATGAAACCTGAGAATTTCTGTCACTCTCTGCATATGGTCCGAAGTGCTTTAATCCCAATTAGGGGCGGCTGACACACGGTCCTATTCATCCCAATCAGCTCTTGAATACATTTGCCTAGAAATGAACTTCACAAATAGACTCTCTCCTAAATGTGCCCAACAGCAAGGAAAATCGAATTGAGGCAGGGGCTCATTCTGAGGCGATCGAGGGAGAAAAGGTATGAATTTATAAGGTACACCGAAACATTGCAATTCAGCAACAAGTTTACTGACTTTTATTTGCACCATGTCAACCGAAAGAACCAAGAGATACGCTGGGGGCTGCGGGAGGGGGAGAATCCGGTTAAAAGGCAACTTTAGACAGACTTTGAATACTTTATGCGGCAAGTTTCGCCTCCAATTGAAGCTGGGCTAAAAGAAAAAAAAATCTCAGCCCCTACACTGGAATTTTTAACGAGCACAAAACGTGTTTGAATCCGATCTGGGCTGACGCTCGGATTAACAATACGAATACCAAATCGAGCTCCTGTCATCTGCCCGGGTTCCCATAGAACCTGAATTACTATTCAAAAGCTGCTTTAATATCCCACCCGCATCTCGTCTGCACCGCACAGCTGGTTGGGGCCGCCGGCCCGGGCCGCGACCGCCCGGCCCCGCCGATCGGCCCCGCCCGCCCGCGGCACCGGGCACCGGGCACCGGCAGCGCCGCGGCGGCGGCTGCGGGCGGTGTCACGGGGGAGGAATGGATGTGGTGGGAAGGAACAGAAAGGGGAAAGGGCGGTAAAGGCACGGGGGTTTGAGAGAGAGTGGCTGAAAGAGAGACAGCGAGCGAAATCGAAGAAGGGATATAAAGAAATTGCACAGGGAAGGGAAGGGAAGGGAAGGGAAGGGAAGGGAAGGGAAGGGAAGGGAAGGGAAGGGAAGGGAAGGGAAGGGAAGGGAAGGGAAGGGAAGGGAAGGGAAGGGAAGGAAAGGAAAGGAAAGGAAAGGAAAGGAAAGGAAAGGAAAGGAAAGGAAAGGAAAGGAAAGGAAAGGAAAGGAAAGGAAAGGAAAGGAAAGGAAAGGAAAGGAAAGGAAAGGAAAGGAAAGGAAAGGAAAGGAAAGGAAAGGAAAGGAAAGGAAAGGAAAGGAAAGGAAAGGAAAGGAAAGGAAAGGAAAGGAAAGGAAAGGAAAGGAAAGGAAAGGAAAGGAAAGGAAAGGAAAGGAAAGGAAAGGAGAAAGGAGAAAGGAGGAAAGGCAAAGAATGAAAGAAGAAATAAAGAGAGAAAGAGAGAAAGAAAGAAAGAAAGAAAGAGAGAAAGAGAGAAAGAAAGAGAGAAAGAAAGAGAAAGAGAGAAAGAGAGAGAGAAAGAGAGAAAGAAAGAGAAAGAGAGAAAGAAAGAGAGAAAGAGAGAAAGAGAGAAAGAGAGAAAGAGAGAAAAATAAAAGAGAAAAGACGTTCAGGCCGTGTTGCTCTCTCCGGCCGGGATTTCCACGTTTCGGGGTCTCAGCAAGCCTCCCCCGCCCTCAGCCCCCTCCCTCGCATCCCCATCCACTCGCGGCGGGGCCGTGGCGGCGGGCGCGGGCCGGAGCCCCGGGTCTGGGGGGGCAGGCTGGGGAGCCCGGGGCCGGGCCGGGCAGGGCGGGAGCCCCGGGCCGGCCCGTCCCGCAGCCTGGGGAAGGGCCGCCTCGGCGGGGCAAAGCCGCTTCGGGAAAAGGTCAGCCCGGGAGCCGCCGGCCGGGCTGTCCCGGCGGAGGATGGCCTGCTGAATGAACTTGCAGCATTTTGTTCAAGCCTCCGCTGCGGTGCTCGGCGGCAGAATGGGCCGGGCCCTGCATCCAGGCATTCATGCTGGTCTGAATGTGGTGTTGAACCTTCTCTGTGCCGCAGCGGCTTGATGGTCTGAATGGAGCTCCCTGGTGGGACATTGCTCTCTGCAACTGTGCCGCTTTGGATGGCTGTTGTTCCTTAACATTCATGCCTCATTATGGGGCAACCTGTTAAATCAGGGAGAACAGTGTGCCAAAGCGTTACTCAGGGGCACCGGCAGTTCAGCGGTGGGCATCAATAAGGGCCGCCGAGGAAAATAACTTTCGTCGCATCTCTGGGCAAAAGTGATCTGGCTTTAATGGTGCCTCTAGTAGCCCGGTTTAGGTATATAAAGAGCGATAGTGGAATGTTTTGATTGAGCCTAAACATTGTCTTTGAATAAAGCTGAAACCATGTAATTAATGTGTCTTTTTAATAAGGGACAATACGGTCGTTCAAGCTATTTAATTTCATTTAATTTTCCATCCCATTTGCTCCAAAGGCTGCTTTTACTTTTAACACCCGGCCTTTCATGCTGCATCTTGCTCCAGTGGGCACATTAGATCGGTTTCACCCTTCCTTTTTAGGGAAGGAAAAATAAAAGAAAATGTGGTTCCTTTCCTCTTTTGTGGACAATTTATTTCACTTGGGGAACTTCAACTTTGAGCCACAGGACAGAATAAAAATTGGAGAACTGGTGTGAATGCTTCCAGAGCAAGGGCTTTTCTTTTCTGAGTGGATGGGAACCAGCCACAATCGGCTATATTAATAAATAACTTTCCTCACAGTCGGCCTTTACATGGTCCTATTGATAAAATTGTTCGCGTGTCGTTCACGCTTTTTGACTCATTAAGGCCCGGGAGGGAGCGGCTCCCGAGGCGGAGCAGTAGGGTACCTTGGTCGCCTTGAAAGCCCTCTCCCTACCTCTGCGGCTCCCGGAATTTCGACCCGGTCTCATCCTCAAGTGGCCAGGCCAGAGGTTACAGGGACATGTTCATGGCTTAAATTTATTGCCCTCAACTTCTTGTTTATCCTTTTTTCCCCATTCAGGCCGCTGATCAAAGGGGTCATCTTCAGTTCCCCACATCCTCTCCCCCCACGCCTTCCTTCCCTGAAGTGAAAGAGAACCCCCCGGCTCCGGGGACGGTCCCTGCCATTGCACCCCGGAGAGGTGCCGTCGGTGGTCATCGATGCTGCTGGGGGCAGGAGCCACATTCACCTCGTATGTATCATTACTAAAAATGCATCCACGGCCCACGCGGGTTCAGTGCCGGCCAGCGGCCCCCGGAGCAGGCGGCGGCAGCGCCCCGTCCGCGTCCCGTCCCCGTCCCGTCCCGGTCCGGTCCTGTCCCGACCGGCCCGGAGAGCCCCGCTCTCCCCGCCCAGCGCCCGCGGGCAGCGCCGAGGGCGGAACGGGCGGTGCGGCCACAGCCCCTCGCTGCCCGCTGGTCTCAGCAGGGACGCTGACCTTGCGGGGACGCTGACCTTGCGGGGATGCTGACATTGCAGGGCTCGCCGCGACTGTGTGAGTAGACGCCGGTGCCTTGCGGAGGGCAGCCGGCTGGCAGCGGGCGCAAGCGGCGACCGGCGTGGGCAAATGTCACGGCGGCAGCAGCCCCGACGCGCCCGGCTGAGCTGTCCGTGCTCTCCTGGCGCGGTGCCGGGCAGGGAGAGGGGAAAGCGCGTCTTTGCCATTGCCGACCCGTGAGACGCGAACCGGGTCGAAATCCCTCTCGTCCCCCCTGCGCATCCCTGTGGCCCTTGCTCCCACGGTGCCACGCGTGACGGCGGCAAACAAATCCAGAGTAAAGCCCACACTATCGATCACATCGAAAGAGACGTGCCAAGGTTTATCCCGCAGAAAGCGGCGTTAGTTGAGAAGAGCCCGCTCAGTTACCTGGCACCTCTCGGCAGATACACCTCCGAGCGCAGCTTTTTGGGTTTTCTTTTGAGATTTATTAGGTCTGACTATTACAACAACGGCAGGGAAAAAAAACCAAAAACCAAAACCCTCCGTATCTGCAATTCTGAAAGCGATGGATAAAATCTGCATGTGCAACTTCTCCGCAGGAGAAAGGTTCAGAAATCTTCTTTTTGGAGAGTTACGAGGTATGGAGCAGAGAAAACCTGCTAGCGGGGAATTAGGCAGGACTGTAAAAGCGAAAGTGGGAAATTGAATTTGTTACTATGCTCTTTGGTCTGACACGCACATCTGGACTGTTGCATGTGCGTAAGAAAAAAGTCGCACACCTTTCCTTTTCAGCTCCTGGGAAATTCTTGGGACATTTACCCAGCCGGAATTATAAGGTGACTTAACCCTAGCGCCTCGTTGTACCTTAATTAAAATATTTATGCGAAGAGGAGGGCCATAGACGCACTTTGTTCGAGTGGCTTCGTTCTGGCTTTATTTACAGTCGCTTTTTGTAGGTTCCACCTCCGAAAGCAGCCTCGGTGCAAGCGATTTTGCGTGTGGGAGAGGAACCTGTGGACGTATTAAACGAGGAATCCAGCTGCACGCTGTTCGCTAGACATCTGTGTTATCTGCTGGCCGTGCCTCCCTGTTTCCTGGTGGCTGTATGTCTCTATTTCCTCCCGTCTCTACTCCTTAATCGCACCAACTACAGGCACAGCTTCCCCAGCCCTCGCAGATGCAGCGGTTTGTGTTTTACAGGGGCTACGGCGGCTCATATTTTGTGCTATTCATCCTCCTTAAGGATCAAAGCTCTTCTGAACAGATTACTGGCCTGAAACCAACCCACTGAAATGGTAATATGGTCGTTCTTTAAAAAAAAAAAAAAAGTGTAGGTATTTTCTGGTGTTTTCCCATCAAGTACCTGCCCAATTTCTGTATGGCACACGCCGGGAATCAATAGAAGTTAACAAGTCCTCAAAACATTCCCCATCTCTTTGTTTAATCTCCTTTACAATAAAGCCAAGGGAAGAGAATTAAAAATCTTTGAAGTATATTAAACCTCAAAAGGCTCAGCCAAGTAGACTTAAAATAGTCACTTATTTTCCAAAACTGGTTTGTCGAGGAACAATAAAAGGAAGTAAAATTTATGGAGAAATTATACAGTGGATTTGTCACTTAAAATATCGTAACTGTCTCGGGGACAATACCCCATGCTGAGGATTAATGGTCCCTCCAGACCTTTGATTCACCAGCGCCTTTTCTTTGCCCTTGACAAATTGGATTTTTAGGAATGGGAAGGTCGCCTGGCCCTTTGTCTGCCAGCCATTCACTCCGCCTGATTATGCAGGAGGGTTAGGGAAAGGCTCCATGTGACCCTCTTGGATGGGACTCCGCAGCTGCTCGAGGAGCCAAACTCTCTCACCGAACTCCGCGCCCCAGAGCATCCCCCTGCCAAGGGGTACCCCTCCTGCTCCCGTTGAAAAGCCGCCGTCCACACGCGGCCGCGTCACTCTGCGGGCGGAGATAGGCCGGTGCTCATCCTCCCGCCCGCCGCCCGCCGCTGTCACTCCGGCCCCCTTAAGTAGTTGGGGTTCCCGAGCGCTCGCACCCAGAGGCAGCGATGCAAACCAGCAGAGCGCCGGCCATCAGCGTGAGCGCGGAGAGCTGCATCCCGGCGGGGCTGCGGCTGGGTCCTGTGCCGGGCATCTTCAAACTGGGCAAGTACCTGTCAGACCGCAGGGAGCCAGGACCCAAAAAAAAGGTATTTTCCTACCGCCTCTCCTGCACCGCTGGACCTCGCTCTCTCGTTGACCCGCGGGAAGCCGGCTTGGGAGAAGAGGCTGCTCTTCCCCCCTCTCGCTTCGATCCTCCCTCCTTAGAGCGAGCCAGGAAAGGGAAGCGCTTCCAGAGCCTCCCGGGATGTCTCCTCGTGGCTTCGCCGGGAAAGCCTGCCCGCCCGTGCCCTCTCCCCCTCCTCACCGGCGCCGGGGCCCCGCTAGCCCGGCCGGCCTCCGCGGCGAGGCCAGGGGCCCCGGCGGCTCTCCCGGAGGAGCGGACGCGCCCCCGCCTCGGACACAGACGCGCTGCAAGCGCCGCCGCAGCCCCGTGCCCGGTGCCCGGTGCCGGAGGGCGCTGGTCCCGCCGCCCGGCCCCCGCCCCGCGAGGCTCCGCTCACTCGGGCATTGCCCCTTCCCCGGCAGGGCCAGGACGTGCCACGGCTGGCTCCTCGCCCCTGCAGCCCCGGCGAGACGGGGGCATGCGGCTTTCACAGCCCCCGGGTTTTGTCCGGGGAAGGAGCAGGGGGAGCGGCAGACGCACCGATTTATTTCTGCGTTTGGCCCGGGTTTATGTCGTGTGTGTCCCCCCCCCCCCCCCCGGCATATCCCTTTCCTCGGCCGCCGGTCCAGCGGGTCCTTTGGCTGGGGCCGGAGGGGAGCGCGGGGCGAGCGGGCCGGGGCTCCCCCGGGGGCGGCGGCGGGGCACGGGTTGCCGGTGTCGGGGCAGCCCATCGCCCGGCGGAGCACAGCTCGGCCTCCTCGCAAGCCAGCTCCTAGCCCCGGAGCCGCAAACAAGCCGCACAGCCGGAGCGGGAGGGGGTGACGGCCACCCGGCTACCGGCTCCGGGGTCAGTCGATGTCCGAGCCGGGAAGGAGCGAGGAGGAGGCGGTGAAGGTTACTCGCCCCGTCCATCGGGCTCTGCAGGGGGCTGCGGATGAGACCCCTCCTTCCACCCCCCGGGCAGCCGCGGCTCACGCGTTCCGCTCGGATTTTTAATGCCCTTTAATTGTTTTTAAACGCTCTGCCAGCCCACTCAAATTTATTTCTCATCTGGCTCCCTTGGTTTCTCGCCTTAGACTGCTTTGTTCCGATGACTTTTATTGCACGGTCATTCAGGGAACGGGCACTTCATTTTCTCTTTGTATGGGCAAGCAGATTATGAAGTATGGGGCTACAGAGACTTGGTAGCTAAGCAGCATCCTCTCCCCTTTCACCCTCCTCGTCTCCCGACAAGTCGTGTATGTCGCAATTGTTTTGCACGGACTCAGAGGCTGCACAAACCCTTCAAAAAAAAATAGCATCTTACCTGGGGGTTTAATACAGCGTTAAGCTAAATGCGGCAGCTGCTACCGAACAACGTGCGCTTGGGCCCGTGCGACCCAAGGGAAAAATCCCTTTTCCCCTCGCAGTGCTGCAGGTCCCCGCCGGGCCCGGGCTCTTCCCCCCTTACCCCCGCGGAGCAGCAAGCCCCTCCGGGGGGTTGCTGGCCTCCGGAGGCTTGCTGGCCTCCGGGCCAGCCGCAGCTCTCCCGAGGCACCTGCGAGTAGAGGAAGGTCCTACCCAAAGGCGGGTGAGGATGGAAGAGGCAAACCGGCGGCAAAACGCGATGCTCTCGCCGCTGCTTCCGAGCTGCGATGCCCAGACACCCGCCCGCTGTGTGAGAGCGGGCTCGCCGGGCAGGGCAGAGCGGGCAGGCAGGCAGGGGGACGGGAAAGCTTATTTTTGCTTTCTTTCTGTTTCGTCTGGCGTGGCAGTGACAGAGGTGCCGCCTGTCTTCCAGGTGCGGATGGTGAGAGGGGAGTTAGTGGATGAAGCCGGGAGCTCAGCTCTGGAGTGGATAGGGTTAATCCGGGCTGCCCGAAACTCCCAGGAGCAGACACTGGAGGCTGTTGCGGATCTGCCAGGAGGACAGGTACCCCACTCGCGGCTCCGGGCCGGCCTGGCACCGCTCTCCGCCACCTGCCTCCCCTCTCAAGCCTCCTGAAGAAGTTTCCTTTCTCACCCTCGCAGATTTTCTACCGGGCGCTGCGAGATGTCCAGCCGGGAGAGGAGCTCACCGTCTGGTACTCCAACCCCCTGGCGCAGTGGTTTGACATCCCCGTCACGGCCACCCCGACGCACGACGAGAAAGGTATACCGATGCGGGCGTTCATTTCAGAGCAACCAAATTAAATGACACAAAACAAACCCTCTCTAATTGACACCTTTGCTGGGAGCTCGAACCGCGGTAGGCAAACGTGGGCTCTCAGAAAAATTAACGCCAGCACAGCTGCAGGGACTCTTAACCTGCCACCCTTTAAACTAAGACTCCATCTGCTTATATTTAAAGGGTGATCTATTAACTGGGTAGCGTATGGAAAGGCCCCCGTGCCTCGAGTCGTTCCGTCATGGGCACAATTTAATGATCTCCTGAGAGGCAAATGGGATTTCTATGAAACAACGCTCGTGTTGTCATGCGAGACAGAAATTTGGCTTCCTGGGTTTTCAAAATAGCGCTTTCACCTTGCGTGTTCCTCGGTCAGAGCTTCCGAGCCTCTTTTCAGGTTATCTTAGGGACAGATTCACGTAGTCGAGGGTAGTGGGCAGTCCCTGTAAATTAGGATGTATCAGGTAAAAATTAAGTCGGCGTCAATTTACACTCAGATAAGGATATCCAAGGATATCGGGAAGGGGAAGACACCCGCCTGGGACCGCTTGTTTCAATCTGCAAGCTGATTCTTAGCTGGAATTACACCGATGTTAGCACAACCGATAAGGCGGCAGCACACTAAACGGGGGAACAGAAGAGGAAACCCCTCAGCGTTCATCCGTCGGGCTGCTCCGGCGGCAAGCTCGGGCTCCCGCTGATCCCTGGGCCCTCTCGCCGCTGCCCGGCCCGGCGGGGGGAGGGAGGCCGGGTCCGGCCGCTCCCCGGGGCGGCGGGGGCTCGGCGCGACCTGCGGCACCCGCTCCCCTCGGGCCGAGCCCGCTCAGCTGGCGGCGGGGGGACCCCACCTGCTCCTGCCCGGCGCAGAAGATCCTTCAGCCTGGAGGAGTCCCCGAGAAGGGAGCAAGGGCCCGATCCGGGGAGGGGCTGAGCCCTCCCCACCCCTCAAGGCTGACTACTCCGCAGGGTAATCGGGATCCGGCCTGGAGGGATGATTGCCGAAACGCCGGGCGCTGGCAGCTCACGTCCCATCCGACTGGTGCGATGCGCAAGAGCCCGAATACCTCCTTGCACTAAAACTATACCCGCAAAAGGAACTCTTGGTCACCTCTCTGTCCCCCTCACCAAGGGCAGTGAGGGAGTGGGTCTGCAGAGGGTCACCCCCTCCAAAAGCCCGGGGTCTGGCGAAGTTTCGGCTGCAGGAAGGAGGACACGGTGCCGGGTTCTGCCCCCCCAGCCCAGCAGCCCTTGCCTGTGGGTGGGTACCAGTGCTGCTCAGGGGAAATAAGGGCAAGACAGCCCAGGTCTGCGAGAGGCACCCAGCGTGTGGCATCTTCTTCGTCCCGTCGAAGCGAGGCTCGGTTGCAGACTGACCCTGCGGACCTGCTGTGTCTCCGGCCCCACAGTTTCCAGACTAATTAATACGGACTCAGAATAAGCGTAGCAGAATGCTGAAGCGCTCTTCTTTTAAGGATAGTACGCTGGGAAAAAAAAAAAAAACAAAAAACCAACAACAACCCAGGGCGGAAGAAATTCAGAGAATTTTTTTTAAAAACAAAGCAAAACAGAACTTTGGAAATCTTCTGTGTTTGACCCCATTTATTTGGGTTCACCGTGATGAGAAAGGGATGGTTTTCGTTTCTTTCTTTTTTTTTTTCTTTTTTTACTTTTTTTTTTTTCCCTGAGCAATGGTTGCTGGACTGGAGCTGAGCCGGGGAAAGCGCCGGGCCGGGCTCGGTGGCGCTCGGGAGACAGCCGGTCCCGCCGGTCCCGCCACGCTTTTGCTGAGGACAAGTGGGGCCAAACCGCGCCGCTGGAGAGACCCGCGAAGGCAGAGGAAGGCAGGAGGAGGGACCCCGCCGAGGTCTGTGGCCGTTCGGTCCGTACCGGTCCTTTACCCGTTTTCCAATGCACGGCGGTGGGATGGCGGCCGTGGTTCCGCCTCCCGCGGCCGCTGCCCCACCCGGGCCCGGGCACACACGCTCCCGCCTCCCTCCCTCCTCGACGGGGCGAACAGCCACATCCAACGACTTCGTAACGCTGCACAGCCTGGGACCGCCGCTACACGGCAAGCGAGGAAGGGCTGCGCACGACGGCAAGGACGCAGGCGACGAGACACACGCACCAGCGCCGGATCCTTCCACGCGAGTTCGCGCCCGAGTTTCCCGCGGAGAACGACGACTTCGTGTTTCACCCGCAGCGGCTGATCCCCGGCCCAAACGCTGCCTTAAAAGCCCTCTCGGGGGGCTGGTTGCGGACAGCGTGTCCGCCTCGTGACCCGCCGGCCCCCGGCTGCTGCAGGGCCGAAGCCCCCCCATCCCCGGCCGCTTGTGCCCCGTCTCACCCCCGTCGCCCCTCAGGGGACCCCCCTGAAAAGTGAGGAGCTGGCCCCAGGCCTGGAGGGGCCCCTCGTTTCTGTGTGGCACTGGGGCTCATCTTCGGCGTTTCGGTGCATTAACTCAGGAGTGCGGATCAGCTGGGGACGGGCGGGGTGGGCGGCAGCCCGGGGGAGCTCCGGGGGCTCCTGAAACGTCTTGTGGCTGTGTTGTAGTGACTGGGGTGAACGAGAGAGAGATGGAGACATGCAGGCAGAAAAAGAGAGAGAAGAAAGAGAGGAGAGAAGGGGAAAGGGAAGGGGAAGAGGAGGAGAGGGGGAGAGAGAGATAGAAAGAAAGAAAAGGAAGGAAGGAAGGGAAAGAGAGAGAGAAAGAGATAAGGAAAGAGAGAGAGAAAGAATATGAAGCTACCCAGACAGACAGGTTGCCCTCAGAGGCAGCGTTTCACCGTCGGGGCTGGGGGGATGCTCCTCCTTGGGAGGACGCTCCCGGCAAGCAGTGTCCGGAGCGGGAGAGCGAAGCCTGTGCCTCCGCGGTGCCGGGCAGCCGCCACAGCCGCGGCGAGCGAGGTCTGTTCCGCCTGAGAGAAGCCGAAACGTTTAGGGGACGGGGCACAAAGGGCATTGTCCTCTGAAAGGGAACGATTACATATGGCCCATACATATCGGATATTGTCTCGCCGCGTAATGAGGGGCTCACGATCATTAGATTGGCCTTTGTTCGGTGCAGCCGACTCCCTGACATACGCTACCTCCCCTGCAAACGCCAACAGATGGGCCCCCCGACAGACGACTCGCGGCAGCAGCTGCTCCCCCCCGGCGCCACGGCGGCCCGTCCGCGGGAGCGCAGCCCGCACCGCACCGCGCAGCGCCCGCACGGCACGGCACGGCGGGGCGGGCCGGGGCGGTGGGGGCGCGGGGAGGCGCGGGGATGCGGGGGGAGGCGCGGCCGCCGCTGACGGGCCCCTCCGCTTGCCTCCGCAGGGGAGGAGCGGTACATCTGCTGGTACTGCTGGAGGACCTTCAAGTACCCCAACAGCCTCAAGGCCCACGTCCACTTCCACTGCGCGCTGAGCCACGGCCGGCCCTTCCTCCACCACGACCACGGCCGGCCCGCAGCCGCCGCCTTCGGCCTCCCCCCCAAGGAGCCGCCGGCCGCCGCGCTGCGCGGCCACCCGCCGCCCGGCTGCGGCCCGCGGGAGGCCGTCAAGCGGGAGGCCGCCGCCGCCTCCCCGCCGCTCGGCAAGCCGGGGCCGCCCAAGCGGGCGGCGGGCAAGGAGGAGCAGGAGCGCGCCCTGGACATGAGCGTGGGGGCCGCCCGCGGGCCGGGGCCGCTGCTGGGGCCGGCGGGCGGCAACGGGCTGGCGCTCTGCCCCGGGGCGCGCTCGGCCTTCCGCCCCGCCGGGCCGCTGCGGGAGGAGGCGCGGGGCGCCGCCGCCCTCGGCTTCTCCAAGCTGCTGGGGGGGCTGAAGGCGGGACGCGCCGCCGCCGAGGCGCCGCCCAAGTGTGGGGCGCTGCCGGGCGAGGCCGCCCCCCCGGCGGCGGCGGCGGCGGCAGCGGCGGCGGCGGCGGCGGGGCTGGCGTGCGGCGGCGGGCTGCGCGCCTTCCCGCTGCTCTCGCCCCTGGAGGAGGCCTCGGCCTTCCGGCAGGTGGAGCGGGGGCTGCCCGCCGCCGCCGCGCTGCCGCCCGCCCGCTACCCGCCTCTGCCCGGCGGCGCGCTGGAGCGCTTCGCGCTGCCGCCCTTCGAGGGGCTGAAGGCGTACGCGGGGGAGTGCGGGCTGCCGGTGATGCCGCTCACCGTCTACAACGGGGAGCTGCTCTACGGCGCCGCGCCCTACTACCCGCTGAAGCTGCACCTCGGCGGCCTCCTCAAGTACCCCGAGTCGGTGTCGTACTTCGGGGGGCCGGCGGCGGGGCTGCACGCCGCCGAGCTGGGCTCGCTGGCCAGCATCGACCGGGAGATCGCCATGCACACGCAGCAGCTCTCCGAGCTGGCGGCCGAGAAGGGCCGCGGGCGGCTGGACGCGCTGCCGGCGGGGGCGGCGGGGGCGGCCGGCGGGAAGCCCAAGACCGGGCACCTCTGCCTCTACTGCGGGAAGCTGTACTCCCGCAAGTACGGGCTGAAGATCCACATGCGGACTCACACCGGCTACAAGCCGCTCAAGTGCAAGGTCTGCCTGCGGCCCTTCGGGGACCCCAGCAACCTCAACAAGCACATCCGCCTGCACGCCGAGGGCAACACGCCTTACCGCTGCGAGTACTGCGGCAAGGTGCTGGTGCGGCGCCGCGACCTGGAGCGGCACGTCAAGTCCCGGCACCCGGGGCAGAGCCTCGGCAAGGCGGCCGAGGACAAGAGTGACTCTGGCTACGCGCACCCCGAGCAGGAGCAAAAGACTGACAACGAGAGCGACGTGGACGTCTGCTTCACCGACGACCAGAGCGACCCGGAGAGCGGCAGCAGGAACCGCCCGCAGTGATGCGGGGGCCGGCCGGGGCGGGGCGGGGGCGGGGTGCGCGCTGCAGCCCCCCCTCCCACGGACTCCGAGCTCCCGGCCTCCCGGGGCGGTCCCACGGGAGGCCGTGTCGCGGGGGAGCGCCCGCCGGCGGCGGGGCGGCCGGGAGTGCGCGCCCGTCGCCGGCGTCCCCGGGCTCCCGCCGCGGCGTCGCCCCCGGCGCTGCAGCCGCCGGGCCGGGAGAGGGCCGGGAGGGGGAGAGCGAAACCCTGGCGGGCCCGGGATCCCACCGGGCGGGCGCGGCTTCCCCATGGGCGCCGTATTTCAGTGGCCATATATTTTTATTGTACCTTTGTGTCGAGGAAATTGTGCCTTTTGGAAACGAGTTTTTTCTACGTGCTCTCCCGTCACTTGTTCCAGCGGTCCGAGCCGTGGGGCTCAGCGGCGGTTCGGGGTCTGCAAGCGCCTCTGGCATCTGTACACTTTATTTGACACCTCAGATGTGCTTTCTCGGGTCCTAATAAAGCAATACCAACAGCTTTTTGGAAAGAAAGGAAAAAAAAAGGCAACAAAAAGCCACACTTGCCGCACTGAAGAGGTTCGCGTACGATAACAGGTGCACCATTTGATCAAGTTGCAATTATTTATAACAGATAATATTTGAGTAACAAATGTAAAATAAATATTGAAAAGCATGAATCTAAAAGCACGCACTATATAATTTTAAAAGAAATACACTCTCTGTTTGGTAGAATACAAATGTGGTGTATGTTTGTTTTCTAATGAATGATGTACAGTGGATACAGTATTTTGGTCTTGGTTCCAGTTTGTCATGCGATTTTTTTTTTAAAAATAAAGTTACTGACAAACTACTGTTTGTCTAGTTGTTCACTGAAGTGCTGTCAGCAGGATCTCGTGTTTCTCCATAACGCTTCTGACAATCGGGAGCTCGACCCAGATCCCGCAGTATTCAGCATCTTTGGCTCAAGCTCTAAAGAATTTGCCCCTAAATATTTCGTCTGGGGCAAATATTTCGTCTGCCGCTCAATATTTCGTATTTTCCTTCTCTGACTCAGCAAAACAGACCAGCAAACCCCACACCAAATCCAATCCGTTCTTCCCTATGCCTACGACTTCTGCAAAACAATTTTCTTTTGCACAGGGCCAGCGCAGAGATGTTAAAGGCTGAACATTGTTGCTCTGCTTTATCTGTTTGTGTTCTGTCTAACGTGCCCCTTTTGCAAACACTCCTCTTTAGAATCCTTGCTACTTTTATCTGAGGGAAAAAATCCCCTTATACTGTTGGTACGAAAAACCTGACACGCGTTCAGCTTAAAAAAGACTGCCAGAAAAATATCTGTTTCCCCTGGAAAATCCTCCAGGTGACCAGGCGAAGCGATGCGAGGCTGCCGACAAGTGACCCGCCGCTGTGAGGCTCTCCCCGCCCAGGTCCGAGCTGGAGCGTTCACCGGGAGTTTGCACTCGGGCAGGCAGAGGAGGCGGGAGGGAGCCCCGCTCTTTGATTTTGCCTGGCTCGCAACTCTGAAGCCGGTGGTAAATCTCTTCGACTGATGCGGATAGTTAGAAGGCTGTGAGGTGCCAGGATCGGGCCCTGTTTCAGTCCAGGACGTAAGTGATGCAATGTAAAATACAAACAAATCACTTCCAGCATCTGAAAGAATCTGAGATACAAAGCTGAAAGAATCTCAGATACAAAGCTGTTCCTCCGTTTGCTCATTTAAGGCTAAACGTGCTTGACAGTAATAGGAAATGAGAATTCAAATGCCAGGCTTGGGTTTCCTTTAAAGGTTTGATTTAGATTCAAAAAGCTGTAGGATTCAGGATTTTTTTTTTTTTTTGTCTGGGCTAGTGCACTAAATACCCACTTACTCGATTGGCTTTTGTCCCAGGACGCAAGTTGTGTTTCTGTCATGAAAGCAAATGGGAAAGGTCTGTCCTGCGGAGAGAGGGATCTTGTTCGTCTGTCGGTGGAGTCACGAATCCTGTTGTCCTTTATAGCACCGGCAGCGGGACCCGGAATTTAGCCGGCCGGTTCTTTATTTCAATATTTATCTGTTGCCTTCCCAAAGGAAGGCACCCACCATGGAGCTGCTGCCGGGGAGAGATGCATCCTGGACGCTGTGAGGTCGTGGGAAGGGGAGAATAATAATTCCCTTGTGATCCGGGAATTATTTACATGCCGGTGGAGTTTGTGTGTTTTAATAGAAGCGTCCTACCAAATCGTCATACTTGGCCTACCTTTACAAAAAAAGGTACTCCGGGCAGTCAATTTGTGTGAATTAACGGTCTGTAGATCTAAAGATTAATGTAGTCTTTGAGTTACGAAACAAAACACAAACCGAACTAAATGTAACCGACCGCAAGCAACCGAAGTCGAGAACAACGACAAAAAAAGAACGAAACATGTTTTGCCTTTTTTTTTTTTTTTTTAACTGCTATGCAGCGACTAAATCGAAATACAGAACACAGGAGGAGACACGGGGGGAAATTCTGCCACGTTTCATTTTCAGGCCCCATCCCTGCGACGGGGGACGAGGGAGGACGAGCGGAGACGCGCCCTCCAGCACCGAGTCTCCCGGCTCCCCGTGCGAGGGCAGCGGGCGAGCTCCGGCCACCCGCCCGGGGTGCGCACCGGCGCGGCTCCGGCGCCGCTGCACAAGCCCGGCGGAGCTCTCCCGCCGGCGCTGCCCGGCCCGAGCTGCCGGCCGCGCTGTCCGCCGCCCCGGGCGGCTCTGCCGGGCCCAGCGGAGCCGGGCAGGCGGGAGCACGGCGCGGCTCCGGCGCGGGGCCGCCGCGCCCGGGTGCGGCTTCCCATCTGTCTGCTGTGCCATGCCCTGCCACAGCCCTCGCGTGAGAAAAGCTGGCGGCTTACTATTATTTTTTAATTTTCTCGTGTTTTTAAATTCTATTCTATTCTATTCTATTCTATTCTATTCTATTCTATTCTAGTTTTATTCGATTTTGTTTTATTTTGTTTTATTGGCCCGCTCGGGCCAGGGATGAGGCGACAATATTCTCCCGAAACCTCCGTGATTTGGGCAGCGCCGGAAGCCCGGGCTGCAGCCGGGACCACGGAAAGAAGCAGCTCGGGGGAAAAGCAGGCGCGGATCAGCAGCCGCCGCCCCGGGGCTCCGGCACGCCCCTCGCAGCGCGCCGCCGGGCGCGGGGCGGAGCTGAGGGCTCGCCCTTTGCCGGGCCGCGGGCCCCGGGCGGGCGGTGGCCCCGGGGCGGCGGGTCCCAGGCGCCGCCAGCCGCCCCCGCGCCCTCCCGCAGCACCGGCCCAGGCCGGCGGCGCGGACGCTGATTGGCTGAGCTCTCCCGTGGCCCGCGCCCCTATTGGCCAGGCCGCGGTGCGTGCCGCCGCCTTGCGGTTGCCGGCGGGGCCGGGGCGGTGCGGGAGGCAGCGAGGCGGTGTGGAGGCACCGGCGGGCGGGGCGCGGGGGAAGGCCGAGGAGCACCCTCCCGTGGGCTCGGCGGGTTTGCCTGTGACCTGGTGGATTGCAGCTCGTGGGGTCGTTAAACCACACGCCCATCATGGCGGTTCCTCCTTCCTTCGGTTTCCCTGGAGGCAAATTGGGGTCTGAAAGGAGATGAAAAACCTGCAGGTCGTAGGGTGCGTGCTGAGCGGATTGCAGCCCCCGCCTCGGCACAGCATGCTCTGGATTTTGCGTTCTTAGCATCTCTAGGTCTGCCATTGCTGCTGGCTGGCTGGCTGCCCATAGTGACTACCGTTTGCAACTGGGAAAAAAAAAGAACAACAACTGGTTTTAGTTTCTGAATTTGTAATTATGGATAGCTGCAGTAAAGCAAGTATATCCTTTGCGTTTTATAATATGGAGAAAATAACTAACCACATTTACAGGAAAAAAGAGCTTTCCAGATGAGCAAAGCATACTGTTTTATCCATGCAAAGTGGAAAGCATAGGCAGAAAGAACGGTGGTGAGGCTGAAGAAAAATTATCTCCTTTAAATATCACTCATTGAGAGGTTTGTTTGCTCAAGGGCCATGGAGATTAAATGAGAAGATTTCCCTATTTTTACTTTCTGTGGGAGAACCCACGTTTTCTGAGTAAAGTTTAATGGAGAATAACGAAAAGCTGCATTTTGCAAGTGAAGAATGGAACATTATTTGCTTGCGGGAAGTCAAGAGCAAAGAAGAATACATACACTGGGATGGCTTTTGGACATTATTAGAAACTAGTCTAAACATTTTGGAAACTGGTCTTTCAGTTTCCAAAAATGCATGCTCAGCCTCAGGTATTCTTGTAAAAACAATTGATTTGAGTAACCTCTCATTTTTTAAATCTGAGAAACAGTGGTGGTGATTTTTGACTTGCCCTATGTTCGCTTGTTCATAGAAACAGCATCAAGAAGTCTGGGTGCATCTGGCAGGAGGTGCAAAGCATTGCCAAGAAGCGGATTGTAAGGATCTTGGGGGTAGTCTTGGTTTCCGACCAATCTTGATTTCGGTATGAAACGCGGCCATATATCTCATTAGTTAATGCTGTAATTACTGTTGTGTCCATAGTCCGAGGATGCACATGGGACATCAATGGCACCGTGAATGACTAAGCTGTAGGGCAGGGTCTTACAGACCAGGGATCTAGGTCTCACTCCTCTAAACTTCCTGAATGGGCTTAAACACAAGACTAGAGTCTACAGCTTTAAACAACTCATCAAATTACCTGATTTTGCAAAGGTGTTGAATACCTGCTCTTCCCAGTGAAACTCGTGGGACTGATTTAAAATTTGCCAAGTTCTTTCACATATAGGTGAGATAGATGTGGTGTGCTGTAATGCAAATGAATTTAGGTTTTGGACTGGTTGCTAGTACAAGACTCAGGGAGGACTCGATCACTTCTGAGCAAGGCAGTGGCTCTATATACTTAAAGGGATATAGTTGCAAAGCTTTTCGCATTAAGCTCATATTTTAAATTCACACATGCACAGATGTGATCTGATCAGAAAGCTCTGCTACAGGTATGAAAATGTGCATGTTCTTAAGGGTCCTTTTCTCAGGCCACACCTCTGATGTGGCAAAGAAACTAGTTATTGATTCAGAAAAGCCTATGAATTCATTTGGGGGCATTCAGGCCGAAAATATTTCTAGGGAACCGTTTTTCTATTTTCACTAAAAGTTACGTGCTTGGAAGTACATTTTGAAATAGTTGCTATATTTGTAAGCTGTATTTTCAACACAAAAAAGAATCCCCAGACCTGCACTTGATGAAATGAGCAGCAAGCCTTGGATTCAAACTTCCTATGTGACAAGGAGACATGGGGATGGGAGAAAGTCTAACTGCGCTTGGCTTCAGGTCAGGGAATGGTGAAGGTCAAGGATTGTTTTTGATCTTTTTGTTTCCCTCAAAACTGCCTGAAAAGAATGATTTTAAACTTGACTGTGAGCAGTTACTTTCTGAGTTATCACCTGAAGGTAAAGAGCAACATGCCAAGGTCGGGTTCAAGCTCACTGGAGTTCATTGGACCATAGCAGATAAAATCTAGGAGCAACAAAATGCTTTCAGGTATATTCCAAGTCAATCCAATGAAGAATGATTCCCTACAGCATGTCGGATGTCATAAGCTTGTATTTTACAAGAAACAGGAGAAAGAAGTTTCTTAGCAACTGAAAAAAACCATAACCATAGCTGAAGAAATGGATCACTAGATGTGAGATGTACATTTAGCTACCTTTAGAGCCCATATTCTGAAATATTATGGAAAACTATGAGCAGAGTTCACAAGGTTTTTCTGTAGACTTGCAGCTGGGTGTGGTTTTTTGGTATTTAATGTTTCATAATTTTTTATCTGTTCTGCTCTGGAATGTATTATCCTGTTTCAAGGATAATGGAAGGGCTTGGGTTTGTATTCTTTTTTAGAAATTGTAGACTGCTTGCTCCTGAGGAGAGTGGTTTGGTACCAGGTAATTTGGAGTCCCACTCTGAAATGGAGAAAACGTGATTTACAAAAACAACATCAATAAACTGAGGTTCAGAGTGCTGAGGAATAATTCGTAGCTTTTTTGCTGTTTAGCCTCATTGCAGGTGAGTAAACAGTTGCATGGGGAAAACATGAGGAAGAATGGGCAGTGGTGAAGCCTTTATACTTTGTAGTTTGTAAAACCTGCTGGTGGGTCACTTTTCCATTTTCCAGTACTCTAAACTATGCAGTAGCTTGCCAAAAGAAATTCTCGAAAAAGCAGAGAGTGTATTTTTTTAGTATATTTATTGAAAAATCAAAGAGGCTGGATACTCTGGGGTTTTCAGAGGTACTTCACCAAAGATCCTGCTAGCCACAGCACAGGGCTGAAGCATCCTGTTGAGAATGCACAATTGCAGCTAAGCAGCAACTTAAAATTGTGTCCAAATAGCTATGCGTCTGATGGTTGGCCTACATTTTGTGCTTTTTATCTGTTGAGAGAACCCCTCCTTGTAGAAATAAGCAAAATAGACATTTTTTGATTGAAACAAAGGACTCTGGGGACCATCTTCAGCCTCTGGTCTGAGTTCAGGCAGGATTCTGGTTGGGGCATGCAGCACCCGGTGGCCCACAGTGATAGTTGCCTTTGGGTCAGCACCCATAAGGAAAACTACTTCAGCTTTGCACAGACCAGAATTCACTGCATCACTACACGGAAATTTTGTGGGCTGTTTTTCTTTTTTTCCTTTCTGTTTTTAAAGCAGAAACTTAATTTAACATCCCTTTGGTTTGTATTGCTGACAGCCAGCTTGCTAAGAATAGTGCCTTTTGGACAAAGCAGAGGGAGGAAGCAAAATGATTTTTCAATGCTTTAGTGTGAGAGACTTAAGAAACTGTAAACTGTATATTAAATGATTTCAGTGGTTCCGTAACAGATTGTATGTTAAAGTCAAATGAGGCAGCTTAGCTATTCAAGAAATGAAGAAAAGTTAAGTTACTGGATGAATTAATTTTAGTGTCATATGGGGCAACAAAGTTGCTTAAGCTTAATTTTTTGAGGCAGCCTGTATTAATTTTACAATATGCCTCTATGCCACAACCTTCCAAAAACTTTAAAAAGAGATAGAGACACTTAGAATTTCAGGAATATATATATATTTAATTCAGTAATAAATAGGAAGAAATGTATAACTTTTGCTCCTGAATGAAATTTGTTGGGAATGATATCTCATGCTTTTGTCAGAGCTAATGAAAAAAATGACCCATTGTAAGGTTATATATAAAACAGTTGAAAAATATAATTAGCACATTAAAACACTATGTGATGATATAGAGAATGATTTGTCTGAATTATTAAATCCAATGTTTATCTTAAATTAGAAGAATTTATCTATAAAACATAACCCTTATCTCTGATTATATGCATCTCTTCCACAAAGGTCTGATTCACCACACTTCAAACAAAACCTTCCTGCTTCTTGCTCTCAGCTTAGTGTTTTGGAAATAAATGAATTTTAATGCAGTGCAGAAACTAATAGTAAATGAGAATCCATAGTTAGAAGGGTTTCCTCAAATGGTTCTTTTCAAATGCTCGTTATGTTTAAAGTCAAGCTACACATTTGTAAAAACAGGAATACGTTTTACCAATTAAGATGTATTGTGTAAGAAAAGGAACAGATCCTTTTTTGCTTTTAAAATGCCTTCCTCTTTTACGCAGCAGATGGTGCTAGATTGTGAATATATGTCAATTTGATTTATTTATAGTCTGAAGAATATACGGTGAAAGACATGGCATGTACAATGTTCAAATAGACTACATAGCAAAGTGATCTTTATAAACTCATTTGTTTTGGCACAGTCTTCTGTGGTGTGCATGCTTTTCCTGATGGCTCCTCTGCACCCTTCCAAGACTTTCAGAATTGCTTCTATCTATCGTGCTTACGAAAGATGCCAAAACTAAGAAGGAATTGAATGACAGAATTACGGTCAGTTCTAAAGGTAGCTTTTGTCTAAATAATATTTATAGCAGAGGTAATAGGAGTTTACACAAAATTCATTTATCTTTTGTACTAGAGCCTCGGTCAACAGCAACCCAAAAGCGTGGTAATTTTCCTGGTCCAAGTCTGTGTGTCAACGCTGCTGGACTTAGCTTTGGCAGGTACAGCCATGCTACTAAAAAGACAAGCCAGACTCCAGCTGCCTACAAATCCCATCTACCCTTTTGGCATGTGACAGGGCCCTTTCCAGAGTGGACTCTGGAGTGAATTTGTGTGCCATATGCTGGCTGTATGATGCATTTCCAAGAAAAAGAGGTATTTGGGCATCCACAGAAAGGTGCACGTTTAGACCTGCACTCAGACTGCCTCTCAATAGGTCTTTGGGCTCACCTAAAGTGCCTGTTTGCAGCCTGGCATCTAGAGTTGCTAGAGGTAAAAGAGCTGCAGAAGTGACCACACACAACTATCAAAGCATAGGATGCCACACGGCTTCTAACGTTATCCTGCCCTTGTGCTCTCCTGCCCACATCCAGCATGAGACGTTGGAGTACAGTCAGCTCTAGTCACATCACCTGTATCTCAGCATAATTGGATTTGTTGGCTGAAGCATTACTCAAGGAGCTCGTGTCTGACTCTTGAGGAATTACAATGGACACTTGGTGCGTAACTTTGTGGGGCTCTCTTGAAAATTCCAGATGCAATACTTTGCAAAATAGGCGGATTTGTCCCTTTATGGTAAGAACCTTTGTTAGAGTCTGCTAGCTTAGATCCTGGAAAGACACTTCTGCTTTTAGGGAGGCATAAGATCAAGAGAGATGCAAAGCTATAGCTCATTTGCCTTATCCAAGACCTAGAGGATGAAAGAGGCAGTGTTGGCACAGCCTTTCCAGAGGCCTTTTCTGGAATGGAGAAATACCCTTTTGGGATCCTTTGTCGGGTGCTGATTAGATACTCAACAGAGAAAAAAGCCTGCACAAACACTGAGGAAAACTAGGATATATTTGCAGAGACGTTCTCAAATATCACCCCAGAAGGCATGTCCTGCGATCAGTGCTGTTTTCTGGTGGTCAGTGCATTGGTAAGTATGAAGAACTAAGTTAGTGGATTAGTAAAGCAGAGACTAGTGGGGTTTCCAAAAGAGTGACAGAATTGTTTAATCCTGTCGAAGAATCCTGGTTACTAAAGCAACTGCAGGAAGTTTAATCATGGAACCACAGTGAATGTCAGTATATCCAGGTGTTGCTGAAATTCCTCAGAAGTGAGGCCTCGATCACAATAATGGCATAATTATTTAGTGACTCCTCAGATGGGGAAAACAATATGAAGAACAGTCCTGAGTCTTGGATCGCCTGAGTCATTCTCTTAGAAAGACAATTAAAGTGTTACCCAAATTCATATCTTATTAAGGCTTTTAAATATCATTCCTTCAGTGTGAATGTTTATGGAGAAATCTCTTGTATTTTAGCTTACCACATACAGTTCAGACTCCTTGTTCTTTCCTTCATGGTCTTGTGCAAATTAGCTCCCATCTGTCTGTCTTTTCCCATCTTCTAGCCCATTTCTTGCCTGCCTTGCCTGGCTCAAGCTGCCCCCTTTTCCTATTCCCCACCTCTGATTTCTTTTCTGCCAATCTTTTTTTTTTTTTAATTTTGCAAGTTGCTAGTTAAAAGCCTTACGGGACCACAAGTGTCTTGTTTTCCCTAGTGGAGAAGATTAAAGTGTAAAAAGGAAGAAATCATACAGGAATAATGTGCCAGTTCTTGTGCTCTGTATGGACCTTGCCCGAATAATGAGAATGAACTATATATAAAGTAACAACTCCTTACTTGGTAAAATAAAAAATGCTCAACTGTGCAACATACTCATGTTGGACTATATTATATTGTTAATAATGGAAATGCATCTTACTCCCTGCTAGACCAAGTCCTTGTCAGGGGCTTGGCCTCTGGGGACAGGGAAGGTGTCACAGAAACTGAATCAAGCAGAAGAAAACAAAAGTTATGAGAACAAAGGTAAGCAGTAATGATGTTGAGCTTAAGCTAGGTGGTGGAGATGTTGCAGAGGAGTTACAGCACCATTTGATTAGACGCTGGATGTCATACATGAAAGATTTCTTAAATCCTAAATAGAATCACTGATATCTTACTTCAGTGCTCTTTAGCAGAGTTAGCTCTTCTGAGCTCTCAACCTGAGTTAGTTCTTTAGTAGAGATTAACTTGAGTTGTAGCTCTTTAGTAGAGTTTAAGTTGAGTTAGCTCTTCGGTAGAGTTAGGTCTTTCAAAGAAGCCAAGCCAGTCTGTAGTCCTCACTTGAGTTATTGGGTCAAGTTTTAAGTCCTGAGAGGCAGGATATATTAATTTGGGTCCTTTGTATTGCTAATACACAGATAGACCTTCTTAACCAAAGTCAGCTTGCACTTGCCCCCTTTCATCTATTTCCAAACCATTTTTTAAACCATCTTGTTCATGTCAGATGATCTCTTTCTACATTTTATATTGCAAAACGTTCCAGAATGTCCGATGGCAGCAGCATCAAGCATTTTGCTCTGGCCTTGGATAGGATTGAGTAGGGACCCATATTGGACTCTCCAGCTTTTCTAAACATTGTTCAAACAATTTTAACAGTTTCTACAAAATTGTTATATACCCACAAGAATTTCACTGCAAACGTGACTGCAATAACCACTTTTTTTGTCATAACACTGTTTTTGTCAGATGCCTTAAAAGTTAGCCTACTCAGGAAGATGTCTTAAGTGTGCACAATAATGAAGATTTTTATGCTTGAATGATTCATTTTCAGTTCTGCCCTTCTGCAGCTCCAAGCTTTGCTTTATGCCCATTCCTGCTCCTCCCTGTAAGAGATGCCCATTCTTCTTTGTAGGTTCAGTTAGAAAAAACAGCCCTAGGATCTTAGGAAAAGTTTGAGGAAAATGATTTTTTCAGGGTTTTTGTGTAAGAGGGCAGCTTGAATGAGGTTGTTCTAACAGTTTTTTTTTTTTTTTCCTGGCTGCCTAGGCAATTAGTGCTCAGTTTTAATGGCTCAGAAGGAGAGATCTAGGTTTTGTGGGATCTGTTTCCTTTGGGAGACATCTCCGGACATTGCTGTCTTTCCCCGAGTCTTCTGCTCTCAGCTCAGGGGATTAAGCCTGACTCTGTCTGTAAGTGGCCGACTTCAGGGTGTTTGAAACTGAGAGGCAGATCACTCTCTATGAAATGAGTTAGATAATGATGGGGTATTAAGGGGGTGTTAAGAGGGCCTGCTCTTTGTGCATGATCTCTTTGAGCAGGAATTATGGTATCAGACTGCAGTAGAGGTTTCTGGCAAAAATAAAATATATGTCTTATTTGTTGACATATGTCTTGTGTCTTGAATCAGTGCCCTGGGGAAGGACCTTAGCTTCAGGATTCAACCGAACTTACACTAATCAGAGGAGGCCCCTGATTCCCCACCAGCCTTGGCCATGTCCCTGGGTAACAGCGAGCGCTACTGATGCTGAGCCAGGCTCACGGGCTCCCTCCGAGGAGAGGGAGCCCAGGCTTGAGGACACATGCTGGGGAGATAACAAATGAACACCATGAGATGTGACAGTGTGCTGCATCCCTGCCGGAGCCTCCTGCATTGGGATGAGCCGGTCCTACAGAGCAGACGTTCACTGCTCTGTATATCTTGTCAATAATTCAAAGCATGGGAAGAGCACAGGAAAGCCCACTGAACTGTCCTGTTTCCAATGGTCCTCTTTCCCAGCCCCTGGTTTATAATGAAAAGTAATGACATGTCTGTTATAAAGGCTGTGAAGGATGCACATGGTACAGCAGTGACTATGGAAAGCCTGGGAGAAGGAGGCTTGCCAAGTGTGCAGTAAGACCTCATAGGACAGGTGAGACATGTTTGGGACAGCATGGATGTGACTGGGAGCCTCCAAAAGTGCCATGCAGTGTGGGTGGAGAAGGATGATTTAGTCCTGGATGCGCTCACAGGGACAGTTCAAATTAACAACCTCATAACAATATTAAAGTGACCAACAGGATTTAGCAGCCAGTATACTTTCAGCCTGCACGTAAGCGCTCCATTTCCCAAAACTCTTAAAAATGTTATCTTTTTGAGATTTTATTTTACCTTACCACAGTAAGGAGTGATTTCTTGACTTCTCCATTACCTCAGTTTTATCTGTCTGTGTTCAACATAACTTAGTCATGTTTACACAGACTTTCACCTTAATGTCAGATACTGTCTTAATTTGTTTACCAGATACCTAGTTTTGCAGTTTATGGACTCCTCAAGGTAACTTTTTCTCTCCCTTTGCCTTTCAATTCCCTGTACCAGTATTTATATTCCCTTTAAAACTTACAGTCTGGTTCTGCAGCCTTTAGAAATCTACCTGACGATCATCTAACAGTTACTTTTTCAATTTTGTGTTTCTGATCCTTATTATAAGCGGATTTTGAGTTAATGTTGCCACAGGCATTATAATACTGCCTGTCTGACTCAACAATCTCAGGTGTGTTAAATGATAAAAAGAAATCACCAGTTTGAGATTTTTTAAAAAATAAAATAATGTCTTTTAGAAGTATCTTTTTTCAAGGATCTCATATTCTTCGAGTTTCTTTAGCACAATCTAATAACTGCATTCTTTCCCCACTGCATTGTAGGCTATTTAAAGTCTAGCATCTCTGAGCAAACAATAGAAAAATATTAGAAAAAACCCTAACCTTTCGAACACTGCTAAGTCTGCACGATCAGCTGTTCTTTTCTTGTTATTCACCTCTGTCTGCCTTTTTTCTTCCAGATTTAATCCTCTGGCTTTACTTTCACTCCTGCAACCAGGAAATGTTCTTTGGTAGTCAGAAAGGAGCGCTGTAAGCCAGAGCTCATAATTATCGGGCGGGCTCACCCAGAGCAGCAGACTGCCGAGGCTGACGTGAGGGGCTCCCACGCTCGGAGTAGCGGGTGCTGGGCTGTGGGAAGCTGGGCTGGCACAGTAGCTCAGTGCTGAATGTGGGAAATGACCCTCCCAGCAGCAGCATTCACTGCCCTCATCTCTCCTGTCCTCGTTCTGTCCAACAGGAGAAGCAAGCTTGATCCGTCATGGCGGTTCCCTGGCTGTCCCATCCCAGCTCCTTTCCGTAGCAGGAAGAACCTAGCCCTGGGTCCTGTTCTTGGTGGGGAGCAATTCAGCTGTTTTTGCTATAACTAATCATGGGATCATTCAGGAGGCCATCGAGCCCAGTCTCCTGCTCACAGCAGGGTCAATGCAGGGTCATTCAGGCCAGGTTGCTCAGGGCTTGGGAGACTTGGGAAATGCAGTGGAGGCGTGGCTGATCATAGTTTAAAAATGAGAGCAAAACACCTTGCACAGTTGTTTATCTTGACATTAGCAAGGCGTCTGACGCCATCTCCTACAAGACTCTCATTGACAAACTGATGAAGAATGAACTAGAGAAATGGAAAACCTAAACTGGTGGTCTCAAAAGGTTATGATCAGCAACTTGAAGTCCAGCTGGAGGCCAGTCACTGGTGATGTGCCCCGGAGGTCAACACTGGGGCCAATAATGTTCATCAATAACATCTTCATTAATAACATGGATGATGGGGTAGAATGCACCCTCAGCAAGTTTGCAGATGATACAAAATTGGGAGGAGTGATTATAGACCAGATGGTTGTGCTGCAGTTCAAAAGGACCTTTGCAGGCTCAAGAAATAGTTTGAGAGGAGTCTCATGAAATCCAACAAAATGAAATGCCAGGTGCTGCCACTGGGAAGGAATAACTCCATGCACCACTACATGCTGGGGACCAACTGTCTGGAAAGCAGTTTTACAGGAAACGACTTGGGGGTCCTGGTGGACAACAAGTTGAACGTGATCCCGCAGTGTGCCCTCTCAGCAAAGATGGCCAACAGTCTCCTGGGCTGGATTAGGCAGAGCATCACCAGCAGGGAGGTGATCCTTCCTCTTTACTCAGCCCTGGTGAGACACATCTGGCGTGCTGGGTCCAGGTCTGGGCCTCCCAGTGCAAGAGAGACAGGGACTTACTGGAGTGAGTCTAGTGAAGGGCTATGAAGACGATTAAGAAACTGGAGCATCTGGCATACGAGTAGAGGCTAAAAGAGCTGGGGTTGTTCAGTCTGGAGGAGAAAAGGCTCAGGAGGATCTGATCAATGTGTACATATGCCTGATGGGAGTGAGTAGAGAAAGCAAAGCCAGGCTTTCCGTGGTGGTGCCCAGTGACAGGACAAGAGGCAATGGGCACAAACTGAAACAGAAAATGGAGTGATCATGCAAAGGTGCACTCTGAACACTAATCGGAAAACTGCAGTCTGGCAGTTAGGCTCAAGAGCAAGAATTAGCATTTTTCGAAGACAGCCATAACCCCATGCTTCATATTCACATATTCATATACACATTATTTTGTTTATGATTTGCCACCTTTCATGTTTCATTTTTTCTGTAACTTATTTGTTGTATCCAGGCTCCACCTTCATAAAACTTCCCCCCACCCCGCCCCCGGCTGTACTCACTGATAAGTGTTTTGTATCAAATAGCAAGTACCAGATATTGCTTATACCAGCTAAAGAAGACTGGTAAATACTTGAGTGCAAAACCAGACATGTAAATAAGGTGCATTTTGTGATCAAACAAAGAAAAAGACATTAATTTGTAAATTAATGTTGTGTTTGATGTGAACCCAATGAAAGGGTCTTAGTGAAGAACCTGTGAGGTCCATACAAACCTGTGAATACTTTTTCAGGTACTCAGGTGTTTGTAATATTTAATATGCGCATCACGTAATTTGATCAATAAGTTGTGATTTTTTTCCTACTAGCAGACTGAAAATCCATAAGAGTGACTTCTGTGCACTACAGCAAATACTGGGGATGTAGTCACAGGCAAATTTAAGCTACTACTATGAGTTTTAATATATAGGATTAAAACTATTCTGATAAATCACTAAAATGTACATAATTTTACTCCAAGCTTTTTGGTGACATTACAGATAAGTGACAGTATCACAGAAGGTATTCAAACACTACATATAATCAAAAGAGAAAGAGCAAGGTAACAAAATTATGCTGAAACAGGATGTTTAACAATTAGCCAGGAAGAAGCCACTTCAATAGTCTGAGTCAGCTAAGGACAGAGCCTCTTCCCATCATCAGTGGAGTAAGTGGGATATGTGAAATTTTCAAGGAGTCAGCTGAGTTATAATGTGTTGAAAAAGTTTATTTGCTATAATTAAAAAAAACCAAACTACATTCTTTTAAAAAAGTAAAAAAGACTTGGTCTTGAAAATTAGGTGTCTTGCTCACCCCCTCACCAGTGGCGAAGCCATCATTTCTCATCATCAGCTCAGATCTAACATGTAGCTTCCCGCTGGAAGAGAAACGGGTTCCACCCCAGGGAGGGAGCCCTCAGCAGGCAGAAGCATCTGGTGGGCCAGAGCGTGGGCTGGGGGAAAGGAGACACGAGTTCGATGGACTGCCATTGGGCCCATGCCGTGGGTTTCTGTCTGCTCTCCCACATTTTGAGCTATGTTATTTTTTTGTTTGGAGCCTTCTGCTGCCGTTGTGGCCCAGGGTAGCTCAGGACAGCAGGAATCCGCTGGAAATGCCAACACCAGAGCCTCAGGGCTCTGCGGAGATGTGAGTTGTTTCACCTTCTGCCAAATGAAAACGTCCTGGAGGACGGGATACTTGCTCCTGCATTTCTGACTGTTTATATCTATTTACAGAAACACTACCAGTAATAAAAAATAATTTGCTTTAAGATAAATGACGTTTGTAGTGGACTGGGTGATGGCACGATGATATTCATGCATCCGATTCCAATCCTCCTTCTCTCTCGAAATACAGGCAAGTCTTCTGCACCTCTTTGTTCTCTGTATCAATCCTTTTGTTCCTCTATATAAATAATATTTAGCACGGATTTTCAGCCTCCAAGACATCTGAAATTGCTCAGTGTGGTGAGGTATATCATCTAACTTAGCTGTCTAAAAGCTATCATCTAGGCTGTAGTTCATGGAGATATAAATATCTCCTAAGAGATGGTTATTCTTTATTTTTATATTCTTTCACTAAGGTGTTGCTTACTGTTGCTTACACTCAAACATTTCAGACTTGCACATGTGAATGAGTGCTTGACTAAGTGTCAGGAATAACATTTATTTCATGGTGGACTGACGTTTTCTGGAAAAGAAGAGTAGTGACAGCAGGGAGCTGTTCCTGTTCTTTTAGGAATTTTTGTGATCTTTCTAAGTCTTATTTTAGGCTTGCTGCTGGAGGTCAGTGATTGGTAGACATTTTCCGAACAAATGAGAAACTGAGAAAGACGGAGAGCTTGAAATAATGTGTCAGAGATAATAGGGATAATTTATTTCTTGATAGTAGAAAGATAGAAATTGATCCTTTTTCAACACTGAAAAAAGTTTAGTTTGCGGTTTTCAAGAAAAGATTTTTTTCCTGCCACTTGCTTCGTGCTGAACAACCAGTTCTAATAAGGAACTCTCACTATTTGCATCTTTATGATTATTTCAGAAACACTAGCTCATTTGTTCTTAATAATGTTACTGAAAAATACCAGTAATTATATAATGGCTGTAGAAATCACATTTTAGGTAAATGAAGAGAAATGATTTTTTTTATTATAACTCTCCAATTTATATGTAATTACCAGCTATAAAAGAACCTTCCTGGTATGCATAATGACCACCTTTTGTCCTTGCATGAAAAGTCGAGGTGTTTTCATTCAAGGTTTTGTTCTCTTCAGCTTATTCCTGGCTGGTTGGGGAGACAGAGGCAGCTGTTTTTATGACAAGTCACACAGCCCTTCCCCAGACTATTGAAAGTGTTGGTTTGAAAACCAGCTGGGTGTATTCTTAGTCTGTCAAGCCCAGGCCACAGAAACAAGAATCCTGGGCAAGCCAGTTGAAATGTGTCATTGTTAAAAAGGAGTCGTTCTTGATGTTTTTTAATGTTAATAGAAACTAGCAATTATTAATTACCTGTAACTGCTATGATTTAAGAGTAATACAATAGAAAACATGCAGACAACATAAAGCAACACGCGTTGTTTTTCCTTTTACTTTGGGCTCCACTGGAGATGTGATGCTCTACCGTCTTTTGTGTAAGCATATGTAAAATTCTGAAAGAAAAAGATGCAGGACTACTCTTGCTGTCTCAGTTGTTACGACTAGTAACTGTAAGCCAGAGTAGAATTTGTAATCGGAATGAAATATACTTTTGTTTTTTGGACAGAAGGAAAAAGATTACTGTCTGCGTAACACCACCACCACCTTTCTGATAGAAGTGTGTCAGTTAATTGACAGGGGAGGATATACTTTTGGCCTTTGTATTTCATTTGGACTGGAGGAGTATTGCTAGAGATGGGAAGTGTAAAAAAGAGGTGGTTGCTGTAGATGATACCATCACGGACTGCAGCAAGACTGTAATTACTGGGACAGAAGAAAAATGCTGGACATAAATCTTGTGGAGATATGAGAGCTGGTGCTTGACAGCAGCCTGGATACGCAGTCCCAAGGTGGCAGATCCTCAGGTGATTGAACCCGAATGACGGATAGGAGAGTTCCTGAATAGCAGTCTTCATAGCCTACAGCAATTTTATATACTTGACCCATATCGTGTGAGAATGCTCAGAAACAGCAGTCTCTTTATCATCACTTTTGTGATGGCATGATATTATAGGTACAGTGAATGACTGGTACCAAAAAGACACCTGCATCTGTCAGCCTGTCATGAATCTAACGGCAACTGAGATGAAGTGGCTGCAGAATTCAGTACACATAGAACTGGAAGAAATATTGCTGTCAAGAATGCCCCATATTCTCCTTCAAAAAATAAGGAACTGGACAGACATTTTCCATGCTTCAGTGTCTATCACAGGTTTGATTCTGTTTTGGCAGAGACATTCCCAAGAAGATGGCCAAGAGGAAAAAAGGGTCTTGCTGGAGTGTTATTTTTTCAAAATTTTAAATAAGTCATGTTTTTAATTAGGAACATGGGTGAGCAAATAATTCTGAAGCTTTACTTGGCTATTCTGCTGTTCTCATGAAAATGTCCCCAGATTTGGGCTCTGAAAATTGCCCTTTGAATTGCATAGTCTTTGTTTTGTGCAGTGTGCTTTTTGAACAGTACGCAGTCTGGGCAGTGATAGGTCTGTGCTTCATCAGCACAGACTTCTTGTGTTATGCCTGGCCAGACAAGTGAAACGAGTAGGTGCAAGAAAGTGGAGTTTCAGTTGCATAAGCAGCAATAAATTCTGAATGTTGTAATATCGAACATTTGATTTTGGGTCCTGAACTGTCTTCATACAGGTATGGATTTATAGATTTTGAACTTCTGTTTCAGGACATTTTTCCAAAAGATTAAATCTAGTCCCAGATCTGAAACACTGTGGTCTGAAAGGTGGAATGAAACCTTTTGTGAGCAGCACAACAGGTAAGAGTCTGGTTCCCCATGTATTTGTACACTCTTCCTTTCTCTGAGCGTCCCCATGCTCTCAACTCCCCTGCAATATTTTTACTTTCACTCTTATTCTCTAAACATCTTTATGACACCTTCTGCATGTCCCCCGTCATTCCCCTTTGCACTGAAGCCTTTCCTTCAGCGGAGGCACGCTGCCCACGCAGAGGTGTCTGTCCCCGAGGAGCCAAGTCACACTCTGGCCCTCCCTGACTAAACCTGATCTTGCCTAAACCTCTGCTGACAGTAGTGAGAGCCGGGGCATAAGTACACACCCATGTGGAGATGTCTCCGTGTACGTCTCGGTCTGGAGCTGAGTCTTTCTAGCAGCTAAAATGAGCTAACATTAGAGGGAAGGTTAAACCAGTAACCACGTGAGTGGAACGGTGGTTCCTTGTAAGCATGGGTCCACATTTACATTTTGCTGCAAAAGCAGTCCCTGCTTCAGATAGCTCCTTTTAGCTCTAAAGTGGGTTCGGTGAGGAAACGCGAGTTAGTGCAATGGTTTGACATGTACTTGGCAAAGGCATTTTATGTGGAATCAAATCTGTAAGGTATGGAAATACATCAGCTGATGGTGCTGGGTTGCTTGTTTGGCTACTGATGAAATCACCTTTGTTCAGGTTAAAGCTAAAAACCTATTCATCTGTTCACCAAAATTTATGGGCAAACAAGCCTGCCATATCAGATATTGTAATAAGAGTCACTAAATCTTTAGCAATCCTACTTCAGATCTAATTAAAAATCTCTCTTGTTTGCAGCAATCCACATGTTTTATTCAGTTATTGCTTAAGAAAGTGGACTATGTAATGATCAGGGGATTTACAGGACATAATTTATTTCTAGTGATAATGTATATTTACCTAGCAAGTAGCAGAATTTTCTCCTTCCAAATGAGCTACATTTATTATCTTGATAAATGTGTAAAGATAATTATTTGAGGGAACAATGCTTTGATATGACAGAACCTGTGACAGCAAAAATGCCACTCAACTTCAACTGGAAAAAAACAACCTCTTAACATTTCCATTTACTTGATTCCAAAGTTCAGTGTAAACCCACCTGTCTCTAGCCCATTGTTGTGGTTTAACCCCAGTTGGCAACTAAGCACCACACAGCCGCCCGCTTACCCTCCCCCTGGTGGGATCGGGGAGAGAATCTGAAAAAAAAAGTAAAACCCGTGGGTTGAGATAAAGACATTTTAATAGGACAGCAGAGGAAGAGAAAATAATAATAATAGTAATAATGATAAAAGAATGTACAAAACAAGTGGTGCACAATGCAATTGCTCACCACCCACTGACTGATGCCCAGCCAGTCCCTGAGCAGCGATCGCTGCCCCATGGCCAACTCCCCCCAGTTTCTATACTGAGCATGATGTCATATGGTATGGAATAGCCCTTTGGCCAGTTTCTGCATCAATTTCTGTAAGTATTTTTTTTTTAATCTCTAGGAAGACTTACAGCATATTGCAATATCAGTCTGGATAAATCTGACACTTCCATGACACCTCTATGTATATTATCAAGCATGTTATCTGTTCAGTGACTCCTTAAGTTCCACTTCTTAAAAATAGAAAGACATCTTTCTTTGTCGCTTTCTTTTAGCCTCTCTCCAGTCTCTTTGCAGAAAAATGTGTTTACCTTAAAGGACCTTTGGCCATTTTTATTAATAAGCACATGCGTATATATTTTTGTGAAGAACCTTAATGGGAGAAAACTAAGCCAAAGAAACTTAAGTATTATTCTTGTCTTTTCAGTGCTGAGTTCTAGGAGTTCTTTCTCCTGCACTATAAGCTTCAGGCTCATAGTTGAAAGTTTCAGTATTTAGAAAATATACAGAATTTTTTTTTTGTGAAGGAAGAAGCTATATGTGTGAGGCTAGGTTTGGTCTTATGGTGGGTCTCAGATAGCATGAGGAAGATTTTCTCTCTTAAAAGCATGCAGTGGTCAGTCTGGGAGGCAATGGTTGAGTGGGTCACAGTTTGGCTTTTCATAGCTTTGGGGAGTCCAAAAAAATGCCAGATTCCCAGAGGATGCATCACACTGTTGTGGTGGATGGTCCAGACAAGACAAGGTCTCCATAGTGCTTTTCTGTTCTTAGCACTGTCAGCATCATCTTGCTTATATTTATATCTTTGCTTCTCAATTACCTGCAAGGTATTGAGAAAGCTGCAGAATGGTGTGGTTAACACACAATATAAAAGTGATAATGTGTAAATGCATGTGTTGTCTCCCTACTGTTACAGACTGTTGTCTCACCATCTCCCTCAAAGGCTTCATATCGATGCTGCTGCATATGAAAGAGAGAGCCCTGTCCTGAAGGAATCTGCAGGTTTTGCCACCGTAGCCTGTAGTGAGCCTCTGTGCTGAATGTGAGAGGGAAACATGACGACTTCTTTATTCCACCCTGAAGTCTTTGGAGATGGGACAGAAATATTTGGTTATCACCAAATACCGAAAACACCAGAACATAACACAGCTAAATAGGGTTAAAATAATACTTTCTTTTCATCCCACAGAGACACTTGCATTATTGACCATCAATAGCAAGTGAATGGTGAATTTAATACATGGTAACTCATGCTAAAGCCTACAGGTAAATGAGTGTCTCATTTGTAATAAACGGCTTTCTATTTAGTATACTGGAGTTGTTCCAAGGACATCTTTTCATAGGAGAAGCAGATGCAGATGAAGTTTTGCACAATTTAGGCTGTATTTTTTTTATAAAACATTTAATTAGCAGGCATGAACACAGCCAGACACTTGAAATGGCACTAAAACAATTGTTTGATATTAAACAGCACACACATTCAACTTGTGAATGCAGTTATACTGAAAAGCTTGAAAATATCAACAAATCGTGGTGTGTTTAAAAAAGAAGTTTTAATTTTCTTCCAAGGTTTTTTCTTACAGAAGTTGAAAGCTGGGGGGAAAAAAGTTCAAATCGACACAAAAAAATAAAAGAAAAGGAAAGAAAGAGAAAAGATTGTTTCTCTAAATGCCAAGAGCTTATTAATGCTTCTTTCACAGATCAGAAAAAGAATTGTGACCCATATTTTAAATGCCGTATTGAACTGCTGTGCTCTTACCTGGAAAAGTTTGCTCACTTCATTGTGGGAGAGTAGGACTCTGGATCATCTTGTTAAAAATTTGAATACAACAAAAGAACCTAAATAGTATTTAAAGCAAGAGGTTGGTAAAAAGAACAAGGAAACTCAGCTTTACGGTCATTTTTGCAAGTGGCTGGGTGCTTAGGGCCACTTCCAACAGAGGACTGCAAAAGCAACTGCTAGTTTTTCTGAACTGTACTATTGATTGCATTGAGACCACCTGAATGATTAAGACAGGAGCATGTCCCAAAGAGTCTTGATGCTTTGGGATAAAGCTCAAAGTGTCCTTTGAAGATATTTGTCAGTAGTGCCCTGAGGTGTAGCATTCTGGATGAATCAAGGCAGAATTCAGAAGAAAACCTTGATTGCATCACCTAAAAATATTGACTTCACAGTTTTCTACCATCCATTAGCCATCATTTCATCAGTCTTTGTCTGGAGTACTCTTATATCCACATACCCTTTATAGACATCATTCCTCACCAAGAAAATGACAACATGCAGATGACGGCATAAAAAATACCTACTCCCACAGAATCAAAGTTTTTCCAAAACATGCCGAAAAATTTGTAATTTGCAGCTGAGATCTCAGACAACATTGTGAGAGCCTTAGATTTGCTCTGGAAAAGCTGTTAGTCTTACCAAACTAAAGAGCACCAGTCACCCTTAAAGAATACCTCTGGATGAATAAGTTGGTGTGGGATAATAGCTGGAGGTGACTTAGAAATTAAACTTATATTCACACTTTTAGGTAAGGTACAGCATTGAAGAAGATTCCCGGGTGGAACGCGGCTGACATGCAAGGCCATTCCATGGGAGTTCCCTAGGCCTGTAACCTTAGACGTCGGTGACGCCAGGGGAGCTTGGTGTACTGACTCTAAGAGGTACTGTTCGGAGGGTGGAGCGGTGTGGAGACGCCGCGGCCAGGCTCTGCAATTAAATGGGAACTCAAAGGTATTGTGTGTGACCAGTAAGCTGCACGTTTGCTATCCTGGGCCAACAAACAGTCTGTCATGTTTCTGACAAAGTGCTGTCCTTTGATGAACTTTGCTCATTATAACATCATTATAATACCAAAACACACCTCCATCCCAAAAGCTACCCGCCTCCGAGGTGCGACCACCCCTCACTGAGCTTGCGCTTTGAATTTCTCCTAGCCTATACCTTTAAAAGCGAAGCGAGAAGACTTTACAGCAATCCTAAACAAAGATGTATGACTAGAGTCACTCAAGCTCCACCCGAAAGGTGAAAGATAGTATAAAATGGCTTAAGAGAAAGAGAATGTTAGGGAAGACACCATCACGTACCACTCTGACGTCTGGGATCAGTCGACGGGCTGAGCCTCTCTTCCCCCCCATCGGGACGCCTTTGGGTAAGAGTCGAACACTTGGTTATTCCAAGTGACTCCCTGGGAAACTTAGAAATCTCTCTAGAGTTGCTTTATCGTCTTTAACGTGTTTATAGCCGGCAGTGTCACTCATACTCTTGGTATTTGCACGTGCTTTGCAGACAGTAAATTTATCACCGGTAATCCAAAGAATCTGTGTATCTGTTGCTCTAATAAACTGCACTCTTTATTAATGCGGCCGTGATAGTTCATGCAACACGACTAGACTGGGGGTGCAGCGCGTTTAAATTAACGCTGTCGCCTTTACTCTGATGAATGGCTGCATATACAGTCCTTAGAAAATAACTGTTGACCAAGTCTGGGACTAGGACTGGATTTAGCTGCACCTAGACTCCTCTCTGAGAAGGAGTTTAGAAAGCAAGGGGGTCCTGTCTGAACCCCATGACTCAACGGGAGGGATCCCCCCCCTCAGCCACTCCTCAGACTCCTACACGACAGTAACTCTTAACGCAACAGTTGGGTCTCTAACTGTGCCACCTGTCTACAACATAAAAAGCACCCTTTCGTTAAGTCATATATTCCTAGTAATCATGTACCATCATATACGGGATTTCTGTAGAAAGTCTTTTACACGATTACAGCCCGTACTATGAGAAGACTATGTCCTGAAATACATTTTTCCAACACCTCTTCTGTCATCTTTGGCACATCTCTTAATCTCACCAAACTTGTAAAATCAAGAAGGAATTTCTTGCAAATCAGCAAGTACTGAATGAATCTGTCCATGGCAGAATCATGAGATCCAAAACAAGAAATATTTGTGTACAAGACTTCCATAACTACTGTGGTAAATGTATCTCGCAAGGGAATCACCAGAATCCAGGAGTATATCACTCATATAACATTCCCATCAAATATGTCAAATACTTTTACAGAAATTAATCACAACAAACAGGAATTAATTAATACAGATAGCTGAGAAACAACCAGTTACTGAGAAATGACTTTCATGAAACAGCAATTGCATCTTTGACATTTTAGTCCTGATTTTCAAGGAAGACTTATACAATTCCTTCAAAACACAAGTCTGGAAAAAAAAAATATATATTTTCAGCTGGATTCTGGACATCACAGACAAGATAAAAAGAAGAATTATAGGATAAGTTAATATTGCAATTTATAGAGCTGGAAAGAATGAAAAAGCTGGAAAGAATGATGACTGTTGGTGTGCATGTAATTCTAGAAACACAAAGAGCAAAGACTGCTTGAGAACAATTTGTCTGAGTTTGACATAATCCTTTTAACCAGTTAGGCAAGTAGACAGGCAATGGAAGTTGTTACCTGTGGGGGAGGGTGGGGATGTTATCAAGAGGAGAGAAAATGAACTTGATATCCTCTGTGTGACGGTCTCATGGACATGGAATTAGATAGTTATTTGCCACTTGTAAAAGATTAGTGTTAGGCAGCTTATGGGTAAGATTATAAATGCTCTATAAAACATGACTCTTTCCTGGTATGTTTTGAAATAACCATACAATAGAAAGAAGAAACAAACTCTATCCATGGTAGACAAAAAAGAATCCCGTATACGCCATCTAATAGCTGAGCTATGTTTTAGACCAAGTGAATAATATAATTAGTATTTTAGGTAGTAGAGATGAAAAGTTGAGATAAAAACAAATAAGGAAAGCAGGACCTTCAATTTCAACTACGTATTTTTAAAACCTGCTAGTGAACTGTGCTTTCCAGGTTCTACTTTTATAATGTGCACATATACAACCATAGTCTGGTCGTGGCCATGCACGGAAGGGGCGGTGGGAGGCACCAGCCCTGGATCACAGTATGGAGGAGAGCACAGCAGAGCCTGTGTGAAACCACACAGCGTGGGATTTTGAAAACAAAGCACTCATGTGGCAAAATAAAGGATTTAGAAGAGAATAGTTCATGCACATATTAGAGTGAGAAATTAGCATATGTAGTACCATTTTCACACTCAACCCATGGGTTTTAGAAAGAGCCAATTATTGCTAGCACCTGCTTTGGATAGCAGTTTTGTTTCAGCTGGCCAAGAGGTCACGCGAATGAGTCAGAAAACTTATGATTCCCTTTGTGCAGCCTGGCCCAATGAGATGGTGGTTGCCCGCTGGTTAAGGTGAGGGATGAAGCAGAAGAGTTTTGGAGAGGCCATTGGGGATGCTTGGGAGTGCATTGCGTAAGGGAACGAGGAAGTGTCAGTTCGATCTGCTGAGCCTGGAGAAGACAGCTCCGGCCACGGTCAGGGGCGTGTGTTAACTTGCAGGTGGAGGGAACAATGCCCCACCCAGTCTCCAGGTGAGGATTCTTCTTCCACACCTCTTATTTGCTGATTTGGAATACAGCTGTATCTTGTGGTTTAACCCAGCAGGCAGCTAAACACTACACAGCTGTTCGCTCACTCCCCCGCAGTGGGATGGGGGAGAAGAATCGGAAAAAAGGTAAAACTCGTGGGTTAAGATAAAGACAGAAAAGGACATTTAACAGGACAGAAAAGGAAGGGAAAATAATAATAATGATAAAAGAATATACAAAACAAGTGATGCACAATGCAATTGCTCACCACCAGCTGACTGATGCCCAGCCAGTTCCCAAGCAGTGGCCGTGCCCCCCCACCGACTCCCCCCAGTTTTTTTGTTCAGCTTGATGTCGTATGATATGGAATAGCCCTTTGGCCAGTTTGGGTCAGCTGTCCTCGCTGTGTCCCCTCCCAGCTTCTTGTGCATCTCCAGCCTCCTCGCTGGCAGGGCAGTATGAGAAGCTGAAAAGTCCTTACCTTAGTGCAAGCACTGCTCAGCAACAACTAAAACATCAGTGTGTTATCAATATTATTCTCATCCTAAATCCAAAACACAGCACTATACCAGCTACTAGGAAGAAAATTAACTCTATCCCAGCCGGAACCAGGACACTGTACCGGGGGTTATGCAGTTTAGTTCCAGACACTGTCAGAGCACTGCTACATCAGCCTGACCTTTGCTTTTACCCACCTTAATCCCACTTAAGCTGCTGGCTCACATTCAGGCTGTTTGTTTCTTACAACACAGTAGGTCGGTATTGTGTAGAAGCTGTCCCTGAAATCGTGCCTCCTCCTGACTTCACCAAGAGTGAGGCTGCTTATCAAAAGTGACCTTCGCATGTGGCCTTATTTTCACTTCCACAGTGTCTGAACTCTGAATAAACCTTAGTCATATTCACTTGAGTAAGAACGTTTCAGCACAGAAAATTCAGCTAGTGTCACTCAAGACATCTCTTTTGCTCTCGGTCATGTTTTTCCTGTTGCAGGATTTGAGATTGCAAAGGTTTCCAGCAGGACAAAAAAGGTAATTGGCGTAGACCTCCTGCCCCTCAAAAGAAAGACTGCAAATGGGCAACGAGGGAATAACAACATCCTGATTACAGGAGAAATGTCTTTTGAAATGATAAAGTGGAAAAGATTGGCTATGTCTGCACCAGTAAACCAAACAGGGCCAGGGTAGATGGCCAGCTGCTGTGTTGCAAACATCTGTACTGTATTTTTAGTGTGGCCCGTGGCAAGGCTGCTCTCTTGTTCTAGACACCTGGAGAGGGGCAAAGAAGTTTCACGCTGAGCAGCCTGCTGTGATTCACCGGGCAGCATTGCTTGGTCTGAGCAGACCCCGACAGCCATTGCCACCCTGGGCTACCATGGAGACACAGGAAGACCAGGACCCATCAAGTATGGGAGAGTTCCTCTACCTGCAAAGGAGAAGGAGGCAATACACGCAAGGTGGTGTCTGAAGGCTGGCACACCCTATAATGTCACAACATATATTTGTTCATTTTCAAATACATACCAGTTCACTAGTTACCTTGAATATTTCCTGCATATTGTAGCTAAGTTTTGGACAAATATTGCCATTTTAAAGTTGCCATGCCGCTTAGCCCCCTTCATTACCTAACCTTGCTCTGTTCTACCTGAGGTCAATAACTCCATTTTGCACAGGAAAGTTGATTTGTCAAATAATTTAATCACCTCTTTGTATAATGATAGAGTAAAATTGGCAGAGGAAGCTTGTTATCAATCTGGGGTACTGGTAAGCAGTAATTATGTGTAATGAGGCTTTTGTCTTGCAGCATTCTGAAGATCATCTTGAACTCCTCCTCGCGCTTCAGCAAAGGGACTGTCGTGTTGAATTTTCCTTTAACGTTTTCCCCACTCCCTGAAAAGAAATTATAGGTTGTTATAGGGAAGCTCATTTGAAGCCTCAATTTTCTTGAGTATCCTGCTCTTGTGGGAGTACCAGGTGTGCTCAGAGACTGTGGCCTTCAGGTTCAAACTCAACTGGCATTCTACAAGTCTTTGATTTTTTTTCCCTTCTGCTGAAGAGGCAGTGGTTGTCTTGACAGCAGGAACAAAGCTTCATCCTTGTACTTTGATATGTAGCAAGGTTAAAATAAAACCAAAATGGGCTTTTGAGAAACTGAATATTTTTTAAGACAAAGGTTGTAGTAAAGGCTCTGTGCTGACAAGATATATTAAAAATTGTTGATTGTCTTCAGGGCATTTTATTAGACTGCTCACTGTCGCATATGAAGATGCCACCCATAAAAATATATGCTCTGCAAGGTGATTTGTGAGGTAGAACACACCCTGAACTCCAAATGATTTTATGCTCTCAGAATTGTATCCCAAAGGAAGATAGAAAAGCACTCAACAAATTTGTTTTGCTGAAGAGGGACAAATACTGAAAAATAACATGATTGTATTAAAACCACTAAAAGGAGTACTGGAGTGCTGAAGAGGCAAAACAAGCTATTGAAAGAGAAAATAAACATTTTGCCTTTCACTGTTTCTTAGAAATTCCTACATCAATGATTTCTGTAATGTTGGCCAGATTTGCAGGGACTCATGTTCAGCTATTCTGTATTGATAAGAAGGTCAGCATAACATTGTAGGAAGCATTAAATCTGTTTATGACACTGGAGTTTTGAGCTTTTTAACAAAATTGTAACATGACCTGTTTTCTCAAATTAAAACATATTTGACTCTACAGTGAAGCTGTATTTGTATACAAAAACTTCTGGTGAAGGCAGGAGTTAGATATTCATCATGTTCATTTGGCCTTATGAACTCTTGTTGCCACACTGTATATAAACTATAATTTTCTACTTAGCATAGTTGTATACATATCTGAGTAATTATTTTGGTAACTGTAGCTTTTTTTTTTTTCTTTTTCCTTTTTTCCCCCCATACTATTGTAGGCACTTCAGGAAAATAAAAATACAATAAATGAACTAATAGTGAAAAGAACTAGCCAAGAAGCTCATACACATCTCAGGTGAACTACTGTGAGAATAAAATAACAATATGTTTGTATTAGACTAATTTCTCTATCATGCAACTGAAAAGGAAATCCAAGAGGTAGAAGTCCATATTCACATTCAGATCTGCATTTGTTAGTACTCAATGAATAGCTTTTCTATTATTTATTTAGTTCTATTACATATACAGGGACTGTACCAAGTCATATCTTAGAAATATGCACCTGATCATCCTTATATTATTACATCAATTTCAAATGCTATGATCTGTATGTGATCTGCAAAAAGATTTGCTTTACAAGACAGAATATTAGCATTAATTTCTAGTGCAACAGGCTTGCATTTAATATTAGTTTCTCTAAAAATAGCAAAAATTATATAATGGAGTCTCAAATACTGACAGTTGCTGGAATATTGGCAGAGGTTAGTAACTAAATGGTAGAGGAAACTGGTTGTGTTTTGCAGGTCTGTAAGCAAATGAGGTAAAACAGAGGTAAAAGCTTTGTTCCAAGCTGAAAATAGCAAATAGCTGTAGTAGGGTCAAGTTGCTGAAATTGTTGGTCCCTCCATTTGAGATGACCGTGGGAGGTCAGTGCACTCCTGAAGGGGAGGTCCGTGGCGGCCGGTCTCCAAACCTCCTCTCAGTGATGGTGAGGCACCAGCGTTCGCCGAAGCAGTGAACGGTGGGAGAGGCGGCCCTGGCGAGAGCAGCCAACGATGATGAGATGAAGGAGGACCGACTAACGCTACCCCGAATGTTGTCCAGCTGCGTATGTCAAAACATAGCACGACAGAGAGCTCAGAAGCCGCAGATTAATATTTCCACCAACTTACTTTCTAATGAAATAGAAGGATATTTTCTAACCTTTCTGATGACTGCAGGGAAATTGGAAAGCCCCACTGATTTCTGCCAGAAACATTGAACACAATGCCAGCATCTTGCCATACCTGTATCTTTGGATTGCTCTTCTTGTAATAGGGAAAATCGTTATTGATAGGCAAAAATGAAACATGTTCCATGGCTGTGCCAGGGACCTGCAATTTTAAGAACGTGACTCCAACCAAATTGCCCTCTTCATAAGACCAGTTGTCAAGATGTAGGTCCAAGGTGCTACCTATAAATGTGACAAAACCAAAAACCACTGCAAAAGATTACTTTTCACCTTTTCACTGGAGTATTATGCTAGCAGATTAATTATGACAAAATGTGAGAAAATGCTTCCTCAAAATGTGAGTTTACTAATCTAAGCGGAAGCCGGAGCTGAAAAGCACAGTGCAACCAAAAGGAAGAATGATTTTTAATGACTGTTGTAGAATAAGCAAAGAGGTTATGAATTGCAAAGGAGCATCTGACATTTCTGAGTAGATGATGTTAGAAAAGTTTTGGATAGGGAGGCAAAAAGTCTTGCAGGGAATTTAAATTCACAGGTGATATTTCTGGTTCACCTGTTTTAAAATAAGATTTAACTAATTCCTAGTGTGGTTTTAGTGGTCACAGGATGTTACTGAAAACAAATTGAGTCTGATGCTCGTGTAAAACTTTACCATCTCTACAGTCATATGAATAAAACTTGTAAGTGGTGTTGCTGAGAGCACAGAGTTCTTGGTTCTTGGAAATTCAGCGACCGGATACTGTAGATTTACATTCTTGCTGTGTAAGAAGAGATTTGCAACACATTATACTGTGAACTGTAGCTCTACACAGACCTGCATGCAGCTGTTTGTGTAGGAAAGTTTGCTGTCACTGGCAGTTTTCTGCTCATTTGCAAATTGCTCAAAGAAGCTGATACTTGACTTTATGGGAGGGATGGGGACATGAGCCCACTAAGCAATGTTACTCATTGTTTCAGTTATACTTTCCTTTTTATACTTACTGAAAAGCTTGTCTCATGCTTACAAATGAATTTTAATAGCACATTTAAATGGAAAATGAAAATGAAAGACTTACAGTGTTATCCTGAGCCTCTATAGAGCAGAATTTTCCCCATGCGTACCTGTGTAGCGATGGGTCTGTGTTCTACCTTGCACGTTAGAAAACTTGCAAGCCAAATTCAGGGCCTTTCTTCATTTATTTGCCACACAGGCCAAAGTAAAAGAACAAATAAGAAAGGTGACTCTTTAGATCCCTTGCTGATCTTCTATTAAAACAAAATGAGCATGCAGGAAAATACAAACTTTAATCTGTATTTAGAAATTAGCATACTGGATGTGCAATACCTTAGAAAGAAGATTATATCTTGGAATCCCATCCATTTATCACCTGCTGAAACAAGTATAACTGCTTAGTAGAAGCTAGATTATTTTCTATTAAATGGAATTTCAGTCCATAACTGCAGCTTAATCAGTGCAGTATATAATTTATTTTCATTAGGCTCTATCAGTCTCCTGGGAGACAAGGGTTTAAGGAAATTCAGCAGTTGCAGGATCAGCCATCAATTTTTCTTTCTGACCTGTATTTTTAGACTTGTAATTTATATTATTTCAAGCAGTTTCTCTTTATGTGCCCTCATTGTAACTGCATATAATTATCTTAAAGAACATTAAGAGGAAATATCAGAAATCAGAATATATTTCTTGCATGGTCCAGAAAGAACTGGGTCACAATACTATAGCACAGCTTTTTCTTGTAGATGGCCTTGTATATTTTTCATGTAATTATTTGAAAACCCACAACACTAATTTAATGTATTAGTAACCAAAAATGAACTTGTTTTACACTAATATATAATTAGCACCTAAAGATCAAGACCAGATAAACTGCTTAGAAATGTACAATTGCACAAAAAAATTAATATACATAAGAACATGTCTGTGGATACTCTTCATCCAGTAACAAAATGTACTAAGGCTCTGGATTCAGGTGTAATGCCAGTAGCAGCCAGAATCTGGAATTATTGTCATATGTTTCATCAAAGTAGTAAAATAGTGCAGGTATTCATACAAGATTTATAACTAAGATTTTTGTTTCCTCTGAAGAAGAACTCACTATAGCAAAAAGCATACTGCCTCTTTCCGTGAAACATGTTTTCGTCTTTCTTGGCATCTTTGAAAGATGCCAGCCATGGGACACTGACCTGCGGGGGACTCGTCAGCTCCGATGTTTACACAAATGGTTGTCGTGGTGGGAGGGCAGTGGGTGCAGCTCTCAGAGCTCAGAGCGTGAGCCTCCCACTTGGCTGGATGGCAGCAGTTGCCAGCCGGCTGTGCTGCGTGGGGCTGGGCTGGGAGGCCAGCTGTGCCCATGCTGCCAGCTGTGCCCATGCTGCCAGCTGTGCCTGTGCTCTGGGGCAGTGGGTGGCTGAAACCACAACTCTTTCTCTCTGCTAGCCTCATGAGCTGCCTGTCTCTAGTATGCTGGGATGAGGGCTGTTTTTAACTCCTACTTTTATGGAGTTCCTCTCATTCCCCTCTAGGGTCAGACTCTTGAAGTCGCTATTTTCACTTCTTCCACCTGGCCTTTTTGCTTGGGCATTGCCTGCTGTTAAATACCCAGCGTTACCTTACTGTCCTCCTTCTTTAACATTCTCGAGCCATAGGAGCTTAACTCCTCCGGTGGTAACTTGTTCAGCGTTGGCCGAGTTGTGGGGCGACTTCTAAAGCCCTTGCCAGCAGCTAGACACCACGCTGAATGAGGCTGCTGCCATCGTGCTGGCTAACAGCGCGGCAGAGCCTTAGCCCATCTCTCCATCTGCTTGTCGGGCCTTTCCTTGGGCAAAAGCGTGCCAAACGCAGCTCTTTCTGTAGCTCAGCAGTAGATGGCTCAGCCATTGCCGTTACTTCCACCACTTGGCACTGAGTTATGCCACAACTGCAGCACTCCCATGACAGGTTTGCTTTAATTGCTTCCAGTGCAGTATAATAAGCACGTACGTGAATAAGTGAACAGTTGCCGTTTGGCATCAATCTTTATTTTAACTTTTTTTGTCTGTATTCTCTTGCTAGACACCAGGACAGGCAGGCAGACATCTTCTCTGCTCCTCTATGACTGCCATTGGAGGCTAGCTTGCCTGTGAAAGATATTTATTTTCACTAGAGCTCTGAGAAAGTGATAATGGGCCAAATTCTCTCACTTTCCCACTCATTTGAAGTGATAATAACTCCACTGGAAACAAAATAGTTATTGTGGCTGCAGGTGAATGTAAGAGGAGGGATGTTGAGGGTCTTCGTCTGTCCGTATGGAAGCACTGAGGCATGTTTGATTTCTCCAAACAGACAAGTAAAGACAAAATGAGGGGAAATGCTTTAACTTGGTTGCTGTTTTGGCTGTATGTTAGTGATACAGCATGCAACACAGGTTTTCCTTAGGAGTGAATGTGCCTTCCATCCACAGCTGGGGGCAAGTGGAGCACACCTGAGGGAATCAAGGACAAAGCTGTGTGTAGGATGCTATCCCAAGTACCCTATTGCAGACTGAATGCAGGGTACCTCTAGAAGAAAGAGAGCAAATAATTTCCAAGATTGTCTAAGTATGTGCTTTTAACATGCGTGCAAGGTGTTGTACAAGGCAGTCCGTAATGGCTTGGCAGGCTCAGTTCTGAGCAATTGAAGAAGATGCCCTTGTCAGATGGTGCCACGGAGGACTCCTGCTTGCCACCAGCAGACAGACAGGGTGTGCCAGGCCTTCCTGCTAGCAAGGAAGGGGAAAATACTTTTATGCACAACCAACAGGCTGGTTAACCTTTGCAGGGAATGGGTGGAAAGTTTTGCCAGAGGTCGTCCTCCTTTGTGGCAGCATGTGGAGATCACCTGCCAGCTGAGATGTGCGGGGCTCCCCAGACAGCGGGGATATCACAGTACCTGGGGGGAGTGTGGGGGCAACACATATCTAGGTACCTGTGCCTGAGGTAGTTGCAATAGGCTCCCTTTGTAACTGATGGAGGCACTCTTAGCATACAATCCTCTGACCTATTTTCTATTTTAAGGTGAGATGTAACTTAGAAGTGCCCATTCATTGCAGTGGGTTATACAGTTTGGACGACTACCTGGGATGTGGATGTTTAGAGATGTAGAGGTCTCAGGTTAGTGGACACGAGACCATGCTAAGGTGCCTAATTGTTTCCTCAATTTTAAGTCCCTCCATAATTTTAATTCATTTTTAGTCCCCCTGTAAATTCTAGCTCTATGCTATGGGAGCCAAAGGGGACCTGCCTCCTATATGTAAATCAGTGGTTTTGGGGGACACCAGTTACATTGCAGCCTCTCTGAATGTATTTCTTAGCTGACACCCCCCAGGTTCTCGAAATGCTAGGGGACCACATGAGGAACAAACCAGCAAACCTATCCACCCTGCCCAACTTACAGTAGGGAAAACTCTGCTCATTCTCACCCATACCTCCCCCACCACCCCAAAAGGCTGTCAGCATGCAATGCCCACGGGAGATTATAACTCCAAGAGTTTCCGCTATCAATCTCAGCAGATGAAACTGCTGATTCTGGCACAAGGAAAAGCCCCAGCTGGTAAGAAGAGGCTTATATACCATTCCCTATATCTGGAGGGGCTTTACCTGAGCCTTACTGAGCAGCCACAAGTATAGACATAGTCTCTTCCTGCTCCTCATTTCTCTTCCCACCACTCTGTAAAGTCACATGGGGAAAAAAAGGCAGGAGGAGGGGGCTCTTTTCTGCAGAAGGACCTCCCCCCGGTTCTGCACATGAGGTCTCGGGATGTGAATGTGACCAGCCTAATTTTCCTTTGTGCTGTTAAAGATTACCGTGTTGCTCAAAAATTGTGGCGTGTAAAAATGAGTATGTTAATTGTGAACTACACTGGACACATATTCCTTTAATCATTACGTCTCCCATATCTGTATGAAAATCGTTAATAGAAAAAGGCTTTGCAATTATGTAGCTACTTTCTCTGTGAGTGTTCTTGTGTTCTTGAAAAACTTTGCTAATTTCTCAGTGGTATATTCATAAGAAAGAGAATAGAACAGAAGACTTTTAGCTGGAGCCTATTATGTGTTTTTCCATCTGTTTGTGGTGAACCAGAAAGAGCTATGTGTTAGGTCTTGCCTTATGGCAAATCCTGATCTGCAGTTGCTGTTTTCCCACACTTACTTAAGCGTCTCTGCACATCCCCACACACAAAGCAGATGCCGGTGCCACAACAGGCCTGAGAGCCTCCTTCTGAGCGCGGGAGACTGTTACGCAGCCAGGTCCTTAGGAGTAGCCTCCAGCAAAGCCAACCAACCAAACACAAAAAGCTGCCTACCATTGACATCAGATGATCTGAAACCGGTTTATCGATTGAAAAGGCAAAAAAAGCATATGAGATCATCAGTTGTCTGCTGCAGTCCTGGGGTCAGTAGCCTCTTTGGTGAAAGGTTTCGGGAAAGGAAAATAACTGCAGAAAGTGCACAGTATTTTGCCTATTTTTGAGTTCCTAGTTTTCAAGAATGCAGCAAAAAGCAGCAGTGCTGAGGAGACCTCACAAGGAATAAATAATATTTTCTCTTTTAAAAAGGATGAGGGGATGAAACAAGCAGTAAAGTGTATCTTTCCCTGCATTGATGGTGATTGTTCCCTCTCCCCAGGGTTGAAATCTTGCCATATTAAAATAATTGGGAGTATGCCATTAATGTCAATAGGGCCAGGATTTCACCCCTTTTATTCAGACCTGGGCTCTCTTGTTGGCAATTGGCCCCATCTCAAACTTTCCTCGAGGGAGCCATTCTCTTTGCATTATATCCCAATCCCCATCCAGTGCTACAAACTGTCTATTAGAACTAGACAGACTACTGACAAGAAACAATGAAGTTGATAAGTGTGTTGTTAAAAGACTAAAATAATCTCGGACTTCCCTTTTTTTTTTTCCCCCTACAGTATTTGAAGATTTTCTCTAGCTTTTGAGTGTGAGGTGGTTGAAATTATGTTCACGTGCAACATTATGAAAATAAAGATCACCGTTCATTTATGGAGTTACTCTTACCTATAGAACAGTTACACTACAATTATTAATAAACAGTGCCTTTTTATAACAATAAAATAATCTGCCATACCAGATTAATTACTGTATTTTAATAACAAGTGTGATACTTGTTTTTCTTACATGTTGTAATTATGAAGTAAATGACAGAACTTTATATTTATACTGACAGAACATTCACAAATGTACATGAATTTAAAAAGTAATTGATTTTGCTTCTCATTTTTCCCCCACAGATTTTTGGGTCAAATTCTGCTTCCATTGTCTCAGCAATTAAACTAAAACTAACTTCTGCTTTTTTATCTCTCTTTTGTAAAAAAAAGTGTTTTACCAAAACAAAATTAAGCTATTTTATCTCTATCAATTAATCTACATAATGCACTCTTTAAAGACTTAATTTTGCCCCCAGTGTAATCTGCAGCAAAGTCCATATTTATTTATTTCATGGTGCAGGATCATGTACGGATATTTACACACACCCTTGCAAGAGCCTACTGAAAGGGCTTCGTGGGTCAGCTTTTCATTTCAAATTGGGCTACCCATATTTGTGAATGGATGTTAATGTAATCTGGCAATTTAATCTTCTCTTTCCCTTTTGAGAGGCCTACTCTTAGGCTTAGAGATCCACTGAGTCAAAAATACACTGCCCAAATGATGATTTTTTTATATCTATAGATTCTTGAATATTTGTTTTTCAAATTTATCAATTGCTTGGCACTGTTGTTGTTAAAGACAGTATAAAATCTTTCCAGTCTCTGCTTTAAAATACAGATATAAGGAGGAAATTGTGACAAACATCTTGCCTTTGTGACAACATTATTAAAGTCTAGCAGGGGTCTGGATCTACAGCCCTGAGAATTTATTTTGTACCAAAAGCTCTTTGAATACATAATGAATACTCACAAATGAGAACCTATTCAGACGGTGTGCTATTGAGTCAAGTTCATCAAAGTTAAAGTAGCATATATTTTCTGAAAGCTGTAGATGATTACACACTGGTCTAACTTCAATGAGTTCTGATAATCATAATTTCCTGCAATAGAGTTAATTAAATTATGTTCTGCCTTGGGGTTCCTTTTCTTATACCAGTACAATTGTGAAATACTCTGATATGTTGCCTTTCTGCCCAGCAGATTCTACTTAAGAAACCAACCCAATGACCGTATTTGTTAGGTAGAAATAAACTACTTCTGTTCTGTGTCTACCGATTCCTTTAACGTGTTCCTCTTAAATCGCACCTGCCAAAGTCGGTTGAGAGCAGGCATCTCCTGACCTAAAAGGAGCAGGGCCAGACGGTGGCTGACAGCAGCCTGCCTTATCTCTTGGGGGAGCTTCTGGGGAACCCCCTCCCCAGCATGCGAGCCACATGGCAGCGAACGCCAGCCGGGAGGCAACCCAGAGGGAAGGACACAGCCTTCGCTCCTGCTGAGGCTGGTGGGAGCCCGTCCCTGCTGCAAGCGGTGGGCGTGGGGCAGCGCAGCGGTGCTGGCGAGGGCAGGGAGGCTCAGCGCCTTGCTGAGATGCTGCCGCTCTCCGGCATCGTGACCGTCCAGGGCTCAAACTGCCAGCTCAGTGTTAGCGTGGGGACTGAGGTGAGGTTATTCACTGCTTCTGCGTGGCAGTCTTTAAACTGTCCTCATATCTGCAGCAAACAGTTGCCTAAACTCCTATTTTTGAGGATTCAAATATCCCATTTATGAACAGTGCGGCACCCCCCATTTTCATCGTTTGAGGGAAGAAGGTTTAGAAAAATATTCTATTTATCCTTATCCTCAGGTTAATAAAAAGAATTCTTAATCTAACTCACGTGGCTGGGAAAAGTCAGTGCAGTGATTTAACGGAGAAATCGATTTCACAAGGTTGCTGTAATTGTATTTGATGTATTACTTGACAATTATTTAATCTCATTCTCCAAGCCTGGTGAAATATGGTGCTTTTTAGATTTTAATTAATGGCAATAATGCAAGAGAATCTCTGAGTCTATGTTTGAAGTTATTTTCAATCTCACAGCCCAGGAAAAAAATGAGCTCAAATTTTAGGTAAAAGCTTGCCATAGTTTTTGTCCCAGGTTAATGTTATTGATCCTTATTAATTCAAAAAAGTCTTAAAGACATTGTTTTGCACCTTTGTGGTTCTAACACAAAACCTCAACCAGATGGGGAGACCAGATTTCCTCGAGTGCATTTGTCTGTAGGGTTTCTGCTATTACCAGAGCTTCGCTGGAAATTATTTTAAGGTTACTTGCCTCTAATTGTCTTATTCTTTTGTTACAATGATAAGGAACATGTACTGTTAGGTTTTTTTAGTCAAAAGCTGATTCTATCTGCTGTTTACATAGTTTTCAGGAATCAGTGAACAAATTACATTAGTATTCGCTGTGATAACAGAAAGTAATCTCGATGTTCCAGTGGGGGCTGAGACCCGTGGAGTTTTGTGATAGCAATAACGACTGATCTTTTGTCAGCCATGTACTACTTTTGAAACATGCTTATAACATGTAATTAAACAAAATTGTGTACCAGCGGAATTATACTAATACTGTAAAGAAAACAATGGATAAGGCCGGATGCATAACAAAATCTGAGTAAATCTCAGCTTCTGATCTTGTGCAAACACTTGATCTTTGAACTTATGGTTTACGGTATCCTTTGTCAAAACCCTTTGATTGATATATCTTTCCCCATCCGTTACACTTCAGAAGCCAATAAAGTTCTCAGAGTCAGGTGGCAGTGGAATACAGTAAAATATTTTTTAATTTTTTAACTCTGTGCGTAGCTCACCTGAAAATATTTTATGCTGAAAATCACCCCTGCAAATACATTAGATGCGTATGTGTAGTCCAGTTGCTGCAATACAGAGAGAAAAGCTGGTGTAATTTCTGGGGGGACTCAATTTAGCAATAAGTCGGTGTATGACTGATTTCTGAACTGTCCAGCCCTCAGAAACTCCATCGCTTCCCGCTGCAACAAAAATGTATATATTGTAATATTTGTTTTGAAAATTTCTATATTGGCTGACCATATGAACATGTTCTCATTGCCTACTCAGGCCTTTGAGCAATTTGCAGCCTTTTGTTAGCAAATAAAGGCTCTCTGAGCCTCCTACTTGAGCACCGAGTTTACCAGCTGCTATCCACTCCTAGACCTCATTAGGGGCCTGCTGTTCTGCTGAGAACCACACCACATGCTACGCCCCGCGTTGGCGGCGGATTAGCCTGTTGCTGCTCCTTAAATTACCAGGTACAAAAGGTTGCTCTGTTTCTCCATAGAGAACTACCACTCTTATCCTCTTTGAAGAGGCTCTATATCATGATCTCTCTGACTAATTAAGGTCTGCAGACAAGCCACAGGTTGTTATAGAGGATTCATCCCCATGGTCGGTATCAGTAGGGTTTTTTCAGGTTTTGTTTGCGAAGGGTTAAAGCTGCTGTTTCTCAGATTCAAGTCCTAGAAAAACCAACAAAACCCATACATACTCAAGTAAATGTTTAAAAAAATGCTTCTTAACATCAGCTTTCATCAAGAAGATTTAATGCTATTTTACTTCTACTTTGGAACATTATTTGGAAGAAATACTTTTTAAATTTAAAACATGATTTTAAATATGAGGAATAAATTGTATTAGTTTCTGTTTGTCTAGAAATAAGTCCGTTCTAGTTGCAGTCACAGGTAGTTTCATGTAACACTGTTTGGACATGAGGCATTAAAAAAAAATTGACCCCGATAGGTCAATCAGGAAATACTCTTTTTTGTTTATCTGAGCAACAGTTCTGATGGATTTATGTGAACACGTGGATAATTTAGAGTGCCACATGGGAGAGAGGTTGTAATTTAGTGACCTGCTTTGAGGTCTGCGCAGAGCAGACCTCTGCTCCCGCGGTCCCTGTTCAGGGCTCCCATCAAGTTCTCAGTCCTCACATACTGGACCGTGTTTATGGCATCCAGCAGGATTTTTCTAGTTTGTCTTTGTTTATTGTGTGACGGATTATGTCCTATCTGTTACATTAGGTGTTAGGCATTAGGTATTTTTTGTTTTCATTCCCAGACGTATGTTGCCCATGAATGAATAAGAATTAGTTGCATCTCTAATAAGGTAGCATGTGTTCCACAGATATCACATATTGATCTGAGACCTTGTCCAGCAACTGAAGCACTCAACTTTGAGGCTGGTCTTTTGTGCAAACACCATTATATGCTGGTGCCAGTAAAGAGTTGCTACTTGCCTGTGATCATGGAATTATTTACATATAGAAAACAACAATCTGTGTGTTCTTCAGAGACAGTGAATATGGAAAGAAGAAATGAATATACCAGTTAAGGAAAAAAGTTAAGGACCCTTTTCATAAGAGAATACTGACTATACAGCTTGTGGTTTCTCCTGCTGTTCAGTATACAGAGGTGCACCAATACTGTATAGACCCGATCTACAAATGCATTTTGGCATGTAGTAGAATAGTTTTCTTTTAATTTGGAATGGGAGAAAACCGGTGTTGGAATCTTTTGGGGAAGTCCATTTATATGATCCAGTGGCAGTCAACGGCTCTGTTATGTGTTCTGCCATCTGTTCAAAAAGCAAGCAAACCCAGCTATCCCAGATATCCTTTCCTCCAGGATCTCACAGCAGTATTATAAAGAGTTTCAGCAACTCTATAAAAATTTATAAATTTATAAAAATACACGTATAAATGGTCAATAAATTTCAATTACAAGGAAATGTCTTAATTCTACGTGTTTAGTTGTGTAGATCACTAGCATCAGAGTTCCCAGTGGTCCTAAATATCTATTAATGATAGTGTAGTCTGGCACCTTGTGTACCACATGCAAAGATCCTTATCCAGTAATCTGTAATTAAGCCTATAATACTTGCTTGATCTATGCTGTATTTCTGAGAAAGAAATATTGTTGTAATTTGAGGACTTCAAATGGTGAAATGCCACCATGTTCACGGTTGTTTCAGGGCTTGGCATCTTTCACTGTTAAAAATTTCCCCCCCTACTTGTGATCGGAGTGGCATTATTTCACTTTCTGACCACAACACCTTGATCTGCTCCATGAAGGAGCAACTTACTACCAGAAATTCCTTCCCTAAGCATGTACTTTACTTACTAGAAAAGCTAATGATTTTTTTTTCCTTTCTAAGGCTGAATAAGCCTTCAAAATCCCGAGATTACATAATACAAGAATAACATAAAAAATAATTTATTCATAATAACAGGTGCTTTGGGGATTTTAAAGATTTTGTTTGTACTTCCTGTGTTTAAAGAATTGTCCTTATCTCTTTGGCCATTCACAGATGTACCAGTTTTACTGTTAGTTATGGGAGCCTTAGTGACCTGAGGATATGAACGCTGCTCTGGGCATATGCAGCCTCACCTGCATATGGACTGGTGTAACCTTCCTTGCTTCTCAGATGCCAACTTTCCCATTGTTCATTAGCCAGAAATAATTCTGAGGGATAACATTGCTATTGCCTTGGCATGTCTTCTTAACCAGGGCTGTTTTTTAACAGCCCTCCCCCCGCCACCCCTGGACTGGACTTCCCCTAAAGCAAAGACAAGTGCAGCTTCAGAGGTGATGAAGAGAAGATTGGTTGGTTCTTCTCCAAGACCCTGCAGCTACCAGAGCCTGAACACCAGCTGCACCAAAGGAGGTGCAGAGGCAGAGTCTGTGCTTATGGAGCTGGGAAAACAGAGACTCCCAGGATGGGAAGGCTGGGAGCTTGTGAGCTATGGCACCAGAGGAGGGTTCCTGCCCCACCTGCAGATCTCCTGCTCCAGAATAGGTTCAGTGCCCTGGCAGTAGATGAGAGCAGGAATGAGAGGCGATCTGTCTAGGGGTGGATGATGAACCAGCCTAGAGCTTATGGGTCAGTATTAGCAGGAATACCAATATGGATGATGTGGTGTGAGTCTGCTGCAGACCCTCTGATTGGGAAGAGGTAGATGAGGCCCCCTTCAGACAACTGAGCTTCATATTCACAAGCCATGCTGTTCTCATGGGGGCCTTGAATCGCCCTGAGATCTGCAGGAGGGACAACAGAGCAGGGCACAAGCAATGCAGCAGGTTTCTGGAGTTCACTGATGATAACTTCCTGACACAGATGATCAAGAAGCCATTGAGGGCAGATGCTCTGCTGGACCTCATCTTTGCAAACAAGGAAGAAGCCTGCATGGATAAACTAGGAGCTCCTGGCTAAGCTGAAATGTAAGGAGAAAGTATACAAGAAGTGGAAGAAGGGACAGGTGACTTGGGAGAAATATAGAGACACTGAACGTGCAGGAATGAGGAAAGCCAAGTCCACGTGGAACTGAATCTGGAAAGGGACAAGAATGGCTTCTACAAGTACATTGCAGCAAAAAGAAGACTGGGGGAAATTTGGGACAGCTGCTGAATGGGGCAGAGGACCTGGTGACAAAGGACATTGAAAAGGCCAAATTACTCAGTGCCTACTTTGCCTTGGCCTTTACTGGTAAGATTTACCTTCAACTGAGATATACAGAGCCATGTGGAAACAACACAAATGTATGCACAAATGATTGCATTATTGAGCATTAGTTTTAAAATAATACAGCAATCATCAGTCCCAACAAGGGACTGATGTTTCGGGGAAGCAGAGACAAGGCTTATTTGCAAGCACAGTTCCTATGATAATATGTGCAAAGTGGGGCGTTGTATGCGCAAATGTCTGTACACAACCATTTGTGCGTACATTTGTGTTGTTTCCACATGGCACTGTATACCTACTTTGTGTAAATGTCATGACTTGGAACTAACAGTGCTGGTGATGCAGCTTTTTGAATGACAGCGCTGTGAAAAATAGCTCCTTGATATGTGTATGTAAAAGTCGCAATGACAGAAGCAACTGGGCCACAATTGCTGTGGGCATGGCTACAGCAGAAATCTGCCAGCCGAAGTTGCTCTGTAAATTCAGTTCTGTTACATGCTAACTTATTGGTACAGATCCAACCCAACACAATCAAGTAATTATATGGTTGCAGCTGGTAAAGCAGACTGACGTTTATTTGACTGCGGAACAAAAATGTGTGAAGCTGCTCTAACTACTCAGGACAATGTGGATGGCTTTAAACAAAAATCACAAGGATAAATATTGAGAAGCAAAATTTGAAGGAATGTGTAAAGTTCAGCTGATATACTGTAGCCAGTGGGCTTTAATGGGATTTTGTCAAAATCTAAATGGGTGAAAATTGCATATCCGTGCAGCTGAAGTCTCGCAGAGTGACGTATATACTCCAGGGTTGTTTACTTTTTCTTGCTAACACCTTTGCTTTCAGTCCTGCAAGCTGGGAATTACATCACCAAAATATATTGCAGCTGGAAAAATGCTGATGTTAGGTTGCAGTTTTTTCAACTTTAAAATATTCCTTTTGGACCCTCATACATGTGCAGTTAGGGATGTTCAGGTTTATTTCTTACAGATCTGTTTTAGAATTTTCAAGTAAGTGGTGATTCTGGTGAGATTGCTTTGCAGGAGACACAGACGGAGCAACTGAGAAGGGAGGCATCCGTGACTGCAAGTTAGAGTGCCTGGGACTTCATGCTAGTGCAGTGAAAGTTTAGGGTTGGTTATTGTTTTTCTGAGACTTGAGAAAAGGATGTATGTAAAAGAAATTTGTAAATGCATTTGGAAAGTAACACCAAAGAAGAAAATCTAGTGATATATATTTAGTCAGGGAATTGTCATTTCAGATGCTCTTTGCCCTTCCACCCAACCCAGAGCTGCTGGGTTTAGCTGATATGCTGATTTTCCAAAGGAACATCTCTGTACAATGTAGGCTTTGGAACTCTAAAAATAATTGTTTATTGGTGGAAGCAGGAGCTCAGATGCCCCACAGTACCCAACTGAAAGCCATTTTATCACAAAAATAGCTAATACTGAATGTTTGAACCTGTAGTTTTCCATTTGAAAAAAAGAAAAAAAGAAAAAAGACGAAAATGACTGGGAGGAGTGACTAGAGAAATATGAGAAATACACTTACCATGGTGGATGCAGAACATAAAGCAGGAGTGAAAATAAGGGGATGAGTTTAAAGAGGAAACATCACATGTTTATTTTCTGGGTTAAATTTTCAGTACTCATAGAGGAATTTTTTTTCAGGGATGCTCTGATTCATTGGTTGTAAAGTGCAAGTCACTTAAAGATCTGACTCCTGGCTCAGATATAACAAAGAATTCAGGAGGAGTTTGGCAGAAAATCTGATTCAGGAAGAAAGTAGCATAGATTAATATTTATGATTACCTTCGGATGTACAAAATGTTAAGTCATTTCATGGGATATTTGATCTTTTTTATGTAAAATGTTGTGGCACAGATTTTTGCACTGTCAGCTTAGGAGCACTTCTATCTCAAAACCAAATAAACCTAATTTGTAGTTCGGTATTGCAGGCATGAGAAGAGGTATGAAGATGATAGCAAAGATAAGAAAAGGAATAAAATAATGAAGAGCTGCTGATCATTTCAGATGTGTGACATAAAAGAAAATGGGAATATTAATTCTGATCAGGAAGATGCTCTTGGACTGTGGTCCTCTTATTTAGTTCAGCTGGGTTCAGTGGAAGATACAACCTATTGTCGAGCAAATTAACTTTTCCAGTGGTATTTGGTTTCTAAACTGGTAAATGCTTTAGCCAGTTCTTGTCTGTGTGGGTTCTTAAAGAGGCTGGTTACCCTCAAGTTCCTACTACAAAGAATTTTTTTGTTTTGGCTAGCGTGGCACCATTATTCATCATTCATGCTGCTCCCTACCCCCTCCAGCTCCTGACTTTACTACTAAAAGAAAGACAGCCTTTTGAATTAAAACCCATCCAACTGCAGTGCCTTATGTTATCATCTCATTGCTGCTGATGGAGAGCCTCTGCCTGAGCTGCATCATTAGCTCTCCTCGGGAGGAGCCTTTATTCTGATTTGTTTCCAGGAGCTGCCACATGGCAGTACGTGGGCACGGTTCAAACCCCAGAGGTGGAAAGGCGGGCCAGGGTTCCAGGGTGCTCCTGCGCGCAGACCCCACCGCATCCACTGCGGTGAGGGGGGACAGCGGTCAGCTACTGCGGCTGTACGAAGCTTGGCCACCTCAGGGTGTCTATCACCAAGCCCTGACCAGAGTCCTAATGACACAGGCTTCTTTGTTTATGTGCCAGTGTGGGTATATCTTTTCTAAATAAGTACTACAGCCAGGTTGTTGGCTGCATAGTTACCTGTGGGTATAGCACACTCTCTCTTCTTTAAGGGCACACAGTCTGAAAAAGTATGTATGAATTGAGGGAAGGGGATACATCAGGCTTCAGCTCAGTAATCATCAATGGGCTCATCTGTGGTGCCTCCCCTTCCCCGTCCCCTGGTCAAACAATATTAACTTCTCAACCTCCATCCACTGTTCAGCGTCACATCACTCCTGCAGTCGTGTTTCCATTGTACTAAAGTCCCTTCTAGCACTCCTTTCCTTTCAATACTTGTCTCCTAATATGAACAAAATAAACAGTTGAAAGTGAGTGTCATGAAATAAATTAAGTTTGAGCAGGGGTTAGAATGGGGCAATATCACTGACCGGGCCATTCTGCCACCAATGGGCAGGATGGGACAAAGGGTGGGAAAACAGCCACCGCACTCAAACTGTCTTCACTGGCGTCTCTAAGAAAACAGGCATGAAGAGGCAAGGTTGAGAGAAGTAAAATTATCTTGGTCCTTGAAATAAAGAATGAGAGGCTAAGTATGACGTTTCATGTGGCAGAAGGAATAGCAGCAACAAGTTAACACATGGGAGTGACAGTCAAGATGATAATCTCAGGAGTAATCTCAGTCACATCGTTTTTCACAAATTGAGGGCATTTAGTATAGACATTAGAAAGTTGCAAGGACCATGCTGTGAAATCATTAGAGCCTGAATGAGATTTAAAGCCTGAGTACCATTTATCTATGCATTGTCATATTGTGATCCAGAACTCAAGTCCAAGAATTCAGCTCTGGTTGTGTTAAATTTAGGACAAAGATTAAATATTTCAGACAGGATGCCATAGCGGCAGGCTACGATGTTGTATTGGCTGGAAGAAGACAGATGCAGAAATTGAGGCTGTACTTTCAATTAGGATTAACATAAGAAAGGCCATACTGAGTCAGACCTAACCGTGTATATTGGTTGTAACAATGGCCAAATGAAGATGTCACTTGGGGAAAGAGAATTGCAATAGAGCAAGCATATGGTGATAATTTCCTGAAGAAAAGTGGAAAACAAGAAAGGAAAAAATCAATAAAACCTGGAGGGGAATCTCATGGATTGAGGGAGAAATAAGGGGATACAGCAGATGAGGTGCTCCAGTAACAGCTACTCTGTAATGTGGTGAAGTAAGAGAGGATGCGTTTGAAAGTTTGAGGGAAATCTGACGTTGAGGAGGTGAAAGTGCTGGTAAGTGCAGGAGAGAGTACAGGTGTCCAGAGAAAAGAACACTAGATGATAAAGAGATGTTGTTTTTCTTTCACAAATAATTATTCACTGAAAAATGAAGTCATGGGATGGCTAACAAGTTCATGAATTTATGGTCATTTCAGCCAAAAGAAACCCGAGAAGGTATTTAGAATGTATTAAGAAGTGCTTTGAAATTTCTTGAATGCTTTATGCTCTGACACTTGTCAGGAAGGAAATAAGAAGCTAGTCTCAGGAAGCCGAAGGGGGAGGTTGATCTTGCTCCTTTTTTCCTAGTTCAGAAGCTAAAATAATCCATCTCATTTGAAAGCACGATTTCATATTAGAGGGAGTTGAAATTAGAGAAGGTAGAAAGGTAGTGGCTCTATGTGTGCAGCTATGTGTGCAGTCGCTATGTGTAGGAGGAATACAGGGGAAGTGTTGGTGTCATAGACATATATTGTTGATATTTTGGGAAATTGGAGAGTAACTGAGGAACAAAACCAAGACAGATGAAGGAAGAAGGGCATAAGAATAGGAGTGAGAGGTGGTATCGGTAGGACAGCTGGAGGGGTTGGAAGTTGGAAAATCTCGGAAACAGAGGTGGCGGGAGTAAGATAGTTGCAGAGGGGGTATTACGGGAGTAGTAAGTGTTCTCTCACAGCTGGTGGTGTATGTTGTCTCAGGCATAAAGAGGTATGAACTGACAGAGAAGGGACCTATTGTGTACAACAGCATGAATATCCAGAGTGTTGAAAATGAAAAGAACATTGCAGTGGGATCCACAGGTGTGGTCTTTTTTAGAAGAGAAACTCAAAACGATGGCGTTGCGAGTGCAAGCAGTGTGGCTTATCACCCCATGCCCCTGGTCTTGCCTTCTCGGTAAGTCACGTGGCAAACCCAAGGATGGATAAAGAGGTTACCAGCTATCATGATTGTTCCTGACAAACAGCAGCTTCTCACTGTGTGAGGCTGATTAATAAATGCATGACTCATAAAACTGAACAGCAGAGATTCACCCAGAGGTGAATTTGGCCCCTGAGGCCATGCCGTGCTCTGACTTACAACTCTGATGTTCTGGGGTCAGCCGGGAGTAAGGAGACAATTTGGTCCATTGCTGTTTATGACATCTGTTTTGAGACTTTCTCTGGCACAGCTGCATGGCAGACACAATTAGTGTTCAACAAAGAATTGCTAATTATTTACAGATGCATCAGTAACAAAAGCTCCTGACATTCAAATTCAGAGTTTCTGGAACAAGTGAAGGTGGTAGTGACACCAGTTAACCCCACGTGGCAGCATTCAAACAAGTAACTTGGATTTTATATTAATGCCTGCAGAGCTGCTTCCTTAGATACTGAATCTCAGGACAAGGTACCATTTTGGAGTGTCAGTGGTCCTGATGCTGAGGCAGCGAAAAGACCGAGAGTGAAGAATCTACTCAAGACATATCAGTTGTCTTTCTTTTGTCTGCTCTGTCCTGAGCTGAAAGGAAAAGTGAAACTTCTGAAATTCGTTGCGAAGAAAGATGCTCAATACAAGTCCTTTCAGACTGACTGGAGAATTGGATGATTTTGAAGTATGACATCTTAAAGTTTGGTATGGAAAAATGACTGAGTTTTTACATTGGTGGCTTAAATGTATGCGCTGACACTTGGGATATCTTGGTTCTGTCCCTGGACTAATTATACCTGAGATAGGTAGTTGGCTTCTGCCAAATACGCAAGCTCTTTCTGCATGAGTTTTCTTGTATGCAGAATGGGTATAAAGCAGTGGACTTAATTCCCTAGAATAGTGCAAGTCATTACTCTACAGCATAAGGAAAACCTCAAGCAGAGAGTGAAAAGCAAACTTTTAAAAGCCCACGATCTTTATTTCTTACTCATGCTTTGCTTGAAGATACTGGAAGTAAATAAGCTGTGGAGAATCAAGCCCGTTACTGCTGAATTCAGGACGGGATGTCTAGCCAGATAAAAGCAAGGTTCCTACTAAACAGAGCCGTGGCACCCTAGATTTTCTTTCTAAAAATCCATCAGTGTTTAGTGATTTTTATTTTGTTAACCAACATAGTTCTTGCTCTTTCTGTTGCTTTCAGTGGGACAGACTATTTGTGGGCTAGACTGAGATGACTGGAAATTCACGCCCTCCTTTTAGCCTCTGGGGGGGGGGCTGACTGCCATTCCAAGCATTCCCAGTCTGTCCTCCCTGCCTGGGGGGACCAGCCCCGGGGGCACGGGAAAAAAGTCTTTGCAAGGCCAGCCCTGCCCTGGCCTGCCTGCTGAGACTGCTAGCCAGCCTGTCACTAATGCAAATGGCGCTGATGTTTTCTGCGAAGCGGACACCTGCCCACGAGGAACTGGACTGAGACCACCAAATTGTTTTAGGTAGGTCAGCAAACAGCTGTCAGATTGTGTAATTTGGTTCTCCTAATTTGGAAAGGGATCTTATTCAGAGATGGAGCTGTTTGCCTGCTGACAAGCTCACATGTATTATGTTGTGCATAATGTGCATGATTAACGCTTATTTATTGGAGCAATTGTGCTCTGTGGCAGAGCTATAGCTGCTTTTTTATGTGCCAGTGGCAAGCAGCAGCAACCTCTTCTCCCTTTGGGAGAGGCAGCATAGCATGCAATGCAAAACCTTTTGCAGCTTGATCAACAGAGCTACTCTAGCCACATGGCAAAGTAAATATTTTGTTGGAAGCAACTCTTCTGGTTACCTAGAGGTGTGCACGTTTTAGGTTTGCAGGCCGGTCTGCAGGTAGTAGAGAGCTGTGACTTTCATTGCCTTGATTTTCAGTGTTCTTCCTCACAGGTAATACAAACTAACTGGCCACATGAAAAACTTCTTGAGCTAAACCTCCTGTAGCTACCTTCGCAATTTGCTTTTGAACCTCAGGGGCCTCTGCAATCCTGCACTACATAGTGTTTTCACTATTTTTATGAGGAGTATTCTTTCCCCTACACTGATTTTACCTGTGAGTAACTGTGAGTACTAGTCATGTAATATTAGCACAGTTCTCCCCCCCTTATATAACAGAATCTTTGATACAAGGAAACTTTGATTACACTCATGCAACTCACTGTAAGTTTCAGTCAAATGTATCACATTTTCATGCATTGCATTTGCTTAAAATCTATTGGGGTTTTTTTTGCAGGTTGATTTCTTTTCTGTTAACACAGTGCTTATTTTACTTAAAAAGAGTAGTGCAGACCACAGTGCTGAGAATTTGCAAAGCAGTTAAAAAGTGCTAATTAAAAAAGAAAAACTAAGATTGTGATACAAAATTACATTAAATTTTTTTCTTATTTGATATAATTTGGAATTGTTGTTTTTTTTCCTGTGTGAGAAATATTCAGATACAGCTAATAATTATTGACATCCACTTTTACATGGGCACATGTGTTTTCCTCTTTGTCCTTTCCCTGGTTTTATTGGAATTAAAAAAAGATGGAGAGTCTACTGGAAGAAGCTGGAAAAAGAGAACAAAAAAGAAAGAGAAGAATACGTTTTATTTCCTATTTACCCATATCAGGCATCCAGCTACACAAAACCAGAAAACATATGAAATAAAACCCCCGCTCCTGTATTCCTGCCAGGAAAGAATGTAGCATATGAACAGTTTCTCCAAGAAAACACTTGCCTCCTCTTCACTTGTTGTTCCATTGTTTTCTTTAGCACTCCACTCTTAATTTAAGTTGACCTACCCACTAATAGAATTTAACTTATTTCACTCAGCCTGTAAGATACACCTGCAGTTCTCCCTTATGTTTCCTCCGCAGGGTTGAAGAGCTTTCCACCTTTTTTCCGCCTCCCCCAGCTGTGCGTTCTCACCCTCCTCCATGGGAGGTTGCTGCCCCTCTTCAGCCCTGCTCCTTCCATTGTTTCTGCAGCCTGGCTCTCAGCTGGATCTGCCACATGAGCTATTTAAAAACCTCCCAGCACTTGGGAGGAGGAAGATTTTGTTTTGTTTCGTTTTGTTTTGGACTAGATCAGTTACCAGATCCAGTTTAGAAGCGTAGTCGAACAGTTCAGTCCACGCGGTGGAGAAGGTGATAACTGGGGATGTGGCGAGGGGGGAGCCGGGGAGGAGCAGGTACGGGGAGAAGGGCTCTGGAGCACCTCGAGGTCTGCTGGTGGAGGAAGCACAGCAGGAGGGGAGCCTGGCTCTTGAGATTACCTCCCACTGGTGCAAGCAAACTGAGAACACTGTTACAAAAGGTTTTTTTGGAGATCTGGGAAGTGTTACCGCGTAGAAAGGAGGTGGTGTGGTTGGGTGGAAGGGTGGATGTGGGAAGAAGGGGTTTGGATCCAAGAGAAAAAAATAACAAATGAAGGGCTGTTAACATGGCCATTAGCAGGGACAGGATGATAATGGGGCAGCAGTTTAGGAAAACTGTTTAGAAACTTGATTCAAAGCAAAAGTATTTGCTTTGAGTTTTCCTGCTTGCTGATTTAAAAGAAATTGAGTGGATTTTTTGGGTAGGAAAAGGGATCCGTGGTTGATCTGAAGAAAAAAACATCTTGCAAATCTCTCTTCAAGTCTGGAAAAATGAAACTTAAACCGTGCCCGGGAGCATCCCCAAATGTGCTTCTGAGCTACACTCTCCCATGGGGTCTTCTGTGGGACTAAAACAGCAAACAGGCCTCATGTCAGACCTGGTTGCAGACACAGGTTTTATTTTTGTCGTGGGCTAGGAGGCTCAGTAAACATGTCCAGCTGCCGAGGACAGCACGCTGAGAGTTCTGCTACGGCACCTTCTGAAAAGGGCGACTCTCCCTGTCTTTCCCAGTAGAGCTGTTTCCTTTTGTAACTAATTATCTGTTGGATGAAAGCCGGTAATCTAGGGTGATCAGTTCTTAATACCAGCAGTTAGCAGAGCTCGTCTGACTTCTGGGAAGCTGAAGTTCATATTCCTCCCCCAATGTATATTCAGTTGGCTATGTGGGTTGGGAAAGAGTTGTTTCATCCAAGTGCTGATCCGGACTCGGGCAGGTGTAAGATGCAAACGTGGTATTTCCTCGTCTCCTAAGAGTGGTCCGGCAGGCAGGACACACTCCTCTAACAACCCCTCTGCATCCTGCCTTTGTCTCCCTTTACATGGGAGGTGTGTGATCCAGGTCTGGGTCCCCCTGAACACCATGCCCCGGTACTTGGTGATCCCCACGTTGTGGCTCATTGACTTATGGGGCTCGGTTGGCTGCAGCTGTGGGGCAGTGACACAAGGGGACAGTTGCAGCGTGCGCTGGAAATCACATAGGAGCTCATTGCTCCTGGAGGACGGGCGTACCACCCAGTTTGCCTGAATGTTGCATATTTTGTATGTGTTTTTTGAAGGAGGAACAAAGCGATTAAACTCAGTGAACACGAGTTCAGGATGTGCTGGTCGTCTGTCACGACACCCATAACACTTTATATTCTTCCAAATGCAACTTAATGGTCTGGCTTTTGTGAGGATTGGGAATTAACTTCTGCCGTTCCTCAGCTGTACGTTTTCATTGACCACAGCAGTTGGGAAGGGCACACAAACCATACTTTCCATCGCACCGCAACCCGTCCTTGCTTGCAGTGAGTTCCCCGAGCCAGCCGCATTCAGCTAACTCTGCAAGGGATTTCAGCAGCTGCCCAGGGTCCACCACACTCCATCAACTGGGCCTGGTGGGTGAAGCCACCTTTTTCAAAAGATGCAAGCACACATCCCAAGCTCTAAAAGCAGTTAGCCCTTACCAAATCGTGGGAAATACTCTCTGGGTGAACTGAGGACCATTTTCTCATGCCTGTTTTCCAAGGTACAGCCTGCTGGATTCTCAGGCTTTCAAATGCGCAGCTTGCATGTGTGCACGCAGCTGCTACAGCACTGCTTGCTGAAGGTTTAAACCTTCAACTTTGCCTCTGTGCTCATGAGCTTGCAGCCCAACTGCTTTCATGTCATCTATGTCTTTTGTGACCCCAGGTTTTTGTTATTTTTTCTTTGCCAGCTACCATGGGTCCTCTCTGTATTAGGCAATACTGCCTCAATTATGTCTATTTATCACCTGCTATACAGAAAACTCACTGTTGCTGTTCTTTCATCTTCCCAGTAATTTTTAATTTTAGTCTCCAAACTATTCATCTTAAAATCATAGTCAGTTCCTTAATAGCCCCTGTTGCTGAATTTTACTGAAGGCTTTTGAAACAGACCCCCCCCTCCCCCTTTTTCTTTTCCTCTCTGATATTTTCTTGATTCCCTGGAGGAACTCTTTTACATTGATGAACAAGATCTTTCTTTACATATCCTATCCTACCTTGTACTTTTTGTAGCATGCTTTTCTTATGATGCAGTAGTTCTCTATTTTTTCATTTAATTTACCTGGTACTCCAGTAAAATACCCTGTCCTGATCCCAGAGCTCTCCATGCTGTTTTTTTCCCAAAGCTTACTGTAGCTTCTTCCCGACCTCCAGTTTTAAGAAACAATCCCTAATGTTCACTATGTAAGGCAGGAGAAATGGAGACAGGGGAGAGCTCTTTTCAACATGTATCACCAACCTGGCTTTATGTTTTCATAACTCTGGTCATCAAGCAGCGTTCAGTAGAGACAAGGGTGTGAAAACGTAAGGGTAACCATCTGGGTCCAGTCAAAGGTTGGGTGAATCCCATACCTTCTTCTAAACCAGTAGTAGACATCTAGGGAAAAGTGTACCTGACACACTAAAGTTTTTATAGCAGACTGATCCTACCTCTTGTACATCCTCCAAGCTTCCAGCAGACACTGGGTTAGGGACTACCTCAGCCAGAATTTGGATACCTCCCTACCTCAGCCAGAAGCCTGGTGGGCTTGTGTCTCTGAATTTATGTAAAAGAAATCAGGAACAGAGAGGACTTCTTGAGCACTGTATCCAGTCCTCTGTTACAGCAAACAAGACATTAGAAATATATCTTAAAAGTGCATAGTCTTTTTCTTGAGCCTCTGCAATGTTATAAACTCTCCATTCCCTTCATTTAGAGATAGAAGCCTGGACCTTTATCCATTCAGCACTGAAATAATGATTATGGTGATAGGTGAGATAGTCTGAGGCCTGCAGTATCAAATCCTCTGACTTAAACATTTGCCCTGTCACCGATTACCCAAAATTTACAACTCATGGTTGACTTCAGATTGCCAGTTTGCCAGATTGTCCGATTAGTAGATGCGGGACTCCGTGGTTAGATCTAGGAAGGACAGAAGGTGTTAGCAGATCACGCTGAAATTAGTGTTTGGTGAAGAGGTGATTTAGATTATGCAAAAAATTACTGAACAGCTGAAAACTAACCTCTGTATGTGTGCGTGGAAACAGTTTTCAGCCAGATCAGCTGTCCTGTCTGGCTCAAGGTGGGTAGGCTGGAATATGTAGCCAGAGCTCGGAGAGGGCTGAGAGGGGGAAAGAAGGGCAATACAGCAGCCCGCAGTTGGATCCATTGCATGTCACGGTGGAATTGCAACCCCACATAGTGTTCCCACCTTAATTTCATTCTCCAAATGTGGACACTTGGGTCCACTTTTTGCTCCAAGATACATGTGCTTCCAACAAGCAATGTCTGTTTTGTTTCACTTTTGCACTCATGCTTCAGGGCTAGTTCAGATAAATAGGTTTGGTTTTGGCGTTTCCGGCTGCAATAGTATTTTCCTCAGCATTTGGCAACTGCAGATGGCATTTTAGGTAGCTCTTCTAACACAAGGATCTTGTGGCTTCACTGGTTCTTTGTACAGGACACTAGACATATAATTGCATGAATTCCTTTGTGTATTATTCATTATTTTCAGTCGCACAAACACATAATTTCATCCGTAGGCTACCATGTGACTCAAAATGAGAGTCAATTAATTGCTATTTTTACCATGGCCGAAGTTCACTCTTTATTACTGAATGATCTGTAAACAAAATAATTTTGCAGTTGAAATGATTACAGCATGTTTAAAATTGTTCTTTTATGAAATATTGGTTATACAAGTAAAAAATTAAGTAGAAAAGGAGCTTAACATTTCTAGTTCAAAGTTAATAAAATAACCCAGAAAATAACAGCTGCTATTGCATTACTGTATGCTCTTTGTAGTTAGGAATGTGAAGTTTCACCCGATTTTATATCAATACTTTCTAATTTGGATAAAACTGCAATGGGTTAGATGCCATCTGATACTACGAGAGTCCAAGAGGTCTGAAAACTGGCCCATAGAGCCAAACAGGGATTTGGATGTCAGTTCTTAGTTGTTATCGAGCTGAAACAGCTATCTGCGTGCCTTTAATGCCCCAGTGGTAGTTAGCAAATGTTCCTTGGAGACATCAGTCTGGTGCTATTTAGTCAGCAGACACATCTTGGGGAATTACAGCAACTTCCATTCACTTGTAAATTGTGATGGGACCAAATATCTCCCTTGCTGCTCACAGTTGCTTTATTTTTTCCTCATAGTGAGGAACGAGAAAGACAGAAACATAGCTGCTGCCTTTTTGCTGCCTTTTTTGTCCTTCCTGCTTCTTAGGTTCACCAAGAGCATCTCAGGTTTGCTCAACAAGCTGTAGATAAAATTCATGCATGCAGAATGTCAAGTAGTCTTTGTAAAGTCATTGCAAAACACAATTAAGGCAGAAATAAGCGGGACATAGATGCTAAAATTACATCCTGAACACACAAATAATTTAACTTATGGTACACCTGAGTGCTTTAATTTAAAAAAGCAATGAACACCTAAATCAACTTCTGAAAGCTCTTCAGCAATGCTGCAGTCTTGTGTTCTTGAATATGCTTGTCTAATACTAGTAGCACTTAAAGTCTCTTGGAGCTTATTTGATTACATAGATTTTTTTTCTATATTGAACTTCAGTCTGTAGAGGATTATGTCTTGGATCTCACTTTATTCCTAAGCCCTCTTGGGATCTGCAGACCTCTGGTCCAGTATCTCCACAGCCCAAACGACTAGAGCTCATGGGCGTTCCCAGGGCACAGCCAACGACACCCACATACTGAGCTCCACGCTAAACCAGCAGTGTCTGGCTTTAATGCACAGCAAAAGAGAAGTCATGGTTCTTCTTCAGGCAGAGGTGCCCAGTCTGCAGAGTGCTCAGCCAGACCGGAGAGGACCGAGGTTCAATGTCTTCTTTTTTTTTCTGCTGATCATTCAGTAGTCTAGAGATTGCTCTGGGCTGTGCAGGACTACTTACCATGGCAAGAAAGACCTACTATAAGGACTTATCTTTCTGATCAGTCCTGTCTGTTCCTGCGCTGCCTAATACTGCTTAGCCACGCTTCTCCTGAAAAGTATATAGAGATTGCTGACTTACAGGCTTTTGTTTGATCTTTTTTTTTTAATGTCAGTGTATTTTGAACTCTTTTTCTGTGTAACAGAATAAATTCATAGGAGGGATAGAAAGCATTCCCTCCCCTTGCCTGGCTGGGTCCTAGGAAGTGTGACTCTGTGCAGGTAGAGATAAAACACGGACCTGTGCAGCCCACCGTACAGGTGGGAACTTCATGGGTCCTGTTCGGACAGTATGTCAGAGAGTGGTGGGCTCAGAGAACATGGGAAATGGGCTGCAGGTGGTCTGTTAAGTCCTGCAGCTTTTTCAGCTTGTCAGTGACAGTGTGATGATACAGGTGTGCCGCAGCCTGTGCACTGATGGCATCTAGGGGCTGTGAATCTCTGCCTGAAGGACTCACTAACTGAATAAGAAGGTTGAAGTGCTTCTCTACAGTCTTCATCACAATGAAGCTCCTATGCTCTGGGGAGGCTCCTGGCTATGAATTGGATGAGGAACATTAACCTGTCTGCGAATCAGACAATCTCCAAAGGTGGATAGATTTAGCATACGCTGATATTTTCCACTTGTCCTACTGTGTAGCTCCGGGTAGTTCTCTGCTCATGGTGCAGCTTGTTTGACTGGCTTGGTTTGAGGCAGGCAAGAGTACGTGCATTAACATTTTCATTTGGATTGGGAGTTCTTGAACCAAATCTCCTACTCATCCCCACTCACAGCACTTGCTTTGCATCGCAGAGTGCTCTTACCGTGCTCAATCTGTTTCCTTTTGCAAGAAACGAAATCAGAAGCTGTGTTCCAGCAGGACACCTGGCATGTTCCTGTCCTGGAGTATTCGGTCCATGGGACCAGACTGAGACACTGTGATGTGAATGCCCAAAATGCATATTCTGCAGTGACTGGGCTCCCAGAAGGAACTGTTCCCCACTACAGATTGGCTCCTGTTGGGCTGCAGTACTTGCTAATGTAGACACAGCCTAACTGGGCCTTGGTATCATGTAGAAGACTATAGACCTAGCACAGGGACTGGAAATCGCTTCTGGGGTCAGGAGCTTTGAAGTTGGGAATTGCAGGATTTGGAGTCAGAACACCTCAATTCATTTTAGCTGCAGACCTAACTACGTGTCCATTGGCATCTACTCATAATTCTGCTGTTACATTTACCAAATAGAGACATTTGTGATAAGCATGTGAAAGAGAGAAAGGGATTTACAGTCTACATCAAAATCTTTCATCAGGAAGAACATGCTCATTAGTGCAATATTCACTTTAATCTCATCTTTTTCTTCTGCTACTGCACACTGCTCTTCTATCAACACTGATTAGCAGCTAGAAACCTGGCCTGTTTTTTTCTTACTTGAGCACCCTGTGTATGGGGGATGGACCTTAGCTGTTGGTAGATGGGCAGTGAGGCTCTCTCTGTATTATGTTAATGTTGTCACTCACAATGTTTTCATTATGAGCTTCATTGTTTAGCGTTAATTTCCTAGCTCTTACAAATTATATCAGGATGAATTGTAGCACAAAGGCTTGTAGACTTGATTTGATTTCCTTTTCCAGAGAGGGTGCAAAATTGTTCTCAGTGACGTTTTTTTTTTCATGTGGGTTTTCAGCTACTACTTCCCTGATCATTTGTATCTAAACAGAATTCTAATTAAAGGGAAAAAAAGAAAATATCTTTTTTTGTTGGCTGTTTGTCCTTAGTCTTCCAAGTGCTTTGCTCCTAGAGCTCTCAGTGAAAATACATGGAAGATGTTGGGAAGCCACTTGCCAGCCCATTCTTAACAGAGCTGCTGGTTTTCTCTGTGTGTGTGCATGTGTGTGTGTCAAGAAGGAGATAAAATGTGGCTTTTTTTTTTTTTTTTAAGCAGAAAGTGTTTTCTTAGATCTTATAGGTGGCTAAAATACAAAGGTCACCAGCTCTCGAGCACACTACTATCCTTAGTGGCAAAAGAAATGATTTAGAGTTGTAAATCTAAAGATCTAAGTTTAAGACTGCAGATAGTCAATGCAGGCTCTCGTCTTTTAGAACTGATGTTTGATGGGCACTTGGGAAAACTAACTGTTAAACCATAAGTTAGTCACAGTTTGAGAGTGCTTACTCATCCGTGAATATGAACATAGTAACAAACAATAAAACAGGGTCTGAGAATGACTGCTGCGTGTTTTTACAAAATAATAGGGAATGTGGAGTCAAAAGCTCCCAGTTTCCAAGCTGTCCTGAAAGGGTATGACTCTTTTATGACTCCTTTTCAGTATAATCCAAGATTTGTCCTCTAACTAAATTCTACTCCACTGATTTAGCAACTTAGAAAATATTTTTAAAAAGCTATTAGGATTTCTCAGCTATTTCACTTGTTAGATAGGTCCTTTTGTCTTCCTTGGCCCCTTTATTTTTTAAGAGGATATTTATATTCTTACATTTCAACACCTTTAGAGCAAAATAGAGCTATAAAGAGATGTGATTAATTTTACTGGTTGCTACAGAAATAACTAAAGTAGCCGAATACCATCTTTCCCAGCTGGTACATTAATTTGGGACATACATTAAACAAATTCCATCTGCGCTGGGACAAGCTACAGCACTTATCTAGTGAGAGATATGTCAGGTTTGAATGTTTCTTTTAAGTGAAAGCACGCCGGTGTATGCCAAGCAATATCTCCCACTGAACCACTCTGGCTTTGGCCCCCAAAGCTTTCCGTAAGTCACCAAGCTGCAGCATATTTCTTTGCATGCAAAACCTTTTCCTTACATGGCTTTCAAAAACTTAATGTAAGAATATACATAGAACCAACTGGCAGCTGACTGGCTACTGCATATGCCACATTTGTGATTGTAGTCGAATGCAGTGCTCCAGGAAAGAAAAACGACTCATAATTTTGGCTACTGCCGGGCATGGCTCAGGCCATCACTCAGACTTGGCTGTGCAGCTCTGTCAGGCACATCAGCCCTGGTCTGCAGCACCTCTGGTCTCCCATCCCTGAGGCTGCGTGGAGCCCACACTACGGTTTGCAAATGGGCTGAGGTAGGTATATAGAAAGGAGGGGAAAATCACCAACTTTCTGCTACCACTTTGCTGCCTGAAAGCCTGGGGTTTTTTTTAATTTTTGTTTGTTTGGGGTTTTTTTGGTTTTGTGGGTTTTTTTTTTTCTTTCCCTACAAGGGGGAGGAGGAACCCTTTATATTAACAGTTGCATTTTAATCAGTTGCAATCTGGCCTGTGTAGTAAATTTGGTTTGCAGAGTGTTCGGTCTTTAAAAAATTATTCCAGTCTACTAGGGCCACTGGATTAAATCCTTCCCATAAAAATGAGCTATATACCGGTCACAATATTTTTACAACTAATAACACCAAGTTCACCAATGAGGAATCTCATCTGAATACATATCAAAATATTTGGCATATAATACTGAAATTCAGAGCAATACATTTTCAGAGAGATTATTATTTAGTGATTAGAGATCAGAGGTGATGTGTCACAAAAGAAAAAACAGATGTTACAAATAGGCTTTCTGTATTTAAGTAATTGAGGGCTCGAACCTAGATGTCCAGTGCAAGTGTGGAGCTGGGCTTTACTTGATCATTAAAGCCTTCAGCCTGTTGCTCATCTGGGTATTATCATCGCTGTTCTGTATCTCTGTGTGTGCCTGCAGTGACTAAGTAAAACTGGTTGCATTAAAATTTCAGTGCAACACTTCTAAAAATTATGCACCTATATTAAGGCACATGTGCAATGAGAGAATAATGGGGAGTAACGTGTTTTGGTGTAGGCACAGTAAATTGCCATGGATCAGTGTCACACTGATATTTGAAAGTGTGAACACTTTGGTGGGATAAGTATATAATTTCATTGTAGAAAAACATGCCAGAAGATAGGTAATTGTGCTTGCTGCTTTTTCCCTCTAATTTTACAGAAAATCTCACTAAAGTTTAGTGTCATATAAAGCATGAATTGTCAACAAAACAGGCAGAGTGGTCACCCTGCACTTAAATATCAACAATTTTTTCTCAGAGCGGTAACGATTATAAGCTTACCTATGATACAAAATTCTCTCCTTTTCCCATCTATAAATATTTATTATTTCCACTAGAATACCTCTTCATTGCAATTCCAAGGAGAATTTTGTGAGCAGATGAGGGTCTCTTTGTAGGATTCTTTATATGCCCAATGTTTTTGATACGTGGATTGTTAATTTTGTAATCCATCATTGCCCAAGTTTGCAAGTGACCAGCCAAATCAGCATGGTTAGCCTAATCTGAGTGTGTTTTCCTACTATAACTGTACCTGTGTTATTGATACTTTCTTCTTCAGTATTTTTTCCTGTGCATACTTTGCTCTATCTCCAGGTTCTTGGTGGATTTCCTTTCATTTATGCATGGTGGAGGGAGTTACGGGAAAGCAGTGGGCAAGTGACACTAGCAATGATCCTGTGAGCTTGCTTGAGTTTTTGTTTCAGTTTGGGTAAGCCTGTACCCAAGGGTTAAAGGCATGGGTCATGTTATAAATGCCATGTTTGAAAGCTTTGGGTGCAGAGAGGAAGGACTGGGTATGAGCTGCTGCAGGATTACAACGTAGAGCTACAGTGTAGACAGTGTGTTAGTGACTCTGATTGCATAGCCCCATGTCACAGAGCTTTTTTTAAACCTGGAATTGGTCTGTATATCCCCTTGTAACCCTATATAGAGCTCAAGACACACCAAAAGTCCATGAAAAACTGCTAATATTTCTCACAGACAAACATGTTCAATCTGCATTCCTTAATACACCAATCAAAGGCTATGCCTTATTGTGTGACTTACTGGCCTAAAAAGATGTGGCCTTGTGAGTGAGAAGTTAATCTATCCTCAGTCTGTGTTAGCTGATAGAGTGGGGTATCAGATTTGGTGACAATCTTTTACTGGATAGCAGTAATTTTTTTTTTTTTTAATATGCAATTGAGTATTAACTTAATGGTGCAAAACTTTATTTGCAATTTATTATCCAAATTTCTCCTTATTGTACTCAAGAAAGTGAAGCTCAAATATGCACATTCAGGCAAGAACTTCAGATTTGCTGGCTCCTTCTAACATATCATACTTGAAGGCTCTATGGAAACACTGGAGCCACCAAGGAGAAAATAGAAGTACTGCACACCAACTTCCCTTTCAAATGAAGAACTGGGAGAATGATCGCACTTGGAATGGAATGGAAACACAGGTGCATGTGAAAGCCTCTCAGTTAGCGTTTTGATGATGAACTGTCCTCCCCTTCTTCAGTGATTTCCCTGAAAATAGAGGTGCAACATGAGACGACAGTCCAAAACCAGTCGTGTCATACCATGTCACAAATCACTCTTTTCTTTTAAAGAAGGCATGGCATGTTGCAATACTGTGTGTGCTGTCCATCCAAGTGCGTCCTTGCTGGCACCTGTGTCCTAGTGAAACAGGCCAACTGACTTGTGAACAGGCACACAGCCAGCCTAACAGATGGAGGTGAGTGAAGTCAGCCAAGAGACCATGCACTAGCTGCGCATCAAGTGTGCTAGCTAACGGCAGGATTCCCAGAGAGAAACATCCAAATGTCTCCTAGTAATCTCATATTCACATATTGGTACAAGGCAAAGATCAAGAAAATTGCTTTAGCAAGAGAAGAAAAGTAGAAATAGAAAGATGTGAGAAGTTGGTTCTATGTGGTTCACATTAGCAATGTAGCTGTGGTGTGTGAACCAAGATTTTAAAAAGTGGCTTGTTACTCCATCTTCTAGCACCACTGACAAAATTAGGCAGGTAGGGGAAGGGCTAGCTCTCTTCAGAGGAGATGTATTCAAGGTCATAAGGTACACTTGTAATGTAGTAATTAAAAGAGCCTGATTTCCTGACTCTGTCTTTTCCCTTGGATACCAGACCAGTAAAACAAGAGCAATCTCCTAGCGCTCCCACTCTTAATAAGATGATCTTTATTTAATGCTGTTGGCAATGAGGACAGAGTTGTGTTTGCAACAATGATTTTAAACCCATGTGATAGCCAAACAGCAGTATAAACCAGTTAAACTATCATGCAAGGAGCTGAAAATGAGGGTCTGGGTAAACTGCCACCATAAAGGGAAATAAAAATGCAATCTGTATAAAGGTTTGCTAGTAACTTGTCAGACTCACTTGGTGCATCCTGTGATAGTAGCATCTTGTCATTTGCAGAGCAATGTAATACAGCTGTAGCAGGCACGAAGAGGAGTGTTATTTGGCATTCGGGATGCTACCCAAATATGATAAAAGCTGGTCAGCATTTATTCTCTGGACTGGCTTTTGAAGGGCTTAGAATTGAGCCATACACAGTCTCTCCAATGCAAAAAGGGTTTCAGCGGAGCAGTGCCACTGTGGTTTTGGAAATTCTCGTATGGCTGTGAATTGCAAGAGTCAGAAGAAAAGGGCAGATTGAGTTGCGTTTGACAGACAGCACAGTCAGGACTATGAAGCTTCCAAGTGACCGTGGCTCCCCCTGCGTCGTGCACTGGAGAATGGTCGGAAAACTGACTAAATAGTACCAGTGCTTCACCAGGCAGATGGTCAGGCAAAGGCCAGAGCCCTCTGTCCCTCACTCCCCCGCCTCTTCCAGTTCCCAGATGCAAGTTGAACTGGCATGGGGGTTGCTATAATTTGCTGCTGGTATAGACCAGCAACAAATTACTGCCCTGAGGAGCAAGCAGGAATAGGGAAGAGCATCTCTGAGGCATAAGGCCTCCAGGATGATTCCTCACGCACCACCCATCTCTCAGGGCTATGCCCAGAGGCCTGAGCTACCCTGTGGAGGATACATCTGAAGCCACCAGAGAGCAGAGAACCTCTCTCCCACCTCCCGAATTTTTCTCTCCCCTTCTGAAGTGTAATCAGTGTAGATAGATGTCAACTTGATTACACTTGAAAAAACAAACCATATTGGTACGTGTCTTGGACCTTAGTGTAGTGGAGACACGCTCGCCTACTGACAGGCTTGGAACAATACCTTTAGCTGAGGACCCTTGCTTCTACTTGCTTGTCTCTTTTTGCATTTCTACATTTTTAAGAACTTTGGATGCAAAGGGCCACCTTCCAACAATGCCTTCCGAGTAAGAACTGGTAAAGCAAGACGTTACTCGGTGGGAATACCGGGGTCACAATTGCATCCCAGAGGGGATATATTCAAATATCAGCAGCCAAAAATTAAAACCCTGATGGTGAGCCCTTTAATCCCACTGTGAACTTCTATTTGCATCACAAATTTTACAGCTTTAACTAGCTGGAAGAAACTTTCATTTATATTTGAACATAGCCATACGTAAGGATAGACCAGCACATTTTTCCACATGTTGAAAGAGATTTATATGACACCTCACCAAGGTCAGGGATCCCAGTATCTCAGAATCATTGATGCATTTATGATCACTGCTTCCCCGTTAGGATGGGGCATGCAGTAATTTCCCACTGAAAAAAGGCAACTGGCAATAGGATTCACCTGAGCAAATATAGACGTTTGCAACGTAGGTCTCCAAATCCCACCTAACCATCCTATGCTATTCAGGGTCAGTGGAGAGAGATAAGCAATTCTAGGCATGATTTATTTTGTCTTCTTTTACATATCTGTATGAGATCAGATGAATCTCTTTCTTAAAGTGCTATTGATTGCACAATGAGTTCAGGGGGAGCAGCTCAGATGTTTGCATTGTAATTAAACAGCAATCCTATTCAGGGAGATTAAAGATTGCAGAAGGATTTAGGTGTTTACATCTGAAATGTGGATACTCAGAATGTTTTTTTAGTTGCCACTTCTCTTTGGAGATACCAAGAGTTCCTGAGGACCAAATCTGTAGACTTGCTGAAGGCAAGCATGCCTGTCTGTGAGGCACCTTGACTCCCAGTGACATCCACTGCCCTAGGCTTCCCCTGTTCAAATGAGGGAAAAAGCAAAATACATCAGTCAGGACATAGTGTAGCTCTGAAATATTACACAATATAAGCAAAGACACAAAAAATTGCCTGAAAATCCAGAGATATAGTTTTTGTTAGATTTTTTAATAATTTAAGTTTCTGAATTGACTGGAAATTCCTCAAAAGTAGCATTTTGTGGTGATATTTTGGTTATGGCTCCTTTTGTTAAAACACATACTTTCTCCAAGTAAGGGAAAAAGAATAAGGCTGTAATTTTAATATGATATTAAATATACTGTATCATAACTACAATGGCATTTGATGCATGCCCACACATATCTGTGTATGTATATATGTATAAAATTTTCAAATATTTCCAATTGCTAAACACATTATAAGTGACAAGAAGATAAGGACAGTAATGCATTGATTAAGACCAAAAATTCCAATTAATCACTGGTAAATACGGAAGCCTGGGAAGGCAGGTTTAACGGGTCTTACCTTTCCCATTGTTTAACTTATGGAACAAAGAAAGAAGGCAGAATATGTCACCATACCTTGACCACGTGGCTATCCTTTTTTCCAGCCTCGATGCCCATTTTTAAAGATCTATAGCTTCCTAAGGCTTTTGCTGGCTTGTTAAAAATGGTGTCAGGCAGGTGGTAGGACTCAGATTCTCAGAAGTAATTTGATGCATAATTCCTGATAGAATCTATTCTCTCTCTTTGGCACTCAGCAGAGGTTGTCTAAGCTCTAAGATTCCTTATTTATGCTCCAGCAGCAATACCGTTTCTCCCTCCATTAGTCTGCTTGAGAGAACTAGGGACTTGGCTGTATTCTTACTTCTTTGGTCCAGCGTGGTTTAATGGGAAAGTGACTATAAATCTTGTTCTTTTACCCAGTGGCCCACTCTTCCTTTGGGGTGTCCAAAATATGCTGGATTTACATGCAATTGATCAGAACATTTATTTTTCCAATAAATCAAACTATCTGATCAAGACACGCTGCTGTTGTGGGTGGCAGCTGGTTTCCACTGATGAGGGTAAACAACACAGTGAAATGAGCACTTGGTGCACTGAAATGTTTGCAGGGAAAAGACATTATCAAAGCTGCTTTTTGTCCAGTATAATATTTGATACTCTCTTAATTTACCATGATAAATGTATGCAGAGTAACTCAAAAGGGAAAAAAGTACTTTCCATTTCAGCAATGGTGGAGCCAAAACTGTCACCAACAACATTAGCATACATAAGGAATTCTTTGATTTGTTTTCATAGATAACATTTTTTGGGAACTGTAAAGTAGAAAAATATCCCATATCCCAGAATTTATTCTGAGAATAAGATTCTTTTCTGGGATTTCTAGAGCTCTAAGTGACTGGTATACAGTTAGGAGAAGTGGAAATAACTAGGAAGAAGAGGGTACTTGGAAGACAGCTAACTTCTAAGCTTCGCTAAGGGAGCTTTGTGTCTGAATGAGATCTGTCATCTGCTCAGTAACACCTTCTAGAATAACTCAGCTGGATTACGAGTGCTCCACCCACAGTTCACTAATTCAGAAAAATTTGTTCTGAGAAATGGGAGGCCTGTGAGATGGAGGAGAACCCCTGTATGGCTCTGAAAATTCAAGTCCCACCTGAGACTTTGACTGTTTTCCCATCTTTTTCCCCAGATACCAATGCTGCAGGTTTTGTAAGAGCATGTGTCAGTGACTCCTTGGGGCACCCAGTCCAATTCCCCACAGGACTGGCAGGTGGGTATTGGTCCACATGGGCCCACAAGAGCTTTCTGCCCCAGCTTCCCACTCCTAGCATTTTCCAGCGCCCCATGGTAGGCATAGCCGATCAGCGCAGAAAGAGCAAAGGCCTCAGTGTGTTGTTAAGAACACATGGCAGAAGATATCAACACTGTTGTTGTCCTAGAAACAACAATAGCACAATGTTTTTATAATTGTGTATTATATTATTTTCACATTACAGTATGGCCAGGGTTTGATAGGTTTTTTTTGAAAAACAAGTAGAAAGCAGTGCTTCTGGCTTTCGATGAGAGAGCACAAAACAGAGGGTCTGAATTCTGCCTCTCTCAGTTATCAGAAACACCACCCCAGCCTGCAAATAATTCTACGTATTTATGTAAAAGTACTTTTTGATTAGGGCGAAATGCAAATTGAAAAAGATAGAGTAAACATCACTTTCCTTGAGCTTAAATACAATAAAATTATCTTCCTGCCACCTTTCCTCCATCTCCAGTTTTATTTTCCATTTCACCTAATTTCTGGTTTTGAAGCCATCCTCTCCAGGTGAATGAGCAGTTCACTCACAGGTTGTGTATAGAGATGGGAGAAGTGGTTCCTCAGACACATCAAGATGGAATAGCAATGCTGGTTTCCTGGAGTGGAGAACAGTCTGAAAAATAGCATGGAGATGGCTGATGGAGAGGTGAACAAGGAAGACATCTATGACAATGCATGGAGGGGAATGTCAGGCCAGGCAAGGTCTTCAAGGCTAATGAGAGAGGACTGGATGTGGGAGCTTTGCTGATGAATGGCGATAGAGGGATGTCATCATGCTCTGGCTGAACAGGCTTTTCTCTTTGTCATGGGAAGCACGTGTTGTCCACATGGGTTGGCACAACCACCTTTCCGAATCACATCCCTCTGGACTGCAGTACAAGACCCCAGCCCTTGGATGCAGGGGTGGACGCAGACACAGTCCTTGGATGTCATAATCATCTTAACAAGAGGTGGGTTGGGGTGATCTCCTGACTGAAAGGGTCCTCTCTTACATGGAGAACAAGATGAAGCTGATACCTGTCTGCCTTTTCCTTCTCCAAGTCACAGGAGAAAACATGACCCAGAAACAGAATCAAAACCATTGAGTCCCAAAACTGGTCATTTCCTTGTGTGGTAGTCCTCCTTCTCTTTCTCCCTGTGAATCTGCTTTGTCAGATGAAGTAAATAATTACTTGAGACGGTTCATGAACAACACTTGTGAGGGTTGGTGCTTCCTGACCTGTGTGGCAGGGAAGGAGATCTTCCTGCCTCTTCCTGGATGGTCTGCCTGGGGGAAACAGGCACATCACGGAGGCCAGAGGGGAGGGTATAGTTAACCACTTCACAGACGAGAACCAGGATAAGAATTTATGGAAAAAGAGAAATAATGGTATCTTAAAGTGGATTGTAAGAAGAAGGAGGCAAGAGTTGTAGTCCTTTACCTGGATGGCTGAAGGGCCATGCAGTAGTCAGAGAGCCAGGGAAGTCAGACGCATTGGCTGCCCGGACACAGACCACGAGCGGGAAGGGCGGCACGGCACAGTTCAAGTGTTTGCTGCCGGCTGTGTTTCATCTCACCTGGTGGCACCCGGCAGACATCAGGCAGCCAAGCAGCTCTCAAAAAGAAGTCCTGTTAGTTTTCCTTATGAAATGTTTTCACTTTTAAGGAGGGGTGTGCGATAAAGTGTGGGAGGTTATGTGTGAAACTAGCTACAAAATTTTTACTTTTTCTTTTTGTTAATTTAAATGATAGGTCTTGGTTATTCTTTAAGAATTACAATTGTTAAAATGCTTATTGAACATGGAGCTGGGCTAGAAACAAAGATCTTTTATTTATTTATTTATTTGTTTGTTTACAATTCCAATTTAAAGATTAAATTCTCATGAGAAGACTGAAAAAACTTTTTCACAATTTCCATTAAAATTGTTGGTGGAAATCTCGTTATCTAGAGGTTTCGTATGTAAAACCTTTAAAGCAGCTCCAGCAAAAAAGTAAATAAAAGTAACTTCAATAGTTCCAGTTTTAGACATTTAAATTATATAACATTACCCATGTGTATTAAAACTGTATTTGTACACGCTTACATTACTGAAACCTTTATTTGCTAGAGTCCAAGTGCTGCTGCTATGCATAAAGTGCTCCATGAGGTACACCCATATGTTGCCAAAGTAGCATGAACATGTGCACTGATGTTGATCCAGAGGAAGCCTAGGGGTTATTCCCTTCCCTCTTGTACGCTGATTATTTCTGCCAGGCCCAGAGTAATCTGTGCGAGAGCACAGGGGCCATGGCTTGGTGACAGGCTGTACATGCAAACAGATAGCTTGCATGATGCTTAGAAGTTTTTTTTCCTGAAGGTGCTGTGTAGCGACATCTTTGAGTTGTAGGAGAAGACAGCGTGGGGCAGATGGGAAGGACCCAGCCCCATTGCTCTGGGGCTGGGGTTGGTTGGTGCACAGCGCCCGTTGAAATGAAGCCCAGAAACACTCCTTCTCAAGCCCTGTATGTAAAGACGTCAAAGATAAACTGTGTAAATATGCCAGAAAGAATGATACTTTCATGTTTTTATGCTAACAGTGGGTAAGGGAATTGTCAGGACTCTTGTGAGGAAAAATTATAATGTATGACATTAAATATTGACTTAAAATATCTGTTTTGCCACCCCTTTCTATTATTTCAGTATGCAGTTGCTTCAAGGTAAAGTATGATTTTTCTGTCCCCTCTGTAATACCATATAGTACATCAGAACAGAATTGTCTAAGTCTTGGAAAAATCAATCCACTTTCCCTATTCAAATGCAGATCAAAAATATCAGCTCTTGTAGCAATCATATTTCTGATCTTTTCATTGTTAAGCCTATGTCATGATTAATTCAAAATATAAAGGTTTTTTGGAATGTAGATGGCTGAAAACCTGACTGGAAAATCAGAGATGCGAGGTCCTTATTTTGAGTGATTAGTAACATGCTAAGTAACGACACCTGTGTAGCCATGTCTTTAAAATGCTAAAAAGTGATGATGTAATAGGGGTAGTATTTACTGGTGGGATCAGTAAGATGCCGTATGTGTTAATAATTGACAGGAAGAGATATCTTCTGTTTTGCACTGCAAATTGCACAGTAAAGTCGACAGTGAATGGCTTTGCACGCTAGGTATCCTATGTAGTATTGTGTTCAGCTGGGAAATGAGTGTCACAGTCTAGCCAGATATAAGCAGAACTTAGCATGCAGTAGACTCCGTTCTTTACCTGAGATTTTATTTGGTGAACTGGGTGGTCATAGTAAGTGACTAGAACTTATTCAGAATAACACGTTTGACATGCAAATGCTCATTATTCTAGTTAAAAAACAACACTGAATGCATTCCTGGGCATGACGATATCTTCACATTTGAATGGTTTCTGCTAAAATAATTTGATTTTAAAGTGATAGTTATTATTATGTAGAGCTGTTTCACTTGAGAAAAATGCTCTTCCTTGGCTGTGATGATGTGTACCAAACAACCTTTTGATTTTACCTGAAACAAAATATTAGGACTTTGAGCTGTGCGTACGTTATCATATGCGCACATGCACACATGGGCATTGGCATTGTGACACAATGCAAACACCACAGGCACATGCACATACATAGAAAGAGAAAATTATTTTTCTCGTGCTTATTTTCTTGGCACTTGCAGTTTGGTTAGATGTGAAACATTTGCATCTTCTATCTGCATAATGAGTTCTATACAAAATGATCGCAGCTAATGCAAAAGACAGGGTGGCATGTTTTCAGTTTTAATGGGGACACTCAGAAAACTTCCAATCTTTCCTGACATTTCTTATAGCAAAATAAATGTGGTCTAGGTTGGAGTGTCTATTATGAAAATAAGAGAAGAGCAAGTCAATTATATTTCAATGACTGAATAGCCAGGGGTCCTCATTAAAATGATCAGAAAGGCTGCAGTGTTGCTTTCCTGTATGTAGCCACTGATTAAGTTGTATAAGAATGACATGGCCTTTTTGGGAGAGAAGCAGAGTACGCCGTGGTCTCTAGCCAGCCAGCCAGAAACCGTTGACACTTACAAAAGTGAGATGCGCACTCCATCAAGAAAGGGAAGTTACTACTTATGGGGTCATGGACTCCTGATGTATTTAAAAATAGTTGCGGCTGTTTTATTGGACACAGTCAGAGCAAGCTTTGAATTTGCACTAGGTTGTATGAAAATGCCTGCGGTATGGTGGTGATATGGTATGTTTTCCTTTCCGCTGGCTTCGATGAAGTATACATAGCTTAACAGAACAGTACTATTATTACAATCTTTGTGTATTTGAACCTTTAAGCAATATTTTAGTTATCAGTTCATTACTATTCATTTTTTAGAATTTAAATTCTTCTTATTTGCCAATTATTTTTTTGGTAAAAATGTTAGGAGAAAAAGGCTCAGTAATTTTTTTCCCGGGAGAGACTGTATCCTGAAACAGTAAAAAGAATATTTGTTTAACCCTCCTGAGGGTCTGCAGTCTAAGGAAATATAGTATTGCCTAAGATCTGCTAATCCCAGATCAAGTGGCTGTAGAATTTTTTAAAAAATATTTTTCCCCTTTCATGTTAGTTAATAGACCTTACATATTTATTTTTAAATAATCCTTCTGTGATTATATTTTATACAATTTCACCCCATAAAGGATACTTGTGATAAGGATTGCTATAAAGAGATATACCTTATATTTCTTTTTTTTAATTGGAAAGTGATGTAGAATGTTAACATTTTATGTTTAAGAGTGATACAAAGCAGAACAACACCCGCATGTTAATTAATTAAGCTGTCATGGTTTAAGTTTCTTCCCCCTTTAAATAAATTGCATCACTAACAGTTTCTGAAGATGAATTGAGAAATAAAAGACAAGATTTAATAGTGATCCTTTTTTTATTTGTACAGTGAAGCAGTTTGAAACAATAATCTTCATCTTCCACCAAGGTGGAAATACACCTCAGCATTGTCTTCTACTGTCCAATTCATGTAAATACTGATGCAACAAATTAAACCAAATAAAATCTCTGCTATTTCTAACTGCAAGTAGTAGTTAATCTAAGCTTGTATTCTAAGTCAAATGACATCATACAGTGCTCCATCATTAACAATGATGTTTCATTATAAATTAAGACAATTTGAGATTTATATTACAGTCTGCTCATATTTTGATGAAATAATTTTCAGTCTCAAGAAAACCAACAGTAAGAGACACTATAAGCCAAATACATTAACATATCAGGTGCTTAAAACTAATTTCATTTACTAAAATTAGCTAATAATGCAGCTCAATAATGATGCTCTTCATTTACAATTCAGGAGCTCTGTAATGGACAAGGGAAACTGCAAGTGCTTGCAGTCAACAATAAAAGAATTGGTAATTTTGCCAATTATTATGTACCACAAGATGCCTCCTTTGAAAGTTTTCATTCTTTATTTACATACATGGCATCTAAACAGGAGACAAAGTGTCTCTGCCTTATTTACTTATGAACGCATGAGTTGCTTTAATTCTTTTCCATATAGTTTGTGTGATATTTTGACTCTTTAAAGTGTTTGTGGAATTCACCCAGTCATTATTTCTTGTTTCGTGGATGCAGAATCGCATTGTATTAAAAAGAATTTGGTTTATTTTTCTTCTTACCAGTTAGCAATATGTAATAACACTAGATAATTTATATGTCTTAATTTTTGCAACAGGAATAAAATTCATAAATAAGAAACAATTGATAAGGCTGTTTGTATGCAAGGAGAGACACAATTATTGATGTAGTACCCTGAGTAAGAACACAGCATTATGGTGCTTAATACTTGAATTTGGTTCAGAACACCTAGATGTCTTTTCTCTCAACATTTTAGCAGCTGGTCTAGTATATCTTCTCAGCAATATGTAGTACTGAAATTACATAATGACTAAAGAAGATAAGTAGAGGTATTTATTGAAAAAAACTTTGAGAAGTTTTGAACAGTGAAGAGTAAAGCTTGAGATTTCTTAGGGTACTCTGTTTTTGTGCTTCTTAGTGTGCACAAACACATGAACAAATTAAAAATATTCTTCAGAGTGATTGGGGAGATATTTTTAGAAACCTTGGGATCCTTCTCTAATTTACTTCCATAGATTTATGATTTGTGTGTCAAAATATTTTTTTAAACAAAAATAAAGTAAAGAAGTGAGGTATTATGGGTCTTTGAAAGTAGTTGATGCTATAGTCACTGTTCTCTGAAAGTGAATCAACAGCAGCAGACGATAGCAGGCCATTCATCTGACTGATATGTCCTTCCAGACTGCTTACACTCATCTGAAGAATCACCTCAGAGCTGATGTTTCTGAGGGGAAAACATCTTCCACGAGGTGGATATGATTGTACTCTGTATGTACAACTTTCAAGAGCGATTTACCATCTTTTGGAGGCAGAATTTCTTATATGACCTACTCAGGTCTCTATAGACATGTATGAAAGAAAAGGAAGTTTGCAGGCAACATTTTGTGGTATTATCTGTGTCTTTATTTAAACCTTAGTTTTTCTAGTAAGAAATGTAATGCAGAACTTGCATTATGGAAAGTGTGCTGCGCATGTTTTAAGGGTTTAAGCAAGATTAAGAGGCTAAAGTTGAGAACAAGTTACTGTATGTGAATTCAAATGCAAAATATCCTCATTATAATAATTCACAGGGAATAAACCCCACTGTTGTAGAATCAGAACTCAGAATGTCAACAATGAAGTCTACTTTAACCAGCCTTTCAACCTGTGTATCGTCAGAATAATTGGTCTTTTAGTTGATTTGACTAACTGACAGCTAAGCCACTAATAATTACCTGTGGCAGCATTTATATTTTTTTCTTTTACACTATAGCACAACATCAATGAATATATTTTAAATATTAACAGTAGTTGAATGTTTAGATTATAATTTAAATAATTATTTATGGAAATATGATTACACATCTGTGCCTACAATAGAGACACTTTTTAATTTGATTAAAGACAAAACAACAGCATATCTGCTCATCTAATTTTGTGGTTAAACTATTCATGACTTATTATAATATATTAATTTTGTCAATTTGTTAGGGTATCATTTCAACTTTTTGACAAGCTTTCATCTTTATTTAGCTGAATTTGGATTCAAGACGGTGCTTACTTAATAACTTATGCTTTATGAAGCTCTTCAAGAACATGATAATCTCACTACCATCCACAATTTTCTTACACTGTAGTGTTCAGGCTCTTTAACATAATGTATTTCCATATGAATGATATACGTAAAGCCAAAGCATGTGTATGTATGGTCTTGGCAGAGTAGAAATGTACTGCAAAGACATCCAAGAAGAATGTATGCTGGAGAGCTCATTTCTGAGGTAAGCTAAAGATAAGGACTCAGTAAAAGCTAAATTAATACAACTGTTTGTCCCTTTGCAAAATACTAGTTTGGGTACTGTGTTTTGTTCTTTACTAAGAAGACATATTTGCTTATAGAGATAAGGAACATTTTTTGGTTATGACTGAATAAAAAATAGTAGACTGGGTAATAATAAGCAATGTTTTCAAATTTAAACTATTTTGAATTATTTAAATTTCCAAATATCTGGTTTAAGTTATGGAACTAGAGATGTCTAATTTTAAATATAATATTTCAGTTTCTAAAATATTTTCCGGTATGTCTATTTATCTCTCAAGCGAGATATAATTTACATTCTACTGGAAAAAAAGCACAGATTTTTCCTGTACAACATTGTGTAACTCTTCTGTTCTGACAATTGTGTCATTTTAGAACTAATGAAATGGAATCATATTGGATCACTAATTGGTTTCCATATCTGCATAAAAACTCAAAGTATTTATTTCCAAAGACTGGTTAAAAAAATGGTAGACATGTTTAGAATTCTATGCTGTAGCTATATGAATTATTGGTATTTTTCACGTTTTTCTAAGTATCTAAAAATGTTAACTGAAGATTCTTATTAGTAGTATTTCATTATTCTTGAAAGTATATTGTTGTGTTTTAATTACAAATATTGTTTAACTGATGAGATCAAAAAAGTGAAATTTTGTTGAAAAGTTGAGTCAGATATTTAACATAACTGAGGAAAATTATTTACCATATATTTCAGTATTATGTGAAAGTATATTTTAAAAAAATATTTGACTGAAGAAATTTAGGATATATTAGACTTTTGAAGGTATTTAAAAATCTAAGATGAAGACTGTTAAAACTCTTATAGTTACTTAAAACAGCAACTGAAAATATCTTTAATGCACACAAGTGTGCATACGTTTCTTTAGTGGTTAGTTTGATGTATAATCATTCTTTTTTATCTACTTATAGTTATTTACTCAAAGTCAGAGAAACACTGCTACTAGAATAGGTACTTTTCAGGCATTAAGGATTTGTTTTTCTATCAATGCATTTTAAAAGAAATCTTACTGCCTTTTTAATAGATATTTCTAAAACTTTCTTGAACTAAGAATAAAGATAATTCATTTCAATTATATGATAGCTTTAAAATAGAAGAGGTTCTCTGTTTTTTATTTGGTTAACCTATTCGAATGGCCCAGCTTGCCATTACAAAGTATCCGAGGGTAAGTGATAAAATAACATCTTCTAGCATATGTGAATACAGGAGGTCTGTGATTTTTCCATTCATTCCAGAGTATTCTTTTAAAAATATTGATAAATTAGGCAAATATTTTCTACAGATTGAAATATTACAGTTTAAACCGTCTTTCAGTGCTTTCAAAGAACAACTCATTATAAGCTTACATCTTATCCCAATGAGTTTACATCAGAGTGAAATGGAAAAGTTTTTGTTGAATTACCCTAAATAGGAAATGAAATAAAAGTGTTCCTCCTTAAGTATATCCACATTTCAGTGATAAATAATTATAACAAGATGTATAAGGTCAGTACATACAGACACATCATAATTACAGTATCATATGCTATTTTTTTGTATATTGTCTTATTGTCACTAAAACATGGATTACCAATTATAAATGCAGAAATTACCCTTGTTTGGACACTCAGAAGGTCAGGAAATTAGAAGTAGTCATGAAATATGTATGTTTTTTCAAATAATTAGTGCAAATGTGCTTTTAACTAAGAGATAACAAAAATGTCTTACAGCAAATGCTACCTGACATTTTAAATCTACTCAGAAAAAAATAAAGGATTGCAGTCGGCTGAAGAGACACCATTACAATAAAAGAAAAGTCAAGTGTATGAAATAAAAAAAGAGAGATTATTTAAAATAACATTCAGGTAACTCAGATAGTAGAGTTTGTCAGAAGTAAGGGCATGTGTTTGCAGGTCTCTTATTGACATTACTGAATAATTCTAATAATTTTAAATTAAAAATCTCATAGAAATTTAGAACTTGTACAAGCAATATGTTCAAAGCCATTTGTAAAGGTTATTTAGGGTTTTTTATACATTGAATCATAGGCAGAAATGTTCTAAGAAATGCTTAGTGAAATATTAAATAGGTGAATTAGTCTCTTAGTTATTACTGTCTGGCTTTCTACACATAAGTAACTACCTATCTTCATCATAGAGCATTGCTGTTTTCCTAGGAGACCTTCTAGCAAGAGCAAAATATGGATAATGATACTTAATGTGTAGATTAATTACTTCAGTTTTAAAGTCAACCAGATTTATCAGTTTGCTGCTTCATTAAAAGTCCTATAATTCTGCATGGGTCAATCAGCCAGCCACATATACATTTCAATTTATCTGCTGTCTTTCAGCTGCCTACCTGAACACTTGGTGCTCATGCAAAAATCAAAACAATATTCCAGTTTCCACATTTATCTCATATAAAGATTCACAGAAAAGTACTTCACATGTAAATAACTTCTTCTCTTCTACTTTATCAGTACAAAGGGCTTCATAAAGTCGGGGTCTATTTATGGATGCTAAAATCTTCACCCCCCTGGGCTCTATCTTGCTAAAATTCCTTATAAAGCCTCCTCATAACACTTACAAAACAAAATATAGACTCTGAGTAGTAGGCCTTGAATATGAATAAACTTGAGCTATATTGGGTGAGTGGATGAAACAAGAGTGAAGTGACTAAAGAAGTCCCTGGAGAACAAGACCTGCTGTGAAACTTATCTCAAGTTGATTCGCAGCTCCTGATTGTTCATGTCCTAATTTAGAAAAATATTTGAAGCAAAATGTAGACGGGCCTCCATCTCGTACATGACTGACTTACAAAGGTTCGTTTGGTAAAGTGAGGTTCAGTAGGAAAGTAAATGTCTAAGGAACCCTAAACTGTTTGGCTATAATTTGGACTAAGAAGGAGATAAGGACTCTCTGCTTTAAAAAACAAAGCAACCTCCTCCCTGCCAATGTTTTGGCATTTGATTCAATACAGAATGGAATAATTTGAATATATTTTCTGACAAGAGTACAAGTCTGTGAGCAAGACAGTGAACTCCAGAATAATATTTTTTTTGTTACAGTTTTTACCTGATCTGTGAAGTTTTGTGGCTTTAATCAGCTAATTATTGGGTTCTCTGAATTTTTTTTTTCCAGAACATCTGTTGAAAAACTTTTGTGAAAGATATAACATATATTTAAAAAAAAAAATAAAATTCTTGGCAGATCAGCTACTTTCATGTCACATGGGAATTTCTAAACAGCTTGGATTGTAAAGGCCTTTATAAACAACTGAAGCTTTCAGATCCAATGAAAGAGGTGTTTGACTATAGTTTCCAATTAATGTTTTTTAAATGTAAAGAAATCTATAGTAAATGACAATAAACGAGAGGAAAACATTCTTTTGTTTCACAGAGAAGCTGTAATGTCTCAGACTACTGGATGAGGACTTGGCTTATTATGATAGTGAGTCTGGCTGTGATAGGGATGCCGTGTTTGGTCCTCAGCACCATTGATAGCTCCTGTTAGAGGTTAGCTGCAAAACTCCTTGCCCATGTCTCAGCTTCCAGAGTTCTTGGTAGCTCCAGCTGCCAGGTAATTTCTGCCCTCCTAAGCACCTAGGGAGGCTACATGGACAGGCACCAGCTGTATGGCCCTGCCTCTTCTCTCTGAACATCCCTACCTGCAGATTTCTGTAGGGATCTGTATTAGCCTGTCTCTTCTTCACCATCTCAGGAAAAAGCAGGAACCATGACCTAGTTACCAACTGCAGCAGATAACCTGTAAAATTCATTCATTGCTAATGCAGCTGCTGCCACTGGCATGAGGACATTGTATCTGTAAGAAAGCAAATCTTGAACAGAAAACAACTGGCTCAGCTGGAATCAAAAGGAATGAAGCTATGCTGGTTAATAAAGAGAGGTGTTTTGAAGAATAAACTGTGCCTCAGTCATCAGCTTTTTTTTCCTTCTTTTTAAATACACTGATTATCAGGCTTTTGTGAAGCCTGTTTGATATTTTGCTAAATATGACCAGACAAAAATGGGCAAATTCCCTACATGAACGTAAGAGCAGTTGTGTTTCTCTGGTTGGTGTCCTGTTTATGAGAGTAACCAACAGAGTACTGTGGGAAGAGTGTAAGTAGAGGGTAATGCTTCTCCCAAAACGTTCTCTCAGCTTCAGAGAGCAGTTGAAAACCCTCCTTTTTTCTGACTGCAAGCTAGGAAACATCATGCCGTCTTCTCCAATTTAGATATGGCAGTATCTGTAATCACAAGGCCGGATTATTTTGATTGACTGCATCTACAGTTGAATGTGAAGACAAGCCACAAATATCAGAGAGTCCAGAAGTGGCTGCCTGCCTTCTCCATGGCTCGGGCTATGGGGAAACCTCTGCATGAGAGTGTCCCCTGGCTTCAATATCTGATGCAGACGCTAGTTTAACACTTTGGTCCCAGCTTTCCATGCAGCCAATGCATTGAGCTCTGAACACCTGATAGTGTTGGGTAGCTCCAGGATGGCCAAGGAGCTGCTGAGAAAATCGCTGAACTCTTGCGGCTATAAAACTTCCTTGTGCAAAGCAGCGGGGCCCCAAAACAACTTACTGTTTGAGCTGCCAATCCGCAGTGTATATCTCAACCTGTCTGCCTTTCAGAGCATAGAAATTCTCCACTGGATCAGAGCAAAGATCCATTTGCCACTGTTTTTTTCAGTTGTACTGTGCCTAGCCAAGAGGATAAGAAAAAAGGGTAAATGGAATTCTTCATTCTTCAGTGTTTTGTAGTTCAGAGAATGCCAGAAACACAGAAATAACATTTAAGAATAAATAATATTAATAGCTCTAAATGGACTTTATTCGTGGATTTATTCAGCTGATTTTTATTTTTCTAAATTTCAACATCTTACAGCAAGGATTTCCATAGCGTAAGAGTTCATTGTGTAAAGATCACAACCTTTTTTTGTTTTGAATCTGCTAGCTGTAGTTTCATGTGATGTTCTTGTACTGAAAAAGACAAAAAACCACTGTTGCCTATTCACTTAGACGGCTCATAATTTTTTAGACTTCAGTCATTTCCCTTTTTGTTTTCTCTTTTTTAAGCTGGGGAGCCCCAGTCCAGTTGCTCCTCATAGAGAAGCTGTTATGTTTACTTGCTTGTCCTCTTTTGATCCATCTATATGTTTGATCCTCTTCTCTGTACCTTTACCAGCCACCAGCTGCCACCAGCACAGAATGCATTAATGATGTGAATCATTAATTTATATAGTGGTGTAATAATCTCTCTCTGTTTTCTAGTCCTTTCTTAAAAATTCCCATTTTTCAGACTCTCTTTTTGATTTCTGCTAAGCATTAAGCAAATTTTTTTCACAGAACTATCTGTTTTAACCCAATTTTTTTTTGTTTTAGGAGGTATTAGCCAAGTCAAAGCTCACTCCTATGTAAGTAAAATTTTTGGGATTTTTTTTCCCCAGGTTCCCCTTCATCTATACTGAACTTTCCCTGTCATTTTATCTTCCAGTCACTCAATATCATAACATCTGCACAGTCAACACTCTCCTTTACTGCCCTAAACAACTTGGTCATTCAGTAAACACTGTCACCTCAGAAGTGCCCCTTTTTTGATATAATTTCTGAGTATATCCACAACATGGGACTGAACTTCCCTTTAAACACAACAGCAGTGTATGACTTGATACTTGCTGTTTCAACACATATGATGAATTCCTACGTAACATCTCCTATTTTACAAAGAAGCTCTTTGACACTAGTATTTTAGTGTCAGGTTCCCATGCATTAGTCTCTGCCTTTTCCTTACATTTACTCACATATTGTATTAGAATTGTACTTTATTATCAACACATTACTCTGCAAGCTTGAAGTGAATACAGAAATTATTTTTTTCTATTTTGTAAATTTAAGTATTTGTTATTGGTCCTTAGAGGGACCATCTAATATAAAGTGAGATTACTTTACCTAACTTCAGATACATGAGAATTAATTGTCTAAATCAAAGCTAGGCTACTGCTGTAGCAAATGAAAAGAAATAGACCTAGTTGCAGTGCAGTTGCCCTCATTGCTTTGAACATTTAGCTAAACTGCAGAGGTCAAATATATATAACCTTACCTCTGAATGCAGTTAACATTGCAGGTACACATAAAGAGAAAACATAAAACATTTCCTAATGTAGTTGTTCAAGTTTATTGTGTAGCCCATGGAAGCAGAGAGGACACGGGATATTTCAGTGTATCTGGGATTACTGTTTAAAACAGAGGCTCTTGGATAATTCCTTGGTAAAAATTACACCATGGTGAGTTATGACTTGATGAGCTGATAATGGTGAGCACTGGTAAAGATAAAATACTTATGAATACTAGCTCACATAATGAAACAACTCACACATGGATAGGCCATTGGGATCTGCTGCACAGATTTGGTAGGTTTTACAGCTGTTTGTCACAGCATTTAAGAACCCTTAATACACCTGCAGAAGCTGACCCTAAACTGGAAGATGAAGACAGTTTCTTCAAAACTTTTAACATTGTTTCTCTAACATGGAAAAGTGTGAAGGAAAGGAATTCACATAAAGTTGGAAGGGGTGAAATCAGCCACCTGTCATAAAAGCTAGTTCTGCATTGACCCTGTAAGATTTGTATTTCTGGAGTTTGTTTTACTAATTCCAATTAATTTGTGTTTTCTGTGGCTACATGAAAAATTAGGAGTCACTTGTAATAGTAAATTAAATATTTTAAGTGTTTTCTGAACTATGCATGAACAGATCGAAGGGATTTATGTTGTGTATGGTCTACAAAAAATCTAGAATTTATCTCCAGTGTAAGTGGTATAAACTCCATTGTAAGTGCTATAAAAAGAAGATGCTGTGGATGAACTATCAACTGTTGAGTTCACCCGTGTGGTATGTCCCTATGCAAGGAAGACACATAAAGAAATGCTAGTGTGGAATTTAGATAATTTCTAAATTGCAGTTTACAGGTGACAGGAAACCTCTAGATTTCAAAATGTGTCTCATTACGATACTGTGATCTTTAGGTTCTCCAGTATTCTAAATTGACTTAAGATAGTCAAGAAAGACAGGAAAGTCTCAAAGACCTTTTCCTATTCAAATTATAGGCAAGGATGAAATTGCCTCCTGGCTGATTGCTCAATGATCTTTATTGATCACGTTCCCTCAACTAGTTAGATCTGGATGCCAACATTTTGACTGAAACTTCATTTTGAATTTGTTGAATCCACTAGGTTATTTGAAGATAGTATCAAAGACAGTGTCAAAGATCTCTTAATTTTTACATTGCTCCTACAAAAATAGGAATTTACTTTTTTTCCCAGTAATTTGCAAAGATGAGTACTTTAACTGAACTACAAATTTATAAGATTATAATATTGTTGGAGTAACCTGAGCTCTAAATTTCTAAAAATAGTTCATTTTCTTGCTGTTACTTTGGACAAAAATTTCTTATTACTTTCGATAACTAAAAATATTTTGGAAGCTATTTCTTTTCAGAAATATTTCCACTCTCCCTCATTATTTTAAAAGTGCTTGAGTACTGGCTGATTACTCTTTATGCTCAGAAAGGCATAACATACCAAAGAGAAAAAAAAAGCCTCCATGGACTGACAAACTTATTTTTGGGAAATTCAGGCTACAAAACCAAGGTATTTTCATTACCTCTCTCTTCTATGAAGCTCCCTTAAACATCCAAGTCATACTGGCTTTGCATCAACTATTTGATGGAGTTCTATCATACAGCAAGATTTTTTGGCCTAAATATTGAGCTTGAGTGCTTCTTGCTATTGCTTTAAGACAATGATATGAAAGCCATTGTTCTAGGCCTTGCCTTCTCTTATGAAATTAGGAGGCAAGGTATTCGAATGCGGATATTAAGAAAAAAGTGTACAAAACTTGAGGGCTGTTGGTAAGCTTTAGGGAAACCTGAAGCTCTATGTCTGCAATAATATTTTTCTTGTCTTCTTGGAAGCTTTCTTCTCTCAAGGAACAAACAAGATGGTTCTGATGATTAAACAGTAATCACAAAGCAATTCTGTTCTATGTATCTTTAATGGTTAGCAAATTTGTGACTTTTTTTTTCAACTGCAAAGTGCTCGGTCTTTTATACTGGGCTGCAGACATGTCACTTTAATGATATCTTTAGACTTTGAAAACAAAATTACACAGCAGAAGGATGACACATACGGACCTGATCACAGAACAGTGGTTCAGTAAAGTCAGAACCACATGATCTGCCAGAAGCTGACCTCATTTCTGAATGCTTTTAAATGATACGAACGGTTTTGCAGAGTTTGGAAAAATAGCTATATGCATATTCAATTTCTGTTGCTTTTTTTTCCTCCATGCTTTATATTTTTACTGATTCTAGTATTTTTTTTTTCTTAAATGAACAGCCATGCATTGCACTTCAGAGTAATCAATCACCATTGTTTGTAAATAGAAGATGTGGGCTACAATTAAACCGCACATTTGTTGTGGCCATAATGTCATAATACAAATGATAACTCCTAGACCTATTAACATGCTGAGCAAGACATCTCCATTTAAAAATAAAATAAAATTTACAGAGTGTATATTTATGTTTTCTAAGGAAAGAGAAAGCATTATCTTCCCACTAGTTTGTGACTTCCCTCTTTTCTGCTGTGAAAACCAAACAGCCATAACCATAATTAAAGAAAATTCAGGGCCAAAGTTGAAACTATGTCCTGGAGCCCCTTCTAAATTTAGATTTCAAAAGACACAGCTGTAGAAAGGGGCTTTTCCTCTGGGCTATTCAGCAAACCTCTGTTATTTCAGTAACATTGGTAGATGCAAGTTAGAGGGAATGCAACACGCGATAAAGAAAAGATTCAAAATCCTTAATGGAGGAAATAAGTGGCTAGAGCAGTTCTCGTCTGACATTGGTTTTTCAGATCGTTTGGTCTTTTTTTAAGTGTTATTTTGAAGAAATTTTCTGAATGCAGTGGGGCCACATGTCGGAGACTTTGGATCAAAGCACAAGGGCGAGGAGTTATGCCCCTTCCCACTGCCCTACCCTGCCCTACCCCCTGCACAGAGCTTGCACCGTGCCTGCAGTCCCTGCCCAGCACCCACTGTTCTCCCAGTAAAATCCACAATAGATTCATTTACACCAGTCTTTCCTTTGCTGTTTTAGACATTTCGCTTGCCACTAGAGAAAGAAAGGAGAGAAGGGCACATTGCCACACGGGTGCTGCCTCTATCCGCTGACCAGGTGTAGCATGAACAGTTCAGGGAGAGTTTCCTAATGCTGCCATAAGCCACTTTACTATCGATCCAGGCGCAGTGCCAGCTGATGCTAAAAGGATAGTTAAATCTCTATATCATGTCTAGATTTAAAAAACTTGACACCCCCCACCTCCCATATCCATGTAAGGTTGAGGCCTTTGGTGGGACTCCATCCCATGCAATACTTTGGAGGGGAATGAAAGATGGGAAAAGGAATTAATGTGAGATCTTCAGGAGTATTTAGTGCTTCAGAAACAGAGGTAGAATTAAAAATTAGTGTAATCTGTACTTCTCATTTCACTCACCTACTTTTGAAAGTCTAGACTGTGATTTCTGTGAGTGCTGCTGGAGGCAGATACTGGTGTTGAACTGAAATACGAGCAGCCCAATTTTTTTCAAGGGTTTTTAAAAAATGAAGAGAAAAAAGCTTGGTAAAAATTAAAAGAAGCCTTGCAAATTCATGTTTCTCTAGTCAAGATAAACAGGACTTGTTCTGTTATCTTTTATGGTGTCGTGGTTTAACCCCAGCTGGCAACTCAGCCCCACACAGCCGCTCGCTCACTCCCCTCCACTGGGGTGGGCGAGAGAATCAGAAGGGTAAAAGTGAGAAAACTCGTCAGTTGAGATCAAGACAGTTTAATAGGGAATGCAAAAGCCGTGCACACAAGCAAAGCAAAACAAGGAATTCATTCACTCCTTCCCATGGGCAGGCAGGTGTTCAGCCATCTCCAGGAAAGCAGGGCTCCATCACATGTAATGGTTACTTGGGAAGACAAACACCATCGCTCTGAACGTCCCCCTCTTGCTTCTCCTTCCCCCAGCTTTATATGCTGAGCATGCCGCCATATGGTATGGAATAGCCCTTTGGCCAGCTGGGGTCAGCTGTCCCAGCCGTGTCCCCTCCCAACTCCTTGTGCACCCCCAGCCTACTCGCTGGTGGGGTGGGCTGAGAAGCAGCAAAGGCCTTGACTCTGTGTAAGCACTGCTCAGCAGTAACAAAAACATCTCTGTATTACCAACACTGTTTCCAGCACAAATCCAAACCATAGCCCCATACTAGCTACTGTGAAGAAAATTAACTCTATCCCAGCCAAAACCAGCACATATGGGTGTGTCTTTACAAGTATTTACACCTGCTTGCCGAGTTCTTGTAGTGGTTTTTTTGGTAATATATGTCTTATGGTGGGGACAGCTGGGACTGGTGAAAGCCTAGGCCGAATGAGGATAATGATTAAATCCTTTAAAAATATAAGGACATGACTGGGTTTGATGACATGGTTGGAAATGAAGTCTTTCCATATTCTGTCCTGCCTTTCCAAGCTGGTGGTCATGGCTTCTCCCTTCTTGCAGCTTCAGTTCAGACAAACTTAGTTCTGTGCCACTAAAACTGTTTGGTGAATTATTTCCGCTTGCCTCTTGTACTGGTTTTGGCTGGGACAGAGTTAATTTTGTTCGTAGCACCTCCTGTGGTGCTGTGTTTACAGAGAGTCAAGGCCTTTTCTGTTTCTCAGGCTGCCCTGCCAGCGAGCAGGCTGGGAGTGGGCAAGAGGATGGGAGGGGACACGGCTGGGACAGCTGACCCCAGCTGGCCAAAGGGATATCCCATACCATATGATGGCATGCTCAGCAATAAAAGGCTGGGGAAAGAAGGAGGAAGGGGGGACGTTTGGAGTGATGGCGTTTGTCTTCCCGAGTAACCGTTACGTGTGATGGAGCCCTGCTTTCCTGGAGATGGCTGAACACCTGCCTGCCCATGGGAAGGAGTGAATGAATTCCTTGCTTTGCTTTGCTTGTGCATGCAGCTTTTGCTTTCCCTATTAAACTGTCTTGATCTCAACCCACGAGTTTTCTCTTTCTCTTTTATACCCTTCCAATTCTCTCCCCCATCCCAGCAGAGGGGAGTGAGCGAGCAGCTGTGTGGGGCTGAGCTGATGGCTGGGGTTAAACCACACCACCTCTTTAACGCATCATAAAAACCTAGCAGAGAAGAACAGACAAAGAAAACAGCTAAAAATATGCAAAACCCCTCCCTCCCAAACTGGGCCAGAAAGGTGTTTAAAGGTGCTGAGCCAAAGGAATGAGCGGGATGCTTGGGGAAAGCAGCTCGTCTGCAGGCAGGTCCGATCGACATCGTTCTCCCAAAACCATAACTTAACCATGCAAGTGACTCATTAGCTATCACAGAGGAATTTTTTCTTCCTGCTCACACAGATCCAGTGCCTGGGGTAGAAAATACGGTTTGCAAAGAAGGCAGCTGGAGTCACCCTTGGGCTGTGCGGGCTGGTGGTGCGTGTTCGCCTCTCACGGGGCCCCTTGCTAGTTGAATCTGTTTCTCGTTGCTTGCTTCTAACCTGATAGGAACATTAGAAAACCATAAAAAGAGAAGTTCAGCTGGTGGGGGCAGTTCAAAGCGTGTGGGTCTGCTGAGGGAATTCCTGTTCATCCCAACCAAGCGGGAGTGATAGAGAATTGCTGCGTGCCCCCTGCGGCTCTTAATAGCAAAAGAAAATGACTCTTTGGAGAAAAGATGCTATAAAAACATTGGATGTAGACCTTTCCCTGGAGGTCTCAGTTATCTGTAATTTTCTCCTATATGTTTGTGTGACTCAAGAGGCTGTATTTATATCTTATTGACACCATCTACAAAGTGCTCATTTCTATCAGAAGAAACATTATGTGTATGAAAGCATATTCAGCCTCATCCTTTGTGCAACTTTGCAGAGGTACTGAAGGGTGTTTTGTATAATTGTGACAACAACTTCAAAGCTTCCTCCTCGTACCTGAGGATCGGTATGCTTTTCATGCTATGATCAGTGAGTTTCTTCATCAGCGTTCTCTGATTAAAAAATTAAATAATACATGTTCTTAAATAGCATTCAAATGATTCCTTACAAATTTAAATGTAAACAGTAACATCTTCTTTGTACTTTGATTGCAGCTTCCATTTGAGGGTTTTAAATCATCTTACAAAGTTTAGTAAACTGAATTGCACAACACCCTTTTCAGTTAAGTGTTACCAGTGTTGATTTCCTGTGCAAAGAGGGGCGGGAAAGCTCTCCTGGAAATCTAAAAAGACCTCTATCAAAAAAACCCCATGCTGGCTGAGCTGATGAGCAAAACTGGTTGCAAAAACAAACAATATGTGTCAATGTTAAAGGCTGAGCACACCTGGAACAGAACAAGCTTCCTCTGATTCCATACCCAAATGCAGCAGCTGTGGTAAGAAGAATAATTTTGTTTCACTAAAACCCTGTTCCAGAGTTTTCATCTGAACATAGAGAAGACTCCCCTAAAGTTGCTACAGAAGACAGATCTGGTCATGCCCCTGTCATTTTACTGTATCTTGGTGATCATCTAGGAGTTAATAAATAATGTACTCTGAAGGAATCTCATGCTTCTTCCTTTAAGCCACTCTGACATCCAAGGTACCAAATTCTTCAGTCCAATACCTTATTAGTGATATATAAGTTCTTGCTGCAAGAATGCTATCCCCATGAGTCTTCTTTGACAACTATTTAATAGAACATCTATTTAATCAGCTAAACCCCACCATCTTTATTAAATAAACAAATCTTATTAAAGATAATATTCACATATACTGTTCAAAGGTGGACACTCGAAAATGGCATTTGGCAAGGAAAAAGATTTTTTGCCAAAAATTTGACACAGAAAGAAAAATATTCTGCTGGTGTTTGACAGTACCTTTGAATGACAGCTCACAAGGTGTGAACAGTTTGGGTATTTTAAAGCAGTCACATTCTCCTCATTATTTTCCAAACAGCAAACTAACAGCTAGTTTTTGAATCATTAGACTTCCACTCTGCTTTCTTGAGAGTCCTGTGGCTCACACAGACCCACATACCGTAACTCTAAACCATTAGGGGATGACTTTTATACCTGCTGTGAATGTGGGTTTTGTATCTTGGGACTTGATTTACTGTTAACACCATCCACTATTTACCTGTCTGGAATGACTTATATTGCGTTTACAAACTAGAGTAGATAACTGTTAATGCAACAAGGAGCCTAAAATGAACAAGGACGTAAATTCAACATTATTTATTTACACATTGATCTGTGAAAGACAAAAAAATGTTTTAAAAGCCAGGCCACAAGAATGAAAGGAATTGTTTTCAACAGGCATCACAAAGAAAGGGCAGCTAAAATAAACATTGGCTTATTCTACTGGAAATCTGGGGTAGGAAAAACATTTACCAAACTGAAGGTTTTCTATCATTCTCTGGAAACAGTAAGTTTCTAAGCCAGCCTGCCTAGCTGGCTCCTCAAAGCCAGCCTCCCATGCCTGTTTCTTCTATCAGCAATTTTAAACAGCCCGTGAAAGTCTGTTGGGTTTGTGCTCCTGCTTCCTACTGTACGAATTATGGCAACAGACAGACAGAGGTGGTTCTTTCAAGGAGGATTTAGCGGTGTGGTTGGATCTCAGGAATGTGACAAAGACATAGGAAGTTACAGTCAGGGAACGTATAGGATTATACATGGGAATAGTCAAGTGAGGTGTTTTGGGAGACTCAGACAAGCCTCCTTCGTTCTGGAGGAAGTCTATACTCCATTAGTCCATTTTTGGGCTCCTCAATTAAAAAGCAAGTGGTTCTTTGAAGAAATGCAAGATTTATGGCCCATATAGATATGAGAATTTTTGTCTTATTTTTGTAGTGTAGTCCATTGTGGAGGACACCTGTATTGTCAGTGACCAAACAACCCTTTATATTATTTCTCTGCTTGCTTTATAATGATTGTGCTTACTGTGCATTTGTCATGATCACCATGCTTTGTCAGAAATGGTGACGCAGATTACAGTCAGAAGGATTCCCTGCTCTGATTGCTCTGATTTAACCAGAACAGACAAGAGAAAATACCTGACTGAAGGAAACAGATTGTCACAAGTGTTCAAGACCTAAGAATATCGATCGCTTTGTGTTGCAAACCAAATGTGGGATTCTGCAGGTGGAACTCTTCTGAAAATCTGGCATTTTCATGCATATTTCTCTTGCCTACAATGGTTTTAAGTTATGTCCTTTTGCTTTCTCCTCCATCTTTCTTTCCAGCTGTTTATTTTTAAAGTGACTTTAAATTGGCTTTTAAATTATCTTGCTTCCACTCTGTTATGAGACTACCTCAGCTAGAACACTGTTTCTTCTTGAACTTCTTAAGCACTCTAGTAATGTAAATACTAATAATAAAAACTTAAGGACTTAAATTTTTATCCCTGGGGCATGCCAGCATTCTCCACCCAGTCCAACAGTTTAGATAAAGAAAGATGAAAATAAATCCTACACAGCACTACAAATATTAGGTTTTGCTCAGACATCATGTTATCGCATACTGTCTAATATTCTGAAAAATGCAAGGAGCATTATACAGGACATTTACCTCTTTTTACTCTAATTTCCAATTAAATTTGATTTGGCCTTCCTGACAGTTGTGAAAATAGTGACTTAGGCCCCATAGTTCAATCAGGAAACTCAGTGCTGTAATGAATTGTTAATTTTTTTAACTGATTTAGCTACTTTAGGTCAAAATGAATATGGGAAGATGCTATTCACATGCAAGCACATGCCTGGAAAGCTAATGAAGTCTACTCTCAGATTTGCCAGCTATTATCCTCAATTTGCATTTGACTATGATAATACAGTTCCAACTATATCAATGTCTGTCAAGCCATCTTGCTTTACAGTTGATATAGCACTAGCTCCATGTTAAACACACAGTTAATATATCCTGGATAATAAGGATTTTTTTGTGTCTGCTTTACTATCCTGTCCCATCAATGCTTTTCATGGCTGTTTAGCTTGACTAATGACTTCCAAATGACCACAGAAGACAGAAGTCTCCCTGGGTGTTGCAAAGTGTGGGGGATTAATTTCAAAAAGCCCGTCTGAATTGCATTAATGCAGCTATTTGACCTGTGTATATCCCCAGGGCAAAATGTAGTCAAGCAAAAGGTAGTAACAATAAACAGGACTTCAAATTGCAGTTTTCTTTTTTTCTGAAATGAAGTTCAGTTATTTGACTTTTCATTTCATTTCCAGATCCAGTAGTGGAAAACTGCTGCCAGTCTTACCCAGTTTTGGTTTGGTACAATCTGCTCTCCAAGCCTTCTTCTGAAGGAATCCTTTGTAATGTGTTTGGTTCTTTCATACATATATCACAAACCCTGTTGACTGCACTGTATTTGAATTTATTTTTCTATGGTTATCTTTATTCTGGTGTTTTAATTCTGATTTAATTAATTTTGCATTTAATTAATTCTGCATTTAATTTTGACAGTTTTTTATTATGACTATAAGGTATATGCAGCCTGAGGGGAGGATTACTGTCAGTGCACCTAGCTTGATGTGCTGGTTTCGGCTGGGATAGAGTTAATTTTCTTCACAGTAGCTAGTATGGGGCTATGGTTTGGAGTTGTGCTGGAAACAGTGTTGAAAACACAGGGATGTTTTCGTTACTGCTGAGCAGTGCTTACACACAGTCAAGGTCTTTGCTGCTTCTCAGCCCACCCCACCAGCGAGTAGGCTGGGGGTGCACAAGGAGTTGGGAGGGGACACGGCTGGGACAGCTGACCCCAGCTGACCAAAGGGCTATTCCATACCATATGGCGGCATGCTCAGCATATAAAGCTGGGGGAAGGAGAAGCAGGGGGAGGATGTTCGGAGTGATGGCATTTTTCTTCCCAAGTAACCATTACGTGTGATGGAGCCCTGCTTTCCTGGAGATGGCTGAACACCTGCCTGCCCATGGGAAGTAGTGAATGAATTCCTTGTTTTGCTTTGCTTGTGTGTGCGGCTTTTGCTTTACCTGCTAAATTATCTTGATCTCAACTGACGAGTTTTCTCACTTTTACTCTTCCGATTCTCTCCCCCATCCCACCGCGGAGGAGTGAGCAAGCAGCTGTGTGGTGCTTAGTTGCCAGCTGGGGTTAAACCACGACACTTGCACGGAAGAGTAAACAAAATCTGTAGTTCTGGTACACGGACCCAATGGTATAAGATTAAAATTAAGCAGCGTCAGTAAATTGCCAAGGTATCCTGCAGTTTGCCTATAAAAATTTGCAGCCAGTCTAGGAATGAGAAAAGACATGTTATAGAGATCTTTCTTCTATTAGATAAAGTTTTAGGTGAACAACACATGCAGTTAAAACACTGAAAACCCAGTACTGGAATTGTCTATACCTTCATTAAAGCCTAGACAATGATGTGGTTGTTAATTAGAAGATAATTTTTTCTCCACTGGTGTATGTGAACCTCAATAACATTTTTTGTTAGTTGTCTATTGGTAGGGTATTGGATCTAAAAGATATTGATATTTAAGCACATATCATTTGAGAGTGAATCATTTTGATGCAGTATTACATATTTGTCACTTAAATCTGGTTTCTTACCAAGACTGTATTCTTAATGTCAAGGTTTCAATATTAAATATAGATTAATTTTGTCAATCGTGATGTTGACAAATTTAATTGACCGTAATTGTCAAAATTGCTGGTCATTAATTTATTCTCAGATTTTCTGTGTGAAAATATAAACCTGCAAAAGTGCCATTGTCAATTATGGTCCATTTGAAGTGACCTAATTAGCATTGTGTGATGAACCAACACATGGAAAAGCAAATGGGGGGACGTGGTAAGGAGATAATTGAATGTGACATGAATACTAATATTGACTTTATACTATTTGAGTCATTAAAACACTGTCCAATGAAAAGGACTTAATTTTATTTCATGTTTTTATTTGCTAGAACAGTGCAGAAGGATAATGAGGAACACCTGAATTCTTTCCACTGGAAAAAAATTTGGCAGGACGCATGGAAAAGCTGAAATAAAAGTAGTACCCCACTTTTATTTAGCAATGGGCAATCTGGCTGATATTCTCTAGCATTCTGAATGACTTCCTTATTTTGCAATATTTTCCAGGAACACACAGTTCCTGGAAAGGAAATAGTTGGTTGCAGACTCATTTTGCACAGGTGAGTGGGCATCAAGAGAGGAGGGAAGCTAGAAGTCATGCCATGCCACCATGTCTTCTTGTCACTAATGCCATGATCCTTAAATTATCATACCAACAGACAACTGTAAGAGCTCAAAATTTCTTTTAGTCTTATTAAATATTGGAGCACTGCCACTGAAACCACTGAATACACTGGACACTCTTTGGTTTGGTCTCTTTGTGTGAGCTGCATTCAAGACTGGGTCTGTTCCTGGATCAGGGTTTGAGAGCCAATACTCTGAGCCATGTTTCTGTCCCATGCATATAATCCTCCCTGCAACTGAATTTGTAAAGAGAGAAGGGACAACCATTCTTGGAGGCTTTTATCTTCCGTCAGTCTCATGGAAACCTCATAAATGTAATAATTGCTGTATAGGCCATGTCCGATGCTGGATGAACACTGGCTGGGTGCTGCTCTTGGCATGTGGGGGCTTGTAAGAAGCCTTTTGGACTCTGACTGTTAAAACTGCATTTTCGCTGTGGACTGCAGGAATGGGGAGCACCCAGTATTTCCCTCTGGGATGAGTGGAGTGCAAAGTCAGGAGCACAGAGAGTGCAGAAGTTAAAAGACTGAAGAAGAGGTGGAGGGGAAGCCAGGAAAGGTGAAAGACAAGACAGAAACAAAAGAGTCTTTACTGTATGGATGTTTACAGCCCTTCTGCTAAAAAAAAGTCTTGAATACATCAAAAACGCTTGTAGAGGAACAGAGGGAAATTCCTTAAGCTTCTTTTGAATAGACATATTCACAGCAAGTATCACTCTTTTCCTTCTACCTTTTGATGGTGAACTTGCTTCTATATGTTTGAGACTGGGTACATGCGTTTGACGTCATCTAAAAAAAAATCTAAAAGGATCCATTAACATGTGGCTCGAAAGATTCAGTGTACTGAGTCACATGCTAGCATAACTAGAAATTGTATGCATCCGGTTTATGCTTCTGCTTATAAAGAAAAAGATATGCTTCTTACATGCATGCCTTTCTTACTAATATTCAAATTAAACTTGGGTCCCTACTGCTAATTTTGACCACTGAATTGTTTCTTCTGCCTAACGCACATAGTTGTCATATCTCTGATACTCCATAGCCAGAACCATTTATTCCGCAAAAGGTTTTTCAGAGAACTAATTATAACATCAAGTGGGGTGGTGCTCAAAATAGAATGAATGAGAAATAATGAGAAAAATGAATCCAATAATTATTTAAAGTAGTGGGTGTTAGCTTCTCCTCTGATCCTATGGTGGTGGTAGCCGGGAGTAGCTTCAAAGTAACAATACACATCCAGACACTGAGGACATTTTTATTCTCCTATTCATGTTTTACTGCATTACAAAAATCCAGTAGATTTAGTCTGTTTTTCAATTACACTACCCACTTACACATGTAGTGCAAAGCTCTCTGTAGTGTTGTACTGGTCAACAAAAGACAATGATTAAATTCTAAAAAAGCATTAGATGAAACTGCTACTACAATAGGCATCAGTAATCATAGGTATAATCACTTTCTGCTGGAAATCTGTAGCTGTAAAATGAACAGAAATACACATTCAGCTTTGAAGTCCATTTTCATGCAAAGATCAAATAGCTCTGTCAGATTTATTCCTCACAGTTTTGAAGTGTAAATGTAAACCAATTCAGAAACAAGGAATTATTTACTGTACCTCTGTGGAGCAGGCATGTGTTCAGAAAAAGTATGCTTAACAAAATTATTTCTGTTTAATTGTTACAATTTTGGGGACAACCACATTTGATGTGAGAAAAAGGCACAAAGGCGATTGCTTTACAGGTATTCTACGGGATGGCATATTCCTGGAGCACTGAGCTGATGATTTCAGGGTTTCCAGTGCCTGAGTGGCTCAGTGCTGCAGCAGTACATATTTGATTCTACGGACTTAGGATGGAACTTAACTCATTGACCTGAAGATCAAGTACCCAATTGTGAGCATGCATTTAGTAAGTTCAGGTCCAAACAGCCTGCAAACTGCTGCACCAAGCACCCCGACAGCTCCCTCAGCTGCCAGGCTTGACTGAAGAGCGGGCATTTCCAGCACAGTCGCATACGCAGTACTCAGCTTTGACAATACACAAAAGCATTTCTCAGCTACCTATATGGCATAAAGGCAGATGGGTAGCTACCTCTCGTGAGTGGGAAATGGGGCTGGGTGAGAGGAAAGGAAGTGCCAACACATCTATGGGCAAGAAAAAGCTGAATTTTGATTTTTTTGAATTTAAGAGGGTCCTACTGAAGCCTGGCCTTTCAACACTCATAGGAAAGCGTACGTGGTGGTAACACAATAGACTCTGTGTTTAACACTTTGAGAGCAACCTCTGTCAAAGTGTCTGCACAAAAACCTGTTTACAAATGGGGTGTCTCTACATACCCAATCCCTGTATTTCAGTAGTGGAGCCCTTTTAGGAAGGAGCATTGACCGAGAAGTTTCTTTGACTGCTTTGAGTGAGACTTACCTGAGCGTAAGATGTTTTTCATCCATAAAGATAAACTTCTTTCCAGGCAAAATAGGGCAGCCCTGTTCAGACTTGCTATCAAAATTGGTCCCAAACCTGTGCTTGACAATTAGCTACCTACCTATATATTTAAGTTATCTATCTGTCCATGCTATAGCACCAGCAGGGAGAGTGCTAGTTGGCATGGACCAAAACCATGCTGGGGAAGGTGCTAATGAGTTAAAGAGCATGCAGGATGCACGACTGCAAGACAGTGCTCAGGCCCGTGCCCTGCTCAGTTTCTTAGCATAGAAAAGGCCTTGGAGGTGTTGGGCCAAACTATCAGAGGAAAGCTAGCAGGACTAACGAAACAAAGAAGGGTGAGGAATTGAATCAGCCACTGTGTTTACAGGCACCTTAATTGCGGGGGTGTTAGTAGCTTTCACACAGGCAAAATGTGAGACAAAGCTGTGGAGGAGAAGTAGAACAGTTGGAAGTTTTCATTAGAAACAGTCTTTTGAAAATCAACATGAAGAAGTTCTGTTTGGAGAATTTCTAGGGGTTTTTTTTTCTGAAATTGCCAAATGTTCATGTTTGGTGTTTTCCAAATATGTTTCTCAGTTTGTAATAATTTCTCATTTTAAGAATAAAAATGTTGAAAAAAAGTTAAACTATAAAAAGGCTGATAATACGTTGTTAAAGTAAAGGTGCTTCAATTGACCTTAGCCAGTATTTCATTGATAATCTATGTGTGAAAAAAAAAAGGAGTTTTAAAATGTTGATTATTCAAAGAGAGATTGAGAGAGATTATCAAAGAGTATTCTCTTTGATGTCATAAAATCCCTTAAGAATCAGAAAAGAGTTTCCCGCTCAACCCTCGTAATGAACATCTCAGCATCCCCAGATGTACAGATCTACAGGTAGGACTTGCTTGCAGGTGTCTTTCTCAGTAATATGGTTGCTGTTGCATTATGCGTCCTGGACTGTTTGGACCTGGAAATGCCTCTAACTTCTTATAAAATAAAAAACAGTGGAAGCAATTTTAAAGCAGGTACAGGTTCACAGATTTCTTTTCAGCTGTCATTTAAGACATCATTGACCTGAATGGCAAGATACAGAATGGTCAAGCTGTAGGATATCACCTACTAAAGTGACGACTGAAATTTCACAACGCTTGTGCAATACACTTTTAGACAGAACTATATTTTCACTAAACAATATCTCTGCTAGTGATAAGGAAACCAAAGACTTGTGCCTCCTTACGTTTATGGTTAAGCTGCAATGTTGTGAGATCAAGGCAGTTTTAGTCAATTGAAGACTCTTGTTTCAACCAGGCAAAGATGTAGTCCTGAATTTACTCAAACCGTTCTTGCCTAACAAAAATCAACATGAAAACTTTAAAAATAATGAGTCTCAAAAGGATTCCGATTACTTTCATTCCATAATTTCAGATGATAAAAACAAACAGCGATAGGAATTCTAGATATTAATATAATATAAATAGAAAGATGGACTAGATAAAACCAGCTGAACACTAGTCTGTCCTCAAGACCTAACAGGGAAGTAATAGCATGCTTTTGAATATGTAGCAATGACTTTTGGCAGATATGCCGTATACGATTCCATACCACAGAAAACCATTGAACTTGATTGACTATTTAATCCATTTCTGAAAGAGCATCACTAAGGGGATGCTTATATTGTTAGTATTGTTTTTTATAGCCAGAATGACACAAGACTGTCAAACTGCTAGTTGCTGCAGTGCTGATACCTAGTTAGCTTACTATGTCGAGCTGCAGTAAGTATTTTAAAAGTTAAGTAAAAAGGTTGCTGATATTTGCTGAGGACTTTCTTCTACCAAATAGATATTTTGATTTGATTATATGAATTCTAATTCTATTTTGTCCTAAGCAAGAGTACCTTAAAATACAATGAAACACAGTACTTGCAAAAAGACATCAGAATTTTGCAAATATAACAAAACAAAAATACATTTAACAAAAATAAAATACATATACAAACATATACCTTTTATTTATTATTATCTCCTTAGATATCATCAGATATTTATAACTTTTTTCAACAGCATAATAGTATTTAGTGATTTTATGTAAGTTTGTACCAGAAGTACAATATTGAAGGTGTAATACTGGATTGGTTGATAAAATTCTGACCTACAAGTTATTTGGTAGGACCACACAAATTTTATGTAAGGCCCAGATAGGCTAACACTCAGCTACATGGATGCATTGAACAGAAAAGGACAGATTTATGGAGTTCTGTAGACATGACAGAGAATAGAAAGTACTAAAGAAATTGTATGAAACATTAAAAAAAATAGTGTTTGTATAAAGAGTAATGGGCTTTGTGTGCCACCCATTGGAAACAAAACTTCAGGTTCTTTTCTATGCCTCTTTCTATGCCCTTGTTCATGAAAAAAGACCATAAGGTCTTATAAAAACTACTCCCACTGTTGTTTTTTCCTTTGGAGTACCACAAAGCATATGGTACTATCAGCCTGCAGTTCCCCCTCTAGCACTTCTGAATTCCCTGCTGCCTCAGTTCAACCACTTAAATTAAACAATATAAAGATGATTTTACTCTCTCCTGAGTCCACTTCCTGAGATTCATTTTGCTAATTAAATGGCAGACTTTCATAAACACAAAATGTTTGTTAAAAATATAAGTAAAACCATGCACGCATGCAAACATGCTTTTACATGGTCTGTGTCTCACCTTGGTCTCTATCTGCCTGAGAAACTGTCCCTTTTGAAACCATGTACAGCACAGAAGGACTTATAAAGGGATATAAGGATATAGGTAAGACGTAATGGCCAACTGCCATTTTAGGTGCCTAAATTCAGTGCTGATATCCCCATCCCACCACCAAGTTGGTACATTGTCCTGGAAATGCTTAAATGAACCTACAATTCTTTTTCATATTTTATCACTTCATGTTTTATGTGCCTAAATTTTGTCGCTAGACACATACAGCCATACAATTATGTCCTGATCTTGAGACTATCTTTTGGCCCCTTTGTCTTCCAGCCCTGAGGAGAATCACAGAATACCCCTGTATGTTGCTGGTCTCATTTTGGAGGCTCAATCCAATAGACCTTTCAGAGTGGGATTGTGTTAAGCAGCAGTTAAAAAGCACTCAGGCAGAAATCTATGGAGACTGGGGTTGAAGATCCTTCTCCAAAGTGACCTGAATTTATGTCTCACAAAAATGTATGAAATGTGGAAGAGGTGCTCTCCCTCCTTTGAATTGCTCTGCTTTGCATCTTTCCCCAGTAAATACTCAGGTATGATCCTAGGGGTGAATCAGCCTGCACACATTTCAGGCACCTTATCGAAATGCTCTTCAACAATAAACAGCCGAGTACCCTGCATTGACAGTGGAGTGTGGGACATGCCTTTGAAGGACTCCAAATGGAAGTCCCATCCACTTGTCCATGTTACCAAACTAGGCGCAGGCAGGCTCCCTTGGCTTTGAGGGCCTTCTAACTTCCCCACCACTCTATCTTAATGGTTCATTTAGGTTCCTACGCACTTTCTTTGAGAGGGATGACTTAGTAAATGTCTAAAACTTAAAAGTTAGGTGTCTGTGATAGGAGGGCTGGATTTTGCCTTGTAAAGAGAGAGAAGGGCCTGGGGCTGCAAGCGCGGAGTGGAAGGAGCTATGAAAGCATTTACAGATCAGAGTAAGCTGTCTAGGTCTCAAAGAGAAACATGTATTTAGGGTACACTCTTGACATTTTTCACTGGATACTTCTAAGCTAGTTTTGTGGCTCCTGTTTGCAGATGCCTAGCTCTAACAAAAGTAATTTGAAGACTACTTGAACTCAAACTGGAGGTTGTGAGTTCTGCTGATTAAGTAGCGAAAAGAGATCATGCAATGCTCAATTCCTGCAGAAATTGAGCCCTCAGATAGTACAGAGCAAGCACTAGAGGAAATCCCCCTAGGAAGCTAGTAACGCTGAATTGAACAGGCTCTGAACACCATGTTGAAACTGTGGCTGGGACCTCAACCTGAAGAACCAGGCTAAAGAGTCCATTAAAATGGTCTTCTTTCAGTCACCAACCAAGACTGGGTTGTGTGGAAGAAATGACTCTCAAAATTTAACTAATGACTGTATCGTGATGTATGCATGCAAAGAGCCAAAATTAAGGGTGTTTGGAAAACTTCAATCCTGGGGCATGTAATTTTGTGAGTGCTGGCTTCTGTGACCTTTTGAAGTCTTTTCAAGGTAACCCTCCATGTGTGTACTACCTTATATACAATATCAATAGTCCTTTGTGGCCTGTCATGTAAATTTGCTTCAGAACAGGGGCTTTAGTATTACAGAAGCAAAAATATTAGTTTGTTATTCATTTTGTATGATTTAAAAGTCATCTCTCATTTATTTATTCCATTGCTCTGGCATGTTGTTAGGCCTTTTTTAAGCCTCAGCGTTATGTCCAGCGACATTGTCAGTTGTGTCATGGCCTAAGACAAATTGTTCTTTTCTGGTCTGCTAGTACCCTTTCTTATGAGTTTAGCAGCATTATGTACCAGAGGCAACAAGCACTGACCAGAAAAGTCGCAAGACACATTTATATGGTGTCTGGGATAAAGAAAGTTCCTTCCTCATACAGTAGCTATGTGTAACTGTTCATTTAAATATCTCATCTTACCATCTGAGAGGTGACAAGGCTAAGAGCAGTAATGGAGATGTGAGTCCTTCCAGGAACCTGCCCAACGGGTGGTGATGGGATTCCTTGCATCAGCAAGGCAGGAAACTCATTTGAAGCTTCCTCATCAATCAGTTTATAAGACTTCCTTGGTGACGCTAAGCACTCTAGTAGCCTCAGTAAAGCTTTCTGCTATCTCAAATTAGCTACCAGAGTCCATCTCTCTGGTTAGGCAATGAGAGGGCCATTTAAAAAATAGCAATGCAATACTAAGTCTTCTTTCCTAAGCCTGATGCTCCAGCTCGTACTGAGCCCTGCAGCACCTTTCTGGATGGCTACTACAAGGACATCACACCTGCACATGGCTACACTACCTTCTTGTAGAATATCAAACCTATTTCTAGGGCTGGTCTTACGTTCTCACTGGCTTTCAATGGCCTGAAATACCTAGAGGTCTGAGATGAGGATGCAACTGGAGAGCTTCAGCACTCTGGTGCGGTGGATCATTTACACTGAGACAAAACCTGTCTGCACAGAGGACAGAGCTCTCAGGCCCCAGACTTAAGTGAGTTGTGACAATCATCACAAACATCACCATCACCTGCTCCAAATGCAGAAGCAATAAGTGCCTTTGATTTGTCTTCTCAAACATATGGATTTGGCTGTCTGTGTATACCTCTATGCTGAAAAAGCCAGAGAAAACAACTGTTGCACTGCACATACTTGTAGTCTCAAGAAGAGGACCAGAAAGTGGGGGGAGCAGTACAATGGAAAAATGACAGGTAGAGAAAAAAGGGAGGGGGAAAAAGAAAGCTGGGAATATGGGATAAATGAGATGGCAACTGTGAGGAAGAGGATGAAACAAACGTGCAACAATGAATCAATATATAAAAGGGTGGAAATATAAGGCTTGTTCCAAGCCTGGAACGGTTATATTAGTAGGTCTGGCAATAATCTCTTTCTCTTCTAGCCCTCTATTTCTCTTGAATCTACTTTCTACTTTTTCTTTTACATCCACATGGACCAGGGGAAGATAATTCCTGATGTGCAATGGTCCTGGAAGAGACCAGAAGTCTGAGAAGAGTTCAGAGACTTTGGGAGGGAGGAGGATGATCATAGATGGGCTCTAAATTCCATTTCCCTGTTTCTTCTAAAACCTTCAAAACCTTCCAAGGAGTCTTTTGTGCTTCTGCTGGGACCCAGGTCTTTGAGCAATAGGCAAGTTTCTTAACGCATTCAGCAGAAAGACTGCCAGCCAAAATGTGCAATAAACAGAAACTCTCTGTTTAATTTTCAGAGTATCTATTTACGTGTACAGACTCTCAGTGCAGCTAATATTAACTATAAGCAGTGGTGCTGAATATTTTTGCTGTCTTTAGGATCTTTTTCCTCATGATTCATTGCTTTGAGGACCTCCGCTCTTCTTGGGCTCCATAGCTCTGCAGACAACACAGGAGTTTCATGTTTTGCCCTTCCCATGCTTGTACAGTATCAGTGTAGCTATCTAATCCTGCCCCAAAGTCTTCAAAAAGTCCTGCCTTGTCTTCCCTTTAACTGCTGTACTTGTCTTTGCACTCTGAAATGCAAAGAAATGTCTCTTTGGCATACAAGAGATAAAATAGGTGAAGACCAGATGACAGCAGATCAGCATTGATCAGCAGAGTATGAAGCAGGTGTCCGTGATGGATGGCTATGATATCAGTGGTCAGTTGGACAACCTTCATCCCAGTAAATGTCCCCAGTGCTCAGAGGGCCCCCACTGATCCACCATCCTCCACCTGAAGATCTGCATCTTTCCATGCTGCTTCCCTTTCTCTTTTCCCAACACCTGCACTGAAGGTCCACTCCAGGGTTGGTTTGCCTGGTTTAGAGCTGGCTTATGAAGCAGAAAGGTGTTAAATAGGACTGCATCCTTGGTTTGTGTGAATTTAATTGAAAATGATGAAATAAGAAGAAATACAGAAATGAGGATCAATTCTTCTGCACTATCCTCAAATACACACATCCATGATAATAAATAAATACATTTTGAAAAGGAAATGCGGCTCTAATTTCTAGACCCTTAACTGGTTGAGTAAAGCAGCACAAAAGAAGACGATGAGGATTTTGGAGGAAGATACATATCAACTTATATAGTTACACTTGAGTGAGACTGTGAGCAAAACTCCCAGAAACTACTTTTATATTAACAAAGTGGCTGTTGTTGACAAGTGGAGCATGTGGTGGAAGGAGATTGCTGTCAGTGTAAATGGTGGTTACTGGAGAAGGGCTGTCACTGAGATAAAAATGAGGTGAAAAGGCTTCAGTCGGTGAAAAATGACATTGGCAAAATTGGTTCATTTCAGTGGAAGGGTTGGAGTAGGAGTCCCTAGCTGTCAGGACATGCTATTCAGTAGAGTGGGTTATCGGATACATTTTTCATTTGTTGACTATTCTGTTAAGGGCACAGATAATACCATTAAGCCTATTCATGAAAAGCCAATAGAAACATTTAGAAGTCAAACATTGAGAGCCCTGGTATTTATTGGCCTTGTTCCACATACACAACTCTTGTCGATGTCAGCTCTGCACACATCTAGCATGGCTTATGACCCTGAGGTTTTATCCTTTCTGCATTACTAGTGCATTACTTATTGGGCAGTGAAAACATAGTCTGCAAAAGCCTTAGCTTCTTTGGAATTAGAAATCTGAGGCATTATTGGAAGCCAAGTAAGTATTAGAAAGTAGACCAGAGGGACATGGCACCTTAGAAAATGCTCAGGCTTAGTCTGAATTGGAAGATGGTGGTCTTTGCCATTCTGTTCCACATAAATGCATATCTAACAAAGATACCAGACATCAGAAGAAATCCACACCTGCGCCACAGCTTGTTGGTGTTCAGAACTGACTGCAGGTGAAGCAGTCACTGGGGGCTGAACTGCTTCCCATTCATCCCATTGGGGAGCTTCGGAGATATTTGCTGCATTACTGATACCTATTCTGTGGAAAACCAAGGCTTCTTTGTCGAGAAAAATTTCTCAAGCATTTTTTTACAAGAATTAAGTTAATTCTGAGAAGAAATGCAAGCCCAGACCTTATGAGGGAGGTGGCTAGGTGCATGCAGTTTGGTATAGCAGAGTTCTCGGGGCTCAGAGCACCAAGCAGGGCCGGTGGGAGCAGTGATGGAGCCTGTTAGAGGACTTGACCCACATCAGCCAGCGGCACTTGCTGTTGGGAGCCAGAAGCTGGCTGTGGTGTGGATAACTAACACTGCATGAGGAAAGGGTTTAAAATCTGTGTGGATGTGGATGCCAGCCATTAGTCCATCTAATATTAAACAGGAATCATGCATGGTGGTTGAGAACAAACACACTTCTCCCTGAGGCCCTGTGAGATTACCCATGTTTAATACCTTATCTTTTATTGGCATTTCAGTCTAGATTTTCTTGACAGCTTATGTCAATGTTACCTCAAGGGCAAACCCTCCCCTAACTTTCTCACAGCAGAAGACTGTTTTTGTCCTTTGCCACATTTGTCTCTGATGTCTCAGGTACCGTATTACTGTATCAAGAGGTAAAGAAATCCAGGGAGTGGGAGGTGACACCCTCCCACCTCCCCACCTCCCCATCTCCCCCCCGCCCTGGCTGATACAGGGCTGCCATGCTGAGAGTTTGTTCTCCTAGTGCATCACCTCCATCCAGCCTCTCTCGACCTCTCTCCAGACTCCAGGCAGGGGCAGGTGCCTGAAAAGTTATGGACAAACAGTGCATATGTAGAGGTAGAGGACAGGCTAAAACTCCTATTCTGTGAAGGCTGTATTTATTTCCTGGTTTATGCTCATAGTAGCCCCTAAATAGACTAAAACCTATAAGCTTCAAACCAGTGAGACACAAATTCTTTAAGATTATTCATTCAGGAATCCAAAATGTGAGGCCATCCTTATGCTCAGATAATGCCTAAACACTTTTCCTTGTTCAGGTGCCTTTAAAGCCTTGTCTCAGAGTGATCATTTAGAGCCTTGGGAAATGAGCTGCAGCAGACCTTTGTTGCAGCATTCTCTAGATGCATTATGTTCTGCTGTCGTTCCACACAAACGTGCCAGTTGCAGTGATAGAGGACAAGTGGAAAATTGATAGGAGATAATTATTATCTTGCTAGGCTCCAGTTTCTGACTTAAGGAATTTCAAGGTCTGACAGAAGCAGTGATTTCAATGAAGAACAGAAGGTAGGGGACAAAAGTTTTCTCATAGTTGCTTGGAAATAATTTCCGATGGTGAACCTTTACTTGTTGGTTTTGACTGAAAGTATTCACTGAAAATCATAAGTGGTTTCCAGCAAGCTGCTAGGATTGATATAATCAGGATATGTAAAAAATTACAATTAATATAACACTGTTTTCATATCCAGTTGTCATTCACAGAAATAACAAAACCCGCACTTCTGCTGCAGGCTATCTACCAGCAGAACTGTTGGTTACAACTGATTTGCCGATAGACAACCTAGCTTTCCAACAGTATGAATGGAGAACCAATTAGTAAAATTCTGGTCTGTTGAATACAGAAGTTTAACTAAATAACTGGGGGGGACGACCTCATATATTTTTGCAGAAAGGACAGGGTAAGATGGTGAAAAGTAAAAGACCAAAATGAGAATAAATCAACCTAACAGGGTGCTCCTTTTGCATGAGTTCCTAAAGTGGATATCCCAGAGTACAAGCAGGCCGGGGGTAAAGATCTGGCAGCTGCAGTGGTGGTAGGAAGCTATGGAGAGGTATAGTTTTTTCCCATCTATGATACAAGATAGTAGGATGGGCTCTGAACAGGGATCTTCACCTCACTGACAAATGCCATTGACATCAACTAGACCTCTTCCAAGAGCAGGAGAAAGATTCTCAGCATGAACTGTTTCTTACTGGCAGGGATTCCATGTATGCTTATTCACTTTGGCATAAACCAGAAAAAAATGGCAATTAAACAGCAGAGTTTGAAAGCAGTGGTATTCCTTGGGGCCAATAAGAAAAAAAAAAAGAACAAAAAAGAAAAAAAAAAGAAAAAAAGACGAGCATAGGATAATAGGATAATCTAAGAATCCAGTTTGTATAATAGCAAGCTCTCTCCTAGAGAGAGGAGGAAAAAATCACAGTGCTGTGCAGGTCAATCCTCCACTTGCTCTATTTCCAGAAAGGCAACTGTTCACTCAGAGCAGGCATTTATGCTAAGGTAGGAATCACACTTAATATTTCAGGTATAATCACAGCTTACAGGAGTCCCCAGGACTTGAAAGACGTCATGCTTTAGGGCACATGATGGTTTCTTCATTATCTGTGGTTTTGTGACTCTAATTAATCACTTTCTAGACCTGTGTTTAGGGTAGAATATAGCAGTGAAGGATAAAATGTCTGTGCTGATTAATTTGGAAAAGCTGCAGTGATTCATATCATTGCGATGCTACTGCATCTCCAGGTTCTTGCAGAGCAGTATGTTGCTCAAGCCTAGGAAACCAAGATGACTCTACGCTGCTTTCTCACCTGTGTGGGGAGAGCCCATGAAGTTCACTGCTTTGCAGACCCACTTGCAAGGATCTATTCCATGAAAGGAGTTCAGGAACAAAGCTGTAAAGCAAAATGTTTGACCAGATAATGTATGTTTTCAATCAAAATTGCTGTTGAAAGGTAGTCTACGCAGTGTGGTTAGGATGTGAGTGTTGCATATACTACAGCACAGTCTAAGCTACTGCAGCTGCTGTGGGTAACAAGTGTAGTGAATATAAGAGAACCTGCACTATGATATGTCCTGAAAGATTGGGTAATTATTTCCAAGTAATATTAGGCTTGAAGATATCTCCTGATAATGCTGTCTTCCAGGCTGTCATAGTTCTCACCTGCTTTTATATTTCAAGACCCGTACATTGTGAATAATAATTTTCTATGAAATATTGAATAATTCAGAAATAGAAGGCTAATTTTATACTGATTTTTTCAATCATATTGAAGAGTTCTCACTACTTGTTACTCAAAATCCAACTCTAATTCAAATCCAGTTCCACTAAAGATCATGTTTATGTATCACTCTATGGAGTTTTATTTGTGCCTCATGCATTTCCATTTCATGCACAATTGAAGACCATGGAAATATTACATGACATAGAAAGAGAGGTAGAAAATAACTGGATCTAAAATTCTGGTTCAGACCCAGTACCTACTATAGCTTTCAAGATGGTTTTCTGCGTTTTCATCCTAGACCTCTTATTTATGTAATAAAATGAGTTACTTAAAATAGTTTACTTAAATATGCTAAAAAGAAAACCATATACTGAGTTGAAAGAATGTTCTGTTGCCACAAGACCAAATGTTAGGAGAATCATGTTCCTCTCTCTGCCACAGGCTCCCCCCGTGACCTTAGCCTTGGCCCTGGAGCTGTCTGAGTGTCTTCTGACTCCGAAAAAAGGGCAATAGTCTTCCTCCTTTCATGAGCGTCCTCTAGCCCAGTGCCAGGTTCCTCTGATAATTACAGACCGTGCATGTTGTTGTGGTTTAGCCCCAGTCAGCAACCAAGCCCCACACAGCCGCTCGCTCACCCTCCCCCCCGGTGGGATGGGGGAGAGAATCGGAAGAGTGAAAGTAAGAAAACTCGTGGGCTGAGATAAGAACAGTTTAATAATTGGAACAACAACAACAACAACAAAATTGTAATGAGAAGGAAAACAACAAGAGAGTGACAGAGGAACAAAACCCAGGGAAAAAAAACACAAAAGTGATACAACCGCTCACCACCCACCAACCGACGCCCAGCCAGTCCCGGAGCAGCGATCGCTGCCCCCCGGCCAACTCCCCCCAGTTTATATACTGAGCATGCCGTCATATGGTATGGAATAGCCCTTTGGCCAGTTTGGATCAACTATCTTGGCTGTGCCCCCTCCCAGTTTCTTGTGTGCCTGGCAGAGCATGGGAAGCTGAAAAGTCCTTGACCAGTGTAAACATGACTTACCAACAACTAAAACATCAGTGTGTTATCAATATTATTCTCATACTAAAATCCAAAACACAGCACTATACCAGCTACTAGGAAGAAAATTAACTCTATCCCAGCAGAAACCAGGACAGTGTTCATTAAATGGCTTAAAGGGGAGTATCACTACTTGGGGTAAAAAATTCTAGCTCTAGACCCTGCTCATAACAGCCACTATCCTTGACATGCAAGGAGCGGGCATAGATGGAGAATGGCAGAACCCTGCTCCATGGTTGAGCACTGGAGAAATGGTCCCTGGTGGTGACAGAGCTTGGGGGAAGCTTGGGGATGTACTGAGATAGCGTCCCTCCGAGCACAGGGAGCAGTAACCAGGTTTCTCATTGCCTCTCTGCTCCGATGAGCCCTTAGTACAGGCAGACTCACTAGAGCTTTTCCTCTAATTGAAGTAAGCTGAATGAACACCAAGGTAAATGTTGATAATGCATTTGTACTTGCATGAGTTTGCTCTTTCCCTCTCTTCAGTTTTGTCAACAAGAACAGTGATGCTGGCTGATTATGCAATTGGGTTCCTATTTCTTTACTCTAAAGTGGAGCTACCTACAAGTTTACTGGCCAATTTCCTAAAGCGCTGGTAGATCCTTGTTGCAAATGGGACCAACCACTCTCAAGCAGGTAAGGCAATAAAAATGTGGGCAACATTTCTCTGCCACAAGTGAAGCAGAGAAAGAGGCCACCGTGCATCAAGCAGAAAGATGAAAGCCATGCCAACTATTAACGGGGACTAAAGTGTACTACAGCATGCATTTCCATCGCAAGCTGAAAAGACCCCGCGTGAGGAAGCATGGAAATATTTTTTAATATTGTAGTTCTCTGTTAATGCCATTCTCAGTTTTCAAGCACTCATATTCATGAGATGTATTGTTATTAGCCATAGGGCACTTTATGGATGTTAATTTAATGGGTTTTTGTTTTTACTGATGCTTTGATGTTTCCAAAGACCTGCAGATGTGCTGCACATTAAAGTCACAAACTCAGGGCAGCCCAGAATTAATTGAGAAAGCTGGCTCAAAAGCAATTATACTGTTTTAACTGTATTCATGTATTCACCCTCATGCTAATATAAGGACTTTTGACGATGTTAAGAGACTTTACCTATGGTTGTGGGAGGTCAGAGGCAGCTGTACAAACTGTTGTCTGTCCTGGGATTAGCTGAGAACCTGCTTGGCCTCTGGCATAAGACAAATCAGCCCAGATGCTCGTAAGGGAGCAACGCACAGGAGCAAGGCTCCTGGAGTTTGACATGCTGCTGCTTTGTCTCTCTTGAGCAGTATCCCTGCCATCGCTGCAGCTGCGCTGCTCCATTTTGCTGCCCCTTATTTAAGGACACAGGTTCTTCCTTGATATATATATAAAGGTTTAAAAAAATAGGTTCACGATCTTAATGCAGATACACAAACAGCCTGGGTTGTGTCACCAGGTAACAGATGTAAAAGTCAGTGGAACCTCAGTAATAGATAATCTAAATATTTACAGATATGTTTTAGGTTAGCCTTTAAAAGGTTTTCTGTGCATATAGCACAGTGTTTGCAAAATATTGTGCGAAATGTTGTGTGAAAACTGCCAGTACTTCTTAACCACAGGTTCTTAGGTTGGGAAACATATATTCCAGATTAAGTGTTTTCAAATAATTTTTAAGCAATTCTTGCGTTAGGTCATCTCTGTCTGCACTGACTTTTTCTCTGAAAATGGTTCTAGTGTTATGATACCTGTTTACTGTTGTAATATATTTCATATATTCTGAGCAAGCTAGGATTGTAGGATTTGCTACTGTATGTTTCTGCTCAAAGGTTTCAGATGTGAAGTTTTGTTGTCCAAAATCACAAATACAGCTATAACACAAAGATTTATGAGTTTCTTAATGTTTCTGCAACCCGAAAAAAAGGAGAACTTTCTGTTGAATTATTTTAATGTGGTATTCAGCTGTTGGTTGTAGCGTGTGGTTCTTTTCGTGGCGGCAAACTGTTGTGCAGAAACTAATATTCCACAGAGAGACACAGACTAAGCTGGAGAGCGCAAGCATGGTGGTGGTGAAGAGAAAAAACTTAATCCTCTTTCATGCCCATTTGCTGCTTGAATTTCCCTTTGCAGGCTCAAAAACCCCACACAGCAGGTACTTTCAAAATTAACTTTCCTTTCAGGGGGTCTAGTGTAATAGTACTTAAGTAGGCTTTTCTGGGCTGAATTAGCTGTTTCAGTTTTATGTTTGGCTTCAGCATTCATATAACTGTCTCTCTAGGCTGAAAAGCTCAATTTCCCTAGCAGTCATGCTCTCTTTGTACCCTTTTCCCACTGCAGAGCTCGGCAACCTTTGGCAGCCTGCTCCTGGCAGCTGGATTTTCCCTCTCTGCCAGGTTCTGCTCTTTGCAAATTCTTTAAACCAGATCGTTGCCCAGGAGGTCAGAATAGAGAGGCTGGGGTTTCTTTTCAAATTTCATCCAAAATAGCTAAGCTAAGGGACCTGCCCAGTATATTCCGTAAAATATATATGATCAAGCTGGTTATATGACTTCTTTCTGCTACCTGTTCCCAGATACCCATCACTTCTCCCATTTTCCTGAAATTCCTAATGCAGTACTGCTCCCAGCACTCCTGCTCTGGGGGGCACCAGGGTTTGTACTAAGACAGATTGACCACAGCCTATTTGCTATGGAGGGGAAAAGGAGCTTTTAGAAGCAGTAAGCTTGCTCCCCCTGCACAAGGTCGCTCAATTTTACACTCTGCTACCAGGTCCTAGATGTAAAAATGTAAATACTACCTACAGGAATGCAACACGACGTGTCTATGGCTTTTACCATTGCACCTGTGAAATTATTAATTTAATGAAAAGGAAACAGTTTTGTTTTCCTCAGAGATCACAATCAGTCTTTAGATAGTCAAGAACAAATGTGCATTGCAAGGGTGCTTTAACCTGAGGTCTGCTAAAGTACTTCTGAGTATTTTATAAAGCCACACAACTGTTAGAGAAAGAGGACTTAATACACTCTTTTTATTACAGAAACCAGTCCAATGATACTAGACTGTAGCTTGCACAAGACTGTAGCTTGCACTGTAGCTTGTATTCCTGCACATCAGGAATAAAACCCTGAGCTCCCATTGTAAAGACAGAAATCTTGGGCTCTAATCCTTGTCCTGAAAATGACGTATGTATCTTCAATTAAAATTAAACAGGAAAAAAAAAAGCCTAAATACCATTGTGAGAAGAAACTGAAGCCATGCCTCTTAATCATTTCCAGAAAGGATCCTTAGTAAAGGGCATCACAGTCAAGGTACCTTGCATTTATTCCTTACCTTGTCCCAAAACTCATGCATTTCTTTTCTGCACCCCCTCCTGTCTGCAAACACCGTGGTGAATATTGTCCTACCTTCTCCATTCCAAACGCCATGTGCCAGACTATATCCCTGTGCTGGTTTAGCTGGGATAGAGTTAATTTTCTTCAGAGTAGCTAGTATGGGGCTATGGTTTGGAGTTGTGCTGGAAACAGTGTGGATAGTACAGAGATGTTTTCGTTACTGCTGAGCAGTGCTGACACAGAGTCAAGGCCTTTGCTGCTTCTCAGCCCACCCCACCAGCGAGTAGGCTGGGGGGGCACAAGGAGTTGGGAGGGGACACGGCTGGGACAGCTGACCCCAGCTGGCCAAAGGGCTATTCCATACCATATGGCGGCATGCTCAGCATATAAAGCTGGGGGAAGGAGAAGGAAGGGGGGGACATTCGGAATGATGGCGTTTGTCTTCCCGAGTAACCATTATGTGTGATGGAGCCCTGCTTTCCTGGAGATGGCTGAACACCTGCCTGCCCATGGGAAGGCATGAATGAATTCCTTGTTTTGCTTTGCTTGTGTATGTGGCTTTTGCTTTCCCTATTAAATTGTCTTGACCTCAACCCGTGAGTTTTCTCACTTTTACTCTTCCGATTCTCTCCCCCATCCCAGTGGAGGGGAGGGAGCGAGCGGCTGTGTGGGGCTTAGTTGCCAGCTGGGGTTAAACCACGACAATCCCCAGACTGGGGAATAAGGCATTTTGCTAGGAATTAAATCAGTTGATACAAACACTCAGTTGATACAAACACTCAGTTGATAAGACTTTGGTGCACCTGAAATTCGAGACCCCTGCTGACTAAGCTGGCATATAAAAGGATGCTGCCACCTATTCTGTCAGCTATCTTTTACCAAATATGTGTCTGACATTTTCATTAACTTTAAGCAAAATGGAAACTAGTTGGTCTAGAAAACACCAGATAAGTACTGTAATTCAACTTATACTGAAAAACAGTATAAAACCAGTATTTTAAAATAGAAAGCATCTCAGGTTAAACCTTGGATGAAATTTATCATGAAACCAATTGCACAATATAATTACAGGCACATGAAAGTCCTTCATACTAATTAATGACTAAGTAACTTCTAATAAAAAAGTGCATTTTATTAGAAGTGCATTTACTAAAATGTTTACAGATGTGGTCTCATTCAGGGCCTGATCCACCTCTAGAAACAATTGCTTTGACTTGCACAGTTGTTAGACTAGGGCAGCAGTGGCTTTATAAAAGACTTATATGGCATGAAAGCCCAAAGGGAAATACTGTATTTTACTGTGGAAAATGACCTCTGACTTTTTTTTCCTATTTCAACTTCTTTCTGAATTTCAAAGGACAAATGCTGCAATGTATGTATTTAATAGGCAAACTGAAAGGAACAAAAAAGGGTTCAAGTAGCTGCAGCTGCCCTGACAAAGGCAGCTCAAACGCAAGCCGAGAGCCCCATCTGCTGCTGGGCTGCGGCGGGAGCGGGCCGTGCCGCAAGGAGCCGGCTCTGCGGTACGCCACTGCTCCAGCCTTCCCTCTGCTTTCAAGATGTTTTAAAGCTGTCTTTGTTAATCAGGAATAGGAATATTTCTTTGCCTTTCTTCCAGTCGCTTTATTTTCATTTTCCTCTCTTTTTTTCTTGTGTTTGAGTTGGCATCTCGAGAGCACTACCAGCACTTGCATAAGATTCTTGTATAATCAGATGTGTGCTTTTGTATGAGGAAAAATTTCCTACATCATCCTGTGACATAAAACCAAACCTCTCTTGGGCTTCACCGTCTCTTCCTTCTATTTCTGCATTTTCAGGAATGAATGTCTTCTGTAAAAGATGCAGTAGACAGCTAAAGCACACTAGCCTGTGTGCAACCAACTGATGCTGGTGAATCAGTGCTCTGTATTCACCAGCATCTCTCTCCTCTGCCTTTTGGTTTCCCTTTGGTTTAATAAGGACATACCGAGGAGAGTGCAGTACTGCTGTTTGCCAGATACAGTACAAAACTGAGAACCCTCTGTATTTCTGACAGTGTGACTCCCTCCTTGTCGTTCTAAAAAGTGACCAGAGGCTGACGTACCTTACTACTCCAACACACATCTTAGAAATCCATACTATTTATAGCAAAGTAAATTGCAGTTCATACTATACTATAAACACAGCTGAATACATAGAGAGGGATAATCTGCTGAAATTTAGAAACACGCATCGATCAGAAGGTGCATATCTTATCAAAAGGAACAGAAAGGACAAGAGGAATATTTTCATAACTGTTTTCTCTCAGAGCTGGACTTAACTGCAAGCACTCACTTAAAGTGGACCTTGTGTATAGGTACAGCTTTATTTACTAGCCATGCTATTTGTTATTCTTACAGCAATGAGTCTTCTTTGTTTAGGTCTACATTAGCTCTCAGTGTGGCTCAACAGATTTTTAGGGTGACACAGTCAGTACTGAGGTTTCTAGATTCACGCTACACACATTTTCAGGGTGTTACTGCAGATTGGCTATAGTCTGGTCCCATGGACTGACTGCCTCTTAGCTGCCAGGTCACTTTAAATCACTGCTGGAAGGAAATCCTCTCATTTGTTTTCATCCGAAATGAAACCCACTCAAGCAAGGTGTCCTAGTCCACTAGGGTTGGATGAGACGGCCTTTAAAGGTCCCTTCCAACCCAAACCAATCTTCGATTCTGTGAGACTACGAAGTACTCTGAGAGAACTTTGTGATGTCCACCAAAGGGTGGTAAGTGGGGATGCCTGGGAGAGCCCCTTAAAAAAGGCATTCCTGTTGGGAATGAAAGGCTAAACCACAAACTAAATTAATGCAGAGCTAAACTTTCCACTTGACAAAGTCAGCATTTCATGCCAAAGATGGTCTTCTTAAAACCTTACTAGGCATAATGCATTGCAGGGTACATGTTAAAGTGTATTTCAATCCTAAGTGTGTTCCTATGTGCAAGCGTGGATTCTCTTTCTCACTGTGCACCGTGCTTGCTCTTTCCTTTCTGATCTTGCTTGTTACACCAGAAAACAAATAATCTTCTCTGGTAGTCTTTTGCATTAAGTTTAGTCAGTACTCAGCTTGAGATGAAAAGTGGGGATATAATTCTCAGTACAGCTGGAACACCTGTCACTGACATCAAGATTTTGCCTCTCTGAGCTCAACCTTCCTTAGAACAGAGTGCAAGCATTTTGAACAGAGGCTCTTCTGCATTTCTTCCATCTTAAAGAAAACAGGGGCTTGTCATAGCTGCGTGTACCTGTATACACTGAATTGTGACAGATCCTGAAGACAAGTATCTTTCGTTACCAGAGATATTTATTTGCTTCTTAAGGTGCTTCAAATAATTCTGTTTATAACTGACAGTGAAATAGAATCACTTAGATTAAAAATGTGGCTTGAGAATATACCACAGCAATGCCAACATCAGTATCAGTCTCCTGTTAGCTTTGCATGTCCTGACTATAAAAGAATGAACAATAGTACTTCAGTGAGGTTTATAACTAAATGTAGGCGATTATATCAGGATGGTGAAAATTTGTGACTTTGCATAGAAGTGTTCTGTACATCTGATAAAAAAGCAGAAGGCAATGACTACACCTGCAAACAAATCCTGCAAACAACACATATTAGGAAAACAAAGTTCTGCCTGTTGATTACAGTTATTTTGGCAGTGGGATCACAGAAGAAAAATTGCAATAGTTTGAGCAGGGAGGGAGAGAGACAGCGTGGATGGCACGTTTGGCTGCCTTTGGCACCGAAATACCGGTTGGGTATTCTCTCATTTCTTCTCCTCTTCCTTTTAACCTCCTCAGTTCTCCTTCCTATTCTCAAAGGATGCCCTTTTCCTGCCTCCTCTCCCTCCTCATCTGCTCAAGAAGGAGGGAGAGGAGAGGGGACAGCAATGAGCAAGGTAGGTGCTTCCCTGTGGAGCGTGGAGGGATGTGGTGCTGGGGTACTCAGTGGGCTGGGAATGAGAGGCAGCTGAGGCAGCTACATGAACAGGCACAGCTCTGCAGCAGGAGTGGAGGGTGACCCAGTAGCCTGTACCTAATAGCTGCCTGCAGATCTGCCCATCCAGCTCCTTCCTGGACTTTTCAAAATTGGCTGAAGCCAGATGTGGGTGCATTGGACCACCCCAGCCCAGGGTTAGAGTGCTGGACAGAGAAATCTGCAGACAATCAGTTTCACACTTCTATTTTATTTTGGCCAAATCATGCTAATGAAAGCTTCTGAGGTCATTAAAAACCATCAGAAATTGATGTCTTTCAGCTTTCAATATTAATTGGCAAAATGAAGCAATGAGAAGTAAAGAAAAAATCTAGTGTAAAGTCTGGAGCCATATTCAGACCAACACTAAGACAACTAAGGTGGACATTGGTTCATGCCAAGCAGGTTGTTTTTAACCAGAAAGACTATGATTCCCTGGTATCCTGTCACTCCACAGGGGATCTTGTTGAGTCCCTGCCCCCATGCTGGACCCTGACATTACCAAACACATAAACACTGCTCCTCATGGGCCCCAAAGCTTTGTGTCTGGCCCCAAGATGCATGACTCACTAAGCCCTGCTTACCTCCAACAGACAGCGCTGAGTTCAATGTCAGATGTGTCTGGTGGTTAAAATGAACTGTCAAATTTAGTACCATTTAACTTGCTATTGATGTGTTCTTATTCTTCTTTTTACCTGTGGACGATGTCTGCCGAGTGACAGCAGAGTGACTATGGGCAAGACCCAGCAAAGGACTTTCAGTGCTTTGAAAAACACTTCATGGTACAATCCTTGCGTGACTTTGTGCTAGTTAACCCTACTGAGGAGAAGGGTAACCTCACCGATTCTGGGCTCCAGGCTGGTAAGCTGCGGTGCTTTCAGTGCCAGAGCGAGCTGGGTATCTCACTGCATTACTCTCTGCGCCTACAACCCTAACAGTGCCCTGCCGTCTATACTTGTACCGCTGTCAAACCTCATGCCCCCAAAACTAAAGTGGCAGTCTAACTGTCCTTACAGGATGCTATTTCCAGCAGCCTTTTCTGAGACAATACCTTTAACTCTGCAGCACTAAGATGTCTTAATTTATTACACATGGCCTCAATTCTGTGAAGAAATGCTTGGTTTTGTGAGTCTGCAAAGCCTGCTATAAGACCCAATAGAAAACAAGCATATTCCTCACCAAATTGTATTACAATTGATAACTGGGTGGTCAGCTAACCTGCACCTCTTGTTTCAAAATGAACCAATTTCCTAGAAATGCCATCACTTCCACTCTCTCCCTGTGTATTAGACAAGGAGACAGCAATGTTAATAGATAAAGCAGTCAGAGTTCTTTCATTCACTCTGGTGTTTAAAAGTCGCATGAAATGTGTTTTGCTTTCTACTTTAGCACTTAGAATAAGTTTCAGTTGGACCACTCAGGTATCAGAAAATAAACTGAATGTCTGGATTCCTGGGAACTCTTGATCAAAGCGTGAGGATAGTCATCCTAGCTGCGTGACAATAAGGAACATTCGTCCCCATAGGAGGTATCTGCTACTACTTTTAAAGGGTTGAATAACAACATGAAACCTTTATCTTAAAACTAGGAGGAAATAATAAAGGGCAACAGATAAATTAGGTCCCAGGGGAAGGAAACATAAAAGAAGAAGAAAGACCTGCAACAAAAAGTATGGAATAATTCTGAATACATATCCTTTATAATTATTTATATTATTAGAAGGATTGAAGGTGTTTTGGTGCCATCATTAACTGATTTCCTATCAATCATTTTAATTCCAGAATAAATATTACATATAAATCTAGACTTCTTCTCCTTTTCCCCTCCACTGTAATTCTTGTCAACCTACATTTCATATGGATAACACACAGGCTTAATGATATACCCTCTAGTAAAATGCACACACAAAGCTTTCTGGCATGAGATGCAATTACTTATTAATTCTGAAACTAAGCTGTGATTCTATCCTATAGGCTTCATTAAGCTTGGTGGCAGCTTTAGGAAGAAAAGAACTTTTCCATTTGTTATAACACAGAGTGTTCTGGAGTTATAAAAATTTCGAATAAGTTGAAGGAGAAGAGCCAGTAAATAAGAGTCTTCTGGATCTTATCTGTGTCATTCAAACAGAACAGAGCAACGGAGTGGCTGCTGCAGTCATAAATTTATGGCTTGGATGGCAAGGATGTGGCTCACTCCAGCACTTTTGGGTCCTTTTCCAGTTCTTTTGCCAAAGAAGGACAGTAAGAATAATTAGCAATTAATTAATAATTAACTAAGAATTTGACATATGTTATTAAATTGAGGTAATGTTAAATGCTATTGCTTCCCATGAAAAGTTAAAAGGTAAGGCACTTGCATTTGGACTGTGTTTCTGAAATCTGGGAATGAATTCTGCAGACTTGAGTTTATCCCTGAAAAGACATCACTTTTTGGAACTCCTGTGAGTGCAAGGACTAATCTCTTATTTCTTACTTGTGTTATGGTAATTTGCGTGTTCACAACAGTAGTTCTAGACTGAGAAACCTTTTCTGATGTAGGAGTAACAAAAGCACCAGTATTAGTGTGCTTTCAAGTGAGAAAACAGTTTAACTCTCTAACCCTGGAATGGAGCAGGAGTGCTTGCATGGTCAGGTACATTTGAGAAGCTTTTGAAGAAGAGCATTCTCAGCTCCTAGCTCCTGGGGTTTTCTGCATGGGTCATGACTGCAGTGCAAAGAGGGAGCCATCTTGGGGTGGAGGGAAGGCTTTAACAGGGCCAAACAGATCAGATGTGCCTTGGAAGGGCTGATTCTCCTCTGTCAGCCTAGTCCTGGAGAGTTTCTCAACATGTAAGAGGAGTTGCCAGAGCTTAACTGCTTGAGGTGTTGCTTGTGCATGAGCCTAACATTGTCAACATTTCCCAAATAATAAAACCAGGGAATTCAGTAATTATTCCATTTTGTATCTGGAAGACCTGAAGCCTTCTACAATCTGCCTGTAGATAGCCTGAGCTCAGAATAATTTTAGACTATTCACATCCCATAATCTCTTGCAGGAGATGGTGGTGAAGACTTTCTAGGAAGGAGCCAATTGATCAAGTGGCATCACCAGCTGACACCATGCTTAAGGCCATGGTGGTCTGCAAGTGGTGTTACTGATGTTACTTTGCAGGACTGCTCTTGGAGCCAGCTCTGTGGAAACCATCTGTGGATCCCTGAAGGTGCAATTACCCTGTCATGTGAATGTGCTTGGCAGTCTCCGTCTATCCCAGCTGGTATCACTGTCCCCATTTTACAGGTTGGAAAACCCAAAGCACAGAACAGCACACCATCATGTTCACGTTTACTCACAAGCCAAAAGAAGAATAGAAAATACATCCTTCTCCCTCCTCCTCTGCTTGCCGTCTTCTAACTTCTGCCACAGTACTCATAATTTCAAACATCTTTATTAACTGCATTCACTGATTTCTTTTCATACCTTTAATGGAAGTTTTATAAAGCATTTCAAATAATCCTTAAGGGGTGGATCATTACTTTAACCTTAACCAGGCTACTGAAAACGTACTTTTAGTCTCTTTCTTTCCAGATTGTTGTAAACCAAGAAAACAAACACAATAGCAATATATGCTATCAACTGTAGGTTTGACCTCACTAGGCAAGGATTTTATTTCATAAACGACAATTATAAGTCTGTTCTATTTGTTCCAGAGTTCATTTATCTAGTCTCCATCCATATTTACAACAGTAAATTACAGCCCAGATTTGCTGCCTAGTAGCTAATCACCTGCTTTGACTGGCTGATGATCTTCTGGCAGGCCTTAAATGTAATTTTATCTTTAAGGTCCCATATGTTGACTAAACACTGCATTATGTACAGCATAATAGGTGGTTCCAGAGAGACTACAATGCTGTAATTCATTGGAGACAGTCTTTTAACATCATAATACATGAAAATGCTGACTGATTTCCCTTTACTTTCAATGAGTAGTTTTTATCCGTGATCTTATAGGATTCAGCTAGAAATTGTTAGACGTAAAAGCTTTATAGTTCAAGTCATGGAAGAACTATAGATAGAACTGCAATAAAAATAGCAGAATTCAACAGTTCTTTAAAAAAGTCCTTTTAGTATTAAATCAATTTTTCTATATCCTTAAAACCAGTCAAAATGGAATAAAATAAAACAAAATATGTTAATAAACTAATTGAAGAAAGGACAGACTCCAAAAATGTGTCAATGGGCATTCAGTGAAGGTAACTTCTTATAGTTTGCTGTTTTAGTTTCATCATATGCACTTTTGAATTTATTTAGCTTGCTATATTTTATCTATGCATCTACACCAAAATTTTAAATAATTTACAGGCTATTTGCAAGATTTCAAGTGGTAACCTCTGTGTTTCTTGTTCTTTCCAGTCATGCTCAGTTCCAATCTTGTTTCCATGTTAAAAAGAAACTCTCTCACTTGCAGATTCTTATCTTACTAAATTTTCACTGTGTGAGAAAATAAGTGCACATTTTGTGCATAACTTTTTTAGGCAGCATGTATTGCATATCCAGTATCCATGTGCAATACTCATATATTAAAGTGACTGAATAGAAACTGAATGACGTTTCAACTGACCCAAATTATTTTTTCCCTAAGGCAATTCAGTTCATGTTTTTGAGACTCGTTTGATTCAAAACTTGAAATCAAAACAAAATTTTAAAGTAAAATTTCTCACTGTGGAAACTGTGGTTCAGCACAATCCTGGTGAGTAGTTAGTGGTCACTGTTTTTATTTTTAACTATGAAAATGTTTCATTCAGCTTCAAAATTGCAAACATGTTTCTTTTTTGCTTTAATTGGCCAACACTTTTTTTCCCTATTGCTTTCTCATTGTCCTGTCTTTCACATTGCCTCCCATTATTAGAACAGCTGATCTTTAGAATATTTTTAGAATGTTACATAACTAAATATGTTATTCATTCACATTCCTGCAAATAGAAATGTACCATTAACCTTGTTCCATGGCTGAAAACCTGAGGTGCCCAGTTCCCAGACATCCAAAGTTAGCTGAGAACTCCTGCCACAAACATAAGACACCATTAGAAGAAAGATGTTTCCTATTTTCTTAAAAAAAAATTCCTAAATTTCCTATTTACACTTGGGGAAGAAAGAAGGTCATCTGGTACTGTCCATAAGGATTGCTGACCCATCTCTTCACTATACCTGTGCTGTTTCTTTCCATGTCATTCTTGGCTCCCCCTGGAGTGTAGAGTCCTGTTAAAATAAATAATCAGTGGTGTGGTGGGTTAACTGTGGCTGGCCACCAGGTGCCCACCAGGCCATTTCCTCACTGCCTGTCCTTAGTAGGACAGGGGGAGAAAATGCAATGAAAAGCTCATGTGTTGAGATAAGGACAGGGAGATGACTCACCAATTACTATCATGGGTAAAACAGATGCGACTTTGGGGAAATTAATTTAATTTATTGTCAATTAATAACAGAGTAGGATAGTGAGAAATAAAAATGAAACCAAAATGACGTTCCCCCATCTTCCCCTTCTTCTCAGGCTCAACTTCACCCATGACTCTTCTACCTCCTCCCTGCTCCCTGAGCAGCACAGGGGGAATGGGGAATGGGGTTTGTGGTCAGTCCATAACACTTCTCTGCCGCTCCTTCCTCCTCATGCTGTTCCCCTGCTCCAGTGTAGGGTCACTCCCACAGCATACGGTCCTTCATGAACTTCTCCAACGTGGGTCCTTCCCACTGGGCTGCACTTCCTGCCAGAAAACCTGGTCCTGTGTGGGCTCCTCTCCATGGGCCACAGTTTCCTTCACAGTATATCCACCTGCTCTGGTATAGCGTCCTCCACAGGCTGCAGGGTGGATATGTGCTCCACCATGGACCTCTGTGGGCTGCAGGGGAACAGCCTACTTCACCATAGTCTTCTCCGTGGGCTGCAGGGGAATCTCTGCTCCAGCACCTGGAGGACCTCCTCCCTCTCCTTCTTCACCAACTTGGTGCCTGTATAATTGTTTCTGTCACATTTTCTCACTCCTCTCTTACGGCTGTTGTGCAGCATTTTTTACCCTTTCTTAAATATGTTATCACAGAGGTGCTACCAACGTTGCTGATGGGCTCAGCCTTGGACAGTGGCGGGTCCACCTTGGAGCCAGCTGAAACTGGCTCTGCCCAACATGGGGGCAGCTCCTGATGTCTTCTCACAGAAGCCACCCTTACAGCCCCCTCTGATACCAAAAAGTATTTAGAAGATCCCAGTGATCAAGTAACCATAAGCTGCTCTGTGCACCTCTGCAGAGAAAAAGCATCTGCAGCTGTACAAGCAGGGCAGTGGCCATGAGAATTGGGGGGTTCCGTTTACCTTGGTACTGGACATTACACAAGAACAAAATTATAATCATTTATATAGAACATAAAAAAAAAGAGAGAAAAAATAATTAAAGACATGAAGATTATTTCTTATAGCTGAGAAGTTCAATCTATTTGGTTGATCAATAAGAAGACTGAGAAGTGTTTTTCCTCAGGAAAAAGGACTAATGAAGATGTTAGTAAAGAGCTTTTCAAACCAGAAGAGAAACGGATCATAAGAATTAATGACTGGAAGCTGAAACCAGGCAAATTTAATTTGGGAATATAGCAGAATGTGAGCAGTGAGAGTGAATAACACTGAAGAAAACTACTAAGAAAGCAAACTACTAAGTGGATTCTCCATCATTTTAATTTTTATGAACTGATGCCTTAAGTATTGTTCTTCAGAAATGTAATTGTTACTACCTATAGTCAATTTTGTTTAAGATGGAAAGCTTTGATCTATTTTTACTCTGGGGTATATCCTTTAGTTTTTCTGTTACTAGTGTATAATGAAAGTTGACAAGAACTGTACTTTGTAAAGGCAGCAAATGAGAACATTGGGCTAAAAAAGTTGTTTTAGTTATGGAAGGCAGAAAAATTGTAAGAAGTACTATATAAGAGGAGTTAGATATACCTTAAAGATTTCCTCTGAGAAATGGGTTGGCTGGAAGTTACATTGGAAGCAGCAGCTGCCAAAACCCTCCTTAAGTCCATGTGTTGAAGCTAAATCACATTACAATGTTTCTCCCTGCTAACAATTTCCCTTAACTAGCAATCTCTGTGAGAGCACTGTTATTACAATCACAGGCACCTAAATTGAGAAACCAGAGGAAAGGGAATAGAGAAAATGTCCTTCAAATTTATTCAAGAGGATTCTCCAAATTTAGGAATTGAGGTGACAAAGTAGTGGGCTTGGCCTATGATAGAAAACCCAGACTGATTTTTAAAGGATTTTTGCTAAAGAATTTTTGCTTCAAAGGTGACCATAAAGTAGCAGCCAACCACAAGAGCAGAAAATTGACAGAATTGATTCTACCTGCGTTTCTCTCTATTTAAATGACACATTATCTAGGTATATTACACGTAATATCTATATTTTATGATATTTACAGTCTCTATCACAGCAAGAAGTCTGTACCCAACAAGTCTGTTGCTGTAATCACAGCAACAAGTCTGTGCCAGAAGACCATAGACCATCCCTAGCTGTTGTTCTCAACTCTGCCTTCAAACAGGAAAAGTGAGACTTCGTTAGCTGACCCTGGCGACACTCACATATCTCCTTCACTGAACCATTTCTGTATCTCCTTGGAATTGATCAGTATGTGTTCATCATCATATATGCTAGTCCAAGACACTACTTACACACGGTCTTCAATTTAAGAGGATGGAGATACTTCCTGATGTGAAAACAGGCTGCAGCATATCTGTTTATCATTCTTTTCTGCAGACTTTTTTCCTGCAGGGTGTGCAGAAAAGCAAAGCAGGAGCAAATGGAGCCGTTATGCCTATTCACTGAATCCTTTGCTCTTTGGTGTACTATGTGTTTTCTGATTTTAGTGCCGGGTGGTTGTGAAACTGATATAGTTTCCTCAGCTATGAGAGACCTCTTCTCTGTACTTACGGAGAAGTGGGCACTGTAGCATCCTGGGCCATGTCTACCATGGTTAGGAAGCTCCTCTTAAAACGCAACTCTCAACAAGAGCTGAGTCTTTGGAAATCCTGTACCTCCTACCATGAAGTCTGAAAACCCTCTCCAGTTCTTTAGCAGGACCAGATGCCTCCTCAGACTGAACTGGGTCTTTCACATGATCCAGGAACACAAACTACCCCCCACTCTTGCTGTAGGGTCCATCAGTGCATCCATGGAGTTCCTTCGGAGCCAGAGAAGTTGACTTGTGTGGAAGAAGCTGAATATTTCACTTACCCCATTGATCCCCCGAGTTCACAGGGAAAATGAGAGGGCAGACCTTCTGCACAGACAGGTCTGCAGTTCTGGCTGGCCTGCGGACATCGTGGTTTCTACAGAATCTGTACTTTAAGGGCTGCCTTCTGCTACAGCTGCCACAGATCTGCCTAAGAACCGCAGGTGGAGAGAGAATAGACTGATGCAGGATTATTTTTTTCTGTATTAATTGATTTTCTGCATAGGCTTCAAAGGTAAAGGAAGGATTCAGATGTTGCAGCTCAATCTAAACTCTTGTTCATGTAGTAACATTTTCTAGATGGATAGAAGTGAATCCTAGTGAAGATAGGATATTGCTACATGTACTTTGTGAGCATTGTTCTGTTTAAAAAATACAGTAGAATTTTTGTTAGAGACAAGGAGTTAGTGGACTCTGAAGGCCCCTGTTGTTAAGGCTGAGGGGAACAATGGTCTACAGAAGCAACCTGTTTTGTGACTGTGATTTATAAGTCTCAGTCTGCTGGCATAACATCTCTCTGGTTTAAGTTGTATAAAGGATAAGAAAGGCATCCCCCCATCCAGGCATTATTTGTCTGGATTTGGGAAGCTCTTCTGTGACTGGACATTGACCTTGTTCAACAGTCATGCATAGTGTTCTCTCTTATATTTTTAAATTTGAAACGTGTTTAAAATACTGTGTTTTTAAAAAGCAACAATTTTCAAATGCTTAATGACACAATCAAAACCTATACTGATAGCATACCAACACAAGAACAGCTGTACTGAAGTCACAGTAATAGCTGGAAGTGGGAAGGCCAGCGTGCATCTAGCGAGTACCAAGACCTATCCTGTTTCCAGCCCAGAGCATATCCTTAGGAAAAAAGTACAAGAACAAGGTAAACTTGGAAACAAGGAAAGAGATATTTCCCTTTAGGCTCACTCCAAGCTGCCAGGTTTTTGAATCTACGCTTTTCCAGGTGGGCCTTACATGCATTTGTCTCTTTGCTCTTAAAATCCATTTATACTTTTAGCATACAAATCGTCCTTATTTGGTGATGAGCTCTATGGCCAAACTGCAGATGTGAAAAGTTCTTATTTTTAAAAATATGTTACTTGGTAATTTAATTTAGTGCCTCCTAATTCCAGTGCAATGAGAATCAGTGAATAAGCACCCAGCATTAACCCAGTATGTTAAACAGTGAATAAACATAAAAAATAAAGGTGTTTCCTTTACTGCCTTTCTACACTGTGTGGCACCTTATATATATATCTATAAATCACCTTGTCCAAGCTAAAAGGTTTAGCTGGCCTTCCCTTGTCTCCTCTTTTGGAATTTGGGCAAGGTTACTAAACACTGACGTTCTCACATTAGAAATGCTCTGTACATCATGGACTCAGACATTAATTCACCCCTTGCTTAAAATCAACACGAATGTAAGATTGCTGCAACATCATGAACAGCAAGTAATAGACACTGTCAGCTCAGTAGAGCACTTGGTTGCATAATGATGGCACTTAAATTCTTTAGCATATTAAGACAGTAAAATGTGCACATGAAATTCCTAACCACTGTTTAAAAATATTTTATACTATTTAATCTTTTTTTTTAAAAAAAAAAAGATCAGTGAGGCATGTTCCCTTGGAATTACAGCAAGATATGTATTATTTTCTTGACATCATTTAGGAATTTTGGAGTTGCATGTTAAAGCAAAATTGTGCATCAGCAGAATTAATGCTGGAAATGTTACAGGTCTTTGTCACAGCCACTATGTTATCAAGTTATGATAAAAATAAGTCAGGAAGATGGGTTTGGTAATTGGTCACAAGGACCAACATCCAAAGATAAAAAGTCTCTTTGTGCACAGGGTACATTGCCCCAAGCTGGTATTACTGTGTAATTTTTGCAGATTTAAATTCTTGCATTGACAGGTTTTTGTGAAGAACTGCACTTTTGATGCTAAGTGCTGCAGAAGCTCCTGTAGAAGAAAGCTAAGGAAAGAAAGGAGCAGGCACGACAGAGAAAACTGAAGACAGCAGAGCCTAATAGAGCACAAAATGAATTTTCTCTGCCAGGGGCAGCATTTGGCAACAAGGAAAATTTGCAAGTATTTTGACGATATGAATTTGGGACCTTTAGGGTTTTGGCTCTGTCTTATTATTAACCTAGTTGCTTAGTCCAATTACACAAAATATTTCAACCAACTAGTTAACACCAAATGACAGTAGAAATGAAGACAAAGAGCAGAAAATTAATGCAGAAAAATAAAAATGAACCTCACTGTATCAGCTATACTTGCAAGCATACTCATATATGAGGGCTCCAAAAATTTCCAGTAGCTGGAGATGTTTCCATCTTTTTTTATTATCTTCCTCCAGACCTGACTGAATAGATGCTGAATCTACGTGCAAGAACCTTTTCTTCTTCAGCTGCTGGGAAAGAAGTGAAGAGGAAAAAAGTAATACTACGGGCATTTAAAAAGCTACCAGCTAAACTTTGGAAGCTCTGAGGCTATAATGGGCATTAAAAATAACTAAATAACTAGTAGCCTGCTAGGATTTAGGAAAAATAAAAGAAGGATGAAGCATTAGGTAGTGCTGGAAAGAGAAGTATAACAAGTTATACAAGGGGGAAGGACTGAAGGGAGAATAGAAGAAAGAGGGATAGAAACTGAGGGAAGAGAGACTTGCAGTATAGAGACTGAAGGGACAGACAGATTTGGACCCTGGTAGCAGAAAGAAAGGGGAGTAACAAGGACGGCAAGAAGGCTGAAGAAATAAAAATAGAAGTAGCAAAGAACAGAAAAAAGAGTGAATGAAGAATGAATACAATAGGTACATATTCTAGTTTTCTTTGAAAACAATGCATTTCCATGCAGAAGTGTCAGTATCATAAAAGCAAAAGTACAGTGATTTTGCACAGCCAAATGAACATAAATCAGCACTGCTTTTCTTCCAGTCACAGACATAATTGGCCTCTTATTTGTTCAGTGTTTTACTTTGGATGGAAATTTGGACCTCAGAGCACTGGTACAACCAGCTCTTGCATTTTATCTGGAAGTAATTTTAGAAGCTACCCCGTTTGCCCTGCTGATGTCATACAGCAAATGATTTCTTCAGAGACTAAGTTCAAGTGTGGACTGGCAGCCTCAGTTTTGAGTATCTGGCTTTTGTCTTCCCTGTAACATGATTTTAATGTATGTAGGTCAGAAAGATTTAAATAAAGCACATACAAATAGTACTAATGTCAAAGAGACCTCCCCCTTTCCTAAAGTTTAATGAAAACACTCTTAATATAGATTATGCATCGCATGAAATGTCTTTAAATCAGTAAAATCCATTCAGAGACTATAAGCATATCTTTGTTACAGTAACGTGGCATTGCCTGGCATCATTATGAAGTATTTATGGCTAGCTGAGTGACTTACTGTGCATTTATCATAATAGCATATTTGGGTTTCTTTTGAATACAACAGTATGTTTCAGAATCTTGAATATGAAAAAAAAATAGAAAATTCCTGTTTGATATATATATTTTTATCAGTTACTCTCTCATCTTTAATTCCATCCCGTAACTTTGGTTTAGATGACTAGAAAAGCATCAATAACAGAAAATGGTAAGATTTTTTTACAATAGCAAAGAAGTTTTATAACCTGACGATGTTGCCATCCATTTAGGTATATAAAAGAAGGAAAAGGCAGAGTTAACAGGGTAAAGCAGAGTTAACAGAATATTAGCTCTCCTCATTGATCAAACTGGGAAATAGGATCTTCCCAACCTTTTTTTAGCACATGGATTGGAAATGGAGCTAGGTAGAAGACTGAATGAAGCAGTGAACCAGTCCCTTTCTATCCTTTAGTGAGCAATCCATTGGCTGTGTGAGCAGAGCTCATACAAAACCCTACCAGTCCTGCTCCCACTTCTCACTAGTCCCCTTTCTGGCTGTACTTGAAAGGCATTTTTGCCAGTGGAGCCTAACTCCTATTCTGGAGCATCCTTCATAAAGAAGTCATGGATGGATGGGCTGAAAGAGTCTTGTCTACATCGAACTGTTTACAGAAAATCCTCTGGCAAAGCTCATGAAATGTGTCTCTCTAACTCAGATTTTTTGTTTCAGAAGGTGGTAAGCTGGACCCTTGGTTTCATTTGTCAAACTGCTGCTTGCTAGTGCTGTGTGTCAGGGCACTGCTGGGCAGGGCAGGGCTGCAGGGAGCTGGAGACTGGCACTGCTGCAGCATCGCTGGGGCTGCTGCAAGCCACGTTGTCCCGTATTTCATGTGTCAAACACGCCTCCCACCTCGGTAGCAAGATCAGAGACTTAATGAATAGTCTGGAACTTATTATTATAATTTCGTAGCTTAAATCTTATACTTTTATAGGAAGATATCAATTTTACATGTACTGTAAAAAAGCAGGACTCAGGGATTTCAGGGCATGAAAAGCAGCTTGCTGTTCCAGATGGTTTATAAAGTCTGACAGCACTCAGTTTCACCCTGTAGTGCCGTTTTTTGAAACTGTCCCCAGCCTAACAGCTGTACAAGAATGCAGTGACAGAAGGGAATACTTGACATATTTATAAACAAAGTATAAAATATTTCCTATCCTTAGGGGAACAAATAAGCATCTCCGGTCTAATGATGCTATTAAATACCAGAAGAAAAAAAATGCAGGACGGATCTTTCGGTGTATTTAGGCTTTATATATCCACCAAGCGCTTGTTTCATGTGCTACATAGTACCCCTCATTCCTAATTAGGTACCTGCCTTCCAGAAACACTCCTCCTTTCTGCCTCCTCTCAAGGGCAGAGACGGGTGCCGGGGCTTGTGTTGTAAGGCTATATGCTAGGTCAGCTTGACTGGCCACCGGGTGTCACTGTTTGACAGAAATAAACTTTGGTGGGCTAAAAAAGCCAGATACTTTCTCGGCTTGTATGCTAGAAGTTGCAGGTTTCATTCTAAATTCGTCTTGTCCCCATCTGTCCCCTCAGTGGATGGAGCTTTAAAGAATACTTGTGAGTGGGTTGTTTTTGTTTGGAATGGATTTTGGAAAATGTTTTCAGTTTTTTTTTTTTTAAAAACAAAAGGCAGGGGATAAAATGAGAAGAATAAGAACTGAATATTTGGGAGATGCTGTACTGCTAGAAATTGTCAATTAGATTTATTTTGTGGTATCAGAATTCAAACTGCAGATAAAAATCCTACCATTGCCTGTGTGGCAGAAAAAATAGTGCTGAATTAGTAGGTAAAACCTACTCCCCCAGATTTTTCAACATAGAGTGTTAGATTTCTAGTGGTTTTCAGGCCAACACAGAGCCTACTGAGGCTTGTAGCTAGATGTAATGAAAAAGTCTGATCTGAAATTGGCCAAAAGTGTAAAACAACTCTTCAAGAAAAATCTTCTTTCAAGCAGCTTAAGCACACCTGCCTATTTAAAAGAGAAAATACTTTGGTACTCTTAAGAGAGGGAGTACTTTTGTACAGCTTCAGAATCTCTTATCCAGATGATGAGAGGAAAGTAGAAAACAAAATAAAATGTATTTTCTCTCTTAACAGGTAATGTAAATGAGTGCCATGCCCTTATAGTGAACAGTTGAGAAGTACAACCAATTAATTAAAAAAAGCGGTAGTAACCTAGAAAAGGAGGATAAATTAATCCCAGGGAAATGGGAAAATGAAGACAGTACCTCAATGAAATGTACATACTGAGTGGAGTAAAATCATTGACTGTGATAGAGATCAAAGGATTTATTGTCTCCTGCCTAATAGCAATGGAAGGATTTATTGCCCCCAAAACCTGTGGCTTCCAGAAGAATGTACTTACCCCAGTGTCTGCTAAATGTGGATAAATTCCTTCCCTCACAAGCTCTCTAAAATGTGGAAAGATTTACTTCCTTCTGAACAGTCTGCCTCAAATAAGCAGCTACAAAGTATGCCACAGATGGTGCGTTTTCCTTCTCTTTAAGGAGAGAATTTCACAGAAGGGGCCTAAAAGCAAGTAAACATTTTATCTGAGTTTAAAAAAAGAAATACAACTTAGGGAATAAAATAAAATATTAAGAATCTACAGAGGCTGGTTAGAAAGACTTTTGAAGTAAGGCATTACTTGGAAACAATAATATAAGGCAATCTAATATGAAAATTCAAAGGCAAGATCATCAAGTATATAGATATTTCACTTTATAATGAATTTTATAATATTCTAAAATAGTTGTGTCATGTAGCCATGATGATCTAAGGGTATAACCAAAGCAAGGTTCACAGGACCTTAATATATTCATTTGTCTACTCGCACAGCTGAGAAACCAGGCAAGAGTTCAGGCATCCATGATCTGCTTCAGGACTAAAAGAAACAGCAAACATCAAGCCAGAATTTTGCAGCTTCTGTTTCAAATCCGGAAAAAGGTTCGTGCGCCCAAAAGCAAGTCTGCATTTTTCCAACTACATCATTCGGCCAATAAAAGGTATTTACTCTGCCCATAAATCTTTCCTTGCTATCATTAAAATGTTAGAATATGTTTAAAGCTTTCAGATGTTACTGGTTGTTATGTAATAAAGAAGTTGATTATACATAAAACACTGCTTATGTGGAATAGCAGTCAGGTTCAAAGAATCAGTAACTTCAGAGACTATGAGGATAAATGAGAACTTGACCCAAAAATGCAAGCTGAAGTTGAGCATGCCTCCAGCTAAGCAATTCTGTCTGCTGTCGGGCTTTCCAGATCAATTCCCAGCTGCCAAGAGTTATTAAAGGCCAGAAAGGTGGAAGTGCACAGCAGAGGCACTTGGTCAGGATTTTTTTCTTTTTTAAACTCAAACTTTGTACAGGAATACTGAAGTTGCGGTGATGTTTGCTGGGAAGCGGTTTCAGTGCTAGGATGGATATCTGACAAAACATCAGGATGCCTGGACTGTCTGACTCCCACCAGACTCAGACTTGAGCCTGGCACACATAAATGGCAGCTCTGAAGGTGTACCTACCTAATTCCTCCTCTGGGAGATGTAATAAAAATAGCTTGTAATAAAATGTTAAATATTCACTGGGCCAATGAGAAACTGAGAAAAATCAGTGGTTTAAATATCATGAGCAGTGACTGCTTACAGGCAGTAAAATGGATCAACGAAGAGGGGAAAAGGGGTGAGGAAGTTTGAACCTCAGTGTAAACCATAGGAAAGTGTTGATACAACTTGGTTGAGGAGTGGAAGACAGCAAAAGAGGAAAACTATGTACCTGGGCTTTCCACATCTCAGACAAGTATGCCTGAGACGAGTGTCACCTTCTTCCCGTGCATTAGCTTCTTTCTCATTTAGAAAGGAAAAGAATTTAACTCTCAGGACACAAGGGCTGAGAAAATGATTTCCCTCTTAGCTCTGATCTGCAAAATGTAGGTCACTTTTGCTGATATACTGGCAGGTAACGTGAGATTCCTTGGACAAGTGGAGACTATTACCTACAGACAACTGTGCACACCAGCATATGACAGCAGCATAGGCAAGTAGGAAAAATGCTGTGGAATGGCTAGTAGAATGGATGGGGGCTGGAAGAGCCAAACAGGTCTCCCTTGCCATGGATTTTTTAAGGGAAATATGTTTCCTTAGAAAAGTATTTCTGGTACTAGAAAGTGCCCTGCAGCCTAGATCTTCTTGTCTTTTCCTTCTTGCTTGTGTTTTTGTGGGGCCTGACTTTCCTGTGAAAAGCACTGATTCCATGAAGTCAATTAAAAATTATGCTATATAGAGAGGGGCAAAGCTGTAGTCATTTGCAAGCAAGCATAGGCACAACAAAGAGCTCCATGGGGGCTAATCTATCCTGCTAGCCTTGTAGTCACAGCTCAAGAGCTTCTGAACTAGTTCCTGAACTAGTTTGTTAAGAACTAGCACAGGCATCACAGAGTTACCCGGCAGTATAAACATAGCCCTGGAGCAGTGGGATGATGCTGTCCCATTCCACTTCTGTCAGGGACGTCCAACATCTAAAGAACAAGAAATAGGCACAAATCCTGCCTCATTTTCGTTCCCTGCCAAGCTGAACTCGTCTTGCCTATTCTGCATAGATATTGCAGTAAGCAGCCAAAGAACAGGGCTTGGGCAGATGTTGGTTCTCAGCCCTCCTCCACATCATGCTGTGTTTACCTTGACACTTCATCGTGGAGTTTCACAGATGAATATGACAGAAGTGATACTGCACTGAAGGAGCACTTAGAAAAGCAAAAGCTAATATTTGCTGGCTGACTCACTTGTGTTTGCTTGGAGAGGGAATGGTGCTTCCTGAAATCCTATTGTTGTCTGGGGGTCAGTCGATCAAACTTCTGGAACCTCCACCCTGGTGTGTGGTGGGTTGGCCCTGGCTGGCAGCCAAACTCCCACCCAGCCGCTCCCCCCCCCCCCCCCCCCCCCAAGGGGGACAGGGCTGGGGAATAGGAAGAAGAGGAGTGAGAAAGCTCATGTGCTGAGATGCAGACAGGGAGATCAGCTACCAGTTACTGTCGCGGGCAAAACTGACTTGGGGAAAATTAATTTATTGCCAATCACTATAAATATTTAATTACTGATTTGGGTATTGGGAGACAAAAAACAAAAAGGAAACAAACATTTACACACTTAGGGAAAACACTTTTCCTCCCGCTTTCCTCCTCCTTCTCCTCTGGCCTCTGGTGTTCCCTCTGTTTCTTACTTTTTTGTTCCCTCCTCCTCTCTCTGGGGTGTTTTCTGCCCTTTTAAAATATGCTTTCCCAGAGGTGCCACCATCTTGGCTGCTGGGCTCAGCCGTGCCCTGCGGTGGGTCCGTTGGAGCCGGCTGGAACCGGCTGTGTCCGGTATGGGGCAGCCCCGGCCTCTCCTCACAGAGGCCGCCCTGCAGTCCCTGCCCCGCTGCCAGCACCTGGCACCTGCACCCAAAAAAAATGTCACCACATGAAGCACTCGTCAAAAAGGCTTTTTGAGTCTCTTGTGGCACAAATACTCAGGAAAAACATGGGTTGAGGGGGGAATCATAAGAAAGCTGGAAAACAGTGTGCTCGTCTTGCTGTGCACAGGCGAGGCGATGGCCTCACCCCCGCATTTCACACCAGCCACGGCTTCCAAGTTCGTGTCAGTACGATCACAGCTGACAGGAACACTTTCAGTGGGTGGCTTTGGCCTGTAGTGTGCAATAAAATAGTGTCAGAACCAACCTTTTTTGGTTTTATTGCTCTCCTTTGATCTCCTGACCACCTTGGTTATTCATTTTGCACAAGGGCAGCACTTCTGAAATCCATTAGAAGACGGTCAGTAGTGATGAGATTCTCGGTTGTCCGCCTCCATTTCATGCAGCCTCCCTGTCCCGCCTGCAGCTCCTCATCCAAAGCAGACCTCGGCTGCAGCTCCTGGAAGTGGAGCTCACCCTCCACAGCAGCCGGGGCAGATTGGTACGTGCTTGGCCCAATGTAGGGCTGTGAAAGGGACAGGGGTGTTTAGAGGGGAGATGGGACCTTGTAATGTGTTTTTGAAAATCTCTCTCTAGAGCCTTGCACCTGTGTTACGACCTTTTGTAGCACCAAGCATGCAGCTTCCTGATAATAGCAACACTTAACCTCAAAATTTAAATAAGAATCAGATTGGAGAAAAAAATGCTTCAAAACAAACATTTGGAGTTGTCTTCAAGCTGCTATGTAATACTAAAAAGAGCAGATTAGGGAGTGATTGCATTTCGGAAAACTACATTGCATAGATATATTTATTGTCTGTACATATTACTGCTATTGTGTTGCTGTGCTTATGTTTATATATATACATACAGACACATAGACATTTCTAACCAGAGCAATGCAGAAACTGAATTTCAATATAGACTAGTTTTCAGCTCAACAAGCAATGGTGATTTTTTTAAACTAATTTTTGAGTGATAGAATATTTTTAAAAATATATTTCTCTCAGCCTGTGTGAGCACGCTAGAATATTTTGATGACAACTGTAGTCCAAATGGCAAGGTCCTGTTACAAGGAATTCATCACAGATGTAGTCCTTAGGCCAAATTATGACCGAAAGAAGACTGAAAATAAAATGTTAAGAAACAGCTGATATGTTGTAATTTATGAAATGCAAACTGGGCACGATCAGTAGGTTCTGACATATTTTTACTTGCTAGTAGCACTGTGGGGCGATGCGGGAGCCATCGGTGAAAACTTTCAGCTCCCATCCCCCTCCTCTTTGGCAGCTGTTGACCATCATTTCTCAATCAGGACCACTTCAGCATGTCAGTGAGCTTCCAAACTTTTCTCCAGATGGCTGTTGAAGTTGGGAGTGATGACTGCGAGCTGCATATCAAATATGTGAGTTCCTTGTGCAAAGTTTGAGCCCGCAAATTCATGCAGCCTTGTTTTTCCTGGGAGGCGTGTGTGGGTGGATGCAGCTGAGGCAGGGAGAAGGCAGGATGAAGTGTGGAGGAACAGGGCAATGACAGCAAAAGCATGTCAAACCCACGAAAGTGAAAGGTTTATCATTGATTTCTGTGGGATCTGGAGCAGGTCATATGCCTTATATTACTTCAGATAGGGGCTGGCCTTCAAGGTTGTGCAGGTCCTCTTGCCTCAAGAGCATCCCTCGGGACCCTCTGCTCCATGGCACACATGCCCATGCGACACTGTCTCTGCCCAGAGTATCTCTGTTCTCTGGGAATATTGCCAACTTTTCAGATCCCTGTAGAAAAGATTGTGTATCCTTTTTCTGCTCCTGTCACAGGACTTTTGTCACTGAGAGAGAGGCAAAGTGCATGCTTTGTATTTTCTCAGGGATGGTGCTTATTATTGCATTTGCACTGCTGTGAGGTGCTGGTCCCTGGAGGTATTATATAAACTGCGACCAGCTTTTTATCATTATCAACAAACCCCATTTTTTCCTGAACTCATTGGGTGGGATCTAATCTCAAGATAAGATTCTTAGTAGCTGGTCAACTGAATTGCTCCCTGATTACTGTTAAATGCTGTTGATCATTTATCTGCAGATTAGATGTGAGTTTAGGCACTTGTATCACATATGGATATCTAAATGTGGACACATAACATTAAGTTTTTTAACCTTAAATTGAATCACACTCACTGTTCTTCAGAAACTTTCTTGTGACTGTTGTCAAGCGGTTTTTTCATACCATGTTTGTACTCTCTCTCCATTTCACCCCTCCAAAAAGCCAAAGCAGAAAAATCATATCAATAACAATAACTTCCATCCACTTGTGTGCTGTCTGTTTCAGTTACGGCTAACACATTCCCAGTCACACTAGGAATTCTGAACTTCTTCAGTATATGGTGAATCTGTATTAAAAATACAGCTTGTCAAAGCCCAAGCTTATTTCCTCTTCATTCAAGCCTAGCTCTGTCATTCACTCTTTTAATGTGTTGGAATTTGGGCTTAGCTTGCTTTATTTTTCTGGATGTATTAAAAAGGGTGCCATCTCAGTATTCAGCCTGAGTTATCCAAGCAAAAGTAAAGAAAACCCCAAAGTCCTAAATAGCATCCTATCTGCAATGCGCTAGCATCTCTTCATAAGGCACAATGTTGCCATTTCTGGGAGAGGTTTGCTTCCAACAAGGCCTCATTCGGTGGTTGAACAAACCCTGGATACTGGGAAGCCCCAGGGCTGCCATGTTGACTGTGGATGGCAAATATGTGGGTCCTGAGCAATTTAAGTTTCCATGCAGGAGCCATGAGAGTGCAGGAGCTTCTGGCTGATCTGCAGAAGGGATGAGATGGCCTCCTTGTTCCACCCCCGTCACACTGAGGCGCGGTGGGACACCTTCACTCCAGCATGGAGCCATGGTTGCCAGTGCAGTGTGTCCAAAATTCCCTTTCTCAGAAGCACGTGGTATCTGGTGGGTCTTGGCCATCTGAAGATTTTGTCTGAAGTTTATAGATCCAGAATGGACAGCAATCCCTACTGTAAAGTGAAGGATGCAGCTGCACCGCTACTGCACAAGGTGAGAATTAGTTCAATTCATGTGTTGTGTGGCCATTTGACTTTAATAGTGTTGCGGTCAAACCCAGTTAACTACAGTGAAATGCAGTGTTGGGATAGTGGTTCTCAGACATTTACCCCAGGCTCTCCCTGAGGATGCTTACTGGATATGACAAAATTCTACTGAAACGGAGAAAAGATGTTCAAATCTGAAGGAAAGCTTGCATATCCAAATGCCTGTCTGCCTTGTTTTGATTTTTCCCCCAGCTGAATCAGTGGACTATTATTTTTCCTACAAACCTTTGTTTCATGAAAAATTTATGGCTTCACAACAATCAGCTCACATCTGTGTTCCCTGCAGGACAGCCACAACAGTGTACAGACACTTTACTGCCCAATAGCTTGTATATTATTTATTTACAGCTTCCCTTACTTATTACTATTTTATTTATAGTTTTTTATATTTTCCTCCAAGTAGGACTCTGATTCAAGCCCAAACTTTATGGGGATACCACATAAACTGCTGGGTCACAACCAGCAGTGCATGACTGCTGGGTCATGCTAACATTAGAGAATGACCCTCAGGATTTGTATAAACCCCATGTAGTTTATACAAATATGAGATTAATATCACCTCTGAGCTGAGATCTAGACTTTTAGTCTTGTTCTCTATCTGGCTTAGGAATTCAGGAAGCAGAAAACTCATCATGTCTGGTAGTCCTGGGCTGTTACAGATCCACTGGGTGGATCACAGTGATCCAGAAGTCCTTCAGTCAAAGTGTTAAAATCTGAGTTAAAAATGAGCCTGGGTTTCTGCTAAGATGTAGCCCATGTTTCCTTCAGGTTTGTACTACTGCTCTCCAAGAAAAGCTCTGAGTAATTTTCAACAAGTTGTTTCACTGTAGTGAATTCACTATACTGTGGTATATTCTGGGGTTTATTTGGCCTCAGAATAATTTATTTGTCAAGAGCCAGTGCAGCTATTTGGATATTGTTGCTGAATCTAAAAGGGTAGTATGGAGAGGGAATCACTTTTAGGATGGACAAATAATGTACAAATCTTTCCTGTGTTGCTAAGCATTTCTGAAATTCCCACCCTTTTCCGAAGTCTAACTAGGAAGACAGACCTTATGTTTAAATAATTTTTTTTTCTGTGTACATGTATGTAATTTTTGGGCTCATCCCTTTGACCAGAACACCCTGTCATTGCTATTCCTTTTGGTGTCTCTTAGAATAAGCAGAGTCTGATATCTTATGGTCTGGTATAATGACTGCAATTTCCAGCTCCTCTGTCCCAATGCCATTACTTTTTGGAAGCAGATATTGCCCTTTATCACATGGTATTTAAATCCTTATCTCTTTACCAATCTGAAGATGTTTCTGATGTGTGGAAGTGGGCGATGGGAGGTATGTAAAGGTTTTTGATGATCAAGTCACAAGTTTGGCAATAGTAACAGAAATAGTTGCTGTCATGCTAAGCCATCTAAAGCCAGCTTTCTTGGCAGATAGTTTGGGGAGTGTGCTGAAGTGGTCACATAGCCTTGCTGTAACACAGAGGGTGCTGGCAAAGAGGATGCCCTGCTAGGCAGAGGTCTGTAAAGTGGTTGCCAGTAAGGTAGTAAGCACTGAGACTGCATGAGGAAAAAGTTTGGTTTTCTAATGGGAGTTTTTTTACAGAGTGGTGGAGGGAAAAGAGTATTGTGTGTCAAACTGTGACTGCAACAACTGTGCTTACAGCCACAGTGCACTCAGGACAAAACTTCATCCGATATTTCTAATGCTTCAGGGGAAGTCTTTCCATCACCTGACACTTTGGTCTATTAGATGAGATATAAGTAAAAAATATGTCATACTCTTATAACATGCAGTCAGCTGATAGCACGTATTTAAAACCTATAGAGAGTCAGCCTTCAAATAGTATAGGAAAACATTAAACATTGCAAATCATGGCCTTGTTGTGCTGGGTGGCCATGGGGAATATATGAGGAATTCATATCTTGTGAGACTAAAATGTAATAGTGAATATAATTGTAAATGTTTAAAGATCTGGAGGCAGAGTTATCTAGAGGAGAAAAGAAGGGTATAGCTAACATTCTTAAAGCGGGAATACCCAATTTAAGCAGCCATTGCAGGTAGGAAAGAAAATAAGAACATCAGTTGTAACTGATGGGAGAACTGAAAAAGGGCTTTGGGGGGCAGATGCTATAGAACATCTGTCCATTTTGGCTCTATATTCAGTTCATCCTTAGGCAGCTTGCTGATCCTTCACAGCTTTGATGGCAGCAACTGAACTCTGTGCAAGACTAGCAACTACAATGTTTTGGCAGCATCCTATAAAGAGAGAAGAACCTATGAACCTGAAGAATTTACGTAATTCCAGCATAGGCATCCACCACCAGGAACTGTTTGTGTTTCTTGAGGATAGTCAGCTCAAGCAACTGTGGGTATAACAGTTTCCTTTCTGTTTGACCTTTTATAGCTCCAGGATATGTAAACATAAAGAGACAGTAGAAGTTCACCACTGCTATTGAGGTTACCTATGGGTTTTCAGGGTTTCAGGTTTGGACTTTTTTGTTTGTGTTGAATTTTGCTAATTGCACCTTGTCTATCCCCGTAAAAAACAGTCTTTGTCACTAGCAGTTGAATGGTCTGATGGTATCATTTTGTCCTGACTTCCACTACAATTACTAAGTCAATAATGCTCAGTGTTTGCCTTCCCCAAAAGTTCCAGTTCTACATTTTCAGTTCCTCACTTCCAGTTCTAAAAAACAGTTTACTGATGTATTAGAAAACAACAAGCCATCTATATCAGTCAATTATATGGCACCCTATACCCCAAACTCACAATCACTGTATTTAAGCAATTAAGCAAGTATTTAATCCTCCAGGAAGATTAACAATCTTTCAATTGCAGGAGTTTGAAAAACCTATATCTGTACGACAAAACCGGTGGTAATGTGCAATCCATATGCATGTCAAATCTATAAGACATTTGAGCCTCTGTGAATGTAAACACATATGCTATTCTTTTTCCCCTTGACCCTGGGACTGGGTACTGAAGAAGGAAGTAGTCTAGTTGAACATGTTGGCTAAAGCATCCCAAATGTCCAGGTTCATTTCATTTGAGAATGCTTCAGAAATGCACAGAAAGTCCCTTGGTTTGGAGATGTTATGTTAGGAGGAAGACAGTGTGTGTTTGTTTGCATCCAGTGATGTGGAGAGAGGTCTCTCTTGCCTTCAGCTTTTCCAGGCTGGCTTTCCATTGTCACTGTAAGTATGTTAATTTTCTGAATTGTCCCATGTTGTTTAGGTTTAGTTTCAGAAACCATGGCAAGAAAGGGGAGTTCCCCCAAATAAAGAAGGTTGCTTCTTCCTATCCCTACCCACGTGACTGTAAGGGAAGAGGGTCTCTGCTTGCCTAAGCATAGGAATTGTCATAAATCTCTCCGGCACTTTACTCACTGTACCAAACAGCTTGTGCTTGTCCACTGTAAGTGATATCTAAAGGCAGCCTCCGAACAGCAGACCACATGAATACAATTAATTCAGCCAGAGGTCTTCACTTGTTGGATATAATTTTGGGGAGCTGGTGATAAGCTAGGTTAATTGTTCCTATAGTGGCATTATATTCTTGCCTCCTTGCTTCCCATTATCCCTCTCCCATCATATTACTATTATACATAGGTAGAAGACATTTTGCAAAGGCATAGTACATTTTCAAGCACCAGATTTACCATATGCATGCAGACTGCCTGCGATGCATAAGTACCAATATTTCTTTGCTGTGTGTGTCTAATTAATACATTATGACTGGGAAACACAGCATGTGCTGTATATGTACAGAATTGTTGTGTCATGCTTTTGCACTGATCTATTGTTTTTGAAACCACTGGGTCCGCTGAGCAGTCACGGTTCATTTTTCTCTCAGCATGCACAATAAAGATGGTGGCCTTACGAATAAGTAGACCTACCACTAGCTATTCTATTTTCTGAAAGCCAGTTATCATTTGAGGTACACTTTTTGTTCTCAAAACCCTTGAGGAAACAACTTTGATAATGGCACCAACAGCCTGGAGCTTGCCAGTTGACTGGCTAACTTGATGTAATTGTTAGAGACCCACAGTTCATCAGTATGGTCTTGCCAGAGAACAAGAGCAAACAGCTTTTATTTTAGTCTTGGACATTAGTTCTGTACTGTGGGACCATGGAGTTAGGACAGATTCTTTATATAGCTCTGTAAATCTCTAGTCCCTCATATGGTAGTTCTGGCATCACTGGAAGTCGTCCCCTCTCCTCAAGATGGTATGGTTACATCATTCTGCAACAGGCCTCCTGCTTCAGAAAGGCTTGTGTACCTGCAAGAGTAGTGAAGCATTTGATAACTGCCACATCTGCCTTTAATATTTTGTCCTTGGTCTCCCTGTTGAGTGTAATATCTGTAAGGCATTCAGATCTCATTCTGAGGAAGCCACTGCACATGTTTGAATTGCATAAAGGGACAAAAAAAAGAGCGAGGGAGGGGGAGAGTATACCTGTGTGCAATATAGAACATTAAGTTAGGGTGAGTTGTCCCACAACATGCTGCAGCAGAAGTCCTACAAGATATTCTCTGCACAGGTGTCGTGGTTTAGCTTCAGTTGGCAACTAAGCACCACACAGCCTCTCGCTCACCCTCCCCCCCTGGTGGGATGGGGGAGAGAATTGGAAGAGCAAAAGTAAGAAAACTCATGGGTTGAGATAAGAACAGTTTAATAATTGGGAAAAAAAGGAAAAAATATATAAAATAACAATAATAATCATAGTAAAAAATTGTAATGAAAAGGAAAACAACAAAAGAGAGAAAGAGGAACAAAACCCAGGGGAAAAAACAAAAGTGATACAACCGCTCACCACCCGCCAACCGACGCCCAGCCAGTCCCTGAGCAGCGATCGCTGCCCCCTGGCCAACTGCCCCCAGTTTCTATACTGAGCATGACATCATATGGTATGGAATAGCCCTTTGGCCAGTTTGGATCAACTATCTTGGCTATGACCCCTCCCAGGTTCTTGTGTGCCTGGCAGAGCATGGGAAGCTGAAAAGTCCTTGACTAGTGTAAACATGACTTACCAACAACTAAAACATCAGTGTGTTATCAATATTATTCTTATACTAAATCCAAAACGCAGCACTATACCAGCTACTAGGAAGAAAATGAACTCTATCCCGGCTGAAACCAGGGCAACAGGTTACAAAGGTTGAGCAGTTCACCACAAATCTTTGTGTGTCATAGAAATACCAACAAAAACAGTGTCTGACATATTTTGGCAAATCAGTGTTGACAGTGGAAGCAGGTTTACTGGGTTCTGGCTTGTGAATTACATGTCTGAAAGTTCAGATAGCTTGTGTGGACAGAGAAAATCAGTCAATCCAAACTATGAATCTCCATTCAAGGGTATGTGGGTAAATTTTTGTAGTCTGTGATATATAAGAGTTTAGACTAGAGCACCCAATTGTTACTTCTGGCCTTGAAACTAGCTGTAAATCACTAACTGATGTGCATAAACCTCAATCTGGAGGGATTTCTCTGGTGACTGGACGTTTAGACTTTCTCTCCAGTTGATCATCAGCCTCACTGCTGGTAGGACCAGCAAGAGAACTGCTCTTTACCAAATGTCAAAATTATTGTGAGCACCTGGGCAATCACAGAATAGGGCCAACACAATTAAATATTTTAAACTTTTCAATAGATTGTGATTTAGCCTCTCTCAGTTGTTTTCATCAAGTCTCTTCTTTTACAGCAAAACAACACACTTTTGTTTCTTCTGTGACAAACATTTAAAAAACCCTGAAGTTCTCAGCAACATAGAGACTAACTTTACTCCTGGATTGTGTTTTGTCTCAGAACTACAACATTTTGGTCTCATGTGCTGTGTAATCTTTTGTCCATTCCTGAAAGAGTCTACTGAATACAGATTCAACATGATAACTTACTGGCAAAAAATTTCTCCCTCTTTCTATTTTGGTGTTTACATGACAATGTAATAAATATATTAAAGAAAAAAGGCGTAAGTTAAACAAGAATAGAAGTGAGGAGTGATAAAACAAGAGAACTCTGGCTTGGAAGCCTTGGGAGCCTAACTGTCTCCTTCCAAATTCTGCTATTGATCTAATGCACGTACACACACCCATATATATATATATATGTATATATATTACCACTTGGGAAGATCAGTGTGCCACTTTCTGTCTCTCTCACACACACAGGCACACACAGAGACATATGCACATACCCCCTAGTATCTATAATGAGACAGCAATCTCTTCCAGTCTTGCCTGAGGACTCTTGGTGTTTCTTTAACACCGATGTAATGTAATCAGAGCTATATGAAGAAAGGTTCTTGTAAAGCATTTAGGTATTTTGACATTTTGTTTCATTGTGGTTCTGAGAGCTCCTAATGCTCCAGAAGAGCAAGCTGATGAAGGTTGTGCTAGGTACATGCCTCTTTCTCTCAACACATGGAGAAGCATAGCACAGCTTGTTTTCCTTTACACTTTCTAGTCCACAAGACTTATGACAAAATAATAAATTATTGTCCTTAGTAATAGCAGAGCATATATGCATGCTTACAAAAGTTGTTACTAGTCTAAAGGTAGATATGATTGTTCTCATTCCCCATGTAGCTGTCTGCAGAAGAAAATAGATACCTTCACTGCTGTTCACATAATGGTAAAAAAGTGATTATGTGAAGTTGTTGACAGGATGATTCTCATCAAGCTGGTGGGCAAAATTACCACCTTCAGCTAAACTCTACTGCCTCTGCTAGTAAAACAGTCTCTGATCCGTTTGACTTATCATGCTAGGGAGGATCAGTAGTTCAGGCAGTTGGAGGGAGATGCACAACAGAATGGACTAAGCTTGCCAGCTATCCCCTACTTGGAACTGCATGGAAGACAAAACTAATTTGTTCTCTTCCTCCTTAAATGATAGAGAGCATGTATCTCCATTTAAATAGATCAGATTTAAATATATCAGATAAAATCAATTTATCTGATTTTTACAGAAGTTTAAGATATCTCCTTTATAAAAATAGTCTTTAAATGGTAATAATTTAGTTAAAATGACGGATTTATGCTAAAGTATAGTTATTGGTCTTTCATGGAGCAAGATGTTTTGTAAGATTTCAGCAGTCAATAGACACACGATGAGACTGAGACTCTATTTAAGCAACAGTGTAGAGGGCATAACAAGAGTTGTCTAGCTGAAATCAGTGGGATTAGTCATGTTTTTTTAAGTGAACAGCTAGTGAGGAGTCTGACACAGAGTCCATTAAAATTCAGGGTGAGCATTTAATTGATTTTTTAATAAGTCTTTAAGTGCTTTGCTAAACAGGAGGGCTCAGTACCTATAACCTGGTTTGCGACTCAGGAATAACTACTTGCTGCTATTGGATTCTTACTTGTCATCATGTTCCACTATTGATAACTCATTGGGAGATCATTATTGAAATTCCATACCTATTTTTGCCCCATCTCGTTCAAGCTTTGCAAAATGTTCCTCTAACTTGTGATTTTCCTATTGCATCTGCAGTCCAACTCACTTTATTGAGCAGTGAGCCTTGCCAAAAGCTTGTCTGTACATGAAAAATTGCTTCCATAAAGTCTGAAATAATTACCAGCTGTGTCTTCTGAAATTCACACAGGCTACTATTCATCATTATTCAAACTGGACTTTGGATTCTTGTACTTTGTGTTTTTACACCAACTTATCTATTTTTCTAAGTCTTTAAAAAATCAGCTTCTTTTGCAAGTCATTGATTTTTATGAAAATGATGAAAATCAAATGATCTTTTTGAAGTAAGTTTAATCTGTTTGAGTTTCCTGATCAAAAACTACTGGTCTGGATACATACTTGTGGCATACAAATTTGTTTAAACTTCTCGTATCCTCAAGTTACAGAACACAGTAGGGAACATTTTCCAATTTTCAACAGAAAACTTCTAATATAACATTCTTATTTTTACATATGTATTAAAAGCTATGCAGATTGCATATGAAATGAAGCAGCTAGCTTGCGTCATTTATGCATATCAATATGCATTCAATGTTAAATACAAATGATGCTTATAACGTTTACTAGATAATCTTAAATGAATCGCACAAAAATTTCTCAGCCATTCATGTTAAGATAGCTCCTTGCAATTTGTGAATCATCAGTTGATACTCCTTCCCCAGACAGCATGCACTTCCAATCTTTAAGAACACGTTTGCTTTAAGTCATCGCACAGTGATTTATAGCCATAAATACATATATACATATATATAAAGTCCCTCAGATAATAAACAGAAAACAAATGTGGAACTAATCAAAAGTTATAAGTTATGAAATACAGAAAATTGATCAAGGAAGTTGCGGACCTCAGGAAACATACATGGTCAGCAGGGTTCCTGGGAGTGAAAGGGTGGGAATATGAGTTGAAAGGGCCATGGAAGGTGGAACAGAGTTCTGCAGTTCATTAGAGGAGATAAGGAACACTGACTATATGGGGAAAAACTGTTGCTGAGAGTGCTTAAGGGCAGAGATTTCAATTACTGCAGATTCATCTTTTAACTTTGTAGAAAAAAGTCTGTCTAGATTTGCCATTGCCTTTGCAATACAGTTCCTCCTGTTTGTTCTTAATGTTAAGCTTAAAAAGCCTTTAATTTGATCTAGCCCTCTATCCACTGCTCCCAGGGGAGAGAGCCACCAGTCTCTGACACAGCTCAGACATGCAAATATGAAAGGCAGTGTTGATCCACAAGTTCTATACAGGCTTGAAGGAGGCTGCCAGGGGAACTGAAGATAGGTGAGGGCATACTACATGAAGAAGACATCTCATGTCAAAAAGCTTAAACTATTAATTCTGGGAAGTGTAATTTTATGTCTTTGATGGGTTTACAGGGACGCTGATAGATGGATTAAAATAGTTTGTCATCATCATCATCATCATCATCTAACAAAAATGGCAAGTATAGCAAAAGGGACCTATGGGTAACTCACAATTTTAAGGACTTGACACAAATTACATGGGATTTACTTTTCTCCTCTTTAGATATTTTTGTAAAGATATCAGGAAAGGAACTGCATGTATTGGGCTCTGATGTTTTTTGGAGCTGTATAAATACAGCTATATAAAGTGCATCTCAGCTACTAACAAAAATAGCTTGAAAACCAGAGGAATTATTTTTTCTCATAACTAACTTTGGAGTATTGGAAAATAAGAGCACATTCACCTTTGCATCCTCTTGCTTATGCTGTGTTCCTCTACCTTTTTCTTTTAGCATCTGCTTTTTCCTTTAAAATCTTGACTAGAAACCAGTTACTGAGTGACATGGGAAGATTTCCCTACCCCACAGCAGCATTATGACTGTAAGTGCATTAAAAATGGGGAAGGTGTTCCAGTGCCCTTGAAGGATGGATGTGAGCAAAGATCTAAGATGGAAAGCCTTTAGCATGGATCTGAATGTCTGAGATAAGCTTGTCTAGTTAAAAAGAACTGAAGACATAATTAAAGAGGGATGTTTGCAACAGATGTCTGCATTTCAGATGCCACTGGGGATGCTATGAAAATAGATGGTCAAAGCCTTTTTTTTTTGGTTTCAAGTGAAACACTGCTAGCTTTTCAATCAACCTTTTCCAGTTCTCCCCTGGCCCTTTTTTGTTTTCTGTACATAAAACCATCTGGGTATTTCTTTCTATTCTTTTGAAAACGGAAAATTATTTGAGATGTTTTTATTTAAAAATCCTCCTCTCTTCTTCCTGCAGAAAGTAATAATAATAGACATTTTTTTTGTCTAAAAAGTTGCAAAAATTTCCCAGACATTTAGAAGAAAATAATTTTATACTGAAAGATGTCATAACGGGAATGTTTCAACCACTTCTGTATTATAAAAATAACAATAGAACTACTTTGCAGGTATAAGACTAAACCAAGGCAAGACCTAAAAGAGTAGGTGTCTAGGGGACACAGATAGCTCTCAAATCTTACACGTGTTTCCTGATGCCAGAGAAAATCCTTACTTCTTTGATTTTACTCAGCAACATGCAGAACTCTGGGAAAGAATCACTACCATAAAATTGGCAAGCTTTTTCTCAGCTGTATGACAAAGAATACAAGGTGTGTTCCACACCTGTAATTTTCAGTGTCAGAGATTTTAATCATATGAGATTTAATTGTTTTGGCTTCCAGAAAAAAAGAGTTTTCAAATCTACTTAGTTAAGGCTGCTTTGCAGGCTTGTATAATAAATCCTTCAAATTTTCTGCATTGACCCAGGTCAGTGGTTTGCTCTTTGAAGCTGAAGATGTCTTCAACGCAGGTGTTCAAAAGAATTGTTCGTATAGAGATGTCTGTTTTAGAGAAAGCAGGATGCATTGTTACTAGATTTATGCTTTATTGCAATACAGATTTGTCCAAAGGTATGCCACCAATTTTTAAGCACATTGAAGGAGAAGTTGTAGCAGATCCTGAAATTCCTTCAAGGGGACTTTTTTTTCTCAACATTAATCTTGATTTGGTATTTATTTAATCTAGATAATGGTTTAATTGCATTTGAAAATTGAAAGGATGCTGTCACATCTCTGTATGATGCACTATTTTTACTGGGTGAATGAGGCTTCCAGACAAACTATTACAAGTGATTTAAGAAATTATGACCCTCCAGTTTGCTTCCCTTTGCAGTGAGTAGAAGCAGATATGTGCAAATGTCTAATGTTTGATGGATCTCAGCCTGACAGTGATAAGATTTTAATGAACACTGGGAAGTGTGGCAATAGAGGACTGAACACAGACCTGGTTTTGCTGATTCTGAGAGGGCTGTGGGAAAAAACTCTGGCAGAAGAGTAATAGATACCACCTTGGAGTATCTTCTTTAGTTAGCCTGACTCATCAGGTGACACTTGAAGTGTCTGAGCAGTTTTAGCTGCCAAAGAAAATATCTAAAAATCAAGGTAAATAAAGCCTCAATTATCATAAGCAGAAATCCCAGATTTGGCTACAGAGGTTTGGCACATGGTCTTCCCACAGCTTTCCTGAAAGTGGTGCTGGTGTCTTCTGTGGGAGGAGAAAAGCCCTGAGATGGTTATTGCTGTATTTATTTACGGATTATGCTTTCTCCAGTCAGGTCACAATCCTGGATAGGAACAATTTTGATCTCTTTTTACTTTTAGAGCTTGATTTTTATTTTTTTCTTTAATTATTTGATTGACTTATCAGCAAAGGAAAACAGGTATCGTTTTGCTAACTTCCACTGTTTGTCCTGTATGTGATTGTCATATGTTATTTATGATATTTATGTTAATATATATCAGTCATATAATAAATTACTGTCTCACAGGATCTGGTAGTTATTGCATGGATTATGAATTCAACTTCTGATCTCATGTGGGTAAGAATCTTCAGACATAATGTTTCACTCTTGGAAAATGCTGATTCAACAAAACTAAAAAAGATCTTGCAGGAACTTAATGATGGGATAAGTGATATCTCAGAGAAACTTTTTAGATGTGCTGTTCGTGGTGGACAGAAATTGCAGCTTTCAGATGTTCCCTTCCTGAGCAGAGGCCCTGCTTTTCCTAAGATTATCTTTATTGCTTTTGGCAATTTACTTTGTCTAATATTTTCGACAAATTCAGGCAACTTTGCCTAATTTCAGACCATTAAATAAATTAGCTGTGGACAACTAAAGTTTAAAACTGAAGCATGTTGAGTCCAAAAACCAGAGACATCAAGCTAAGTGAACCAGTTCTGAAAATTAAATCGTGAGACTTTCTGTATATAAAAGTGGAGTATGGACTTGGGCATTTGAAAGAAAGGAACTATATTTTTTTGAATGAGTACTGTTTTGTTTGTTAATGTTGTTAACCCATTATTTTTTAATTATTTAGCTTAGGAGAAAAAGAAAAGCAATTTGGATTATTTCTTAGATACTGATGTTTGGCCTTTTTATTGTGCCTGTGTGTGGTACGTATAAAACATTACATTAAAAACTGTATTTTAAAGAAGTGAAGATTCTCCATGTTCAGAAGCTAGGTGAAGTCCTACAGGTCCTTAAGTCACTGTTAGAACACTTATTTTTAAATGTTGTGTAGTTCTATGCTTTGCACAAGAATGAGTTTTACCACTCACAAGCAGTTTTAGAGTGAGTGGAAAATAATTTTGCATTTGAAATCATAATATCATTATAAATACATCTAGAAGCATGATGCATATTAAAATACAAGTGTAATATAATTTTCCCTAAACTTTTCATTCTTCCATGCAAAGACAAAAAAACATACCCAGAGAAAATATTTTACCAATTTCTGTCCTCATATTCTTTCAAGAAGGGCAGAGACAGTTCAGATAAAATCATCATTCTGTTAAAGTCATTGGCAAAACCTTGGTTGCCTTTATGGGGTTGACTTAAACCCACTTCTGTCTTAAAAACTAATAGTTCTGCTATGCATCCATCTGCCCCCTCATATCGCTTTTAATCTTTCAGAGAGTTTTAGACATTTAGCAATGTTTTTCATATATAATTGCACTAATCCTGATAAAGGAGCTAAACTGGGCCCTGAAAAAGAAGATTCCTGCCCTTCTCTCTACGCATTGCTTTAGAACTAGTTCTTACAGAAGCCAAACTACTTGAGGAAAAATACAGTGTTCTGTTGTCATTTTGCCATTTTATCACCAGAAGATCAGTATGACACTACTTTTTATTTTAATCATTTTCAAGCATACTCTATTAAAACCCTCTAGACATTAAAAAAATAGAATTCGGCCTTCAATTTTGACATTTGGAATTTAATTTAGGATATTTTTCTCAGTCATTTTTTTTTCCAAATTAAATTGTTTTTCTTTTTGTTAAACTATATTTTTATTATAACACAGAGCAGCTACAATGTATTCTTAAGACAACAGGGTATTAAATGACTTTGCAATTTAACCTTTTTTGAAACCCTTGTACACTTCTAAGATGAACATTTTAAACAATAGGTAATGTTTGAGACCAGTTTTCTGTATAAAGTGAGTCACAAGGTTCTCGATTTTTTGTCACTTTGAGAAGTTTTTTTATTTTAAAACAGTATTCTAAACAAACCTATGAGATTAAAAAATAAAGGATTTCTGAAGGCAACTTTTTTCTGGTTTTGGATAGCTTGTATAGGATACAGGAGACTTGGATTGAAATCCTTCCTTTCTTCTTTCTGAGTCTCAGTAAATTCTATTGTTTCAGCCTTTAGCAACTTTGAGGCAAGCTGAAGAAACTATTTCTCTCCAGATTTTAGGCATTCATTGTATTCTTTTGGGGGGTGGGATGGAAGTGCAGGCAGGATGATTTGCAGGGTGATTTACAGGATGATAGCCCTTCATAACTTCTGTTGCATAAGCATAGCTGTATGCTCCATTCTCCTGCTCAATAGTATGAGAAGCATTTATCACTAGACAAAAACAGTGGGTATTACCTGACTACACATGCATTTTAACTTACTAGACACCTATATCTGTTACTGTGCGCTCATTTTAGAGCAAGTGAAAAAAAAACCCCTTGTCCAGAACAAGATTCATCTCACCCAAATTAGGTATATGTAGGAATGATTACTGTAAAACTCAGGACTACTTTTGCTTTCCCCTGAAGAGGAATCATACTGCAGACTTTCTCCCATTCAAGAAATTATTTATGACTCTTTAACTACCGTAAGTATCAAGTACTGATTGTTTCAATATTAGCAATGCCTGTAATCTCCATTTGTCCAGAAGGCAAGATATTCCAGAATGAATAAATGATTTCATAGCTAGTTTCTGCTTCTTTCTGATGCCTTGCAGCATGTAATTCTCTGTATTCATTGATGTAAGGCCAAAAGGTATTTTAGATCATATATTCTAACCTCTGTTATCTCACATGTCATTCAGCCTCATCTAGTCACCCCTCTGTTGAACATAGTAACTCGTATTTAATGTAAGGATATCTTTGAAAAAAATCTTTCATAGACAACCCAGCGCTGCTTCTCTCAGAGAGTGCTTTTATTCACACAGCACACTGTGCAGAGCACAACAGATCCTATCTGCAGAGCGAAGCTCTCCCTTTTAGTCATTTGAGATAATATATAATTTTCTTACAAGAAAAAAGGATCCTCCTAAAGGATGTTCTCATGAGAACTTCTTGCTGCATTTTTAGATAAAGGCAAGGCCTTACAGGTGGCATACAGTTGCCGGTACCCAGTGGAGCTGCCTGCAGGCTTCTCTGTTACAATGAATGGCTGAGTTTATCCTGCAGCCAAGGACTTTGTACAGTACAACACAGGCCTGAAAGCCACGCTGTATGTGCAGTACAGCACAGGCTTGCGCTTATTCAGGCTAACTGTTATGTGGAACACTAATGCCTAAACATGCAATGGTTTCTTGGTCAGGATCAATACAGTCCCCAAATATTTAAAAACATTCAATGAAAGAGTCAGCAGAACAAATAAGACACTGAGCATTAAATCAGTGTAGCAATCTCACCTCATCAAGATCAAAGCTGAACAGGTCCCTCCTTGTTTCCTCCCCAGTATGCTCACTAGACAGAAATTTGGAGAAATTGTCTGAAAAGGGACAGGATCTAATCCAATACAGAGTACTACCCTGATGCTGGATGATCAGCTACCCATAAAGCACTGTCCTTTTGTTTATAAAATTAAAGGGTTTTTTTGCCTATATTACACTTACAGCCTTGATCACTGACTTAGGACATATGGGATTATGGAGAAGGAAAACAAAATATCTGGTCTTCCACTTGTACATCTTGCACAGATGTGGGGATGGGAATGGTGAAAGAATCTTGCTTCATCTTGCTCTACTTGTGGATGTGGCGAAAGAGTCTCTATTTAGTAATTAATATCTTAGAACAAAGCAGGCTTATTTGTATAATAATATAAGAAAATAATAATAAGAAAAATGTATCTTCTTCTCAAGGTGCGCTCTAAAAAATTAAGATCAAAACACATACACCTTTTTGTCTTTTCATCAAAAGCTGACAGACTCTAGATACTGAAAGAATTATAAATTACTGTATTTAAATCTATCGTTCATTTTAACATTATGCAGAGATACAGCATTATTTAAGAGCTGCAGAAAGATACGGCAGTGATGATATTAATGACATAAAGCTGTCATGCAAAGGTTAACGTGGGTTTTCTGAGGATGATAGATGTCCTACGGCCCTCTTTGACAAGCTTCAGAAATGAGTATTAGAGAAAATGAGGTTTTATATACATGCTTTTCTCACCTTGGCCTAGACTTACACAGCCTAAATTCTTCCTGTATCCCTGCACCTATTGTTTCTTGTTGCTCCCTCTGCTCAGGTGGAATATAGACTGGAACCTGAACTATTTTTGACAGGTCTTCTGCAGATATGAGGGATTCTGGCATTTCCCATCTAACCTTGCAAATTTTGCTACTTATTCCCTTCACTGCTGCACACCTCCTATACCCTCCTTTCTAGAACTTGTTTGAAGTGGACCTGTATGTTTCTTACCCTGAGCACAGAAAACGCACGATTGCCAAATTCCTACTCTTGCTATCCAGACTTTCTGAACCTCTTTTCTCCTCTGGGTGCGCTGTTGGCCAAGCAGCCTGCAGGTGGCACGAGTAACAGCTATAGCATAAGTCATTTATGACTGAACTCCTCCTAGACCTTTGTTAATAACCAGAAGAGTAGCTGCCATTATATGATTTAAGATTCCTTAAGCAAACAGGAGGAGATTAAGTGAGCTTGGGAAAGTGTTTTTGGAAAGGCACAAAAAGAAATGTAATAGCTAAGGCAGGTGAAGCAAAAGCTGAAAGAAGTGTTTTATCAATGCCAAAAAGAAAACTGGAAGGACTATCAAAGATGACCAGAATAAAGAAACTGATTGTGTGAAGACTTTGAGTGTAAAGTAGCTGAATATTCATGGGAAGCTGAAATACAACATTCTGAGGTTCCTAAGACTCCCAGCAAGCCTGGCCAACATGTTGCCAAAATCTTGTTATAGGGGATGGTTCTGTATATATCCAGTAAATCTCGCCTGCTGGAACATGGGCTCTTTTTATCTCAACTGCTAAGTCCTAACTGCCCATTGCAAAGGTCTATCACTTTGGAAATTGCATTATTTGATACTGAATCCCTGATTTTTCTCAGGGTCTATCCAGTTGTTTCTAGCCTGTATGGATAGAATCACAAAACGGTTGAAGTTGGAAGGGATGTCTAGAGGTCATCTGGTCCATCGCCCCCTGCTCAAGCAAGGCTGCCTAGAGCAGATTGCCCTGGATCAAGTCCAGACGGTTTTTTAATATCTCCAAGGATGAAAACTCCATAATCTCCCTGGGCAACCTGCGTCAGTGGTCAGATGTTCAGATGGAGCCTCCAGTGTTTCAGTTGGTGCCCATTGTCTCTTGTCCTGTCGCTGGGCACCACTGAAAAGAGCCTGGCTCTGTTTTCTTTGCACCCTCCCTTCAGGTATTTATATACATTAATCGGACCCCCTCAAGCCTTTTCTTCTCTAGACTAAACAGTCCCAGCTCTCTCAGCCTTTCCTCATACAGGGGATGCTCCAGTCCCTTAATCATCTTTCTGGCCTTTCACTGGACTTTCTCCTGTAGCTGTATCTCTCTTCTACTGGGGAGCCCAGAACTGGAGACAATACTCCAGGTATGGCCTCAGCAGTGCTGAGTAGAGGGGAAGGATCACATTCCTCGACCTGCTGGCAGCACTGATAAAAATGAGTACAGCAAACATGATTGTTTAAACCACCTGTGCACGTAGGAAGCACAATTTTATCCTAATAAGAATTCAAGAGAGTATTGCAAGACCCATGATGTCAACTTTAACACAAAACCCATCTGCCACTCTTGGTGGGAATGGTGTCTCTGACTGATTAAGATTGAAACAGTGATGATTTTAAGGATAAGTGCAAAAAAACCCCTTTGCAGTGCTTCAGCGAAACATGGAATATATATTCACTTTCTGGGAGAAGGTGTTGCTGTCATGAAAGCCCAGTCCTGCTCAGTGATCTGTATATTCCAAGAGTATATGCCAAATCCATGCTGTATTAATATTATGCTTTAAAAAGCAGGCAGAGAGATCTGTACCCCTATTCCTCTCCAAGACGAGAATTCTGGAAAGGAGTCTCATGAAGTCCCTTTTTGTTGGCACTTGTCCTATGGGACCTTCCTGGTAAAGGTGGCATGTTTGTATCTCTGAAGAAGAATCATATAACTCATCCATAAAGCTGGATCTCTCTCAAATCCCCACTATAGTAAATGGTCTGTTCCAGAATACGGTATAATAGTCTGATGTACTAATACAAGCATTTCTCATTAATATGCTCACTAGACAGAAATTTTGGAGAAATGAACTGAAAAGTGACATGATCTTATCCAATAAAGGGTATTACATTGATGCTGGGTAATCAGCTACCCATATTCGATTTGGGGAACAGCTGGCTAGGTAGTAGCTCTTCCACGGTGATTTTGATGTTGGGCAAATAGGCATCAGCAACATACGCTGAAGAGGGCTGACATCATTCTCTTGTGCATGAACAAGAGTACAACTTGCAAGGCATCAGAAATAATTCTTTTGTTCCTCAGCACTGGAGACGGCACTCCAAGAAAAATTGGAGCCAAATGGAAAGAGATCTGAGGAAATCAGAATCAACAGAAGCCTAGAAAATGTAATTTTATGGTGTTCAGCCAAAGAAGAAAAGCCCAAGGGAGAACATGAGAGCAGTTTTAAATTACGTAACACTGCTGTAAAGACGCAGAGAATAATCTGTTTTCCATGTTCAAGAGGGAGATGGCAAGAAGTAATGGTTTTAAGTTGAAGCAGATTAGATATTAGGAGTATGAACGAGCATTAATGTAGTAGGTGAGGTTGCTTAAGAAGTTGTAGACTTTTTATCATTACATGGCTCCCAACAAATACCTGTCAAGCCTGACATGAGCTATTACCTTATCCTGACTTGAGGAGGGTGGTTGTGGTGATGTCTCAAGAACTACTTTGAAGTCTGTATGTCTATCATTCTATGAATCTATGAACTTTCTGGAGACCCAAGTCAAACATTCTTAGAATTTTTCTCACTTCCATTTCATTTTTTTGCAGCAACGGTATATTAATCATCTTTATCTGTATGATGAGGTTAAATATGTTGTATGGGTCTTCCAGAATGCTATTTATTAGTATGCAAGAAACTTTGAGTAAGAGAGGAAGCAACATGAGGGGAGTAATAAATATAGAGTAGCTGACACATCTCACAGAGCTCTAGCTGATTAGTGAGTAGCTGACTTTGAACATTCATATTCATGCTGTGGAAGACTCCAAGCAGGACTTCACTTTCAGTTTGTCTTCAGACAGATGTCTGTGTTGCCAGTCAACCTGATGGATCACTGAAGTACCACTCAGTCAAATGAAATGAAATCAGATCTCGGATGATGTAATGCTTGTGTTACTGTGATCACTGGAAAGAGAATCAAGGTTCCTGTGTGCAGTGCCAAGTATCTACAAACCATTATATATAAAGAAGTTTTGCTTGTAAGAAGGCCTTCCAAAATGGTAGGTGAGGGCTCAGTGTATGGCATGTGTTCCAGCACTGGTGAAGACCTTTGAAACAGAGACATGATTTAATAGATAATGATTTGCACTTTGAGTGTGGTGGCTGTCATCACGTAGAGCTGACTGAATCAGGTGGGGTAACAAAGTCTACCCAAACTAGGTACACTGGTCCTAGCTAAAAGACTGGTTCCAACTGATAATAGCTACTAAAGTCCAAGTGGACTGAGAGGAGCCTGGAGTAGTGTTGGTGGCAGGAAAATCATAACTGGATTCAGCAATGGTGCAACACTCCTGGTATGTTAAAGAAGATAAATGCCACAGAATTCCATTTTGTGCATGATGTGTATAACCCCAAGGTTTTATTTTCCAGAAGAACAAAAACATATGCTAAAAATGTAAAGTTCTCTATCCAGTTCTAACAGTGTCAGTCTGGAACATAAAGCTCATGTCACAGTTTGCTTATGGATAAACACTGGGGCAAATACACATCTGGCAAAAGTAGCAACCTTAGGCTTGTTAAAAGGACAGTCACATCACTGCCATTCGCAGTAGTAATATGCTCACATAGCTGCTGCCAGCATTTGGTGGAGACACAGTGACGATTCTGTTCTAGCCATGGAGCAGTTCTGGCACATTTCTGATCATGCTAGTAACATATGCGGAAATGGTTCTGCTTGTGCAGATTCTGTTCCCACATGACTATTGGAGGGTTGGAAGAATTAATCAATGTGCTTATCATAGCGTGCTACTAAAACCAGAGTAGCATTTAAATGCACAATTTAGTCTTAGAAATGTTTCTTGGTCACAGTGTTACAGACACAAATCACAGTTCTTTGTTCCAAGTGTTTTCTCCCCATCCTCGTTTTATAACAACTTCTGGAAGCATATGACTACTGTTATCACTAGAAAAGAGGAATCTGCTACCTGCTTCATCTTCCTGTTAAGCTGTCATCCAGAGAAATGATTCATTCATTTTTTTAAAAGCAGTTTCATTTTCAAAACACATTTCCATATCTAAAAAATTATGAGACTCATAAAGTTAACACTTTTGGCCCTGGGGGTAGGACTATGAAGTAAATATGTTGTTTTGCTGCAGTTGATTTCAGGGCAGTCATTCTAGGTTATGGCTACTCTGGCATGTAGCCTGATGGATCCCTTCCCTCAGGCTGTGAAAAAACTCCTCTGTAACTTTGTCAAATTAAGTTGGAAGCAAACAGCTTAAGTATATGCCACATAGTAAGTAAAAATTTGCTTGTTTTGTTTTCTTTTGTTAACATTTTTCATTAAAATAATAATTTCAAATCTTTTAAAAAAATTGACAAATGCTATTCAGCCAGCTCTTCAGTACAAAACTCACACTTGCTGAGGTCTTGACATCAAACCTCTCCCTTTTAATATATTTACAAGGCTTTGTAATGTTTTTTTCTCACACTTGTCCCTCTGAAATACTGATCTGTTCTGCGGAATAATTTTTCAAAAAGTGAGTTATTCCAGGAGAATTGATCATGATTAAGTAGTGTTGGTATCTACCACTTGTCACTAATCACTTGCAGTACCGTTTGGTGGAGGCTAAGGGGCATTACCAATGTCATAAAACCAGGCCAGGTAACACAGTGCCAAGATTTCTGCATCCTAATTAAAGTCTATTTCATTACTATGGAAAGCCCTCATCATATAGCTGTAACCAGACAAGGTGACATTTCATTATGAACTTTCTTAAAAAAAAGAAAGTGCCAGCAAATGCTATTTCTATTGTAGAAGGCATTCTCAGAGTGGTTATTTCTTCCAAAAAGATGTCTGCTCCTGTACCTCTACTCACATAGAACAGGGAGATGGGAATTGAAGTATATTTGCTTGAGATTAGACAAACTTCTCTCAAGGGAATGTCCTAACCATGAAGTTGTAGACTGCTTTAGGTGGGCTTGGGTGTGAGGAGGAGAAAATGGAGCTTCAGATGTAATAAGGTAAGAGATAAAGAGAAAATGAGCACAGGCACAAAAGCTGGTGGCTTCAGAACAGCTTAGGGATGATGTGTTTCTAAATCTGTTTAATACAAAATGCACTGACAGTCCCAGAAACAGATGCTAGAATCTAAGGTTCCCCTTCCAATACAGGTCCCTAAACACCTGGCCACACATTTCTCTTTGGCCAAGGGCAGCTTTAAGTGTTCCATGCAAGTGGAAGATTTCTAGTAGGAGTGACAGAGTCAGCTGCTTCCTCATCTCCTTTTTTCACCTGGGTTTCCAGGTGTCCCTTCTGTGGATGCCCAGAAGCGCTTGATTCCTAAGCACGCTGAACAGTGCAGAACTTGCCTGGTGCCCCATCACCCCAGGGAAGTTTAGGGCACTCTCCTGGAGAGCTGGTGGTGACCCTGTCAATGGAATGTCCTTCAAGGGAAATTCAGAGAAAATTAAATTCACCTGGGAGCTAAGGCACACCCTTGGAAGGGGAAGCTATAGCTCAAGTTCCCTCAGACAGAGACACCATGTTTTCCGCTTCCTAGCAGGTGAGCACCTCTAAGAGTGTGCTAATGAGTAATAGTGTCAGTATTTTAATGGGAGAGAAAGTTCACTGATAAATATGCAAAATCTTTGAATGTTTCCAAAATGAGATCCTCAAATATGATACACAGAAATATGCCTAAAGATACTCATGCTGGTTGGACAAGAGCCAAGCTCCTTGCCCTTAAGCATAGAATACTTCTGGGCGCATGATTGTAGGAGTGTGGGAACTTAGTGTAAAAAACTAAGGTGCTTATTATGATCAGGCATACACTGGTTCTGATAGAAATTGAGTGTGCATTTTCAAGATGACACTTTTGAGGGTAAATGCCTAGATTCTGCCTAAATCCTACATTAGATCTCCCTATATCTCGTTTTGGATTAGCACTCTCGGCTCCATGTTTTCACAAGAATGTTGAAAAATAAATAAAGAAGAGACAGGAAAAAAAAGCCATAAAATTATCCGAATGATGGAGGAATTTCTTTGCAGTAAGGGTGTTAAAGAGCACTTTCACTTTAGGTTATTCAAACAGCATATGAAGAAGTTACTTGATTTAATTTGTAAATACCCTCATAGACAGAAAATACCAGTTAGAGAAGGACTCTGTCAGTGTCACAGAAAGGTGGCAAAGATCAATTGCCAGAATCTGGAATCAGATGCATGCAAATGATAGATTTGGTACACATTTTTGATACTGGAGGTCACTATTGATCAGACAATCTACAGAAGTATATTTTGCATCTCTTGGTATCTGCATATGAATGTTATTTACCTTTTGGAAAGATATGCTTACATTTTGTCAAACACAAGGTACAGAAGTAACTGGAAATGATTAAAAAAAACGGTCTAATGGTCCATTCTAGTTTTAAATTTTAAGAATCTAACATCTTCCCTGTGTTTTCCTCATTCTGTACTGAAAAAGCTCTAAAGCCATGCAAGACAGACGTTTAACAGTAGTATAAATTCATTGGCAAAAGCCATGTATAGCAGTTTTGCACACTCATCACATTGCTCTGAATTAAATCTCTTTCCACTCTGACAGCATAATATTTAGTGAAGTGATATCCTGTCCCCAGTATCCCACTGACATCTCACTGAGTGTGGCTCCAGGAACTGGGAATTTAGATTTACCCTGAACATGGCTCAGAGCACCGGGAAAATAAGAAAAGGTTTTCCTCAGATTCATAATGATATCTCGTATATTTTTTATATATACAGATTGTGCAGTTGTGAAGATGACACTGCAGTGCAGATCTCAAATTCAGGTTTCCAGTGCTGAACAATGATAAATTTAACTTGAGCAATGCCAGTCCAGCAGATCAAATTTAGTTAAAGAAGTGGGAGCTGCAATAAACCTTTGAAAGCAGCATAACTATCCTCAATACTCAGTCTGGACTTGGATATTATGATCTAAATCCTGCAATTCTTACTTGGGACACTGATGGAGGCGGTTTGGGCTATTAAAGCAGCTGGTTTCCAAGACATCTGTGAAGAAACAGCCCCTGGAAAGCTGCAGCACATGCTTCTAGGGTCTTGGCTGTCCACATGTGGCTCCTTTCCTTTCCTTTCTTTCTCCTTGCCTGTTGGAAGTCCAGTGCCAAAGTCTCAGTGCCGATGCCTGGCCAGCCCCCATCCCTGCCCCCACTTCTTGCGTTGCCCTGCTCTCAGAGCCACTTTTGCTTGCTTGAACAACCCAAGTCTTCCTAAAACAAGACTGTCAGGTATCTTTGAGACCTCATTTATAAATCCATCCTCTCTTTCTCACCTTAATGGTCATATTTTGACATATTAGTTGTCCTGGACTGGAGGTGAATCGCTTGAACAAGTTAAGACCTGTCTTTCATTTGTAAGCTCTGGGGTCAGTCTGCACACCACTGGTGTGTCTCTAACAGTGTTGTCTTGACAGCAAGGCTCCTTAATAGCCCTGTGGCTTATACAAAAAAACGGACTCAATTTCCAGTACATTTAACAGTGACTCCAAACAGCATAACCCAGGAAGGCAGAAAGACTTTTTTACTGCTGTAAATGATATCCACGTGGGGGTTTTGTCAGCTTAGTGCTATCACTAGTCCTGCTAGTCAAGCTATGCAGTGGTGTCATGGGCAGTCGTGTGCAATACCTGGTTCAGGGTGTCAGAACTCTTTACCCTTAAAAAGATGGGGTTAATCTGTCCTTGCAAACTTGGGCATGCTTTAAATGTCTTGACCTCATTTTTAACAGCATCTCATGGAATTTTTCTGAGGTAAAAACATTTGTCCAGGCTGAATGGTCAGGATGCAGGAGCAATTCTCTTGGGTTCAAATTGCAAAAATTACTTTTGTTCCAGACTTGCAGTTTTACAGGATGCCGTGGCCATTTATCATCAAATGTCAAGTTAAAATACTCAGATCTAACTGATTTATGACAATCCTGTTCTGTAGATTTGGCTATAGATTTCACAAAGCATGATAGCAAATCGACATCATGAAAAATGGATATGGCAGAAAATAGATGTGGCAGACTATGACAGTTGAAAAGGACAAGTGCATAATGACCTACACTTTCTTTCAGCTGGTGGGCTTTGCCAGGGCATTCTGATAGCAGAAGGTAGCCCCAGACCTGACCAGTTGTTTAGTGACTGGTCATTAAGTGGGATGAAATGTAGCCATGTACTATTCGGTGTGCAGCATTCTTTGCAGCTGCAGGACAGGTGTCCCTTGAAGCTTAAGAGGCACAGGGAAGTCTGAATGAGGTTTTTCTATATACTGTATATCCCACTGCCAATAAATATTCTTCTCCTTTTAAATATCTTACAGGTTTATCATAACAATCTGCTCAAATCTAAATGCTCATTTCCAACTGTCATTGAAATCATTACCAGTCTTTTCCAATATTTACTCTCCTGTATTTTTTAGGAACACTGAAGTAAGTCTTCTGATCCTCCACAGTGCAGATTAGCTCTTATTCTGACAACACTTGTTCCATCTGTCACTGAACACAGTTTGCTTTTCATAAGGTCTGAATTAGCATTAGGATTTATTTTCACTTCACCAGCTTACACTTTTCAACTGGTTGCATATATTAGCACAAATTAAATTTTTAAAGTGTCTTGCTTTGGCTAATTTGTTTTACCTCATAAATCTGTAAGGCTGCACCTCATTTGCCCCATGGTACAAACAGCTCAGCTCCCTTCACAGAAGTCTAAATGCTGTGACTGACCAGCACCACCTGCCAAAGGAGGGAATCCTGCAGAACCTGTGGGCTCTGAAGCACGTTAAGTGGCTCCACTGAAGTCATATGTGTAATAGTAAGCATACGCTTAAATTCTTTTTTGGAATTGTCCCAGAAAGTTCAGTACTTTGGAAGACCAAGTCCAGAGCATTTCAGTTTACACCACACAGGCAAAGGGGAACAGCTATGGGGCAGCAGAATGCACAAGCAGTTGCAGCGTTGGAGGCACTTACACTTTCTGTAGGGAGCCTGGGTGGAAGATGGAGGGAGGGAGGGCAAGACTTCTCCTTAACCTGGCTTCCAGAAACACAGAGTCAGAGAAACCACTGTCATTGCCACCACTGCAGTCATGAGAAGCGACCCTAAACTGTGATCTGGCCCTTAAAATGACCTCCTCCAGTTGACAAAGCTCCTTCTCCAATCTAGCAATCAGTAAACCTAATGCTGGATCCCACGAAGTGCGGAAGAGGCCAAGAAATGCTTATATTTTTTTCTCAAAGAGCTACAGAAAAAGTGACAGTAGAGTTTTGCCAACCAAATAAACACTTTGGTATTCAGTTTAATATATGTAATGCTATTATGCTGCATTAGTCTGTTAACTCAAGACATTTTTATGGGCCAGGCAGAGGGAAGAATATCTCTTCTCATATTCATTGCTGTGATCACGCAATGGGGAGCAGGCAAAGGCCAGAAAGTGTCTGACTTTCACAGGTTCCTTGTGCCTAACGTTGGGCCTCCAGAAAATGTGGGTTGATTTTCAGGTGCGCTATGGTGCTGAAACTACTGTTTACCATGCAATCTAATATTTTCTCATTAATCATGTATTTCTTAGTCTAGGCATAGCTAGCTTTTTTTTTTTGGGTGGGTCCTGACCCACAGCAGAGTCTCTTAGAGATCATCATAAATAATAATAAATACTCATGTAAATCATCAGCTATTAAAAATCAAGCTATTTTTACTTAGATAACCACTTAAAAAGTGCCTGCCTATTTCTAGGTGTCCAGGTGAAAAGGATCAACGTGCTTTTTCTCCTATTACACTTCCATGCACCTAAATTCATCCAAGCATGTAAGAATATACAAAAGAAAAATTTTGAATGTACTTCCTAAATTTGCATTTCATTCAATCCATTTTGCCAATTAAAAACAATTATTTTATGCTAGACAGTACAGGAGTTCATCTGAACTACTGGATTTTGTATTGTGTAGACTCTTCAAAGCTATTTACTTGATCTTTTTTATGTGCATGCTGAAATGCATTTCACAAAGTGGCATGAGATGTTATAAGAAATGCTTTCCCAAGCTTCATTCCAATCGCAGCCTTCAAGGATCAAACATTTCAAGCAGATATAAGTTTTTTTTTTGTTAACTAATCATTAAAAAAATTTGTAAAATTTTTTCAGGACACAAAAACATGCTTAAAAAGAAGTTGAATCACCATAGCCATTGTATGATCATAACTGCATATTTAGTATATTTATTCTATTCTATTCTATTCTATTCTGATTTCAGTGTCACCAAGATAGCATCTGAATGCTAATAGTGCAGTAAATGCCATAATATTTAGTACATATGGGTAGTCTATACATGTTCTGCTCATAAGTAGACATATTAGGTGTGATTCATCTAATCAAATGCTGCGTTTGTGATGCATGTGTCTAATCTGAACGGGCCCCATAGAATCCTTTTATAATCAGCGGAAGAACAGTAAATGGGTATGATTCATCTCATTCTAATACAGATGTCTATAATAGATCATATGAATTGCCCCAGACATAGATTTTTCCCTCCTTAGCTCTAAAGGTTAGCAAAAGGATGACAAAACCTTATTGCCCATTTCACCACAAATCTTCTACTATAGTATGTTAAATTACATGTTGGTGAGGCATGAAATAACAAATGGTGGCTTGGTTCAAAGTGCAGTGCTGCTTTTCTATACTAGTAATAGTGATAGGAGCAAACAATTATTTCCCAGTATTACTGACTTTGAGTAGTAGTTTTAACAGACCTTTTAATATAAATAGGGTCATTCATGCAATACAGTATGAATTGACTTATGGCCAGATATTATATCAGGTTACTCATAAAATATTGCTGAGCTGCAGTTGAGAATAAGCTACATACTTGCACTCATTATTGCTGGTTTAGTCACCCTTTTACAGGGACGACAGGGGACTGCTGTGTAATGGTGGTCACAAGCTAAGGATGGCTTTCCCATACTCCCAGGGGAATCTTAGGCATTGAATTATAAATTCAGGTCTCCTTGGGGGAAATTAAGTGTTTAAATAATGTTTAAACATAAAGTAGAAGAGGCAGACTCCCTTGCTCAATCACTTGAGCCCATCACAACAGATATACCTGCTTGAAGATTGAGATTGCACCAAAGTTTTTCACAGACTTACTGAGTGCTTATCACCAGACTGTTCATTATTGTGGCTTGCAGCTTGCACTCACAGCAAATTTCATTACAACTTGTTTCTCTTCCGAGAAACAGATGGTATTTTTCAACAGAAAATAATTATCAACATCTTTGGAACCTGTTCTAGTCAAACAGAACAGTTCTTCAACCTACAGGAACTTTTCACTTTATTGGAGTTTTGAGCCGACTTGCTGAAAATACTCTAGTTTTTGAAATGTTTTCATTCATGTTGATTTTTGGAGAAAATGGCTGATAACTTAGAGTGGGGGGGTGCACCATGAACTTTGCCCATGTGAAGGATCCCCCACTTCAGAAGATGAATGCTCAGAAACTTGTAATAACAATCTCCCTTACGATGCATAAACTGGGAGCTAAAGTCACAACATCTAGATCTGCAAAGAATTTCTAAAGATGCATTACGCTGCTTTTCTATTTATTTAGATGCAGCTCTGATAAGTGGCTAGTTATCTTACTAAAGGTGAATTAAGTGTACTTCCACAGTGATTTATTTAAAAAAGCTCATATTTCAGAATTCAGTAATGAAATATTGAAACTTAGAAAAAGGGTTACTAGGACATTTTCATTTGTGCTTTGTGCTGGAAGTAGTTGGGTAAATTCACAAAGTTACCTTATGCTGTAAAAATTCAGTGAAAAGGGGGAGTTTCTGCTAGAACAGAAAAGTCATATGAGTTTTGCCCAATATGCTCTATCAGAGAGCTGGTTGTTAAAGTAGTGCAGAGGGCCAAAAGGCACAGTAAATATGTCCGATGAGCACAGTCCATGCTGTTACAGCTGGACTAGAGCTGGTATTCCTGTTAGTCCGGTTATCTCTACTTGTAGTACAAGTCAGAGTATAGGCAAACTAGTGAATGTGGTGTTCACAAGGATGTGTGAGGAAATGCCAAGCTGTGTGTACATTTTTTCAAAACTTCGATTACAATTCAGCAATTCATTTTTTCTCCTCTAAAATCAGATGGAAAAATTGCAAGGTTAAATATTTCATTGATGCAATTGTAGATTTATAAGAATTAGGCCTTAAAGTCCAAATCCTTACAGATTTCTTGCACAGCAGAATCCTGAATGAGATATCATTGGAAAAAAGTAAATGTATTTCTCTTTCCACTTGTATAGTTTTACTTCCAAAGCAGGAATATCGCTTTTTCGGTAGTTAAATTGCTTTTTTTCATCCACACAAATCAGAAGGTGTAGAAAGCAGTGCTGAAAAAACCAGACCATCCCCTCCTCTCATTTTTCTTTGTGCCACTAATGCTTACTGAACTTTTAGACTATACATATAAACTTTAGAGAAAATGGCTTATGTCCCAGGAATGCAACTGTTAGTTCTCTCTCCAGCTAAAAGCAAGGATTTAATTTAATTTTGCTGCTTTGTGAGACTTTACCCCAATTTATTTAAATAGAGCAGATTATGAGACTATTCAAGTTACTTTTGTTCTCTTTTGCTGCTGGTCTAATGAATGGCAGCAGTAAAAAGCACCCCTAATGAAAAAAATGGAAAAAAACTCTCCTCAAGTTTAAATGGATACATTTGTTATTAATTATTTTCTCCCTGTATTTTCGCTATTCCTTAGTGAAAATGCTTTCAAGAAGACGGTGTTCTGATTCTTCAAATACCGAAGAATTGCATTTTCCTCCTTACTTTGTCTTATCTGCTCTCTCCCGTCCTCTGCTATGATTTCTGAATCACAGAAAGGCAGAGGGAGATGAATTTTTGCGGCTGAAGCTAAAAAGGAGAGGGCTAAACTGGATGAGAAGGCATTTCTCTGCTACCTTCCCAGAGCCCAGGGAAAGGTGCCAGCCCCCAGCTCCTTCCCTGCCCAGCTCTGCCAAATCCCAGCGCTTCTGCCCATCTCCATATTTCCAGCCGAGAAACTCTCCCCTCGGTGGCTGGCAGATGCGCTGGGAAGGGCTGTCTGCCTGGGACACTTAATATTGTTTGTCCTCACTTATGCTCTCCTCCCTACCCCTCAGTGACATTGCTTTTAACTTCTTAACAATGGGCCCTATTTCAAAATTATCTTTCTCTGAGGTGTTTGTACCTGAAGGAATTAGGAAATCCAGGCTCACAAGCAAGACTTTCATTTTGATCCCACATCTTAAGCCAGACAAATGACTTGAAATCTGGTCAGGTGCATCTTTGCTCAAATGTCACCTTTATCCCACTAATTTGCTGAACTGATGGGTGCAGGTTTAAGTGTCCTCATTCTTCCCACTTATCTTATGGCTCCAGAGCTGGCCAAAGACCCTCCAAATCTCAAACCACGCAGGAGACAAAGCAGTATATCACATCACAAAGCGAAGATAAAGTTTCATTGTCTTCCAGGGGTGATTTACAGAAAGCTGAGGAAATAGCTCTGATATTCTCATTTCTCTACAGGAGACCAGAAGATAAGCCTGTCAAAGTATTCAAACAAACTCCTAAATCCAGAGGAATTAAATAGTCAGAAGCAGGTGCATAAGTATTCTGCTGAATCAGAGCTGCAACTACAGTATATTTAGAACAGACAATATTTGCAATATACAAAGATCTATTTTTCTAAAATGGCTGTGTCTACGGAAAGGTAAAGGACATCTCTACACAGTCTGTAACGTGATTTATTAACCACTGAGAATATCACTACTCAAGAAAACAAGGAAGTGCAGAGACATTGTTATACAAAACCCATGTGGAAAGAATTCTCTAAAATGAAAAACTCATTGAAACAAAATGTCAGAAATACTTATGATAAAAGGACCATTACTTTTGTCTTAAAGACCTTATTAAAAATACTTTTACTAAGGTGTTTAGTATATTTGACTTTTCAGTACAAATGGCCTAAACAAAACACAAGCATTCTACCCTTTATATCCCTCCTGTTACATAGAGTATTGTATGAAAAAGACATATGGATGAAGTTTAAAGACATATGGATGAAGTTTAAAGCTTAAGCTGAGACTGAAGCTAATGGCCCAAACAGTTCAAACAGCTATGGTGTTACTTTCAGAGGTGCTTCTTTTCAGTTTGTAGGGTAGGACACCTAGTTAAGAAATATGTTTTATTATCTCATGTCTAACCAAACAGAGAAAAAAGTTATTATTCTTTTATTTAGCATCAGGAACAGGACTGGGTCACTGTTAGCAACATGATAAAGATTCAGCAGTATGAAGTCAATCTGCCTAAGGACAAAACTAGGCCTTCCTTCAGTATCAGAGGCCTTTCTGGTATAACTCCTACAGGTCTTGGTGATTAATTCCAACTACATCCTTTGAAATGGGAAAGTACAATGGTAACTAATGGTCCCCTCAACTTCATCACCTTCCCTAGAACAATGGAGAAGGTAGCCACCTATGATAGTGTGGTATGGTCCATGTTAGAAGGCATCCTCTATCTATTTATCTGGTGAGACAGTCCATACTTGGACCCAGTCTGTCCTCTTTCACAGTGCGTGTGCAAAGAACTTGTGGCTGTCGTGGTTTAACCCCAGTCAGCAACCAAGCACCACACAACCATCCTCCCCTCCAGTGGGATGGGGGAGAGAATTGGGAGGGAAAAAGTAAGAAAACTTGTGGGCTGAGATAAGAACACTTTAATAATTGAAATAAAATAAAATACAACAACAATAATAAAAAATTGTAATGAAAAGGAAAACAACAAAAAAGAGAGAGAGGAACAAAACTCAGGAAAAACAAGTGATGCAACTGCTCACTACCCGCTGACCAATGCCCAGCCAGTCCCCGAGCAGCGATCGCTGCCCCCCGGCCAACTCCCCCCAGTTTCTATACTGAGCATGATGTCCTATGGTATGGAATAGCCATTGGTCAGTTTGGGTCAGCTGTCCTGACCATACTCCCTCCCAGTTTCTTGTGCACCTGGCAGAGCATGGGAAGCTGAAAAGTCCTTGACTTAGTATAAGCACTGCTTAGCAACAACTAAAACAGCAGTGTGTTATCACATTATTCTCATGCTAAATCCAAAACACAGCACTATACCAGCTACTAGGAAGAAAATTAACTGTATCCCAGCCGGAACCAAAACAGCGGCACAGCAGTGTGTACAGCAGCAAACAGCATGTGAACAAAATGAGGACTGGCCAGTTCTTCCTGGGTGGGAAGGCAAGAGAGCACTGGTAATTAGGAAAAAAGAAAAAAGGAACAAAACACACAAAAGAATTGTTATTTTATGAAACTCATGGCCTTTTTGGAATGAACAAACAATTTAAGAAAGCTCGTGCAGTGTGTCAGTTCATTTTATTTTTCCAGTTTTGCCAGTGATGCCATAGAAACTAATTTTCTGTTCCCCACAGTCCTGCAAAACTGCAGGTTAAAGATTAAAAAGTTTGATTCGAGACATAATGTGGTTGCAACCTAAGCGATTTGAATGTTGGGCTCCAGGCATTGGACCTGTGGTAACAGATCCTGGGACACATGGACTCCCTCAGGCACAAATACAAAATCCTTTGGCAGTTTATGTATTTCTACTAAAAGTCTAGTCTTTCCTTTTTTTCTGCCTCTTTCAAGGGCTCTGAAGACTCTAAGACAGGTTTTCACAACACCTCTTAGGAGCGAAGGAGAAACGGGAGCGTACATTAGCAGAAGCTGCTCTGAAGCGGTGTGATCCCAAGCTCTGTCCGTCAAGCAGCTCTCAAGTCTAATGTTTAAAATAATAATAATGTATGTGCAAGACTGGTTAAATGACTGCAGTGATTGTCATTACTATTGGATCAACACTACATCACACATAGTTTAGCTGAATTGCTGAACAGTAAACACACTTTTAGCTTTACATAATACACTTAACATTCGCAAATATTCAAATGTGCAAAGGTGTTGTATGCACAAACAAACAGGAAACCACTGCATTACTGAGATTGGCGTTGATTTGGATGGTGCTGTTTCCCTTTGAAGAGCCACCCTGGTGATGCTGATTTTCTTTCAAGGCAGGAGGGAGCTGACAGACCGCACGAGGGACAGAAGACACTACTGCTCTACAGCAGCATGGCTACGATAGGGGATCCTGGCCCAAATACATACGTGGGTGTAAACTCAGCCCTTTGACATCCAGTTCCATGAAATATTTCTGAAGGCAAGAATAGTCTTCCTATTGTATTCCTCAGCAAGATCACCTCTCGAGTGCTAATTATGTCTGCGACTGTTTCCAAACACCTGCTAGGAACTGCGCAGACACCCTCTCTCTCTCTTCTCCCTCTGCACGTACCTTTAAGTTGAGTATGCCCTGTAAATTCATCTCCAGATGCTAGTGGCATTTGGACAGAAGGTTTGGGCCCCAGTATGGCAAATCACATAGTCACATGTCTACATTGACTTCTGTGAGACTATCTACATGCTTAAAATGCAGTAAGTCTGTTAAGTACTTTTACTGGATAGGGACTGCTGCATATATCATACCATTACCAACTCCTAAGCTATCCAGTTTCACTTAGGCATCCAGTTTGCTCATGCAGGCAGTGTTTTAGACTGGATGATGGGATTACAGTAGTCATGATGATTGTGATAATGTATGTAACAGGTGATACGTTATTAAAACTCAAAGCTTTGACATTTAATTTTCTGGAAGCAGTTTCAGGTCCACAGTGCCCTGGAGTAAAGTCAGGGTTGGCTTCCTGATGATCTGGAAACCCTCAGCTGGAACGTTCTGATTTAATGACTGAATATTTTCCCCCTCAACCTATTACCATAAGTTCAAATACAATAAAAGCTTGAAATGCTGAACTGGATGGTGGTTGCAGCACAATGTTAATAATCCTGATCAAAATTGCTGCATTTTAGCAAGTGTTACATGCAAAATAAATAATAAAAAAATTCTGAAGGTTATTTTATCTGTACATCTTATCTATACACAGATACTACTCACCAGATTGCAAGTAATTATCTTGAAAGAAACTTTTTAAAATTATAGTCTTTGTGTAGCTTATAGGTATGTATGATGATGCAGTGGCAAAACTACACAGAAAATACATATCACCAGCAGGGAATGGACTCAATGTTCCAGTTTGATTCCAGCAAGACTTCACCTTTACATGGCCTTCTATAGTTTTTCCCTAGACCCACAATAGCATTCTTCCTTCAGATCCAGATTTTCTTCATCAGTACTATTTCAACTGAAAGACATACTAAATCACCTACTTTTCAGCTTTTAGACATATTTGAAATTCAATAGGATTGCAATATCTTCATTTTTTCCCCATATCTATAGGTTGTTTTTATTTTCCAATGAGCTGCTTATTCTAGTTGTGTGGAAACAACATAAGCAAGAGCAGAAGCTCCAAAACATTAAAGAAAAATAATTATTTCTATCATATTCTTTTATGGACTTTCATTAATGTAGAGAATTTAGTAACTAGTAAATAAAATTTTTGAATATTGACACAAATTTCTTTGCAATGCATCTATTTTATTTTTGGATGCAGAGAATTAAAGTAATATGGAGAAGGTGAGAAAAATGCTGAACTGTAAACTATTTTATTAGTGTCCCACGCAGGAGGACATTCAATGTTCTGCAACCTTGCTGTTGTTAGGATAATTTCATGAAGTTGTGCTTCTGTGGTTCTCTTTCACTGCTATGACCTCAGAAGCACAGAAACTTTAAAAGTGGAAGTGTGACAGGCAAAAGAGAAAAACGCCAATAAAGGACTATTTGACTATTGTTATAAGTGTTAAATATCATATCCTGAGTTACGCAGCAACTGATGTAAGTCACTGAACAGGTAAACAAGTTTGAGAAAAATCTCCTTTGGGGGGAGAACTTGAACATAGTGATCTGCTTTGATTCAAAAGGCCGGGCAAGGGAAAAAAAAAGAAAAAAAGAAGAAAAAGAGCTGAAACCTGTAAAGTCACAGTTGTAACTCAGAAGCAAAGGTGACACATGCAGGCACATGAGCTAACAAACTTGCACTTAGTAGGGCCATATTTTAGTAATACTTGATAAGCCATCTTGTGTGCAGACTGTTAATTAATTAATTAATTAATTAATTTTTAATGACAAGGTCTGTAGGTAGATATAAGACTTTTAATAGACTGATTCATACAGCTGGGAAAAGTTGACAACCTTTTCAAATGTGAACAAACCCTTACATGTTGAAATCTTGTCATTTTGCAGCTATCCTGTAGGGTTTAAAGACGATATTTCCTCCCCTCATAAAGTTTATCTTGAGTATTCCCTTAGACTACTATGGTTACAATAACACCATCACAAATGTTTTATGATGCATTTTCTATGTAAAACTTTGGCTTTACACTATGAATAGTGATTTCGAACCCCTTAAACTCCTTTTTCTGTATGTGTGAGACCCTATAGGACTGGCAGATGCCACATGATGGCAGGAGAAGACAGGGCAGTACCTCAATCCACAGATTGGGATGTGCAGCCCAGCCTTCCCCAGGTGAAAGACATTTTATTCTTTCCAGTGTCATGGGTCCTGCAGTGGGTTGGCAGATCATGGAGTGGGATCACAAAGCATGACCTCCACAGTGCCGCAAATAAATGAATAAAAGGCCCATTTGGGGTGGGATGACACGATGGGAGCAAACTGCAAGTGTGAGGAGGTGTATCCTAAGTGTTTCAGATTAATCAGGTCTCTGAATAAAAATAATAGTGTAGCCATAAAACCTCTGGTCCTAGTGAAATGTTATCTTCACCCAATAAAGTGACAAGTGAAGTCCTGAGATAAGAGAAAGTGGTTGAGAAGAGAACATGATGCAGATAAACCCACAGTGTGGTGAACACCAAAACTGTGAACATCTCTCAAGAACATTAGATTTTTCAATAGAATTTCTTTTTCACCAATTTACTGTATTAGCTGGCAAGGTCCTAGTAATATTGCTTGATTACATCCTACTACTAGAAATCTTGTGGATTAAGTGTTGACAACAAGCAGGCAGTCTTCTACCACTCTTGCAATCAGTGAGAGTGCATCCTGGGCAAGCACCAACTTCCTCTCAGCACTCGCTGCAGCGAGACTAGCACTGAAATCTTTCAGGACTGAACACCCTTCTTGGGGCTGTCTTGGAAGTAGGGATTTTGAGAAAAGAGAAGCAAAGACATACCCCTGAAACATGCAGTTCTTTTCAAAACTTAGGTTTAATAATTTCCAATGACGCACACTGTGAATTCACTTCTTTGTTTGCAAGGACATGTACAAAGGTTAATTCAAAAGTAGCTTTCCTCCAAAAGGGTGTTTTATGTCTCTCCCCTGCCTTTAATAGCTGCAGAAGCAAATGCCAGATGGGACAGCTGTAGATAGGGTAAAAATCAAGTTATGCCCTTCTGAGTCATCAGTAAGTAAGTCTATTTTGGTCATTAACTTACAGTTTCCATGACTTCACACACAGTGTCAGATCCCAAATACCTGCCTTACTACCAGAGGACTACCATTTTTTAAAATCCACTTTTGTCTCCATACATTTTGGTTCATCTATGTACAAATCATCATTAAAAAAAGCAATGGCACAGTAATAAAGAATATTTTTGCAGAGAATCCCTCCTCTAGGAGCTCTAACCTTTCAAACAGTAGTGCAGAACCTCTTCTTACACCAGCTTGACACTGGTGCAGTTCCAGCAACAAAGCCACTTCTGAGTTACACTTTCATGAAGGAAGTGAAATTAGGTCCATCTATTGCAACTGATAAAATCTACAATAGATAATGCATTTTTCTTGGGAGAAGACTGTCCTTTCAAAAACTGGACTTGAGGGTGTTTTCGATGATGTTGACATCCCACTCTGCCATCCTGACTTCCACGTTTGTGCACTGCCGGAGACGCTTCTGGAAGTTCCCACTAAGTAGGATGTAGAGAAATGGATTAATGCTGCTGCTGGCATAGCTGATGCAGATGGAGATGTAGTAGCTCACGTAGAAGGTCAGGGTTGGCTGAGAAACCTGAAGATTCAGGAGCTGGATCACATGGAATGGGGCAGCGCTTACCACAAACACGGTGACCAGAGCAAGCACCATCTTAGTGAGCCTCATGACTCTTTGCCTGGGGATACTGCTGGTGTAACTGCAAAACAAAGAAGGAACCCTAGCATGGAAAGTCAGGATGGGAAAATGATGTCACGGATTGAGTGTACTGATGAATGGCAGTTATTTGAGACCAAATCCACCTACAGTGCAAGCAAAGGCCAGCTCTCAACAACTGCATTTTTCGTTATTTACACATTAGTGTTTCTTCTGCTTAGGCTGAGTTTGATCCTATGCCACACACATACAGGAGCCACTGAGAATTGTTTACATATATTTGATGAAATACTGACAATTATTTTCATTAAAAATTCTTACTCTTTTTCGACATGGGAGCTATATAGCTTTGCATTCCTTTTCATCTATGACTACCTTTTTTTGCTAACAAATGGAGCAGAAATATCCAGTTAAAACATGACTATCATGAGCTTGAAAGAGACTTAGAGAAAAGAAGCAAATGATCCTCCTGCCTGAGGAATTAAAAACAACACTAAAATGGAAATCAATTTCCTTTTTAATAGAGAATTGCTAGAAGCTGAAATTCAAAGCACATAGTCCTAGAACGAAAACATGCTGATAAGGAGTTGCTGTCACAGAAACTGGGAAATTGTATTTCATGTGTTTTATGTGTCAGTTTTCTTTTATTGCCTAGGCTTCCTCAGGCTGTGAATGGTGGCTGGGGATCCTCATGGGGCCTGGAGTCCCCTTCCCACAGGAGGGGCCATGCAGCCTGGAAGCACCTGACCTGCAGCCCCCCGGGCCACGGCGGCTGGTACCAGACCTAGCACCCAGATCCACCCAGGGTTTCCTAATCTTTGAACTGGGAGCTTGGAGCCACAAGACCCCAATAGGCAGGTGCCCTCCCGCAGCCAGAAGTGCGGGGTTGGGTCATGCCTTTTTGTTGTCCTCAGATAAGCTGAGGACTTCAGCCATAACTTTCTCCTCAGTGTTTCCTTCTAACTGGGTTATCTTGCTCCCTCCCCTGAATCCCTTCCCTAGTCTATTTCCTGGGAACCTAAAGCAGTATCTGAAGCACTGAAAGTTACATGATGCAGTGCCTAAATGTTGTTTTAGGACTAATGCTTTTGGCCTGTTACGTATAAAACCTTTGCAGTATGAGCAGAGCATCTGAAATAGGAAGAAGCATGAATAATACTTTACCTTCCTGCTTTCTTGTTTTGCTGATACATCTCCCACGTGTAACATAAAATTAAAATATAGCAAATAAATATCAGTGGTAAAGGAAAAAAAAAAGTTGTTATAGTAAGATAAAGCGTACACCTGTAAAACAAAATGCAAAAAGAACAAACAAGGTGATTACACAAAGAGCATCTCATAAATATAAAAAAATATAAATGACATTTTTCATAAAGTGGTCCCTGATTTGTGATTTGCTATTATTGATTGGAGATACATGGAGCCTGTTTTAGGCAGCAGTAAGTACCTAGAACTGCAAGTACTTTTAAGTATTAAAGTCTGTGTTCAGCACTTCTAGGAATGCTGCTGACAAGAAGAAGATAACTACAAACTATACCTCTCAGCTTTCAAAATTCTGCCTGTGTGCACTTTTGCCAGCACCTGTATAATTAGTGAAAATTCTTGCAAGCATTTATGCAGGACATAGTCTGCTTAGTCCCCTGATATTTTGCTAGTCTGATAGTAGACCAGTGATGACCACCTTCTGAGCAGTTTTTTGAACCATTCTTGCATCATTAGTGTAATCTAATCTACACCATCTTTCCTAGTTGGTTTGCTGGTATTTTGTCACAATTCAAGTTATTTTGTTTCTATTTATTCTTTATCAACTGGAGAACTTCCATCAAAGAAGGAGATTAGATTGTTTTGTTACAATTTGTTCCTGACAAATAGACATACAGTTTTTCTTATCACCTTACAGATTGAGAGCTTAATAATTTGTTAAACTTTCTGATTATTGAAGATCATTGTTTTTTAGTCTATCTACCAGAGTTTCCTTTTTCTTGTCTTCATACTTTTCTGTGTTAAAACCTCTAATGTGGAATTAAATGAGCCTCTGACAATTGGTCATGGAACAAAAAGGCTCAAATACACTCTTTTAGGCTTTGTCTACATTAACAAGTAGTACAAATGAGTAGTGAAAATCTGTAGAGTGAAGTACTTGGTGCTTAGGACATGACACATTATACTCATGTTAGGGGGTTTAACTTTGAATTTTCTCTAATTAGATCCTGTGGATTGAGGACTGAATACACAACAGTGGTTGGAGTCCATTCATTGAGTTCCCGGAGCACTTTTTCCAGTCCGATTTCCCCTGAAAAGAACACAGATCATCTGCTCTGAGACTGCTGAATAATGTGAACTCAAGTGTGGTAATTGGAGACAATTGGGATACACACTCCAAAAGTACCTTCCTTATCCAAATGAACATGCTAATATAAAAACACCCAGTATCAGCCGAAATTTGCTCTCTGTTATGTAAGGTCTTTAAAACTTTCTTTTATGTCCCTTGCTAGTCATCACTCAACAAGCTAGCCTGAATTCAACGGATAGACAGGAATCCGTTTGGCCATGAGATACTGGAAAGTCATGCATGCAATTTGAGGAGGGTTCAATCTCTTCTGTGATCTATACCTTCCAAACATGACAGTCTGCCAGGTCCGAAAGGGCAATGAGATCCCATTTGTGAACAATAGTTACCTAAATGCAGCAAGAGAAGATAAGGAGAAACAGAAATCCTTCACTGTTACATTTGCTATGTGGGAGCTGTCTTGCTGAACTTGATCATGCTGGGGCTGCCTCTGTATTACCAATACAATCTGAGGTATTACCAATACAATCTGAGATGCAATGATTTGAATGATACAAGGCTCAGCTCTAGCCTTTAATTCTATTCCATGCATGCATGCATGCATCCATCCATCCGTCTGCCTGTCAAGGATGTCAAAGACAAAATGGTTGGTATCCTCAACACCAGCTGAAGACATGATCCCCCGAGCTTTGAAAGCTTACCAGAGAACATCATCAGGTGAGGTTAGATCAAAAGCGCAACTTTCCAAACCATCTTTGAACTTTATTACTTTTGAGTAGACCCACCCAGGGAACATCAGAATAAGTGATGCCACCCATAAACATAAATTGACTCGAATTGTCTTTGATCTTGTTCTCAGGTGGGTTAGTCGAAATGGCTGGACAAGAGCGAGGTACCTGTAAAAGCAGGTAACATAGCAATATAATAGAAAAACAATAAAATACTTAGGTTAATATTGTTGAGCGCAAAATAAAAATTCTAAGAATAGCCATCACAAGGGAAGGAAACTGCATTTTTTAAAAAGTTGTCTAGTACAACATGCCAGAACAGCTTTAATTCAAGCAATTCCCTTAACATTCAACAAGTGTTGTTATAACTGATCATGCTTTTGGTCATAACATTATTTAATTAATATGATAGGAACTTTTAGTAAATTATAGTAGATTAGCATGTAGGGGATAGAATTTAAAAACTCGGACATACAAGAAGCAAGCAGAGACAAAATCTGAGATGAAGTTAGTTCTGGAAAAGGACTGGAGATAATTTAATACAGGCAAGACTGCCTTTTAAAAAAAAATAGAACTTTCTGATATATTTTAGCTCTAGGAGTGCTCAAGTCCATTAGAGTTGTAATCTAAATGTTTCGTGTCCACATAACTGAAGATACAACTGAAAGACTTCACTACCTTAGAAGTAACCTTCAGTTAGCAGCAGCTTATGATACAAAACAAATTCAACTTCTTTTTCATGACCTTCACATTTTGTAAAACACTGGTGAACTTTAATCTATCAGATCAAAATGGATTAAAGTGGGCAATCTTTGAGCTGAAAGCAGAATATTAAATGCAACAATTCATATGTCATAAAAAAGAAGGGGAAGTTAAAGCAACATGTGTTTTCCCTCTGTTTTTTCCAGGAGTGAGTCAGGTAGGTACAAAGTCCACTGCATTTGGTACACCTTTTCATTTCCAGATTTCCCAGAAGAGAGATGATTCTCATCACATTGCTGCCAGCCTAAGGATATGATCAGTTATGATCCCCTCTGATACGTGATGAGAGGTCTACCACTGAGGTCCTAGCCCTGCTAGTGGTGGCTGTACCCATTGCCACCCAGACTGTGGGTAACTGGAGGCTTATGATTCTGTCTTGGCCCCACATCCACCAACTCACTCCCTATGACAGGGAAACGGGCAGCAGGAGCTGGTGGGTGGGTAAGGAACCATAATGCTGAAGAGAAAAGGGTGAGATGACACTTATGGAGAAAACTCAGTTCATCCATTTATCAATTCATAATTCTTAAATTAATAAAAAGGGATACAGCTAAATGAAAGCTCCTGAATGTCAAAGTTTTACACAAAAAAAAAAAGGAGAGAGGAAGCTTTGGGGCATTTTTTTTGGTAGAAAACATGTATTTTATGACCAGCCTCTACAAAATGGATCAAAAATTTAATTCTGTCCTTTTCAAATATATAACACATGCCTTTTTTTGTGCATAATGCTGGAAGAGTTTCGGGTAGAAGCAGTGAAACACATCTCTCTTGTGGGAGTTAGATTGACTCAATTTCTTTTAAAAAGACTGAAAACTCTGAATCATAGTCACAGAAATTTTTTGAAACTGTAATTTTCTGAAATTAACTGAAAATGAGTGATTTACTAGCTGCTATGAGAAAGACAAATTATATAGGAATTTAAACAATACTTGAAAATAATTTTCTTAGTGATTGGCTATTAGCAGCTTCTCTACCAAATTCCATCCTGTTGATTTCATGTCAGAGTATTTAAAACTTGTACAAGTCGAAAGGATGAAACTGAGAAATGTTTAAATACTGGTGAAATTTTCACTGAATTTTAGTGTTTGTAGAGCAGAAAAAAAAGCCCAACAAAACAGGACAGTCCAAGCTAGTGTAATATGAATGTTAAGATGCTTTCTGGTACTGCCTAAGAAGGCACCGTTTTTCTAAAGGGTTATCATCTACATGTGGAATCCCACAGCACTTGCGCTCAGCTAATTAAGAAAGCTGATTTGGAATGTACAGCATTCTTGCAGAAGACTTTTTTTCCCCAGAAAGTAGTATTTTTTGTGTGTTCTGAACAAGGGCCATTAGAGATTGTCTATTGCTCTCAAGCTATAACTTAGCTAGAAATGAAAAACTCTCAGTCAGTGAACTATTTATGTTTTTCACAGGTCAAGTGAGAAAAGTGCAGAAAAAACACAATAAAAGCCTGCAAGTAACAGTCTTCATAGTAACCTGATTCCTTCTTAAAAGCATTTAATGAAAGAAAAACAGGTGTAGGCATGTATTAGGTTGGTTAAATTATTAGAAATAAAGGAAAAGAGTTTGGTGGAGTTATTCTAGATTTACATCGTTAAAAACACAAGAAGCCAAATAGGCGTATATAACACCAACTGCAATGTGTGCAAATCGAACGTTGCATTTTGCTTTCAGATACCCTGGTATGCATCTGCATTTACTCTAGTAAAACCAGGAAAGCTGCTGTGAATTTTCTTCAACGCATCTGACAGCAGAAGCTTAGTAAGTGACTGGCTGCTTAAGAATGTGTTCACCAGGCTGAAACCTCAAGTTTAATTAGGCTGTGGATTAAACAGTCCACTACTGGTACCACTAAATAACCAGAAATATCACTAACTGGACAGCAGTAACTTTCAATATCTGTCATTCCTTTGCTGTGTTGCTGTATCTGTATTAATACGTAGCCATACCTGTACCTTTTACAGGATGTAAATATCTGATACAAATCTGAAGATCCTTGTCCGTAGGTGCCAGCAACATGTTGCCTGCAAGACCTTGGAATGTTGCTTGAGGTCTTGTACTTGTTTTTCACAGCTCAGGTTCACCAGCCTGATAGAACAAGGTGCCTGCAGCACCTCGGTTGCTTGGTATGATTGCCCTTGGGCCCATGAAGATCAGGAACCAGTGCATAAGATCAAGAAAGATTAATATTTCATGTGATAATACATTATTTTCAGTCTTGCTTGAGTATGAGTATGAAAGAGATTTCTTTCATTATTCAAGCTTTGCAACAACCAAGTTCTTTTCACTAAATAAGGTTAAAGTAATGGCCATTATTGCTAGAATAAGGAAAAGGCTTTTCTGGCATATGATATCTTAAAAAGCTATGTCTAATTTCATGCAGTTATTCTCAGTCCTCATGATGGTGGCAGAAAGAACAGAAATCCTCTACATTTGCAACGGTAGCACTGCTTTGTACCGTTCTTGGTACAGCTACCTCTCCTATTTCACTGGCTGCCTCAGGGAAATAGCTTCTGACACTGATATTGCTTACAGGATCACTGTAATTGAGAGTAATTTACAGGCTTCTCAAGTTCTTAAAACTTGTGATTACTCCCACTTTACACAAAATTTGACCTCTTAGTCTCCATGTAAGCACAGTATACTATGTATGTTTGGAGCTGGCTTTCATTTTTCGAGTGGTGCAAACAACATCTCCATGCAAAGTAAGGGAGCAATACTGCAACTGTTTTTAAAACTGGCAGCAGAGATGTTTCCAAAGAATGAATACTGAAGAAATTTACAACGGACATTACAAAAAAAATCAGCGAATAAACTGTGAATTAAAGGAAGTATTTGTGAGAAAATGAAAGTGTGTAAGATGGAAATAGGGTGTGTGGGGGAAGCACAGGAAAGTGACATCAGTAGGTGACATGGAGTAAGAAGTGCACCTAACCAGGCACCCCTCTTCCCACAGGCTGCAAGGAAGGTGACAGGACATGATTTTTCCATCCTTCGCTGTGCTCTCCATACACCCCGTGAGTCACCTCTTAGACATGCCTGCTGCCTGCCATTAATGAGAGACTGAACTTTATTTCGTGCCTACAGTTGGGTGATACAAAAACACCTTAATGCTTTCATATGCTTCTCCTTAGCAGGAAGGTTTCAGTGAGATCTCCCTTTTGTTTCAAGCTGCTTAAGCTCACAAGGTACCTAACCACAAAAACATTGGTTATTTCTTATTAGCGTTTTCATTAAGAACTGTGTATTGCACAAAGATTTTTAAGACAGGTTCACATGCACAGAGATTTATTACCAGGGTCTGTAGCTGATGGTGTATAGTTACTTTATGGGAAAAATCAAAGTGAAAAGAGAGAGTGTGGAAAGGTAAAGCTGTCCTGAGTGGTCAGCTGGGAAGAGAAGCAATGGGGGGGTCTCCTGACAAGCATTCTTCGCTGGGTCTCTTCTCCAGTGCCATATGTAGTTCCCCCTGTAATGCTTTTTTCCACAGTATCAACATGGTTTTCATCAGGACTCACTTCTTACCAGTTGCTCCTGTCTATGATGCTGTTGGTGTTGCTGAGAGCACGCTTTGCTGGGGCTGCACGCTGACTTGTTAAGTTTGGGGCATGCATGTTTTTGGGTCCACTAATGTCAACCAGAAGCTTTGACCACAGGGTAGGAAAAGGGAGGGGAAGAAGGGGTGATTCTCATGCTGGTGGCAGTCACTTCCCATGAGAACCCACCATAACAATGCGGTTGGGTTTGCAGGTGCAGGGCCGGGAGGATAACAGCGCAAGATCCACAGCGTGGGAACAAGGGGAAAGTGCTGCCCCAGAGGCTCTGGGAAAGGCTGCTGCAGCAGCTTGGGTGACCAGGCGCAGAGCTGCCAGCAGAAAGCCAGCTACAGAGCTTCAGAGGGAGGGCTGTTAGCAATGCAAAAGGCTGAGGCTCTTAAGGCACCGTGTGATGTATGGCTTAACAGATGATATTGCCTTTGCTCAAAGAACCAGAGCCCAGTGCAGCGCAGGACTTATCAACAGTGAATGTAACTCATTTTGATAGCAGCTGCAGTCTAGTGGTTATCAGACGAACGTAGTTTGTAATAAAACTAACTGCATTAATGGACATTGAAGATCATTAAAGGAAGGAATGGCATGTGCAAAGGAACACCCTTAGCCTGGGGTGGGTACTGAATCCACATCTTCCAGCTCCAGAGATGCCCACCACTGCCTATGGGCTGGCTGACCCTGGTTCCTTTTGCCGTGTAGACACTGTCTTCCTGGATACACAGCTGAGTTTTCATAGGATTCTCATAACAGTAAAGGGCAGGTTGCTAATGATGCAGGTGAGGGTACTAAAATCTGGCCTGTATATATGTGTATTTCCCTAGGTATTGTAAAATGACTTTTCACACTTTCTGTATCAATTATTTGCTGGACATTTTCATATACTGATATGTGACTTTAACGGATAATTTCCCTGGGTTTCTAATTCTCATTTTTAACATTCAACTGAGCAAAAGAAAAAAAGTAATTTAATGAACTTTAAGATGAAAAGGAAATCATTAAACTGAATGGAATGAAAACACCACCAGAAATTCAACCCAATGTAAATGTAAATGATTCTTTTTCTTGATAGAACTCAAACTTATTTGAGCCTAATGGTATTCTGACTTACCCTTCCCCAGACAATAAGAAATTACTCTCACCCTAAACACTTACGAAGCAGCTTTTGTCTCCATTCTTTTGTAGTGGTGGGTTTCTATTGGTTGTTTCAGTTTGGATGTAATTTTCAATCTTGCCTGTTGTCCGATGATAAATTTGTGAAATGAAACGTGAGTGGTGCATTTGGGAAAACATGCTGTTTTGAAAATACAAGGTAATTTCCACTTCAAAGAGAGAGTGGAACTTAAAGGCAGACATGTGCCCTCATCTGACAAAGTAATTATCAGTAATAAAAGAGTCTTTTGTTGGGAAAAGTCTGAAGAATACTTACTTGAAACAAACAATAACGGGAGTGTCTGAGCTGCGTCTCTGACACAGAGAGCTGGAGAAGGAGGCAGTGATGGAGACTGCAGAGCTCCCAAAAAGTACGAGCCACCAGGTATGTGGTGCCTGTTACCCATGCCTATTACCACATTTCTTTTTGCCTTTCTGCCAAACTTGCTGTTACAATGCTGCCTGGAGGAACATCTATGAGACCAACCAACACCAAAGGTAGGTGGTGCGATCATGAAAGACAAGGTGATACTTTGAAAGAGAAAGTATTTCATGGGAGCATGTGCTCCCAGTTAATGTTGTAGCTAACTGCATGTCATCTCATCTGATTTGTAGCAAAGCCATAAACATGTGGTCATACTTCGTCATGCATATAGGACAAGTGGAGGGAAACATGTCTTAAAGCCTGGATTTTCCCCCCCCTTTTTTCCTCCTGCCTCTGGACCTAACTTAACCTATCATGGACCTAACTTAACCTATCATATTTGACATCCTATGGTCTAACCTTATTACTATGTATTGCATATTGTCACAACATAGTATACTGACACTATTATTATCATTAATATCACTAATTAGCATAAATTATCCAATTACTGTGAATTATTAATTTATTATCTGTATTGGCTTAAAATGTACTGCTGTTAGGATTGCTCCAAGAGGCAGCAAAGTGTACCATGCTCAACGTCAAATGATGGGCTGCTCAGGAGATTGAGCTTTTAAAAGGCTTTTACCTTTTCCTCTGGCTGCGGTGTTTGTGACTGCATGTGAAGTGAAGCAAGGAGCAACAGAAAAAAGAGTGTGAAGAATGAGTAAATGGATTAGTCCACGGCAAATCAGGTGGTTCTGGTTTTAAATAACCGAAAGGCCATAACTTTCATAGAGATATGGCCCCACCCTACCAGTGATACTGCTTTGGTAAATATTTCTTAGAGCAACTTTACAACAATGGGCAAACCAGGAACACATTTTCTCATGCCTGTCAGTCTCGGCTGCTGCAAACACTTGGAACACCTGCCTGTTTTTTCTCAGCCGTCATGGAGCTGCTTACTCCAGATTTCTCTTCCCAGCTTCACCTCTCCATTTATGTGCCTGACGCCCTAAGAGGATAGGCTAAATAAATGTTTATGCAGCCCTCAAAATTGACTGGTACGCTGTGTAACTCTCAGACTTCAGGAACTTTGCTCTGGAAACTTTTCCCATGCACAGAGACCCTTTGCAAACTGGATATTCACAAAAAGCAATTACTTATTGGCTATTACAAATGACAGCAGACAACAGACAGCTAGGACTAGCAAGCTCCTAGGCTAAATGTTAATACTCTTACCACCTCTGTATGGCACCCTTGAGTCTTTGCTGTACAGCTGTCAATGGGAGTGAAGGGGCATCTTCAGGCTCCCTGATTTTTATTAGTATTTTATACCTCTTCATGCCAGTGTTTCTCTTCTTGAACCTTTGAGTTGCCAGCTGTCTCCACCTCAACTATCTTATCTCTGGCTGCAATCTTACCTTTTTTAGCATATGTGGGTCTACTCTAGGTACTTTCGCACAGCTGAGCATTTAGCAATTTTCTTAGGAGGCTGAGACAAGATTATACAGCTGTGCCATACCAAAAGTATGCCTTGGATCACAGAAAACTGAACCGCTATCAAGAGGATTACACCTTTTCTTATAACCAAAGTTTGCAGAAGTAGTCAGAAGCAGGTGCACTCTGTAAGAAGGAACCCAAACAGCGGCATTTTCCTGTGACATGCTCCAGTGGAGTCATGCTATAGGGAATGAGACGTACCTCACAGCCTCCTGTCACAGAAAGACAGTCTGGCATAGGTTTTACCAGCAGCATCTTGTATGCCATTAAGGAATAAGGAATTATGTGACTTCTGAATCTACATTAGTTATTTTGAACATGTAAGTCTTGGCTCTTTTCTTAAAATGTCATAGGCCAAAAAGTTCCTTTGCCATTGCAAACAAGTCACTAACATTGCTAATTGCAATGTTCATATTCAGTTTAAGTCAAGGGACTCATTGGAATGTTCCAAGTAACAACGTTAGTGTAGGACCTCATACCAGACCTCCTTTTCACCCATCTCACCATCTCCCCTGTCTCACCAGAGACTGCAGCATAAGAGTATATCAACATCTGGGATCGAGGAAATGCTGTCTGCAGCATACACATTTCTGATTTCACTTAGGCAAGTGATATTTTCATTGAACAGTCAAATTGACTTTTGATGTACATGGCAGTGAATTACATTAGGATTGTTGTTTATGTGTGCCTGTGTCCTCGTCCAGAGAACAGCTGGTGTGGGTTGCTTCTTAGGAAGTTTTCTTTTAACTGATAGGTGAAAGTTCTGCTACCAAAGTTTCATTCAAGTTTAATTTATGTAATGTTGGCCAGTGGCATAAACAGGAATCTGTATTAAAAAATGTGTTTGATGTCAGTTTAGAAAACTTTCTTATAAATTTTAATATGATTACTCAACTTGCATAGTTTTTACAGCTTTCCTTAATGTTTTTTATTTCATATTAAAGTGAGTAATGAAAAGCAAACTTTTATACATTATACCCCTCATAAATTGACCCCTAAAGCTCCATGGAAAGAACAGCTGGTTTTACCACTTCTTAAGAACTTATAAAGAAGTTTGATTTTCAAAAAGAAATGCTGACTAAAGTCTCTGTTGGACCATCGCGTGACATAGTTCACTCCTATTATGAAGTAGAGGATTTATGGGAATGAAAACATTATCCAGCAATATGACAGATATTAATTTGCATGTCACAGTCATTTTATTAATCTCAGACTTCTTCTGGAAGTGCCTTCTAGGTCTGACCTGCTCCTTAGAAATGCTTCCTTTAGAAATGCTTTTATTTTTGAGAAATGTGAAAGAGCACATGAAGCTGCCCAATGCTGCATTAGCCACAGCATTTACTGAGGTGCAATTATGTTTTTTGCTTTTATTGTGAATTTGGGATGATTTTACTGTCAAACAAAATCTGATAAACTCTGCTGATTTTTTGCAAAATAGCTGATTTAATCTTTTCACTTAATGAAAGCTCCCGGGTGGATTCAGAGGTGCTTTTCTGAAACTATTAAGCACTAGACAGTTTGGGAGCTTGTTATCTGAAAAACCTTTGTCTCTCTTGGCTATAGTGTCATAATTGGTATTAGCAATGATAAAACAAATGAGAGAGAAGTAATTTGAAGAGCTTTCCCTAGGCAAGTGTATTTGAGATGGAAAAACTTGCCTCAAAATAGAAAAGAAAGCACAGGCTTACCTTCAGTAATTTGGAAAAAAACCCCAAATGTCTATTTTAAGACATGGCTTTACTTGGGACATAAACTATTTTTCATACCAAGGTTTGATATTCTGTCTTTCCTCATTAGGATGTCATGTTTTTTTCCTGCCTTAATACTTACTGTCTTTTACATAAAAATTTTTCTCTAAACAGCAAGATTAAAGATACTGCTCTGTGTAAATTCTTTAGGAATATAGGAAAAGACTGTCATTTGTCACATTACTCATATGCAAATATAAGAGCAGAGCTTTTAAAATTGAACTTCAAAGGAATTGATAATTTCTTGGCTCTTTTTTAACTGCTTGTCAACCAATTAAGACTTGTAATATCATGCATTAGTGTAGCCTCTTTATGATAGCCATACTTTATCAATCTCAAAATTATTTCTAACTTTCAATTTTCTACCTTCTGCTTTCTGTTTTATGATAATTTTTCTCTCCCTCTCTTTAGTGACTACATTCCACTTCCATGGAAGCAAGCTGTCTTGTATGCTACAAGTTCAATGGGAACCATCCTTGCCATTGGCTCTGTTTATTTATCCTAGCTCATAAGTTCAAAGTTATCTCTTGAATGCCTTCTTAATGATTGACTAGTGCCTCGTGCTATGCAGGAATGTTTGTCCTTTTGTTTTCCTCCATGCTCTCTCTGACATGTGAAAGAAGACCTCTGTGGTCCAAAGCAGACTTTTCTTTCCTGAATATGGTCACTTTTTCCTTAAGCTCAAGAATATACAGAAGCTGGTTTTGAAATCTGTAGTTATGATAAAAAGCTAAAATTCTTGTAATCTTACTGCGTTTTCACAAAGGTTTTAAAACAGTAGGTTTCTGCAGTCTGCCTGGAAGCCAATTTTTTGTCTTAAACAAGAATGGTTAAAACAAATCTAGTTTTAGTGACATTAAGCCTTTAGTAGAAGCTGCACCTCTAAAGATAAGCCCCAGAACAGTAAAACTGGTGGTGACTAGGATCCCTTAAGGCCTTGTTCATAGCATGATGCTATAGTGAGACTTAAAATACTTCTGCCACCTCCACAAACATCAGAAAAAGATTCCTGGGGTTTTCAAAAAATCATTAACCATTTCTCATTCTTGAATTACTACAGCTTTGCATAAACACAATCAGGTATTATTGTCCTTGGGTACAGAAGGAAAATCTGAAACCACGTACCTGTCCAAACTCATTGCGGTCATAATGGCACTGCATGTAAACTGGTTGCATGTGTCCAGGGAGGTAATGATGGTGCAAAGAGGGCTGCCAAAAACCCACTCGCCTCCACGTGCCCACTGGTGAATGAGAAAGGGCATGCCAATGATATGAACCAAATCTGCTATAGCCAGATTGCAGATGTAGATATCTGGGATAGTTTTCTTCTGAGTTCTGAAATAAATTGGAACACATGGAGCTGATTACTTGACATAGTTACTGTATTGTTTTCCAAGTATACTATTGATAGAGCAGACCTCAAAATTGAACTGCACACAAATAAGTACACCATCAGAACCACTATTTTAGAGTTTAGATATTTCAAACTAAACATTTTAGGCTCAACAAAAATATATTGTTCATAATTTTGCTTTCCAGTGAGGCTGAATGGGCTATTTAATTTATTATCATCAGCACAATTATCCATATTCTCCTTTGAAAACTATAAAGTGTTCAAAATAAACACAGGTCTGATGGACATAGGAACTCTAGAAATATCAGCCTAGCATAAATAGGAGAAAAGATCAGAGCCTTCCTGTGATGCAGTTGACCCAGGGCTGAGTCTTGCTTAAAGATGCAGACAGGAGGTTCTCAAGTGCTCAAGGTAAAAAGGGAACTGGTGAAAGAAGAATGGTCCTCTGGGAAAAAAAATAGTATGCAATCAAATATTTAAAGATAGTCTCATGAAGTTTATACTTATATAGGGAACACATCAGAGTTAAAACTGTATGCACAGTCTTCATCTAAGTACTGAGAGTTTGGATTTGCCAGTTTCATAACGTCTATTGCATAGCTTTTGTGTGATATATACGCTTTCCTAGATTTCTTTACCAAAATGTAATCCTTATCTTAGTGCACCCCCTGATTTAGGCTTGGAGGAATGTTATACATGCAGTTGAAAGAATTCCTGACTTTAAATTGCCTTATTCCATACAAATCAAGGAAAGAAGCACAAAGCATCTTTGAAAAACACTGCTATTTATAGAATATTTTTTTAATTACAGGACTTTATTAAAAAGGTCCTTATCCACAGTCTCCATAGAGAAATCACCTTATCTAAATTCACTTACAAATTAGATGTCTAGTCTAAGCTATTTGTCTAGGCTCCCTCTCAGTATCTCTAACCATTTTTTTTCCAGCCTATGACAAAGTACCAGTTTATTTGTCATTCTTACTGGAAGATACAGAAGAACCTGCAGCTGGGAGAACTCCACCTGGCTGCCCACAAACCACATTTAGAAGTTCAACTCTATGACCATCATTTCCTAAAATGACCTGTGTGAGAAGAGTTCCTAATTACATATTTTTCATGTTGCCTTCACTGCATGCTACAGACTATGAAATAACTATATTTCCAAAGAAACAAATTTAAGCTAGAGGGAATGAGCCAGACAAAAGTATTTTTTTCAAGCATTTTTAATAAATTATGAGGTATGATTCACTGTCATCTGGTTATGATGCTGAAACCAAAGCCAGACATCTATAAAGTATATCTGCTGCCACTAATGACTGGAGCTTGTGGAGAGAATGACGCATATGTGATCTTTTTCCTCCAGTGCCTTTAGCTTTGTGAACTTTGAAGGATGCAAAATCTCCAGGAAAAGAAAAGCCCCAAACTCAGTTTCCTGCAAGGAATCAAATAGTACCATTATGCTCAAACACACGGGTTTCAAAGCATCTGACAACTGCCTGTACATGTCATTTCACGAAAAAGTTGAAATGGTCTTTTTCTGCTTTATTTCATTCACATTGACAGGATAAATCATACCAAATTAGAAATTACTTTTGGACTTAGAATGAGAATCTCAAATTCTAAACTTGCACACTTTATGCTAAATTTAATCAACAAAGAATATACATTGAACAGCTGTTCCATGGTTGATGTAAAGGGAAGTGTTGTAATATCCACTGTCTCATGCTTTACACTGAGCTTTAGAAAATGGTGCCTTTTTAGATCAGTGTCCAGATGCCAGGACACACATTTTCGTACAGGTTTTCATATAGTTTCCTGAGGTGACTCAGAGCCACAATATTTAAATGGTAACTTATACAGTAAACTTTATAATCTCAAATAATTTTGGCCAGTTTATAACTTCCTTATATTTCATTAAGACAGTGGTGCTTGCCTTATGCTAAAACTATCACTTTACCAAAAAAAAAAAAAAAAAGCCAGGAAAATAATAATGATAGCCTCAATTTCAAACTTCTTTCTTTTTGTCCTTGCAGTTTTTTCTACATTCTTGCCACAGATTTGAAAGCTTCTTAGCAGTTTCTCAAGCCACAGATATTAGCTGGTCAATTCATCCTTCCACCCATGCCAGGTTAATTTACGTCTCTGAAACACCATGTGAAAAATGTACAAAAGCACAATTGCTGTTCTGCAAAATCTGTGAATATGTCAAATCTGTGATTAGTCCTACCTTCTCTTCAGTTCTACTTCTACAGATTAAACTAATTACAAAATGGATTTGAATGATCACAATCCATTAAAAAAAGAAGTGTTGAGCAGACACGACAATGTGATAATCCATATACTGGCTGTCACTCCAGTAACAACTTCGAGGAACATGACAAGTGCATTATGTGTTGTCATCAGTCATTATTTATCCCCTCTGACTGCATTATGTACTGTCATCAGTATTTACTTATACCCTCCTGGACAGAGAGTCTTCATTAACTAGAAGCTTAAGTGTTAATTTGGAAATGATCTTTCAGGTCAAAGACAAGATGATTTATAAGTATCACACATTTAAAAACACAAGCACATACCCTTTCTTCAAACAGGAAAGGTGAAAATGGCATCCCTTATGGGCTATGTCTGCAGTGGCAAGTAGCACCAGCTTTAAGGTCATCCTCCCACCTAGGCCTGTCTTCCCCTACAAAATCTAACCATTCCTAGCAAACCAGCTTGACTTGGAGGAAGCTTTTTTAAATTTCCAGCTCTGATGTTAACCATAGTCCCTTTCTGCTCTCATATTTGGAGTTTGCCTAGATCCTCAGTCCCTGACGAGAGCAGGTCCAAGAGCAGCAGTCCTATACTTAACACTATCCTGTAGCCTTTCTGTGCTGGTAAGCATGTACGGTGCTCCCTCTTGGACCATTTCTGTGCATGTTATTTTCCCCTTGTGGTTGAAAAAACATCTCAAGAATTTATCAGGAAAGACTTATACTATCTTTTCTTCTTTTAATTGAGGGTTAATTCTTCTTAGCTAATTTTATCAATTTGAAATTTAGACCCTTAATCTCCAAGTGATCTTGGCTCCTATAATCACTGCAGAGAAACAGAACTCTGGGGGCAATTTATCCTATCTTAGGTAGGTATATGACAAAGATGATATGTATTACTCTCAGGAGTGCCTCTCTGCCAGATGACTGGCTTGGGCAATCCCAGTTAGCCTGGAAAAAATTTGCTCACATCTGTACAACTGGGTAAGGCCTATAAAATCTTGTGAGACTGAATCTTGCTCAGTACCAGTTATGAAAAACTGTACAAAGTAAAGGCAGCCATTTCTGTTCTACATCTCTGCCTCTACGCCTTCCCTCATTTAACCATATTGAGCGATTAATACTTCCAAGTAATTCAACTATCTAATTTGTTGTTGGATAACAACATTATCTAATGTTTAGCATTAGATTAGCAATAGCTACAGAACTTTGTCCAAGATATTCTGGTCCAAAAATATATTACTGTTTAACTGATTCTCACAGTCAAGCCAGATAACATCACTTAAAGACATGTATCAGTTGCTGTGCCAGATGTGATCATGGGAAGTCCCACGTTTCTAACATTAGCTTGTTTTTTATTTCTGAAACAAATCTAAAACAGAATCATCAAAATCAGAGTAAATTGACAGCATGCTGTCTCAGTGCAGAGACACTTAGCTTTCCCATCTCAGTGAGGAATAAAGAACAGAACAGCAGAGATATCTTTTAGGGCACTGGGTACATTGGTTAACATGTTGGGGTTTTTTTTGCTAGATATAGGAAAAGCAGGAGCCTAAGATTGGAAGAGATAACCCTTGTCACAGAACTGAGTCATCAGCTGTCACAGGCAACAAGATCAGAAAAGACCTCCACATAACAGAGTAATTTCATCTCAGAAATAATGATTTTACTTCCACTACTCCTACTGCAGGCTATCACAGGACATCACTGTTCTAGAAGGTAAAAATCATCTTCCAGTTGTCAGCCTTTAATAGCTCCTGACTGAGGTCTACCTAATTGCTCTGGTACCAGTTTTGGCCTTTAGTTTAAATAGTCCTTTGCCCTTTCTGCTGTATTTGATCATGATTTACAGAGAGCAAGCATATACCTCTGAGCCATTTTTAAAAAAAAAACCCCAAATTTAGGTGAATTTTCATAGTTCTGCATTCTTCTGGTTCTGGTAATTGTTCTTTTCTGTTCTTATTCCAGTCTGAGTATCCTATCTTTCCTGGAAACAGCTGGTGAGAGTTGTATTTCAGGCCTTGTTATGAGCCTGGAGAATGGCATTAGCATTTCCCTCTTTCCCCCAGCAAGGCAGAGCCTTACATGTATTACAGCTGTGTGTGCTTCTCACGCAGCTTTAGCCTATTGACAGCCCACAGCAATCCCAGGAGTTTTTCCTCTGTTGTTTTCTAACTGACAGCAGTGCTTCCTATTTATAAAAAAATAATACAAAAAAAATTCTATGGCTTTGTGCTATTAAATGTTACCACATTTCTATTGCTGTAGTCCCTCCTCTATTCTTTATCTGGTTCTTTCTGTATGACAGTCTCATACTCCTTCACATCAGCCACATCTCCCCAGTGTATGCCATTACAAATACTATTGACACTCTTACACTTTGCCTCAGGTCTCTGAGGGAAACTATGAAATCTGGCTGGCCCCATGATCAGTCCCTGAAAGTTCCACATGAACCTATTTCTCCTGAAAATCTTTTCAGAAAACTTGTTTTTTATCAACATCGCCTAGTACCATCCACACTTTAGCTAATTTTTTTTTCATGTTATAATTCTTGAACTCATTACATTGTTCTTTAGCGGAGTTAATAACTTCCAACATGATAACATATAAAATCTGAGAACATAAAATCTCTGATCTGGATAGACTAGCTGTATGTAGCTGTTTCAAAAATTTTCGACTGGTGACTGTATTCAGTTGCAAATACACCTTCTCCAGCTGAAGACTCAGAATGCAAGTAATAAGTGTTGGGACACTTATTTTCAATCTCCATTTTAGGAAATGCTATTTTACCACTTGCTATTAGTTACCCTATTAAAAATCAAGTTAATCTGAAAAGCCGTACTCATAGATAATTGAAATTGTATTTGATTCCCTTTTCTCTTCTATAACATACTCTTCCTTAAAAATACAAAGTCAGACTAATGCAGCTAATTGGGGTTGTCTGGATCACATTTTCCCTCTCCACACAGAAACACAGCCATTCTCCCACCAGCTAGTCCACCAAAGTCAGTAGGTTTACATAAAATTCTTGCTAGCAGAACTATAGTTTTGGGGACCAGTTTTTCTAAGTTGCTGGGATGAAGATTATTGGGTGCTTCTGGCTGACACTGAAGTCTTGCAGCATTTTCTCCACCATTTTCTTTTTAATTAAATAGCAGCATATCTCAACTCCCCCTGTTATTCCCTAGGGATGAAATTCATTCACACAAAGAAGGCCAGCCAAAAGTCATTGATTTATTAATTTTTAAATTAAATCTCAGTGCACAGACATATATTACATGTAACTTTCATTAGGACTTTTAGTTATTTTCTCCCAGTAAGTTGCAGATAATATAATTTTAATTCACACTTAAAAATGTTTGTCCCTAGCTGGCAGACCTGCAAACAAAATTGGGGAGCTGAAATTCCAAGGTTCTTTCTTTACCATGTTCTATCATCAGTAAAGCATTTGCTACTGGAAAGTAAATAACTTTCTAGTTAATTCGAGAGATGATCTAGCTTCTTTCTCTCTTAAAAGAATTGACTCTGTAATGCTAACAAAATCTAAATGCATGCATGAGAAAATGTGTTCAATAAAGAGCGAAGACACAATCAGAAGCAGAGCCTTTGAGTAGAATCAGATCTGTTTAGTGAAAGGTGAGAATTTGACATGGTTATTTTTCAAAATGTAGCTACATTTTAAATGTACATTCATCTACAGAGTCTGAGGTTTGTGGCTGTCTTTTTTAGTGTTGGTAACTACCACATTAACTTTTTAATGCACTATTTTCAAATTCTTTTCCTGTGTATAAATGTTCATGCCCATAAATTTGAATGCAAATACGGTTTAAATTATATTCTTTTTTTCCAAGTCATTGTCTGTGTCTATTCCCTCTGTCTCTCATCTTTTTATTTAAGCTAGACAAAGGCTTTTCACCAGGGACAAAAAAATCTTTGTTCCTTCTCAGTTTCCTTCCATTCTATTATTTTCAAGACTCTACAACTAATTTTTAGAAACCCAATGATTTCTTTTTTCCTTTCTATTCATTCATACATTTAAAAAGTCATATTGCCATTATGTTCACTTCAGACATACTGTTTCCACATTTCTTCTCTTCTGCATTCAGATTATGAGCTACAATATTCTTGAGTGTACCAAACATTGGATTTCTGGTAGTTTCAAGGGAAGTTTACTAAAGCCAAGGGGCTTACAGACACTCAGTCCTAGGTTGGCCTTTGGAAAGCTTTCTTTTAAAAGCACAGTATGTAGGGGTGGAGTCCATCTATTAATCCTTGTAGAGCATGACATTAGCCTTATGCTGTCATAAATCTTTATGTTAAATTTGTGCTGAAGATAAAAGCCACTTTTTCAGGATACATACTTATGGATTTAGAGTTTGTGGTAGCATCAGCCACTTGACAGCAAATTCTTTATTATATAGAAAAAGAATTTTTTTGTTAAAATTAAGAGACTAGAAGGTATTTTCTTACATAAAGGATGGCTGGGTCAGATTTCATGACCCAAAAAACTTTAGCAACTTCAGCAATTCTACCTTCTCAGAATACAACAAAAATATCTCAAGGTATTAATTCCTGTCATGTGAGAATCCTTGACTGGCACTAAGGCCTTTGTTTCCAGAAGTAAGGTGATGCTGTAAAAAAGCAATGAGTTCTAGGAAGCTGCTGTAAATGGGCAATAATTAGATAGACCTCTGTTATTAAAATAGTCTGAGGTAGAAGTGCAGTTTTCACAGGAGAAAAAGACTGTATTTCAACTGATCTTAAAAGCATTTTGTAAAACATTATAATGCCTGGCTAGTACCATAACTAAAGTTTAAAGTTCAGTCTAGCTTTTACATGTGCTAGGCAGAAGATTGCTGCCAATTATAATGGAAGCTAGGGAAGAAGGCATGTATTTTGGTTTCCTTGAATATGTTTGAAGTCAATCATGCACTTAAACGCTTTCTCATAACTGAAAAGGCTAAGCAGGCATACATTACCGCTATCTGTAGTCATGATTTAATTTTTTTTTAATGAGAAGTAAATGTCAATGACTAAATGAAACTTGAAAAACTTGCTATCCTTGTCTTTTCTGGGCAATTCACTTCCTTAGTGTAGCCATCATTTATTTTTTCAGCAATAAATCTTATTGCAAAATGTATTCAATTCCATACCTTATTATTGTGAACACAATGAGGATATTTCCAACTAAGCCTGTTGAACAGATAATCCCAATCAGAGAGGGAAGGATGATTGTCTCTGCAGCACCGATCACCTGGTAATGGTGCCATCCGCTCCAAGACCTGTTAAACAAGCCTGGTGTATCATTCTGACAGGAAGGCTGAAATTCATTCATTCTTCAGCGACTTTAGGACTTAGTTCTGTAGTAGCAAGAGAAAATAAATTATTCATGGACTAATCATTTGAATATCATTAGTTAAGTCTGGTATCTAAGTGTACATTACTGTTTAATGATCATCTGAATTTCATAAAAACTTTTCACCAAAAGATTTTGAACATTCAGGATTGGACATAAAAGAACTGGATGTTGTTGTTTTCAAAATGAAATCTGTAATGTATTAACTCCATTATAATTTAAACAATTTTGTAATCATCCAAGACATACCATGTTAGAATCACAGTGTTTATTCTGCTCTCAGAAAGCCCACTGTCCACTTTTCTCTTGGCTGGGGTGGTCCTGGTAGACAAGAAGTTGAACATAAGCCATCAGTGTGCCCTTGCAGCAAAGAAGGTCAATAGCATCCAGTGCTGCATTTGGCAGAGCATTATCAGCAGAACAACAGAGGTGATTCTTCCCCTCTACTTAGCCCTGGTGACACAGCTGCAGTGCTGGATCCAGGTCTGGACTCCCAAGTACAAGAGAGACAGGGCCTTACTGGAGAGCCATGAAGTTAGTGAAGGGACTGGTGCATCTGGCATATGAGAGCCTGAGAGGGCTGTGGTTGTTCAGCCTGGAGAAGAGAAGGCGCAAGGGAATCTGAACAATGTGTGTAAATACTTGGTTGAAGGGGAGTGAAGACGTGGGAGCCAGACTCTTCTCAGTGGTGCCCAGTGACAGGACAAGAGGCAATGGGCACAAACTGAAACACAGGAAACTCCATCTGAACACAAGAAAGAAATTTTCCCTGTCAGGGTGGTCAAACCTGGACTAAGGTTGCCCTGAGAGGTTGTGGAGTCTCCACATACCTCCATCGCTTTGAATATCTCCTAGAGATGTTAAAAAAGACAACTGGATGTGGCCCCAAGCAACCTGCTCGAGCAGACCCTGCTTTGAGAAGGATGTTTGACTAAGTGATCTCCAGAGGTCTCTTCCTACCTCACCTGTTCTATGATTTCTTGAATATGTGAAATATGAGACAATGATGTTAGCTCTAATTTTTTTATTCAAAATCACCTCTAATCTTTTGTGTCCATTTTGAGATGCCTGAAGCTACAAGAAACCTATAGTTTTCTCAGCTATAAGTTATACCCAAGGACAAAGCTATTGGTGCAGATGCACATAGCCCATCTCTTCAACAGGTCCAGCTGTTGCAGCAAAACTATCTGTCTTCTCTCCCATACACTCACGTTCCATAATACACTGAACAAAATCAGAGTCTTTACCTTCAAGATTCTTAATTGTCTAGATATGCAATCCTGTATTTCCTCAAGTAAAGAAGATATCTTTTTCCTTAGATAATTTTTTTCCCACCAGTTCACCTATGCAACTGTAGCCTGAGTCTCTGCTTTATTTGCTTAGTACAACCTCAGGCTGCCAGGATCTGAACGAATATATAAAGACACTCTGCTCAAAATAGTTTATTAAGCCCTGCTGAGAGTCCAGCAACTTCAGATAAGGCACTGAAGAACAATACTGCCCTGCAGTTACACCCATACCCAACTTTAAAAAACAGTAAATTGAGAGACAGATCATACGCGTATTTTTCATTCTAATTTGAGACAAATTTATGTCTGTAGCAAATATGATCTTTATTTCAGTAAATACAGTATCTTAAAGCAAAAATGCAGCCTGGGATGAAGTAAAAAATTCCTTTATATAACATAAAATTCCCTTATGCATTTGAGAATAAAATCACCCTTTTACGAGATTTTAGTCTTTACAGGATGATGAGTCACTGCTCTTCAATAGCATCAAATTAACAATAGCAGGGTTCTGCTGTTCAAGATACAAGGAAGGCAATGGGTAATAACTGCTTAATTTACTTGCCAAAACCAGGGGGTCCAGGAGGCTACCAGAAATAGGAAAAAATAACAGAAATAAAATGCAGAGACAGTTTTTTTAAAATCTAATTTAAAAATAAGCAGTTTCCTGTTGTTTACAGAGAAGAAACTTAACTGCAACAATACGTTCCCTGAGTACAAATAGGGGGTTAATTTTTACACTTGTATAATGCATTTAAGTCGAAGACCATGAAGAACTTTACAAACTTTATGTTTCACAGCAAAGCCGTGATGTTGGAAAGTATCTTTTGATGGTGAAGTACCCTTTGTGCTGTACGAAGCCCGAGTGAATGGCACGTGATCACAGACACAGCTACTTGTATTGGTGAAGATAAATGGCTCCCTCAGTGAAAACAATTTCTCTTCACACATATGCTTGAAACCATACCTTACTAAGGTGTTTATAAGATACATTAGAGGCATGATCGTTATATATATTATAGCAAAATCACATACTTTTCAAGAATTAAAGAAGTAGAAACCCCAAAATTGGTTCTGTTATTGGTGTAACCTCCCATTCCCAATGAGTGATTGATCCAATGGTCATTTAATAGTAAAAAGATACATTGGGCTAAAAAGAAAATTGTGCCTGTTTAGTGCTTAGCTTCTATGAAGTAAATTAGTACTATCTTGTTTGGAAAAAGGGCAGATGAGAGTTTTTCAGCCAATAAAAATATTAGATTTCTTTCTGTTTGAAAATATAAGATCTGCACTTCATGACAGAATTGGGAAAAGAATAATAATTTACTTTAGTAAGTAGAGTGTCAGATATAACAGACCAGCTTTAAAGCTAATAAGCCCTTCTTTTTTCCTAACTCTCTCAATTGATTTATTAAAGACCATTATTTTAGTACTTGCATCCAAAATTACTGACATCAATCACTATTTAAATTTCAGTTGGGGAGTAGAAAAAAGCCTTATAATTTAATTAACATCATCCCTGAAAGGACAGACTATTCAAAAGTATATCATCAACTTTTTTCAGTGACAAAATGTAAAAGCTAAAATATACTCTCTGAAGCTTCAAATTTTTAATACATCTGTTATGTGTCCACATTTCCTCTGACAAGCTATTACCATAAGAAAGTGGAAGGGTGAGTCAGTAAGGAAAACATCTTAGGTAACCTAAGTTCAACTATAAAAGCGAAACGCATATAGTCAGCATTGTGAAGATAAACACAGGGATGTCTTCTCATGGGCCCTAATGATCTAGTAGCATAATTCTTTCTTGTACCTCACTTCCTATAAACTCTGGCAAGGAAACAAACTCTTGCAAATATAGCAAGACCTATGATGGCTCTGTCAGTCAGGGTACCATGCTGAATCATAGAATCATAGAATTGTTTAGGTTGGAAAAGACCTTTAAGATCATCGAGTCCAATTGTTAACCTAACACTGCAAAGTCCACCACTAAATCACGCCCCTAATACTGATGCTTACAACCCATCCTGTCGTTCCTCTATGACATAGCAAGCCACCATCTGCAGTAAAATCAACAAAACTCCATTACGTGAAGAAGTAGAATTATGGGGGAAATTCAAACCAGTAATTTTTCATCACTTAAGGTCACAGAAACCAGCTGCACACAAATTCACCGTGACAGCGACACAAATTCAGAAACCCCAAAAGCTGAGAAAGGAGGAAGCCGGCTCCTTGGTTGCTTAATTATGGAAGAACAGATATTTAGGACATGGAGTAGGGCTTCTTCTTGAGGTCTGGATCAAACTGGCTAATGAAACTGAGCAAAGATTTGCATAGAATAGTTGTGACTCTTAATGAGCGTCTTTAAGATTTCTCCTGTATAATTTAAACAGTTACACTACTGAAGTGTTTATACAAGCTGTCTAATTTAACATCTTGTATATAGAAATATTTCTTATTAAATATGTTATCTGTTACTAAGCAGTTCAGACACTTATAACAGATGGAATTCATACTATGAATTTATTCCTCCTCATAACTGCCAGGGACTATTACAGGAGTGAATGCATACTAACCCTGATTTGTTTTTAGTAACACGACACACTTTTACTAGAGGCAAAATCAGTTAAGAAGAGTAGCTTCTTTTATCTACAATTTTTGCATTCTGAAGTAATAATTCTTGGCAACAGCTTAATCAAATAAAAAAAAAAATTCACCTTTTCATTCACTTCTACCCAGTTACAGACTGACTCCTACATGGAAAAAGTCAGCTGTAGAATTTGACTATTGCTTGACTTAGTTTTAGTGTCATTTACAACTATTCTCACTGTCTCCGGTGCCTTTGAGACACTCAGATTTTGTCTGAAGGGCATGCTTACATCTTGCCATTGCAAGGTTCTGCAGTTCGGTACCAATTTTAGCATTAACTTGGAATATTTTGAATTAGAAGCTTATCTCATTTAATTAGGGAAAGTAATCTTTTGTGTCATTGCTTTTTGATCCTTTGTCTTGCCCTTTTCTCCATTGGCTTTATTCTAGAAAAACTAGAAGATGTGGATTTAATTCTTGCTTCTGCCACTGATTCAGTGCATGACCTCAGGCATGTTTGTTATATATTTTGCTGCTCAGCTAGTCCATCTGCAAAATGCGGACACTTATGAAGTTTTTCTTACACCTCAGTAAAGTGAAAAATGATCCAGAGATGGAAAATATTCCTATACTGGTATTCAGTTGACATCTTACAAATACACTATAGTCTCAATTACAGTGCTACATAGTCATAAGGGCTCTAATAAAGAGTGGGAAAACCAGAGAGTAATGGTGCAACCCGTGCTTGTACAGGGCAACCATGAACTCTGACCCGGGCGATTGTTGGTAGGAGTTTTTACAGTGCCTTTAACAGCCTTTAGGCACTTTTTGCATTGTCATAGACTGCAAGTTCTTAAGTAGTTCTTTGATTTTGATTCCTTATTAAAATAAATAAATAAATACTTACATGACTATTTATACTACCTTGCTTGATCAAATAGCACATACAGCTTTGAGTATATTTATCATTCACATTAGGGAATTCATTGATTCTTCTTCACACAGAACTGTAATCTTAACTTTCTCTTAACTCTGAGCCAATTACAACATTTATTACTTATTGGACATTCCTGATTATACAGGACTTAAAAGAAGTGTAAGATTAAATTCCAGCCAGCTTCTAAGGCATTTGACTGAATGTCTCCCTTTTACACATGCAACAGTACCTCAGGGCTCTGGAAAATGAGACCCCTGTGCTTGAACACACTTCAGATTAAAAAGAAAATAGAAGAAACTCTGGTGTTTCCTAGAGCTCAACTGAGACAGTTTCTGGCACAAAAAAGGCTATTCCCAGGAAAAGACAGAGGTAACCCTACCAGAGAACTCAGATTTACACCAGATGTGAATATGGTATAAGTAGCTTGTTTTAGATGATTTCTCTTGTGCGGCAGATTATGTCCTCTCTAGTACATTGTATTTCTCTAGAATAACTTTTTACAATTTGAATTTACTCTCTTTAAACCAATATATGACTACATTTGAAAGTATATGCATTTGAAAATTCAAAATTTCAAAATATTGAAAGAGTGTAGAGAAGAAAATAGCAGCCCGTAGATTGGAAAAGGACAGCCTATGATTAGATAAAAATATATTTGGGATGTTTGGAATAAGGGCAAACTTCTTGACATTCCATTTCTTGGACAAGTATCTTGCAAGAATCTATTTAAAACTAGGTACTAATTCCAGCTGAGCTCTTCCGTTTGTTTTCTTTGTTCTACTATAAAGGACTCATAAGAACTAACACTTTGATGTTTATTGGAAAATATGCTTATTGCTTTTAGAGTGACCTCCTCTAGTAATTAATTTTTCTGGAATTCAGAAAATTAGGAATTAGGAAATTTCCTAGGAAATTAAAAAATTAGGAATTTTCAGTAATTACTGTCAGTCATTTAGTAACCTGTGTGAAGTAGGCATATTTCAGGAAGTGCAGGATACTGAATATAAGCAGGTAGAGAATGATATTCAGCATCTTTTGGCAAGCTGGAAATGGAATGTAGTTATTCTGGTTTTGAAGCTCATGGTCAAAGCTTGGGGAATAATCATCTGTGAAATTGCTCCTTTTCTAAAATTACTTCTCCAGCGTTGAAGTGTGTTTTGAATCCCAATCAGTAAAGGCATGAATTCTGCAAATGACTGATACATTTTAATCCTTTTTTGTTGTCGTGGAAAGAAATTATTTTACACAGTACAAAAGAAAACAAAACCTACAAGAGAAAAAATTAGGAAGAGAGGAGGAAAAGATATTTGGGAAAGGAAAAGAGCCCTGAGCTGACAAGTCTGAAGACCATAACTTAAGAGCAGAAATTTGAGATTTATGCAAACTTGTTTGAAGCAGTTACGTAAGAATGTGGGACATCGAGAAATCCTCTGGGTTTTTGAATCCATTCAGAAACCTGCCCAAGGGAGCAAGTGAGAACACTGATGACATTTACTATATCTGTTTCAAGATGAGATCACTAAACTCTGACTTTACAAAGGCTAAGTATTATCTTTCCCTTTTGGTTGAGGTGGCAATAAAGGTGGAAAAAAGTTAACTGATTATTTGTCTAAGGTTGTTGTCCAAGGAAATGACTGTGATTTGTGCTGAAATATGCTATTCATCCTACTTTTGACTAACCTTTTTCACTATCTACTTCCGAAATATTGAAACACCTTCTTTGCTTCCCTTCTTATGCTTCCTCTGGCATTTGCAAAGATTTCACTGTTAAAGCTTCTTTAAAAAATTCTGCCTACAAATTGTTTAAAATAATTATGCTCTGAGCACTGTGTAACCTGGTCATCTTCCACCTAAACAAAATTGTTATTTTGAATCATAAATCAGTTTGAATGGGTATGCTAGGATCTGGTGATGCTGGGATGCTGCTATGTTAACAAGTGTCCTGAGCATGTTTCCCTTGGAAAATTTGCAGTCTGTCTGCTATGAGCAGTTTGCCATACATTACATAGCAAAGGATTTAAGTGTTCAAAGTGAATAGCAGCTGTGGAATGGGTCAATTTAATTTGCTGACACAAGTGTGAGAGAAATACCAGTTTACCTGTGTATTAACCATGCCCTTCTTGCGAGTGATACAATTTTGTTTCTTATTTCTAGAAATAAATAAAATAAAATAAAATAAAATAAAATAAAATAAAATAAAATAAAATAAAATAAAAATAATAATAAAAGTATGAGATTGTTCACAAACAGGTTTGGGTTGTATGAACAATTGGGTGAGGGTAGCTGTGTTCAAATGAAGAACAGAGGAGAAGGAAAGTAATTAAGCAGAGATCTACCTGCTTGGCCCAAGGACTGAAGAAGAAATTTGGATCACAGAATATCTGCCTCAGTTCTGTAAAGCATCATTAAGACAGGCCCTTCCACCATCATGCAACAACGCCATCCGCACCATGATGACAAGACCAGTGCTGGAAATGGGAGGTAACTGTTACTGCTTAGGTTATCCATTTACATCCATTGAGGCTGAAGACCTTGAGGCAGCACATATATTTTAACAGTTTACATGGCTTTTTGTAAGAGTGGATCCAGGACACTTCCCATTACTTGGACACCGTAGTAAGTTTCAGAATGAACAGTGAACTGGTCACCAAGTTAAATGAGAACACAGAAACACTAATCTCTGGCCTGTTTGGGGTTTGTCCTGCTATTTTAACCCACTGGGATGTTATCACAGAACCAGGAAAATTGCTACTTATGCTTCTTCTATATTGCCTTGTTTCTCTATCCATACAGCTCCACTGTATCTTTGCCACCACATAACCAATCTGATGGACAAAAATTCAAGACCAGGTCATAGCTAAGTGATACCACGTTTCCTTGTCAAGTATAATCTTCCTTGGTCTTTGTGTGTGGTGCGGTGCCTACCACTAGGACAGGCAAGAAACCTTCTGGAGGTTCCTCCTTTACTCGCAACAGACTCTCTTTGCCTTTCCTTGGCTTCCCATGCAGTCTGCTGCCTACTTGGTTGTAACAGCGATAACTGCAGATAATCTGGGTTTACACTTTTCACAAATACTCACCTAAGAGAACAACTGTAACTTTCCAAACAACTATTAAAATTTTCATGTTGTTAATAATACTTCCTATCCAAAATAATAACCCTGGATGAACAAACCCATGTGGTGTAGACAAACATCTACCCCTTTGATAGATCCTTTTTTTTTTTGGGGGGGGGGGGAGGAATGTAACAGCAGAAACCTAGAAAATACTGAAAATGTTGCTCAGTAGATAACATTTTCATTGAGTCATAGAATTTTAATGACATCGTAGCAGAAGCTCTGCTTGGAGATTTCTATGTAAGACCAATATAAATTCAATAAAAGAATTACTTCCATAGAATTATTCCATAAATCCCTAACTACTCCTTAGCTGGTATTACAAAGCAGATGTTTATTGAACCTCAGTTAAACTATTAAGGGAAGATATTTTTCTTCACATTACTTGACTTCACATGAGTCTAATATCAAAAAGAAAGAAAATAAGGCAAAGTGTGAGGAGAAAGAGTATTTAAACATAATAGCCCTGTCTCATTTTTAACTCTGATTTTAATGCTTGATGGTTATGCTGCACAATAGCCTTTAAAAACCACCTATGTTTCATTTTTGACTCAATTTCTGCTGCAAATTGAAGAAATCTCGTTCTTCTTCAATAAATGTGAGGCAATGAATGCCCAGCTGAAAAGGTCTTTCTGTCTCATTCCAATGAGTAGGAAGGACTGGAGAATTATAATTCTTTTAAAAAGTTGAATTGCTGACTTAAAACATAGCTGTCATATCACACAAATCTTTTCTTAGCCTTCCTATTTTCTTCTTTATGAAACCACCATCCAAAGCGCTTTGCCTTAAATAATGCCACAGCCTCTTTCTCTCCAAGACAGGCTTGGAGAGATACCGACTCTCATCGTTCTCCCAGGGAACCAACCTTCTTCAACATTTACTGAAGGCACACGCACACCTTTCTACTAAAGACAAGCGTCGAGCCGAAAGTGGAAATTTTTTTTTTTTTTTTCAGTTAAAAATGCAAAAGGAAAAAGAAAGGCATCCCTCACGGCTGAGAGCACACAGAGCACAAAAGTTTACAAAATTGCAGCATCCTCGGCCCGGCAGCATCCGCCCCCCGCCGCGGCGGCCGTGCCGCTGTCAGCCCCGCACGGCGCTCCCTGGCAGAGCGCTTCCCTCTCGCCCCGACCCACCTGCCGAGCCGCCCCGCCGCTCGCCCCCGGGCCGCGGCAGCAGCCCACGCAGCCCCGCCGCCCCGCTCCCGCGCAGCCCCGCCGCCCTGCTCCCGCGGAGCCCCGCCGCCCCGCTCCCGCAGCGCCCCGCCGCCCCGCTCCCGCGCAGCCCCTCCGCCCCGCTCCCGCGGAGCCCCGCCGCCCCGCTCCCGCGCAGCCCCGCCGCCCCGCTCCCGCGCAGCTCCGCCGCCCAGCTCCCGCAGCGCCCCGCCGCCCAGCTCCCGCGCAGCCCCGCCGCCTGGGCACTGGCGGGGACCCCCCGCGGATGTGTCCTTGGGGCCCCGGCTTCTTGCCGCCCGAAAGCTCTCCCCTCCCGGAGGGAGCAGCCCGCTGGAGTGGAGGGGTAAGTGCCGCCTCCCCTGGCCCCTGTATAAGAGTTCACCTGTAGCCGCGCTCTGCTCCCGTCCACTTCTGAACCTGGACCTGCCTCTTTCTCAGGCGGAACAGGAGGGAACGGCGTGTTACACCCAACACACAGCCTGCGGCTGCGCCCATCTCCAAACGCTTACACAAATGTTAAATATAAAAACCCAGCACGATAGTTACCCTGGAGAAAACAAACCAACCAACCCTCACGCTGTGAAAGAAGTTTAAAGATCATAGGAAAATACGATACCTATTTTACTGCCTACTCCAAGTTCCACAGCACTTACCTCTTCTCAGTTTTAAACCTCCCTGACGTTTCAGGGAATCCTTCTTACGAAATAGGAAAGAAGAACAGAGGGAAATGGCCATAGCTGCATAATGCCACAGTAACTGTCAAAGAACCCTGGCAGCTGCTGAACTGTATTAAAGCAGAGATGACCGGACAGCCCTGGTTCAGGCTTTTCAAATGATAACATCTGGTTCTGGTTCTGATACGCAGTGGGTTTTTTAAATTTTTTTTTTTTAATTCCCCCTCTCATATAAGTGTATGAATGCATGCTTTGTTTTAACTCCATAGTTAGTCCATTTTTTGGTAGTAAATTTTCATAATATATATGCAATAAATACCTGAATGGAAGACTCTTGAAGCCAAGACAAAACAGTACTGTAGTGCTGACAGAAGATTATTGTCAGAACTGCCTTTCACATTTAATTTTGGCAAAAATATTTCAAATTTGATGGAAATCTATTTTTGCTGAAACATTCCTGATTTCTCTTGTTTCAAAGACCCAGTTGACTAGATTCAGAATCGACATTACCACTTCAGCTCCTGTAGAAAAAAAATCTTCCCCCAAAATTCTGAATTATCTTTAAAAACCAGACACTCCCCATATACCCTGTCAGAGAACTGCAGCTCACATAAGAGTGTAAGAAACACGAACTGTTTCAGTAGAGTGAACACATGAGAAAGGCTGCTACAAAAAGTATAATCAATTTGGGAAACACCACAAAATGTAAGTTTTACACTCAAAAGGAAGAGAAAGCCTCAGTGGTATATTCCTCAGCAATATGCCCTTTTCCAGCCCTGTGCTCTGGAAATGAAAGTCTCAGACTGCTGCCAGCTGCCTTGTCCTGCCCATGACTGAGCCAGCCCCGTTGCCTTTAGCTGCCCCTGATACTCCTCCCAGAGATCTCTGCCTCCTCAGATGTGCCAACATAACTGCAGGTTTCATCCCTCCCTTGCCTGGTTCCTGTCAAAAGACCAGAGTTAGAAAAGTTTGTTATTAAAAGAACTTAAATGAATCCCTGTGAATCCTACAGAACCAGCCGAGAGAGGTAATTATACACATAACACTTGCAGATCTGTGAGAAAAGTAACCTCCGGCAAAAAAAAACCCCCAGCATTGGTTAGAGGCATCTGTGAGGAAAAGTCCAGGTAAAACTGGGCAAATGTAGAGTCAGGCAGCCAGAACCAAGGGCTGTGGTTCATATTTAGGGAGTAGAGGTGTCTGTCTCAGGATGTGGTATCTTTGGAAAGGATAATGGGGAGGGGGAGAGAGGAACGTGGGTCATTGTGGAAAATCAAATAAACACGGGCTCTTGGGTGAGATAGTGCAGATAAGTGGCTAATACAGTTCTTAGACATATAAACATTAATATCAATAGGAGGGCGAGGAGGAGAGATACTATCTTTATTTGGTACAGGGGGTACTGTGCCCTGTTCATGTTTTTACAGCATAGCAGAAATCACAGAAGATATAAAAGCAAAAGGAGAATTTTAGGACTGGAAAACAGGCATGTAGAGAGAGACAAGAGGGGGTACACATGACTGAATCTCTTTTCTTTAGCAAAGAAAATATTAGAAGCTTTTAATTTCATCAGTTTGTGAATATCAACATAAGCAAAAAAAAAAAGGTTTAGAAGAAAAAGCTCTCTGTCCAGCAGATGGTAATACAATTAAACTGACAGTCTGAAAACGGAATTAGAGAAAAACCACAGTGGAAATAAGACATCAGTTTATAGCTAAGACCTTGGTGGTTAGTAGCCATTGGAACAATTTGCCAAGTTGAAAGGTAGGTTCTGCAACACTGAAACAACTCTTAAAGCAGTTCAGATATTTTTCTGAAATATACATTCTTGGTCAAATGGGAATTATTTGCAAATAGCATATTTTGCAATATTTTACAGAGGGCAGATGACTGCTCACAGTTTCTTTACTAGCTTTCTAATCCAAGAGAAAGTTGATGCAGTAGTTAGGCAGTGTGGTACTTACCCTTTTGGATGCAGCTTTGGCTATAGATTCATATGTTTTGACTTTGCAGATACAGCAGCAGAATGGAAATCTTTCAACTTATGATAGTTTGTGATGCTGAGTACCTTAAAGCAAGTAAGGTGGCAAATACGAAAATACCTACTGAGAAGCGAATTGAGGCCAGGCTGCCAGACAGTTTCCATGGATGACTGAAAACATTGCTTTACCCTTTTCTCCAGGCATGGTATAACTAGAGCAATTCTGAAAAATCTTCTCCTTTCAAAAGGAAAACATAAACCTCTAGAAAATTGCTCCAAGGTAAAATTAAGATCTTCCAGTTGGTAAATGTAGTAAGCTCACTGTTTATCGCTTACTGCGATAAAGCTCAAAATGTGGCAGCCTATTTTTGCCTGTGAAAGCTTTTATTTGTTTGTCTTAACCATTATGTGCCCATACATTACTTCATTTCTTTCTATTATTAATCTCTAATAGGGACAATTGATGCATGTTTTTGATTCATAACAGCTTTGAATCATAATCGGTGACATGCTGCAAGTTAACAAATCCTTAACTGATCCGAGCTCCACACAAAACGTTGTATCTGGTTTGGGACAAGTAATGAAAGAAAAAGAATGGCTCTCAGATGATTTGGGGGATGTTTACCTGGAACAGAGCAACAAGAGGAGTAAGTATTTCGAATTAAGATTTATCTGGAGCAGGGACTGGTACTGTGGACTCTCTATGTACTCATTCTTTCTCTTGCTTTCCTTTTGGTATAGTGAATTTTAATTATTTCATGGGAATTGGAAGAGCATGAGGAGGAGATGGCAGAGTTCCCAGCTCAGAGTGCCCATGTGGTTAGGCCACACTCCCTTGAGCAGCACAAATTAATTTATTCCAAGTCTACCAAATCCAGAAGAGTTATCCAGCATCTCTGTGACCATAGAAGTAATTTCATGATCATCAGCTCTGCTTTCTGAGAAAGGCAATTAAGCCAGAAATTATTGTGGAGGTGGGGTGGAGGGAGAGGAATGGATGGCACTAGGGATATGCTTCATGGATGCAGGGTGCTGCCTCCCGCCCGTGGGTGTCAGGAACCTCATCCCTCAGAGGAGCAGGTGATAAGCCCTTCTCTTTAGCATGTCTGGCTTCTGTAGTTTCTGGGTTTTGGCACAGAGCTTTCCTCACATGGCGCATGGAAATCTTATAGGATAGTCTATGAGGGAAGTTGTGACCTTTTTGTGAATAATTCATTTTTGTGAATATATTAGCCTGAGAAATGATTAAGAAGAAAGTTAATAAGAAGGAAAAAGGAAAAAGGAAAAAGAGAAAAGAGAAAAGAGAAAAGAAAAAAGGAAAAAGAAAAAAGAAAAAAGAAAAAAGAAAAAAGAAAAAAGAAAAAAGAAAAAAGAAAAAAGAAAAAAGAAAAAAGGAAAAAGGAAAAAGGAAAAAGAAAAAGGAAAAAAAAAGTTTGACTTCAAATTTTCCCCATGGCTGACGTTCAGCTAAAGGCTTCCACTTTCTCTAAGGTTATCTATCAGTATATTGACAGAACAGACTCATATTAATTTGGGTTTATTGTTATAAGCTTCCTCCCCCCTCCTCCAAGTAATTTCCATTGAAACAACTTTTCTTTGAAGGAAAAACAAGTTTCTGTGGATAATCTTTGGTTTTTGTCCTAGTCTCCAGTTCTCACTCATTGGCATTTTAGAAGTCAATAGCAAACATCACATGTAATTCACAGGCATTTAGCTTGCTTATTTTTTTCTCCCAAGGTGCCGAAAGACTCCAGATTTTACTTCTCTGAAAACATCATACCCTTCTTGACCAGGATTCCTTTATCAGGTTGGAGAAGAGGGCTGAAACATCTGCTTTTTTCCTAAGGAATGACATTTGACACCCTGTTTCTTTGCAGACATGTTTCTACACAGAAGGAGGCTCTGTTATTTCATAGGACATTCAGGGCAAAGCCTCAAATGCCTACAGTCTGTTTTCCCACTTCCCCAGGAAAAGGGACTGCTAAGAGCAGTAATACAGCTCCCCACTGTTTCAATCTACTGCCCTGAATACAACTCCCTTCTTACCTATGCAACGCAGGCAGGATGCTTCACAGGGCTACACCAAATAACTATAAGAAGTCAGTACCACCAGGTGGTGCTGCTAAACATAGTTTTCCACATCCTTTTTGTCCCTGTGCGAAGTGAAGTAGTCTAAAGACCTACCCAACAGCTAATTTGAGCTTGCTCAGTTTTATAAAGAAGCCATTCTCTTTGGGGAGGAGGGAGTAGGAAAGTGTCATCTCTGCCTGGATACCTAAGAATCAATACTTGAGCCAAACTGCCTGATACGTGAGCATTTTTGAAAGATGGAAAGTGCACACGCGTTTTAACCACCACTCTCCCAGACAAAGTAAATACATTTCACTATTACTTCTGCCAACCCAAGCCAGGGTCCAGCCATTACCTTCTCTTTGACAGACAGTGAGGAGTAGCAATGAGTTTGAATAATGAATTTGGAAAAAGGGGCAATAAAATAAAATATTTGTTAATAAATTTCCCCTACCCAGATAGCAGTGTTCCAGGTAGATATGATTTAAAGGGAAAAATGGAGGAGCTGGAATAAAGACAATAGTTGCCACCTCTAGAGAAAGCACAGATTGCGCTTTTTTGACTCTGCATTCTTGCATGATTCCTTTAGATACTCCTCCCGCTCCAATGTGCCTAAATGTGAAAAAGCAATATAATCCCGGTGTTACAAAATAAATCTCCATTTTACTCCCCAAGCTCTTTCTATCTGCAAAATGTCTAATTGGAGAGAGCTATTATTAGTTCTGAAGTGTACACTGGTATCATATGAGATGAGAAATATTGATTGAAAATACAGTACCAAATGTTAACAAATTCCTCCGTGCCCTTACCTTTTTTTTTTAATTAATGATTTGGTACTTCAAAATGTCTTGGCTCATTTGTACATTTCTTGAGGTAATGTTTTCACAGCAAGGAATTGTTTATTGCTTGAGTCTGTATTTTTCATATTACCATTGGCTAGAAGCAAGGGCACATTATGTAAAAACATAAATCTGTTTTTAGTGGTCTTTTCTGAGAGCAAAGGTTTCAGAGACATTAAGAGAGATATTTTTTATACCATTCTTAATATTTTGAGAGAAATATAAAAGGTCATTCAGGTATTCATTATCCTGTTTGGGGTTTTTTTCCTCCTTCAAGCTGACTTTTCTTATTTATGCCTCAGATCATTTATGATCTTATAGCCAAAGAACTTGCAAGAATGTGCATGAAAAGTCATGATTTGAGACTTGATGAGGCTATTTTCCTTGCTGACATGGAGTCAAAGATATATCCTCAGCATTTATTTACATACTTTCCTGCACAGCAGCAGTCATATATAACATAACATAACTTTGGAGCCAAGCACTCTGGTGCTGTGCCCAAGAAACATCTCCTCCCCTTTGCCACTTTTTTTTTCTTTTTGGAGTCATTATGTCTCTATCTGGCAGTTTCACAAAAGTTGCTTCCCAGAAATTCTTTATTTATTTCTCTTTTGTTCTTTTTAATGTTGTTTTTTATTTAAATTGGCAGCATGCTACTACTTCATGTTAGGCAAATCAGAGCATACCTGAAAAATAAACAAGACTCATGGAGAACAGGTCTGTAGCCTCTAAGAATCACAGAATCACAGAATCACACAGAATCACAGAATCGTATAGGTTGGAAAAGACCTTTAAGATCATCGAGTCCAACCGTAAACCTAACACTACCAAGACCACCACTACACCATGTCCCTAAGCACCTCATCCAAACGTCCTTTAAATACCTCCAGGGATGGTGACTCAACCACTTCCCTGGGCAGCCTGTTCCAATGCTTGATAACCCTTTCAGTGAAGAAAAGTTTCCTAATATCCAGTCTAAACCTCCCCTGGTGCAACTTGAGGCCATTTCCTCTCGTCCTATCACTTGTTACCTGGGAGAAGAGACCGACCCCCACCTCTCTACAACCTCCTTTCAGGTAGTTGTAGAGAGCAATAAGGTCTCACCTCAGCCTCCTTTTCTCCAGGCTAAACAGTCCCAGCTCCCTCAGCTGCTCCTCATAAGACTTCTGCTCCAGACCCTTCACCAGCTTCGTTGGCCTTCTCTGGACACGCTCCAGCACCTCAATGTCTCTCTTGTAGTGGGGGGCCCAAAACTGAACACAGTATTCGAGGTGCGGCCTCACCAGTGCCGAGTACAGGGGCACGATCACTTCCTTAGTCCTGCTGGCCACGCTATTTTTGATACAAGCCAGGATGCCATTGGCTTTCTTGGCCACCTGGGCACACTGCTGGCTCATATTCAGGCGGCTGTCAACCAAGAGAACCCCCTAGAATCAGAACCCACTTTATTTAACCATCTGTTCCCCTGCTCACACAGTTATGATCTTGGCTTCGGGGTACAATCTCTTCTGGCCAGCTGGCTACAGGTTGTGGCAGCAAGCTGCCATCTTCAGGTGAGCACACCCAAAATAACAATGTACAAGCATATTCTACCTGCTCACAAGCCTAATGAGACCCAGCTGCAGCCATGACAGTATTGTCCTGGTGGTGAGAAGGTCCAAAGAACAGTGCCAGTGTCAGTACCAATGAGCAAATTCTTTATGATCAAATTTACGACCTGTCCTCTTAATTTTAACCTTTCGCAGCATCAGGACATCTGTGGAGCAGGGTTCAGATGGTCGGCTCAGTCAGCCCTTGCCAATGGAAACCCGTGTGACAACTGTTTTGTGCATGTGAACAAGGTCAAATATGTATTTTTATGGAGGCTGTTACTTGGCTAGGCAAAATACATGCGTAGTTAAGTCTTTTTAATAAAAATAAAAGAAAGTATTTCCCTTCAAAACCCTTAGATATATCCTTGGCCACATTATAAAGGAACTATATTTTGCAGTCACACCAAGGTTTTGACTATGCTGCAGGTAAGTTCTTATCAGTTCCCGTGACTGATATAACAAGCACTGACACAGCAGAACTAGTACAGGCTAGAAATTCAAAATGGGAAAGCTTTCAATTTGAACCAGTAGAGAGGCTAGAAAGCTATGCCAATTCAATCTTTTTCAGCTGCATTTGTCTGGCTGAAACAATAAATTCCAGTGTACAGGTAGGTCCTCCTTCTGGTGCTTGCACCTAATATCTTTAGATAACTAAACACCAGTTCCTCTGTGTAACTAAACACCAGTTCCTCTGTACAAATGTATCCTTCTAATTGTCCTGCACTTAGTTTTATGAATCTCTTTCTCCTTCTCCACATTTATCTGTCTTAATTATTTTTTTAATTTTGAGAGATCTGAGAGATGTGACATTTTCTGCCTTGATAAGGGGTCCACACATTTCCACTTCTGCCAGCAGAGGTGCCTGCATGGCTGAGACCTAATACCACTCTGCAACTTTGGTTTGTGACAGTCAGCTCTTCTCAAGCAAAAGAATAAAGTAAGAATCAGAGTTCTCCAGGAATGCTGGTAGGACAAGGATATTGGTAGGATGAGGCTAACTCGAGGTGATAATGTAGGTGTCACTCAGAAGGCAAGAGTCCACAACAAAGTGTGCTTTACTGCCTTATAGTGCAGTAGGAAAAGCAAAAGTTGTATACATAAAATGATGTATATACAAATATGTATAGAGTCTGAATTAGCTAGGCAGTTTGTGACATACTTTTTTCTCCACTGAAAAGGTAGGGAGATTGTTTCTTCTAATAGGTTTTTCCTTCTAGACCATTGTTGTTCTTCAAAACATCAAGCTACCAGTCCTACTTTAAGTTAGCCTCTAATGGAAGAGAATTGTGTTTGCCTATAATGAATAATAGCATGAGAATACTCATATGACCTTATTAGTTAGAAGAAATAATAAAAAACTTTAGGCACCAGTAGTCATTTTTAAGCACTTAACAATGGGATCTTCAATCCTAAAGAAAAATGTTGAAAGCATCTCCTGAATATAGAGAACAGGAAAAGTACTTCTTAATTAGAAAAGTTCAGTACTTGTAGTTGCTGGCAACTACCATCGAAGATAAAATGCAATCATAATCATAATTGCATTTCAAACTTCATCTTGATGTGAGATCTGTAAGTCTTAGCAGTTAATAAGTTTTTAGATTTTTGTCTGCAGGAAACTGGAAGGTATTTCTTTTGAGTTCAGTGGATTTCTTCAAGCCCATGGTGAAAATTTATTTTAAGAACAGTGAAACAATTTCTAACAAGTAATACATGCTTGGATAGCTCTGCAGTCATTTAACTTTGCTGATGGATATTAACTTCCTTGATAAGAAATTCGTATTATATATAAATCTGGTAATGATAATTCATATCACTTCTAGAAGGCAATTTATTTCAGTTCAGGAGAAAATTTTTTTCTTTAGACTACTTAAAATACAAATCTTTGGAAATCAGAACTATTTTGAAGAAATTATACTGTAACTGAAATATTCAGAATAAATAGTTCTCACAGCTTTTCAGACTCTTCCTAGAAAGTTTAAAGTTTAAAGAAATTTCAACATCCCCATAACACCTCAGATACAATATAACTTTTTAGTACTGCAATGTTAAATTATAAAGTAAGTATTATGATATCTTAAGTTCTTTTCAATTATATTGGTAGCTTAGATTGCAATGGTTACTTAGGTAAAACATTGTGATTACTAATAATTAGTTTTAGTTCTTCAGCACACCCAAATATATTCTTAAAACTACTGTATTAAAATGGAACAGAATAAAATAGGAGAAGCAAATATGGAGAACAAATATGGTCATTCAACTATGCAGTTATTTTAGAAGAATATGACAAATGCTGCAGGATACGTGCCTGTTAAGGCTTAAAGGTACGTAGAACTTTTGTACATAGATTTAAAAACTTACTGAGAAGCAAATGAATTGCTTCAGTAGCTTCCTCTGCTTTCCGGAGCTGTGTGTTTTCCTTGTGCACTGTAATACCTGCCTCTTGGGGAAGACAAATCTATTGAGAAACCTTTCACGTATCTGAAGACCTGTATCAAGAATAATCTTTTTCAATGGTTGAACAAATCTAGTTCTTTCACTGAACCTTGTTGGCCATGCTTTCCAAACTTCTGTCACTCTTGGTGTTCAATGGATTGCCCCCGATGTGTGCTGTCCCCTTACTGGCACAGAATGGAGCAGAGGGGGCCACTACTGAGAACAGGAAAAAAAAGACACTGTGCAAAATATACTGTTTGCAACAATGTTAGGGAGACTGTATTTCACCTCTAAAACAATCCATGATTTTATCAATTCTACACATTTTACTTGCAAAATAATTAAAAATAAACCAGAGTGCTTTATTCTAAAATTAAATGCTCTGGTGCTGGCAATTTAAGTGAGGGGTAACTGTTCTGCTCCAACACAAAGAAATTTTTAATTTCCAAAGTGAATTATACTAAACTGAAGGTCCACTTACACCACAATAAAGACAGTCTAGTCTATACACAAAGATTGTTGGAAACAATTAATTACAAACAGTTTCTTATTTGGACAAATGGAAGTCCTTTTTTATTGGGATGCATGATGTCAAATAATTGACTGACCTCTGTTTGTCAGGAAAGGATGTAAGAAACCAAGGACTGCTAGGTTACAAACAATCGCTGGCCATTTTCCTTTGGAGATGCAAGTTCCTTTGGTAACTGATGTGACTGGGTAGGACACCAGCACTACAGTGAGGGTTGCCTCATACTGGAGGGATTGTCCTATGACCAGTGTAATTTGGCCCAGTGGAAAAGTAGCGATACTAACCTAATTTTTCTATCAGCCCAAACACATCCTGCCCTCACGAGGATCTAGTATGTGTCCAGAGATTTTTTTGTTTGTTTGTTATTGAAAAGGACAGTCTGTAATACAAGTATCCCTGCAAACATAGGCAATTTACAGAGTTAATGTCGTGGTTTAACCCCAGCTGGCAACTAAGCCCCACACAGCCGCTCGCTCACCCTCCCTCCCGGTGGGATGGGGGAGAGAATTGGAAGAGTAAAAGTGAGAAAACTTGTGGGTTGAGATCAAGACAGTTTAATAGGGAAAGCAAAAGCCGTGCACGCAAGAAAAGCAAAACAAGGAATTCATTCACTCCTTCCCATGGGCAGGCAGGTGTTCAGCCATCTCCAGGAAAGCAGGGCTCCATCATGCCTTAAGGTTACTTGGGAAGACAAACACCATCGCTCTGAACGTCCCCCCCTTGCTTCTTCTTCCCCCAGCTTTATATGCTGAGCGTGATGTCATATGGTATGGAATAGCCCTTTGGTCAGTTGGGGTCAGCTGTCCCAGCCGTGTCCCCTCCCAGCTCCTTGTGCACCCCCAGCCTACTCGCTGGTGGGGTGGGGTGGGGTGAGAAGCAGCAAAGGCCTTGACTCTGTGTAAGCGCTGCTCAGCAGTAACGAAAACATCCCTGTATTATCAACACTGTTTCCAGCACAAATCCAAACCATAGCCCCATAGTAGTTACTATGGAAAAAATTAACTCTATCCCAGTCAAAACCAGCACAGTTAAACTTGCTCTTGTGCTTTCCTTCAAGTCCAGGGCAGTCTGCATTCTCCCCCACAATACAGTTCATGGTGAAACTTTCCTCCCTTTCTTCCTCTCCTGCCCCTCATGTGCCAAGGCAGTCACTAGCAAAGGGTTTGAATGCTCTCATAGACAGAGCAGCAATGCACCCTAGTCCCCACAGAAACGTCTTCTGCATTGTGTGGGTGACTTCACAGTGTGTGGTTTTATTTCTGGTTCTGATTTAAAAGAAAAAAAAAGATTATTGGCACATTTTCTGGGGATTTTGAGCCTGTCAGTGAATTAAACTCCATCCTCAGTGAATAATTACAAGAGGAGGTGTCTCCAGAAACAGTCAAAGGATTAGCTAGCTTTTTGGAGCTTGAGCCATGGTTGAGATTGGTGATAAGTTCTTAGACATGTCTAGACTGTGTAGTTTCTGAGTATATTCAGAGTCAAAAAGCAAGAGGTTTTAGAAGTTCAAGTGGCACCAGATTTCAAAAGCATTGATGAGGGAGGGTTTTCAGGACTCTGGTTTTAGCTTCAGTAGCATTCTTGTAGTACTCTGAATTTCATTCATTGAACCTCACCTTTACATATATGTTTCCGAAAAGTAAAGAAAAGAACCGTAAGAATAAAAGAGTATTAAAGAGTATAAGTATTTGCCAATTTAATCTAGTGTTCTGACTTCAGCAATGGCTTAGAACAAGGTGACATTTTGAAAGCTCTAGTACTTATCCTCTGTAAAGATGTAATCATTTGTTCAGTGCTGTGAATAAACAAGGGAATCTCTCTAGTGGTCATTGAATGAGCTGAAGTATGAGCCTGATGTCTTTTGTTATCTAGAGATAACAAAGCACACCTTGTTTCTCCCTTAATTTTAGATCATCAAAGATCCAACTTTTTACTACCTTGCTTACTTCAAACTGTATGTAGAGGTCACTGATGTTTTTTGTTTGAATGAAATATCACAGCCAACTTTTGTATAAAACAGTATATTCTGGCAGGGAAGGCCAGAGAGCTTAAGAAATATGGTGACATGAATTGTTACACAACAGACATCAGCCCCAGAAAGCATTTTTCAGACCCACCAAGTTTTCTTAGTGAATACTGAAATGTGTTTATATGCAGACTAGTGCAGCCTGTCCATAACTTACTGCAGTAAATTAAGATATTCTGTGACACTAGCTAATTAAACCAAACCGTGTGACCATCTCATAATTAGGAATTGCAATAAGTTCAGTGGTTTATGAACCACTAAACATAGTTACAAAAATCAGGAAAGAGAATCTATTATAGACCTACCATTTGATACATTACAACTTGATGAAGCTTTTAATTGGCATATTCTAATGCAAAGCTTAGCATAATTGTTGTAGCAGAAACTACAATGAATTAATTGCAGCCAGGGCACTGAACATTCTTCAGAAGATACACTTACCATTTTAGGGCAAATAAAGCTAGACAGGCAAAATAACAAGATAATTACCGAAAACAGTGTGAAGTTTTTTTCATTATCTTAAAAAAATTGCAAATAAAAAGACCTGATTTTTGAACAACACCACATGTACTATATTATTCATTTAGAAAATGTGTGACAATGTGATATTTTGTCCCACATTAATTTGATTTATGGTGTAACTTAAAGTATTGTGGCTTTACACGGTCCAAGAAAAATTTGAATATAAAACCAGTTATTGACAGAAATGACAAAAGTGCAGAAGACTCACATAAGAACTTCTTATGTAGATGATGCGAAGGGACATTGTGATCCTTTTGTTTAGTCTTCTGCAAAACAGAGAAGGAGGGGAGAAGGTTTAGGGGAATAGTTTCTCTGCCATGATTGTGCAGAATCCTCTAAAGAAAGATATGCAGCCTCCCCAACCAGCACAGAGCCAAATCTCCCTTTAATAGGCCAGATGCAGACATGGGATACTTTTCACATACTTTCCAGTGACGCTTTACTGCATAAGCATCTCAGTTCACAGTGATGGGATGTTGCACCCTTTGTACAATGGCATTAACTAAAACACTTGTCCAGGAAGAGGAAACCTGGGTTCTGAGCATAACTCAAGCTTAGCAGGTATATGCCCGCATTGCCAGGAAATTGTGCTAGTCATCAATGTGCAGATATGTAGAGCGCCCGATGGGCTAGTGCTGCTGTTCAGGTTGAGTCACTGTATCATCAGGAATACATGAATCATGAGCAGGAATGTGGGAAAGAGGACACCTGATTCTTGCCTTACCTTTAGGGTTCTTAGATGAGGTATGAGAGACCTATGGTTTTGCCCTACACCTAGTAAGTTTTTCAAATTTTATCTTATGAGCCTTTAGATGAGTAAAGGCTATGAAAGTCAAGTGAAAGTTGGGCTCTATAACGCTTTTATGCCAAATGCAGTGACCAGCTTCAAGAGATGGTGACCAAAACAGTTAAGGGTCCAAAACAGAACAGTCTAGAGAACAGGGGTTGCTCCTAGCAGAATGCCATGGATACTAGGATGTAGGAGACATTGGTTTTACCTCACTACCCACAGGTAGAGATCCTGCAGCTGAGGTCTACACTTCTGAAGTAAGTCTTCTAAGTGCAAAGCTATTGAGAAAGTCATAAGGTGCATCACCATCTTCTGTTACTAAAAGAGTTAACCATGCTATGAGTTAACCCTTAGATACTATTTTAGAATGGATTAGTACCACTAGATAGCCTGAATCTCATGTAGCTACAGACACTATAGCCTTTCCTGTAGAATTCATATACTGCCAATGGAAAGAGGTGGATACCTACATTAAGTGATCTGGATCATGTTCCACAGGTTCTTGACTTTCCTAAATGCATTGGCTAACGGAGTCCACCTCAGATTGCATCTTCTCTGAGGGATGGAAGGTATAATCAAAACCTCCTTCATCTCTCCAATGAATATGCAAAGGCCAATGAACTCTGTCTCTTCCTTTTACCCCAAGGTTACGTATCTGAAATGTAGATTCATTCCTGTCGCAGAATATGCTGTGTGTGGTAAGCATTTTGAATAGCCTGATTTTCTACTGTTGGGTCAAAAGGAAAGAGACTGTAAAAAAGAAGAGGATTTATAATGTGGTTATTTGACAGCTCAGTCCAAAGACTGCTAAAGCTCTTGAGGGTTTTTCCATCAACACATTTGGAACTGGGCCACTAATGACTAGGAGGAAGGGAATTTGGAACCTAAGCTTGTTTAGTTGAATTTTATTTGAATCTAAGTAATGTTAGATGCAGATTAGTACTCACTAGTATGTCTGGCTGCTGCAATAGGACTTTGTGGCAGGGGAATTTTTTGTATCAAATGGCCAGTGTACTAAAAGAATGGAGTGGATAGAATATAGCTACAAGGACCTAGTGAGTTAAAGACAGACAAATGTGATAGATGTGTTTGGGGAGAATATACATGCAGTGAATGGTGTGGAATGTCTTTTTATCTCTTCCATAAATTTGACCAAATTAAAATGAAATAAGAAATCCAATCTCTATATATCATCTTCATTGAGAAAGTGCTCTATGCTCTTTAAAATAAACTAAACATATAGCTCCCATTTGGATGAGGGAGTGTATGTTAAGGGATTCTCTTTACACATTCCCATTTTACTAACCATGTAGGGCTCTTAACTGACTTTCTTTTTACATGCTGGCTATGTTTCAGAAATCAATTTTAATTGATCATTTGCTTATTTGCTTTCTGATTAACACCATTAAATCTTTGTTGTTCTCCAACAGTAAAAAGGACAAAACCAGAAGAGTGACAATTTTTAACAATGACTTAGAACCTATCGCGTTCCACGTGTAATTATTATAGAAATGTAAGACAGTATCTGAACACTTTTTAGGGCTTGAATTTTGTACCCAACTGACAGAATCTGTATACCAAGTATTCCAATGACATAAGGAAGGGAATTCTGAAAGACGATATTAAATCACAGTGCTGTGATTCTCCTGCCTTTTTTTTTTTTTTAAATGCTTATTTTTTCTATCAAAATTAAGTTGTTGTTTTGTTGGGTTGTTTGTTTGCTTGCTTTTCTGGTAGTGAAGTTTTCAGGGCTATGATTTCTATAATAAGCAAATAATCTCAATCCTACCAGTAATTTTAAGCCCAATACTCAGCCCAACACTGATTACAGAGTTCCAGTCCAGAGATTAATGAACAGTTCACTATCTTATATCAGATTTTAGCAGTACAGGGATTAGTGTGTTGATAGAATCTGGACTAAATTCATTCTGTTCAGAAGTAATGAAAAGCAATGAACAAAACAAATGAAGGTTATTCTGTGGCAGAAACATTACATTATACAGAGAAAAGTTACTGAGTGTTCAAGGTAGGAAAAGACCCCCGCATCAAAAGTGTGTTCTAAGGCATGTGGAAATCACTCTATCTTCAACTGGGTTTTCAATTATCCTCCACAGAAAAAAAGAGAAGCAGCCTAGCTCAGGGACAAGCACATACTGTTGTTGCATCAGCTATATGCTCAAGATGCTCATGCTCGGGCCTGAGGAAGAGGAAAGGTATGCAAACAGTCTGTAACAATCTGGTCACTGGAGTGCAGAGTATGACAATACACCCAGATTTACTACAGCTAGCACATAATTCATCCATTATACCCACCAGCTGATGAGCCTCCCGCCTACATTGCCATAAATTTGGATTGCTTACAGGGAACTCCAGATGATTATAAAAGGTAATGTTCTCTCTAGTCACCTGAAAAAAATAGATTCCAGATTTTCTACTTAATCATTTTACTACTTGGCAGTAAATGCTATTTTTGCTGTGCAGGCTATTGCAGAAACACCTAATTGATTCACCACCATCAGTGCGTTACATCATACTCAGCAATAAACAGCTTGATTCCAATCCAGACCAGCTTTTGTAGCCAGTATACCAGAAAAACTTCTGTGAAACCATCTGTGACTGTCAGATCTAATGGGTTAGAGGCATGCACTGCTAAAGTGAGCAAGAGTCATCATAAGCGAAGGCTGAGAGACTGCATAGTTAAATGCCAGAGTGGATAAATTCTTGCAATTCTGTTAGCCCAGCAGGTGACTTTATTCAACTGGTTGCTCATCCTCTGTATCTTTGCAGTGAACTTTGCCTACAAGGACCACTATTAACGTAAGCTAATATTGATTCATTAATATTGAATGAAAATTATACTTGAATTTCTCCTTTGCATCTATTATTGATCCTTGTGATTAAGTTAAAAAATGCACAACTAAAACAGAACTTGTGGCCCTGAAATTCATGAATTCTTTCTGATGTCCTCTGTGATATATACAGTCAAATATTATGACGTCCTTCTGGCCACACCAGTATGGCTCCAGTCAGAATAAGAATACCCCAATATAAAGAAGTGGCTTGACTAAGTCAGCTAATATTACACATTTATTTTGTTTTTTTGCGATCAGATCTGAAATTGCCTTTGAAAATATTCCTTTAACAGGATGTGTATTATTATACAGTACCACATTAAACAACTTCATTACTTTTGCATATTCACATTTTCAAAGGTAGGAAATGCCAGAACAAATTGTGCATATACACCGTAATGAATGCTACACGTGTTATGAATAGTCATATTATTGAATAAACATTATGAGCACTTATTTAATGAAACATGCATTATGAATATGCACGTTGGATTTTCTTCAGATGTGTATTGTCAATAATATTTTCAGGAGTCACTGAATATTGCTACCAGGCTCTAGGAACAGAGGTGAGAACAGAGAGCTCGGGAGATGTCCTCTTCAGTTGTCACAGGTGAGACTCAGGCAAAATGAATGCTGTGAGATGGTGTCACCAATAAGCTTTTGGCTTTCTTGAACATGTTGTAGTATTGTGTCAACCAAGGGTATATTCTGCCTCATGAGACAGGGGAAAAGCAACTTCATGTGACCGTCTGCTAATCTAGTGACTAATGCTTTAAACTAGGAGCAGAAAGCAGCATCTGAAAGTCCGACAGCAGCTTGAAGGTCTAAAATTAAGGGCGATTGATCCACTGTCCTCTTTTTTATGCTTTCTCCCATTGCTCTATCATGATTAAATTTATCCATCAAACTTAAAAGCCTGAATAGTAATGCAAGAAGTGTGAGAAATAAGCAAGAGACACTGGGATGCTTAATGCACAACCAAAACTATGACTGAACTGGCATCACAAAAAGGTGGTGAGGTAACTCTGATGACTGGCTGTTTCATAGAAAATTTATAGCTTGTTCAGAATGACAGATGAGAGAGAAGGAAATATTAAGTGTGCAAGCACTTCATCTGAGGTACACAATGTTGACAGACCTACAGCTGCTGAAGATCTGAGTTGGAAAGAAGTGGTTGAGAATCAAAAGGTAAGAGCAGTTTGGGCAATAGCGATGATGAATACGGCAAGAATTCATGATTCACAGAACCTGGCAAAAGGAAGAACCGCATTTCAAGAATGAAGAATTAACTAAACTCAGAGAATGAGTAACAAGATCTGCAGAAACTACAGTCACTCTTAGCTTGATTTCTCCCAAGACTATTCCCAGAAAAAGCAGCAGCGCACCAATTGGAGCTTCTGTTCTGAGAGCAGGCATATGGACTAACACTTTTCCTTAAGGTTGCTCCTCAATAAATAAAGTTCTTTTGAGGTACACTGTCTTTATGGGCCTTACTACTAATGCATTTTGCAAGCTACCCTCCTGTTTATACATCCCAGTGGGATCTTTGGATTTCATTTCTTTTTTTTGCAACATCAGCAGCATAACTTTGCAAACATATGTCAGCTTGTGAAACACTATAATCTGCATATTCTTTCCTAAGTAATGGCTTGGCAGCTCCCCCCCCATATATTTAGATTATTATTATTGCCCATATACAATACTTGATGGACCACAGGACAAAAAGTATATGCTGAAAAGGGAGAAAAATAAACTTTCTTCGTAGAAAGTCCCTGTAGAGATAGAACTCTTCTTCAAGCCTTGCTTCATGCTGTTACTGCAAAATGGAGGTGAGCTCATCCATGAACACATACTGGTAGGCTGAGACACAAGTTGGTCAGCAAGGATAGCAACCATCCTCTTGGAGCTGTGAATGTACAAGCAGCCGTACACAGAAGGGAGAAGCAGCTTCTGAATTTCTGAGTGAAAAATCTAGCCATTCTTGTGTGAGAATGGGATATCCTCTAAGAAGACACATGGCAACAGTTCTATTGACCAGACCAGAATAAGCTACAGCCAGAAGCTGACAAATGCTTTTGGGGACTTGCTGTACTAGTCCTTCAAGAACAGTGACCCATTGGGTCACCATGCAGTCATGCACCTACAAAATCTGCTTAGGCACAAGATAATGGGCCTATAATTTAAAATGCTTAGTGTTGGTCAATAAGGCAGAGCATAATTCAAGTGCATAACCTCTGACACTTCTTTTGGCTGTTTTCAGACAACCTGTTATACAAAGGTGTCCTCAGTTCTCTTCCCTACCTTAGGGATCCCATTTTAATGAACTGAAATGGAGGTAATTAGATGTAGTAGAACAGATGGATCGAGAAAGAACGTAGACAAGCTGAACTGGACTGTGAAAATCTAGGTGCATGGCCTCAAAAACTTCTTCTGGTCTGTCTTCAGCTGAATAATCCTCTGAAGATCCCCTGTGATCCATTCACTGTCTGAAGGATCCCATTATAAATGGCTGCAATGGTTGTAGATGAATGCAGATGAGATGGATTGAGACATGTATTTGAGATGAATGGTCCTTTGAGGCAATGTGCTCTTTCATACCAGATTGTGCCTCCTTTGTGCAAAACCCATGAGACTATGGCCAATCAGAACTAAGGTCAGTCAGCACTAAGGTAGTACCTGCTTTATTCCTACAAGATTTTGCCCAAAAGAAATGATACTGTCATAGGGGGACAAATTTCACAATATGATTTACACTGTTTGTTCTCTCTTGGACGTTCTACCAGTAGAGGAACATTGATCATGAATCTTTCCATATTTTAAATGGAATTAATTTTCATTCACAATTCAGCAGAGTGGTTGAAAGAAAAGATTTCTATTTGCAATGTGTCTTTTTTTGGCTAAAAGAGAAGTTTCAGTTGGGGTCACTGGACAGTCGCCAAATAATAAATTGTGATTCTGGACTAAAAGGAAGTAGGAATGGAGAATAAGTATTCTTAGCTTATAGTAGAACATGCCTGGAAAAGATTTCCAGGACAGTCAGCAAAATGAGCAAATTATCTTTGTTGTAAGGACAATTGCCCATATTCTAATTGAATGATGTCATGTTTTTTTTATGTAGTGTCTATTTTACATAAGATACACAATAATTTATTTACTAGAGAAGGGACTGAAACTCAAATTTTCCTTCTTTCTAGGGGAACATGTAATCTGTGAAACTAATTTTTCTGCTATGACAGCATCTCCAGGTGAGTACTAATTGCACAACCAGCAGAGACAACCTGCAGTTCCAACCTCTGAAGCCACATCCTTCATTTAGCACCCCACAGGCTTACCACCAAGAAGTCTGCTACAATATGTGGGTACTCTTAAATTAGACTTTTTACTCTCCTCGTGCCTCACTTAGGTCTCCCTTGTTGCTGTCTGAGCTCATAACTTCTTTCCCAGGAAACATCCACCCCAGGCATTAGCTGTTATATCATCTGCTCTATTAAGAGTGTTTAAAGAATATGCGCTGGCAGAATAGCCAGAAGTTTATAGACGGTGTTGGAGCACACTTATGCGTATGGGGTTGTTGAGAAATAAGTTGTCTCTTAGCATTTAGTGGTGGAAGCTGAGAAAACCCATGCTTAAGGGGTAGCCAGTTAATTGGTTCTGGCGAACACAGTCTGGACACAAAGAGCTCGAAGCGGGATGTACACGAAGAGATAAATCTCAAAAAAAATATAACTATGTACACTGGCTGGGCAGTAAAAGTATAACACAGTAACTTGCATCGCTTTTAGACTTTAAGCCCACATTTAAAACTCAAGCATATATTCTAATAAAATTTTTTTATTATTTTGAAAGTTTGTGTTAGGCAGGAATGAATTCTTAAAACCATTTAATTTTTTGCATCAAAATTCTGAAAGCAATTATTATACAGTGGAATAGTTATATGAAGAGGCAAAATTATCCTGGGCCACATCTCACTGAAGATGACCCTACAGGTGTAGCATATATAAAATAATAGAAGAAGACAAAGTTAGAATAATATGACTACTTGATATAATTACCAAAAAGATTTATATCAAGGATTTGTAGCAAATTATATTTTGCTCACATTTATGGTTATTAGATAAATGGGTATAAATGAACTAATTCCTCCATTTCACAGTTACAAAAAAAAAAAGATTTTATCATGATGGACATCTTGGCAATTCTTTAAATCTCTAAAGAATATTCACAGAGTGCACTCTTAAAAATGTGAGCAGTATTAAATGAATTCCCAGCTCCACCATTACAGAGATTAGCTCAGTGTTGTATCTTTACTGACGATTCTATTGTATCCTTTTCCTCCAAAGATTTTAGGAGCAAGGCTCCACTCCTGCCATGGTCTCACACAGACAGATCCCACTGTAGGACCACAGCTGCAATTCTTAACTTCCACTTCTCTCGCTTAAGTTGGTTTATCTGTTTAAAGAAATTTTGTTTATGTGAGAACAGCAGGAAATCAGATATATATCAGCTGCCTCAAAAAGAGTTCTATTTTATTTTCTATCATTCTGCAGGACTTGATTGATGACCAAAAATCTTGGAATTCCAGCTACCTGGGGAAAATAAGTACTCAGTGGAGGATATATAATAAAGAGCAGCTAAAAATAAAGTGACAGCAATCACTGTAAAGCCTGATAACTGAATCTCTAGTGTCCAACATAAATACTGTTTTTAGGTGCTTTTTATGCATTTTACAGCAAGAGCCAGATGCTTGATATCTAGTACGTGAGTTTATATAAATTAGTTCCTTACTTGGCCAACTTTATGACATCAGTTCATCTTGAATTTATACTTTGCTTTAGAAGGTCACAATTACAAAAAAACCTGCAAACAAAATATTGAGACCTAGCCTTCCCATTCCTGGCAGTTTTAAATGTATGTCCTGTAAATATTTTGAACTACATACTGGCAGATTTTATGAAATGCTGCAATCTTACTACTGTGTATTATGCCAAATCTATAGAATACGTCTATGTGACAATGACTAGCTAAATATTGCCATATGTGTATAAAGGTGCATCTGAGTAAATTTTTTTTCTCTCTCCAAGTAGCTATGACTTTAATTCCTCAGAAATGCACTGTATAGGCACTGTTTATTTCATCTAATGAAATCCTGATGATAATGGGCTCTTCAAGTGCAGTTACAATTTGAGACAAACCAAAACCCAAATCATGTACTACAGATGGGAGCTGAGACAGCATCACAAGAATTCAGGCTTGTATTACTCTGAAGAAGAAAGTATAGTGCCCTTTGGCCAAGGCCGCCACAATGTGCAAAGTTGATTAGGATCTGATAGGCAGTAGGAACCTATAGGTCAACCAGGTGTGCCATGCCCTAGCTGTGCTCCGCTGTCCTACTGCCATCCTCTGTCTTCGCTTGTTTTTATTTATATCTTCTAAGATGAGTACGGATATATGTGGGCTAGCAGTAGAAAAAAAGTAAGAAGGAACTAATGGGCAATGTTTTTTATGCTAGGAAAGGCAGTCTTTTATCCTTAAAACAGTGTGTGGTCTGGGACTGTATGAAGGACGATGCCTTACGGCATATAGAGTAGTAAGAACTACCACATTGACAAGCAAATGTATTGTATCAGTAAAATCGCTACTGAAGTCAGTGGGAATTCTGCCACTGACTTTAATGGGGCCAAGATGTCACCCCACAAATTGGACTCTTTCTGTCACTAAGTTCTAGGACGCGTCTACACGGAGAGCAGAGTTGCAGTCGTGTGAGAATTTACTGTTCTGGCCCTGCATTTGGGTCATAATGCTGTAAGAGCGCAGAAGTCAGGATTTATTTTCTCCTAGTAAAATATCAGTTTAGAATTGCAGCCACCAATAAGTAGGCTGGCTGAACAGACATCACACTTAAAATAATGGCCTTCTACAATATATTATAAATTCCTTATAATTGAAGGTGGCTTGAAAAAGAAAGTGTTACAAAAATTTGGCACTGGTATGAAACTTTGGGAGTCAGTAATTGCCAGAGGCTATAAATTAGCTTGAGATGCTGTACTGACCCACTCATGCACTTAACGTAATGATATCAGTTTAAATTACAAAAAGAGGCTGAACATTAAAATACTCAAATTGCATTAGGAGTGGGGCAAGAAACAACAGAACACTCATAGCTCATTAGTTTTCTGTAAAGTTGGAGAAAAATACAGCAATCAATAACAAAGGAGTTTTCTACCTCCATTTGATTCATCTAGCCAATATTTCCCAATGCTACAATTTAAAAAATAAGATAAAATTTGAACTATTTTATAATTGCAAGTAATTGCTTATGCAGAATATTTACTTACTATTAACATGACATATTAACATTTATTAACATATTATTTGTTAACATTTTCTTGCTATTAACATATGCGTGCGTGCTGCAGAATCTTATCACAGCACTGCACTGACTAATGTTCAGTGAGAGCTACCATATCTCTATTTCAATGGAATGAACTTTTATTTCCAGCTAGAAGCTTTAACGAGACAGAATTTGAGGACTTCTGGATAACTATTGAGGATTCTGGCTGTGTGGTTGTTGTAGTGGTCTCTGCAAGTCTATACAATATTTGCAAACCCCAGGTGGGTTCCCTGCATTGGTGAACGTCATTAGCCAGCAACAGAGATGCAGCATGGGAGATGCAACACTCTCCAGGTGGGTATGTGTATCTTGACAGTAAGCACATATTCAAGTAATTCAATGTCTTGAGATGTTTTAGACGTCGTATCTGAATGGTCTGTATTACTGGCATATCTATAGCTTCCTAGAGAATGCATGACAGAGAACGCATCACCAGCTTCCTGGTGAATGCATGACAGAGATTGGCAAAGATGGTTGAAAAGCTCAACCAGAAAAGAACAGTTGTTTTTGCTTCCTCCACAGCTTTAAGGGCAGATTTTGAAGGCACTCTGAAGATTTATGTCCCTTCTGCTACAGGGGGTTTGTCGAACTGTGGAGCTCTGGCTTTGTTAATGACAACTTACAGTTCCGTAGGCCTTTCTAGAGCTTTTGAATATCGTTTTCTGGAAAACATAACAGAGAAAACAGAAACTTCAGTCATTTAACCATGGATTCTTGCAGACATTCTTACAGATGTTGTATAAAAGTCACTAACGATTTTTTTTTCAACTGTTTTGCCCTGGCTTAGGTATGCTCCTTGCAAACCTAAAACTGATTATTAATACCTCACAGGAAGAGCAATGACTTCTTTGCCACCTTCCAGGTTTCTGGTGTAAATGATATTTTAGTGATTAATTGTATCTTCCTAACATCTCAAAAGTCTGTTTTCAGTAGCTCCTCCAAGATTCTTATCTTGGCTGTTATTTGGGCTTGTAGAAACAGCCAAATTCTCAGCCTACTCAAATCACTTCAGACTTCATTTATTTAGGGTAACCATTTCTGAAAGTGTCTCACAAACACCAGGTGCTCTTCTCATTTCTAAAGAACTCTTTTCCCTTTAAATACAGCATCAGTCCCAGTCAGATTACTGGAATGATCTCTTTCACAAAGCTGTTGAAATTTATTTCACCTGGGTCTGTATCAGACAGAATGATGCTGCAATTACATGTCTGACTGCAAGATGTACATGCATAGCTGAAGAAGCTTTAACTATCCCAAATAATAAGTGATGTGATGGATTACAGACTTTAGCACACCCTAGCTGAAGTAAATTACACTGAAAGCTTGTACAGGTAGACTGGCTGTCACCTTGCCTAATTCTCACCAGGTGAAAATTAGGGATCTAATTGAAGCTGGTTATCCCATGCAATTTCTCTTGAAGTGCATAGCTTAGATACTGTTTTTATGATTACATGAGTTACCTTACAGGGATGCTCCCCTCATCTCTCTGTCTCTCGCTGACCATAGAGCGAGCTGAACCTACTTAGACAAGATAACTGACTTTGCAGTGGCTCGTGTCCTGATATTACCTTCTCTGCTATCTCCTCTTCATTGGTGCAGTGGCATACACCATCTAGATAATGGCCAGCCTAATAATGTCTGGCACGCCAAGGTCACAGCTCCTGACTGCAGACTGGAATGATCATCGTAGTAGTCAGTAATCTTGTACCTACCTTCCTTTGAGCAGAGGACATTTTTGTTGCTTTTGCTTCTCATATTGCAGGAGGTGGGCCAAACGGAGTTACCATAAAATAAGTAACATTGTTGTTAGTATTGACAAGAACGTATACTATGTGACACCTTCAACTGCTAGGATTTGCAGAGGTATAATTCAGAGTCTAAAAAGCATGAACCTGCATTAAAAAGAACTATTTTTTTAGCTTCTTTTTCATCTGCTACCATTTCAGTTGGTAGAAACCAACAACAATAGCAGCCACAAGAAGCAAACTGGGAATTCTTTTGTATAACTCTACAAGCTCATACTTAATAGTATGACATATCTCCCACATATCTTTCATAAGAACTGGCAGGAATGCATATGTTACTACAACACTTTTCAGCAAAAATAGTACTGTGCATATGGATTAAATTTCAGAGACTTATTGCTTTGTTTTGCAACCATTTTTCTTTAACACACCAAAATAACTTCTTCCTCCCTCTCTCCTCAGTTTGGATAAGCAATTCTCTCATGTTTCCAGCCACCTCCTTGTGTTGTGTGAGCTCCTCCTCTTATTTCTACTTCATCTACCAACATATATTAGGCATTTTTTTTTACAGATGACAGTACTTCATTTCACTGGGGAGAGGAATATGGAAGGTAGGAGACAAAAAGCAGCTGAAAAACACTTTGTCTTAGGATAAATCAATAGACTTTTACCAACTATTCTCACAAACACACACTCCAAATCTTTGAACTAACAATAAGCATTGGAAATTTCATCCAAACGGTATTTTTCATCTGATAGCACTAAGCTTCTGAAAATGGGGTTTTACAACACTGCTGCTCAGTCATACCTCTTTCTTCTAAAAGAATTTAAGTTGAAATTGTTTGATGGCTTGCATTACATGCTGTCTGAATAAAACATACTTGATTCCTTGTGCACACTGGATGACCAGGTAAGCTGCACATTATCTATTTGGTCCCTTCTGAATTACTTTGCTTTTGCAGCTCAAAGTGACTGACAGCAACACAAGGGCTAAGTGTTCCAGAAGAGCAGAGACTGCATTTATAAATTGCTGACTACTGCATCAGTAGGAAAAGAAAAGCCTCCCAGTGAAGCAATAATTACTCTGAAAGAAGAGGGTATTTCCAAGTTTTTGATACTGAAGACAGAAAATAGGCAATATGGAAAATGTTTCAGTGGACTGAATGCCTCCACATACATTTTCACATAAATTCTTCTGTGTATATGGGATGTCTTTTATAAGCAGTACCTTTCCTAGATTTGTTTTTTCTGTCTTTTTAAAATACTTTCTTTCATGTCATTCTGCATCAGGAAATTCATTCAGAAAACAATGAGTAGACAAAACACCAGCATCCAGATTTCACATATATACAACATCATGCCTAGTTCTTGAGAAAGTGGTTAAATGATATCACTTGCAAAAAATTACTTTTGTCTTGCTATTTGCTTGAAGGACGCTAATCATCATTTCTGTGCTTAAATTAAGAAACTAACTTTTAATAGTAACTTTAGAAATACACTAACTTTTTTATTCGGAAGGGTAAATTTGCTTTTAATTATTGACTTGGGTCTGGCATTCCATTATCTACAATTCTTCCTTAGCAGCTCAGGCTAGTGCCTTTAAGGTATTCTGTAACTGATCACATTTTTGTGTATTTTACTACAGGTAAGGGTTTTCTGAAAAATCATAGTTTTTATATAAAGATACCATTTAAATGGTAAACTGAATTAGATTCCATTCAAACCAAAAGATTTTCATCAGAACCAAAGATTAAGATGGAAAAGATTCCCCCTGAATCCATATTCATCTGACAACCAAAGTTAGAAGATACTATACTGGAACTAGCAACGTTGCCACTTCCAGTGAGGGGTGGATTTTTCTGCATACCATAAAAGCAAATAGAAGAAAACTTTTAACTCTCTTTTTCTCCTAAAAATAGTCAAAAGTAAGACCATCCAAGTAGAAATAAAGAATATGAGTTGCACTTATAGCTAATGGTCTCCTGGAAGAAGAGAACTGTCCTGTCAAGATGAAATATTGCAACCCTAAAAACCTATAGAGTTTAGCTGGCTTTAAGATTAGGCTGTAGAGTTTTCAAGATCATAATTTGGGCTGAGGCACTACTGTTTGCTTAGATCTTACTTTACTTTCCTAGAGGATTTTTTGGAAATAGTCTTAAAGTTTGAGTACCTTTACATGGTGCAGTGTGTATGTGAGAAATAAGCACCTGGGATCAATTTGTGCAACTGGAATTCTAAAGAAAATACATTTTCGTCTCTTGAATTGCCTTTTTTGCTTTGTTTGACTGAATGGGAAGTTGTAGAATAATCCTGAATCAATACATCTCAATCTCTTAAGAAGAAACAGACAAGCCATGATCAATATTCATGTGCTTTTTTCTGTTGTAAGCTCATATTGTGACAGAAAGAGATTTGTTGTCTTCTGTCATGACCTAAGAGAAAAATCTCACATATTTATGGCTTCTTTTTATTAGTTAGCTTACTTAGATATTAGTTTTGTTAGCTATTTTATTTTTACTTTTACATTCCTGTAGTATCTAGCAGACCAAAGTCAGATCATGGTTCCAACATAAGAAATACAATGCACATATTTAGTGAGACGGTTAAACTGCCCAAGAAGTATACTCTTACGTGGGAAATCCAAGAAGCATAGGAAGAAAACACAGGTGCAGAGATGTGAATTAAACTGCTCAAATTCAGACTGAAATGGTAATAAAGATTAGAATAAGTCCATTGCCTCCCAGTTCGTAGTTCAGTGTTATTGGGACACCACTTCTCATAACTGGCCATGTTTTTTCATGTATTTCTGTCAATTCAATTCAAGGTTTCTATGTATAAGGTGAAAATACTACTTTTTACTCCTGGTGCTACCTCTGAAATAATGAAGTAACAGAAACAAGTACAGTAAAATTTTTTTACACCAGAGTAATGTTGCAGGCAAAATAGTGTCAACTCAAGGAATTCCACTTCATTTAACTTATTGCCAATTAACAGAAATGGTTAATTACTGATTTGGGTACTAAGAAACAAAGAAGAGAGTAAATTAAATGAACGTTTAGGGAAAAATCCTTTCTTCCCCCTTCCCCAGGCTCAGCTTCAGTCCAGGCATCTCTTCTCCCCCCTCCCTCATCTCCACTCCCTCGTTTGCACCACAGGTTATGGTCAGGCCCCTGGGTGAGGCAACAGGCAGTGCAGGAGGCTGGGGTCAGTGCCTGGTGGCTTCTTCCTGCTGCTGCTTCCTTCTTACTCCCCTGCACCTCTTTTCTTGCTTGTTTTGTCTGCTCTGGCATGACTTCCTCCATGGGCTGCATTCCCTTGGGGTGTCCCTGTCCTGGCATGGGTTGCCCACAGCCACAGTGCCTCAGAGATGTACCTCCTCCAGCATGGGGGTCCTCTTTCCAACAGTGTCTCCTGCTGTGTCCTTGTCAATACGCGCTTCCACATGCCTCCTTCTGTATTTTCCTGTGTGTGTTTCCTCATATGACATCTCCCATGTCTCCATTTGTGTATCCTCCTGTGCCTCCTGCCCCCAGCAGCTATTGCCCTTTTTCTTCAGTAAGTTTGAGCAGAGGTGCCACATGCTCCTCTGATGGGTTGAAGTCCTGGCAGGTGGTGGGCTACATCATTGGTGGCTGTGACCAGCACAGGACAGTTCCAGCTGCCTCCTCAGAGACACCTGTGGCCCCCGCTACTGAAACCCTGCCCTGTATCCCCAGCAAGAGTAAGTGTGTTCTACATCATGTGGCTAAGATTAAGAACCTGATTAAGAAGCTATTCTTTGGGAGAAAAAATATGCATTTTATATTCTGTGGCAACCATAGAGCATTTTAATAATGAAGCTTTCCATTAGAAAATGACACGTGAATAATCTTTGTGAATTACCACAATCGTGGTGGGTTCTAAATAATCACACTTCCCTCTGGCACTGAATTACAAGCCCCTTTCATCAGTAATTATCACTTTATTCCAGATTTTCAGATTAAAAAATTCTGCTTCATGAGTTTTCAATGCTGGGCAACCAGGCTGGGGTTTCCGATGCTTCCCAGGCTGCAGCAGAGGGTTTCAGAGATCAGGGATAACTGCATTAATGTGATACACTCACTGATTTCTCACTTTCTGCTCCTCCACGACCATGCACCAACCTGTCAGGCACGGCACGCTCTCTCCTGCTCCCAACACGCAAGTCTGGTAGATGTCCTGACATGCAAATTTGTCATTTTCCCCCAACAGCTGGGGCTGGTAATCTCTTCTGGTTTGGGTTTTGTTGTTTTTTTTTTTTTTTGTTTGGAGGGGGAGTTTACTTTAAATGCCTCTGAGATGCTGGAACACTGCTTTTCAGGAGATTTTGTGTAGCATGAGGGCCTCACTGTAGGATTTGCAAGAGAAAACCTTTGTTTAGAGCACTCAGTCTTCTTGCTTTAAGAAGAACATATTTCTTATATTTCTGTCTTGGAGCAAAGTAGATTATAGGCAGACAGATAGGTACTTGGAGAAAGAATTGATTTTATTTCTAGGTTGCATTGATTATTCCCACATATACCACCATTAGTCATAACCAGGAATTTTCTTGCTGGGAAATGGCAGGACAGACTGGTTTAGAACTGCTCTGCAGCTGTTCTAAATTACATTGGGATAAACCTGTGAGCCCTTCCAGTGTTTAGCTGTCTGAAGGTTTATCTCTTAGCATGAGACCATACCCAAACCTAGCCTCAATTCCCTGTTGAAATGGTTCACTGTTTTGTTGATGTCGGAATTAATAACTTATAAGGAAAGTTACCATAAAAACCAAATCCCTGAAAACAGAGGGAGAAAACAGAACAGTGCAAAGAGAAGTAGGCTGGCAGGAAACTTTAAAATGTGCACAATATGAAATGGTATCAACACAAAAGATCAACAGATGGCTTCAGCATGAAGACTAGCAGTGTTTTCTAGCCTTTATTTATTTCAGGGGCTCAGTATCAAGAGGTGCAAGTTTCCATCTGGTAATAGAATTCCATAAATAATTTAAGATGAAAGGCATAATATGTGTTTAATGACACCTTCACATTGCTGATCAAAGTATTTTTTCTGACCAATTTTTTCTTCATGGTGTTATTTTTCTTCCCTTACCCATTTTCTCCAGTCCTTCTACTCCTCCCGGACTCCTGTGTTGCATAACTTTGCTAACATTTTTCCTATACCATTACGAAGACTGTATGTGCTTACTGAAGACAGTGATTCTTCAGTGATTCTGTCCCTCAGTTTTTTCCATTCTTCCTGTCCTCTCCTTCCCCAGCCCACCACAGATTTTAGAACTGGGAAGAAGCTGGATTTCACCTGTTTTGTGTGTATTCTCAATGTTTCTTCTTCTTATCCCAATTGCATTAAACTTGGATATTTTGTTTATGGATATATAGCACACAAAACATCTTGGGCATATGCTCTTTCCCTAAATAAGTAAGAGTATGTCACTTCTCAAGTCGACAGCATGGCACAGAGAACAGCTGTGGCACAATGCTATCTGGGGACACTTCTCCTGTCTGCGAGGAACCACAGAATGCAAGAAGAAATACGTTAGACAAGAAAAGAAGAATTACAAAGGTTAGACGACCTTGGTAAGACCCTTCACCCCTCCATGTCTCCATTTTCCCTCTCAACCACTGCTTTGTCTATCTAAAACACAGAGTTCCAAGCACAGTGATCTCTTAGGGCTTTAAGCTCTGCTGTCATGCTAATATGTCACCTATTTTCATCTATCAACAGTGCTGAGACATTCAATAGAAAGTTTCACAGAATTTTGGAAAGTGTCTGTTTCATCATGGGCACTCTACTAGACATCATGTTTGCCTCTGCCTGAAAAGAGGTGGAAGATATTAAAAAATGATTCTATGTCCATTGCAGATAGTTAGAAACCTTTGCAGATGGTTAGAAACCTCTGAATTTGGTGAGACTTGTATCAGGCATATTAATCTGAGATGAGGCAGCATGTGCCCAACTGCAGTGCTTCCTGACTTCATATTCCAGTGCTGGCCTGTCAGTAAACACAGCAGGAGGGGAAAAGTGGCTCTGAGCCCTGCTATGTGCACACTCAGTTCCTGTGTTTTTCTCCTTTATTAACCTCCAATTCATAAGTGAATTTAGAATGGCTTAGCAATGCTATCGGCAAGTGCTTCAGCTCCAGTAGCTTTTATATTCAGTGTTGAAAACGTCAATCTTTTGACATTCTTCGTAGCAAAATGTGGTCTCTGGCACAAGCTAATATCCTGTGGTTGCACAGCTCACTGTTCTGATATTTTGATTGTTTTCCCTATTTTTATTCATTTCTGTGATTCAATGTGAAAGAGGTTAAATACCAATCTCTAGTATGCTATCTGGAGACATTACGTCCTTTCCCTTGCATACACGGGATTTGTGTGAATTAGTACTGCTGGTAATTACTCTGTACAGATAGCTGCAACAGAAGTAACTAAATTATTAGTCAGCTGGAGTAGCCCCATCTGCCATATACCTTGGAGACCCCACAGGACTGTCACAGGATAATGGTCTCCTGTTGCTGGATAATGGTCTCCTGTTGCTATGCAAATGCAAAGCCAAAAATAAATGTGAATGATGACATTTTATAGAGTAAACATAGAACTGAGCCTGTCTCATAAATATTTCATCAAAAAGCATTTCTGTTTCCTAAGGAAGTGAAATGAATACTTTCTAAGGCAATATCATGTTGTAGATGAGAACAGAAATACACTTCTAACATTTAATGTGCCTAGTTAGATGTTAGAATTGTTATCCTTTTTACAGCTTATGTGCCAAATAACTCATTTCACCCTTCGATTTCAAGACCAGCCACCCTCTAGTAACTATTGCTCCTTACAGCTGGCCTGTTACCTCTTTTTCAGTCTTCCTTTTGACTTTACATGTTTCTGTGCAATTCTCCCTCACTGTGCAACACTTTTCTAGTTAGTGTTTGTTGTTTAGCACGTCCTCCATCTTATCTACCAAACAATTTTGAGCCACATTATATCTTTTTTTTTTTTTTAAATCCATTTATACTATTGAATTAGAACCTATACTTCAGCTTTCTTACTCTGGGAACAGAAGATGAGTTAAAAAAAAAAGAAAAAGAAGAAAGGAGAGACCGTCAGGAAACTGGTTATGGTTTCCTGATCTTGTCTGGTCCCAGCTTAAGGACTGATTGGAGCAGTCAGCATTCTTGTTCACCTTGGCCTTGCTGTCAGTGGTTCTCCAGAGGAGAGACAAGCATCATCAATGTTAAGGATGGCAGCCTCACCACTGTAATTGACTTCTCTAAACTTCACTGTGCCCTTGCTGATTCTTGATAGACTTTGTGCATAGCAGCTGGAGGATATTTGTGCCTTATCTCAACCCTTCTCATACCAATCCCAGCTGCTGAAGAGGTGCTCCAGCTTCACACTGCATCATGTTCCTTCAAACTACATTTATTAAACTGATGCTTGATGCAGATAAGGAAAGAGGAGGTGGACAAGTGTTTGGAGAAAAAGCACACAATAACCTATGGGTTTTAGGCAACATGGACAGAAGAAGCCCAAATCTAAATTAAGGGATCTGCACATTTACAACATGTCTTTCTCTCTACTTAAGAAAAGATGTGCCATTTAATCTGAAGTAATTCCATCTGGTCCCCAATTAGAAACCATCAAAGAGAAGATTAAGACAGACTGCCCTTTCTAATCATTAATCATCTTGCTTTTTTCTGCTGCTTAGTACCACAATCTTTTGAAGATTAAGGCCAAAACAGTAAAGATTTCAGGATACTGAGCAAGTTAGGACTAACTAGATGACCACATTTGCAGTCTGAATGAGCTATCACAGCCCATGCTTTGCCAAGATTTCCCTCTTTGGTAGATGAAAAGAATCCAGTATGCCTGCTGCCTGCAGCTGGCTCAGGAATAACACAAGAGGAGGCTAGTCTCTTGGGTACACAGTCATTTAGAGCTTAAAAGGTCAAAACACCCAAATGTCTACTGGTAGCCGATGGGGATCATATGGCAAAAAGTGCACTGAACTCCATAAAGGCACAATACTTTCTTAGAAGAGCAGCCAGGTTTGAGGCAGCCAGATTTTACACTAGCTTTAGTTTCCAGATGGATTTAAATCATGCAGAGATTGTGAGAGTAATCTAACCTTGTGAAGGCGAAGTCTACAGTCAGAGGATGGGTACAATCACACGGGTGCATGAATTTTTAGAGTCTGGCCGATATCAAAATGAATCAGAACAATTTTCACTGTATAGTTGCAACTTGGGTGTCAAACCAAATCCCCCTATTTAAACCATAACAGAAAACAGCAAAACCACATCTGTTCCTGGAACTGAGAGTAATTTCCTTACCAGATTCATTGGTTAATTTCCCTTCCAGCCATCTTTGTATCATTCCCCTGTGAACTAAAGCTCAGCCACAACTTTCTGTCTATGCACTGACCTCTCCCAGTCACTAGACTTTTATTTTGCGAATGCAGGAGAGGAGGAAGAGAAGAAGGAAAAGTAGGTTGGTTACTTTCATGAAGACAGACAATGAAGAATTCAGAAAAGCAAGTGACCTACAGCTCTGTGTGTCCCCAAATACTACAATCTCCACATAACTTCCAGCTGTGAAGACCAGTCTTACAGTTCCTCTGTTTCTCCTGTTTCCTCTGTAGTTTTTGTAACAATACACATTACTAAAGTCATACACAGCACATAGGGAGGGTTAAAGTAAAACACAGGTACACAGTTGTCAAAAGAAAGGTTAGGCTACATGGGGAGATGTGATGTGTTTGAGCAGTCTCAATGGTGTATGTCTGCACATATCCAGCAGAAGTTCCTGATTTCTTCAAGTTTCTCCCTCTGCAGCAATATTCAAATTTTTCTTTGGCTACGACTGCTCTAGACATATTTTTCCATTTCATTAAAACCCTGGGCTTAGAGCTATTTTGGTGAGCACGAGAATTTCTGGAACTCATAACTATATTAGGTAAATATAATTTCCTGGACAGGTTCAGCTGTCCAATTCAAGCACTCTTCTGTTTCTCAGGATCCCATCACTCTCCACCAGAAACCAGAATACACTTTCAGGGTCCTTTATATTCTTTAAAAGTTCTTTCACAAAAGTTGAAAGAAAGATAACTTTAAATTCATAGAAATTTGTTCTGTACCCAAACACGTGCTGAAGGGTTATGAAATTCTGTCAGCAGGATATATTTAGGTGAGTCGCTACTCTGTGTCATCTGAGGGGCACAACCTAAAAGGAAAAAACCAGAGGATTTACTTAAAATAAAAAAGAAGGAATTGATACAGAAACTTGTAACTTAACTGTGTTCACTCTCTTGAAAGGCTCAGCGTGGGTATCAAATAACAAAACAAAACAGCTGCAAACAAAATGAGTTTTACAAAGGCCATTAACTCTTAGTTACCATCATTATTTTAAATAACAATCTAACCACAGAGATGGTAAAATGCAATTTCTGTTGCTCTTTGTAATGTTTACCTGGGCTAATTCCCAAAGATTAATTTTGGAATATAATCGTATTAAGACAGGAATTTATATTACATCAATCTGTAAATCTGCCAACAGTCGATAAACTTTAACCTGTTTTTCTTGCTTGTTAACTGGAAGGTTAATAAAGAGCTTCTTTTTATAGCAAATATGTTGCAGAAAAAAAACAATGTTGGAAAAATGTCTATAGGGAACAACTGTACCTGTCACTCCTGATCCACATGTTCAGCCTGTTCTTGAAGACTTCCAAAGTCAGAAGCAAAGACACGGACTCTGAATAGTCATGGGGGTCAGTTATCATCCTTCCATTAGAAAGTGCTTCCAATGTATAGCCTGAGTTTTCTTATTTTAATTTAAGCCAAATGTTTCTGCCTTCTATACCCATGTGTAATAGGGATCAGGTTATTCTTTTGTTTTTCTCGGATTCCTCCCCAAGACTGCTTTAGTATTTCCTCAATATTTATATTACTAAGCCCATGGTGATTATCACTGCTGTATTGCGGAGTGTCTCACTTTGTTCAAATCCTCTTTGAGGAGTACTGTCACAAAGCAGATGCAGCGCTCCAGCTAAGCAGAGTGGAAAGATTTCCTCACATTTCTTGGCAGTTATCCTTGCTTTTGTCCCACTAAACTCCTCTTCTAGTTTTTCTAAATCAAGAGTCACTTTCAACTCACAATCCCCTATAATATCTTGATTGTCTTCTGTGTGACTGGTAGCCATTTTTTTCTCACCCTACCTTTGTGCTTCGGATTATTTCTGTCTAACCATGGTATCTTCTGTTTGTTCTTATTGAATTAGATCCTATTTTTTCAGATAATTCCTCTAGTTTGTCAAGATAATTTTAAATTCTAACCCTGACCTCTAATGTACTTGCCATACTTCCTGCATCATCTGTAAATTAATAGGCATTTTGATACCACCCTCCAGACTGGCAGATAAAATGAAGGCTATCAGGCTCAGGAAAGGTCTTGTGCCCCTTGCAAACTGCAAAACCCCACTCACTCTTCCATTTTGCTAATGAATAGGCATAACTTCAATACGTTCATTCAACCAATTTTTCATTCATGTACTTAGAGTTAAAAGAAAAACCTAGGTCCTGTACTAACTTATTAACTTATCTCCTTTAAATATGCTGGCTCCCAGGTCAGCATTGTTTTTGCTTATTTGTAGTTTCAAAATATTCCAATGAAATTATGTAATGCTGGATTTACCCTGTAGTTCGTTTTAGTTATGATAGCCGAAATTATGTTTTTAAAGTTTCTTCTTTAATTATTGCTGCATTTTCAACAAAACTAAAAGTCTCAGTAAACATATATGTGCTTCTTAGTAGATAGCCTTCTAGCCCATTTCAACAAGGTGAGTCTAAAAGAAACTTCAGAAATTCAGTTTAGCTCAGTTTAATTCTAAAGTAATCTTCAATAGCATATCCTAAAAAGTTCCTGTAATGATACCTGATGATTAGTTTGAGGAACTGACTGAATAAAAAGGTTTCTTGCTTATTTTAGTTCTTTCAGAATAAATATCCTGCCATAGGATCTGCAAAGTTTACCTTCGAATTGATAAGACTGAGATCCTGGGGAGTTCCTCAGCAAATAGCAATAACAGGGTTGTCCAGTTGGTCACATACTGAATAACTCTCCTTAGAAAAGCCACGTGGAAACTGGGTTTGCACATCAGAAACCAAAAGGCATCTACTGAGAAAAACATCTCCTACCAGCTGTTGAATCTGAAAAAAACTTACACGAATAACAGACTAGTGTCAATAAGTGAAGTAATCTCTGCCTGGTAGGAAGACGGGTAAAAAATGGGTTGCAGATTTTAAGGCCAAAAAACCCCTAAAAAGTAATTGGTGTTTATTCAATAGGATCATTCAACTAGAATAGAACTATTAATTATACAGCTGTAGCTATCCCAGGAAAAACACAGCAAAGGCATGATTTCTATAACATCCTTTCATGAAATTACTTTTAGGAAAGTGGAAATATCTGATTTACAAAGGAATTTATGGAAGAACGGAGTCTTAAAAAGCTTCCAATAAAACACATAACACAGAGGAGAATCTGTAGCTAAAATGCTGAACAATTCAAAACTGGTAAGTAAGTTGTTATTCTGTGTCTCCAATTTTCTGCCATTTATTCTGCTGCTGTGTGCCAGTTTACAAAGTGATTTAATGGCTTGTCAGGTTACTACAGATGTAGTTCGTTTCATCATCAGTCACTGTTTTAGAAACAAGTTTAAAGAAACTGAGGTACACACAGTCACTGGCGAATATAAGATGGACATTCACATAAAAAACATGATGTTTGTTCTTCAGAAATGCACTGTTCCAAAATAATCTGGACACCAAATATTAAACTACAGTGACTGAAAAAATCCTTAAAGCTTTCTGTATTCCAGGAGATATAAAGCTCACAATTTATCAATGACATATAGAAAGACATATATGGAGAAACCTACATTCAGATGCCTTAATCTCAGGCTGAACTAAGATCTCTCTTTAGTCTAATGATTTGGGTACTGTTATATAGAATAGAATAGAATAGAATAGAATAGAATAGAATAGAATAGAATAGAATAGAATAGAATATTTCACTTGGAAGGGACCTACAATGATCATCTAGTCCAACTGCCTGACCAATTCAGGGCTGACCAAAAGTTAAAGCATGTTATTAGGGGCATTGTCCAAATGCCTCTTAAACACTGACAGGCTTGGGGCATCGACCACCTCTTTAGGAAGCCTGTTCCAGCGTTTGGCCACACTCTTGGTAAAGAAATGATTCCTAATGTCCAGTCTAAACCTCCCCTGGTGCAGTTTTGAACTGTTCCCATGCATACTATCACTGGATACCAGGGAGAAGAGACCAGCACCTCCCTCTCCACTTCCCCTCCTCAGGAAGCTGTAGAGAGCAATGAGGTTGCCCCTCAGCCTCCTTTTCTCCAAACCAGACAAACCCAAAGTCCTTAGCTGCTCCTCATAGGACATTCGTTCCAGCCCTTTAATCAGCTTTGTTGCCCTCCTCTGGATGCATTCAAGAACATTCACATCCTTCTTAAGTTGTGGGGCCCAGAACTGCACACAGTATTCAAGGTGAGGCTGCACCAATTCTGAATACAGCGGGATCATCACCTCTTTGACCAGCTGGTTATGCTGTGTTTGATGCACCCCAGAAGCAGTTTGCCCTCTTGGCTGCCAGGGCACCCTGCTGACTCCTATTGAGCCTGCTGCCGACCAGCACCCCCAGATCCCTTTCTGCAGGGCTGCTCTCCAGCCACTCCTCTCCCAGTTTATACTTGTGCCCGGCATTACTCCGTCCTAGGTGCAGAATTTGGCATTTGGACTTGTTATATTTCTTCCCATTAGTCATTGTCCAATGCTCCAATTACACCCTATCCCTTCTCCTGCCTTCCCTCAGCTGTGGGAAACTGCAGTGCCATTGCCTTGTGTGAGGATAAACTAGCAAATATGGTCCTCCCCATGCTTTGGTAAGCGTGTCCCCCAGCATTTCAAGTAGCCCCCAGCAGTCTCATTTAATCACTAGCACATTTCTTAGGGCAGACTGTTAGTGCAGGCATGTATTAGCCTACGATAGCTCATGAACCCCGTATAAGGCATCTAGAGCTAGGACCTCATCAGTTCTTCACATGTGTCTGTGTCTATGCTGAAAGCACTGTATTTTGCTGCTTTTATGAATTTCCTTTTCTCTGTTACACAGGCAGCAGCACGGCAGTCCAGCATGCTGCTTTCAGGAGTGCCCACAGCCTGTCCAAGCCCAGCCTTCAGATCTGCCCTTTGCATGGACCTGCTCAAGCAGAAGCAGTTACTTCCCACCACATAAACTAAACCTGGAGGGTATTATGGCATCCCACAAAAGGCAGCCGTTTCTACTCCTTCCAGAAGCCTCCATCCAGGCTGTTCTCCAGAGCCACTTCTCACTGCTGGGAAATACTACATTCCCTGGGGGACCAAGGGAGGTGTATTAGGCTACATTGAAAAACCCTGGCCAAGTCTAGCCTTGTAGCCTTTACAAGACGGATTACTGTTGGATTTTTGATGCACAGAAGTTGAAATTAAATGCTAGAGCTGTATTTTTCATTCTGATACGGATCACAATGGCAGCAGAACCATCTGGTCTACCAACCACTTCTCCCAGTTTTGTATCATCTGCAAACTTGAGGGCTCTCTTATCCACATCCCCCTGCACCCTTTGCTTGCCAACCTAGTCCAACACTTCCATGTTTGTTTGGGGGTTACTATCTCCCTCCCCATCATTCCTAGTTTAAAGCTCTCCTCGCAAGGTTGCTCACCCTGTTGGAAAACGTGGGGGTTTTTTTGTCCAATTGCTAAGGCAGATCCTGTCTCTTCCTAGGAGTCCTCAATTCTTAAAGAGAGTCCCAAGGTCATAAAAGCTGAATCCTTGTTGTTGACACCAGCTGGGTCACAGATTTAGAACTCAGCAAGTTTAAATCAGAGGAGGAGAAAGATGCAATAGCCCAAAGATCATTGATACTAGAAGAACAGTTTCCAGTTATGCCATCACTATACAAAACCAATTAAAAGAATAGAGGGAAAAAGCCTTGTCATTTCAAAGGCAGTGACACATGCCAAGAAGAAAAGAAAGGGTTTTCTCCCATTATTTTAATATGAAAAGTGCTAAATAAAAATCAGGAAAAATGTGCTGAAGTACTAAGTGTTTCAAAAAAAGGTATGATTTATAGAAATAAAAATAAAGCAACTAGGCATATTAGAGAATACCTTGGTATTAAATATTGCCGTAAAATTATCTGGCAGGCCTTTGAGATAAACAGGGATTCTTGACAGAAATAACTTTAGAAAGGGATTTTATAAATATACCAAATCAAGCATCTAATCCATGTAGGACTTGTTTCAATAGTTTAAGACTATTTGTTATCAATATTTCCATATTTCTCCTCCTCTCTCTCCCTTTCCTTCTGTATGTGTCATCATGGGTCCCTTAGTGCTCGATGCTTCTTTGTCTCTGATGATGTCCTCTGTCTCTCATTGTCACCTCTACCTTCTGCATGTTCTTTATCTCATTAGATTTTTTTTTTCCCAAATTTCCTCTTCCTTGTTTTTTCTTTTATCCAGTTATTTCAGACTGATGATTTCTCCTCAGTTATTTCATCCAATCTTCATTAGTTAAAGGTATCTTTCTATTTTGGAGTGCCTCTTCTCTGAATACTGCCTGTTTCTGCCTTGTCTCACTTTTTCTTCTATTAAGGAAGTTTTTGGTAACCTCCAGAAAAGCAGTATTTCTCATTATTCTGAAGCAATCTATCAGCTCCAACCTATTCTGGAAAGAAGTGTTTATTTCCTTTCTATTAAGTTACTTTCACCCTTGCTCTTCTTTGGGGGGAAAAGAAAAATTAGATTATATGAGAGCAGAGCTGCTCAGTAATTGAGGAAAGACCAGAGAAAAGCTAAAAGACAGGATGCTCAGCAGTTCCCCAGCAGGACATGGGAAAGATCTTATGCTAGGAAATGGGGTAAAACTGATAAATTTTTGCATAAAGTTAAGAAAGTTCATAATTGCTATCAGTAAAGGGATTTAAATACTAGGTCTTTCACATGGAATGCAATTTTCTTTTACCTACTGGGTGGGAAGAAAAACAATTTGGAAGCACTTTCATATATTAAATATTTATAAGGAATAGCTTTTCAACAGAAGCAGCCATCACGCTTAGAAACAAAAGTCTCAATGTCTTAAGTAAGTAACTCTACCTGTATGCTTAAATCTATGCGTATACTTCAGTCAACTGAACAAATTGACTCGCACAGGATTTCTTTTCCTCATCATGAAATGCCTAAGACACACAGACAGGGTAACAAACAAAAGCCCCTTTGCTATGGAGGAAGTGAGCTGCCTGATCTGCATTACTCTACAGTACAGAAAAGAAGCTTAAAAGCTCTTTGGAAATGTGTACATCATTATACCAAATAGAACTCAAATGCTCCTTAAGTAAACACTGTGGGATCCCAGAAACCAAAATAATTTTTTAGCATCAAACATTGACTATTAAAATACAGTATTTGTGACCATAATATCTGTTTGACTGGCCTTGAGATAAACAGCTTATGATAAACTCTGTAGCCTACCAAAACCACTCTGCAGCCCACCTCCTGCAAAGGAGATCAGTTTTGCAGGGTAATTAGTAGCTAATATTGTAGCTGCCAGATCCAGGATTTGGAAACACTGAAAAAACTAGGTTTTGGTGATGGTTTGTTTGTTTGGTTTTTTTTTTAAATAGATTTATTGACATTGTACATACGAGTAACTGCAGTCTCATTTTATGCTACTGTAAACAATATACTAGCTTTAGGGTGAAAGTATATTTCCTTCTTTTTTTGTTATTTTTGCATATTCAGTAAAACCACAGTACAATGTTGTTGCAAAGCAGAAAATAATAATTTGTGCTTTTACTAATATTAATGATATTCCTGTTTCCCATTGGTTTGTGAACAAGGATGCCACATAACAAATAAAATTAAAGGAAACAATTATTCATCTGAAATTATTTCAAATGTTATGGTGTTAAGTAAGCAGAAGGCAGCTTTAGCATTTTTCACAACAAAAATTAAAGAAGCCTTCTTACCTACAATGTAAGAATCAATTTTCAACACTTTCATGCCCACACCTCCTTGGTATGGTAGACTAAAGCATTGAGCAGTTATCAAAGGTGCTCCAAATAACTTTTTATTAAATCTGCCACTTATGCCTTACTTTCATGGAGATATATACATATATAAATATGTATATATATGTTACAACTATTAGAATGATGCATTCACAATGTGTTTGGTGCCTCTTATTCTATTGTTTAACATCAGTTAACATGCACATACATTGTATCTATTTTGTCAGCATCATTAAGGTCACAGCTATTGTACAAACGTGGTATCAATATCTTTGATACCAGCACAGCTTAAACGTCCCAAGTATCTTATCAAAATACAAGCCTAATAAATCAACCCTATCGTAGTCCAACAAGCTAGCATATTAAAAAGCTTTGTTTGTTTATTATCCAGAATATCAAAATTATTCTCTGTCAAAACAAAGCTCTACAACTTCCTACTAGGAAGTTTCTTAGGATACTTTCTACTCCTATTGCCAATCACAAATATCTCAGTTACTCAGATTTCTTAATTAATTTCTACCTTTATTAGTACTTTTGCTTAAAATACAGTGTTATGTGTTAACATGGTCAACACAGGAGCACAGTTTTGAACCTGACAGCAATCCCACTGAAATCAATAGAAATACACACAGGTTACTGTTGAACATATGTTGAGGTGTTTTGTTGTACTGGTCACAAACCACTAAATATCACAGAACCATAGGAAAAAGAAATGGAAATGAGTTAAGGCTTAAATCTGAAAATTTAACTATGAATACTTACTCAATTAAATGTCACTGCCCACGTTGCTTCTTTTATGACTTCTGGTCCTGAGAGCCTGCTGTGAATTAGATTGAAGAAACATATCTTAGGGGAATGTAATGAGACAGCAACATATTCTTATCCATGTTTTGTTCTGCATTGGTTTAGTTTTTTGCAAGGATTTATACGTTCTTTTCACACATCTCTGTAACATTATTGTCATTGGTATCATGCACTGCAGTGGCATGCAGAGATAGCCAAAAAGCTTGGCAAAATATAATCTATCTACAGCACATAGAGCAGTGCAACATATTAGAGTAGGTTGTGGCGGCCATATAGCCATTAGTTAATTACGATAGGGCATCATGCTGATGTGACTGTGCTGCTTCCAATTTCAGAAGGAGTTCAGAGACCTCTACGTCTGTGTCTGCATCTGCAAGGCCATATAGCTTGTTGCTGATATAGCTTTGATTTCCTGGAAAAAAAATAGGGAAACTTCTGGTCATTCATCTTCGAAATTAATTGTCAAGGCCTTTCATTTTGTCCTTGTGTCTGGAGTCCGTGAAGAAAGTAAGATGGCGTAAGATGAAGGAAAATGCTGGTTACATATCGTAATTCCTTTGAGATGCAAGATTCACTCAAAATTTCTTCTTGGTTTTGTAATCCACAAAATTTTACTCTTAGACAGAAAAAATTAAGATGATATGAGAGGAAGAAATAAAGCAGGCTATCCAGATGGACTCACCACTTTTTTCAACCTTGAGAAAATACTCGGCAAACAGGACATGTTCAAAGATCTTATCTCTCTCTCGTTTATCTAGCAATACACACAGAATTAGAAATAAAAAGACATCTTTTTTATTTATCACAGATGATAAGTGATCTCAGTTTCTAGATCACTATAGACTGCGTAAAGCTGCAGAGCAGTTCTCACAACGAGACACAAGGTTTCTCAAACCTGTATTAATGAAAACAATTCCTACCTGAAAATTAAACTCACTGACCAAGCAACTTTTTATCCTTCTTTTTTTTCTTTCAGAAATACTAATAAATTTTCATCTTTGAAGGCTGTTAGCCTTACAATCATTTCACTAAGGAACGTGTTTTATGGTTACAGTCTTATCTGGGAGAAGTAGTACTGGTTAAAATAAATTAGTTTCTTTCATGTTCTATTTAGCCACATATGAAACACAAAAAACCCACAAACATTGATAAAAATTAATCTACAAATCCTCGAGAAACCCTGATGTCAGAAAATCTCTAAAAAGCAAGTAAATGAAATATCTCATTCAGAATCATGCTAATCTGTAATCCTACTCCTTAATTAGAAATTAAAATAGCACCCTTCTGGTAAGGCTCCAGTTATTAGATGACTAAATCAATACTTTGCCAAAGCTTTAAAAGCCAGTAATCTCTTTTCCTCTTTTAAATATTTGTGCTTTTTCTTTATTAGCCATGGAAGCCTTCAGGCCAGGCAGCTCTTTTCCAACATATAGAGAAATGTATGAAGAATATTTTCATTTTTTTCTTAAGTTCTCAAAACTATACAGAAACCTCCTCAGATCCTGCCATTATCTGGAGGTAGCAGCACATTCAGCAGGCTGTTTCAGAACTGGTATTCTTTTTCCTTTCTAAAGGAAGGACAGTGAGACATACTTCTTGCATTCACTATTTTCTTACATTGCCTGACATCTAACGGGTACTGTATTGTAGTAAACTTGTGGTCTTTCCTGGGAGGATATTTGCATACATTTAATTTCTTCTAGCAAGAAAACTAGAAGACCTCATCTATGCACCTGGCACAAGAAGGGTGGTTCAGAGTCAAGCAAACAGTCGCAAACTGCTTTATGTTTTCATTGTGAATGCTCTCTCTGCCTCCCAGCTATACATATCTTTATGAGAGATGCTATGGAACATAAAAGCAGTTGCCACGGAAGTTTAAACTGTTCTGCAGCAGAAATTGTTGTGTGGATCTCTTTTTTTTCTTTTCTATCAGCTTAGCTGTGAATTAAGCTGTAAAGGACTCCTTTCTATGAAGTTGCACTGGAAATTTGTGAGACTTGCTGATGTACAGCCTCATTTCACCAGCCTGGCTCTGCCTCCAGAGAGTGGAAAGTATGAGAGCAAAACCCAAGGAGCTGTGGACTTCCCCTCTTACAGAAAGGACATTTTTCAGGTAAGATAAATTTTTCTATATTGCCCTATAAATCATAAGAAATGAAACTCAGTGGTTTTATTCCTGGAAATATTTGTAAATCAGTTATTTTAACTATTCAACCAGCTCTGCTGACTACTCAGTTTCCTGATACAGCCATACCCTTAGGAAATTACAGGATACTGACCCAGTTTACACAGATGAAGTTAATTAATTCAAATACAATTCAAACAGGATAGTTGTACATGTCTGCCAAATAAATCTTAACCAACTACCTTTCCAGCCCCTCCCTTGCTAACCCCTACTCCCCATCCCACTCCACTTCAGCCTGGAAAACAAGCTTTCCTGTCCATTATTTATTTTCTGTGGCTCACCAAGCCTACATTTGGTATCCCGCCCCAAACAGAAATCCATTCAAACATCAACGATAGATCACACCAGTTCTCAGTCTGCAGCAAGGGCAAGACTGAAAGTAGAGGGGCTGGGGTTACAATGCCCCCCAGGGTTTAAAAAAAAAGGAAAAAAAAAGAAAAAGAAAGTCATATTCCTCTTTGATTAAAATGAACTGAAGCTGCCTGAGACCAGGCTCCAAAAAATACTGCCTTGTCTTTCCCATTCTGCTAGGGCCCCCAGGATCTCCTGCCTGTGCACATTAACCCGCTGCAGTTCCCAGCTTCAGCGGAGCATTTCTTGCTGAGGCAGAGCAATGGCTGTAAGCCCTACAACCGGCCTCTTTTTCTTGGTGTTCCTCCTTTCCAAGGCTTTCTCCTTCCTGTATGACCAGGGACCTCTCTTCTCACCCTCTCTTTCCCCATCTGGGTGGCTCAAGATCCCCTGATGCATTAAAAAACAATTGCTGAAATGTTGAATTGCACTGTGCACACCTAAGTTTTTTGTTTAAGGCCAGATTCAGATGCATTCTCCGGTTCATTACAAATGAGGTGCTAACACACTCAAAGGATCATAGACTCTCTTGGCCGAAAACAGTAGTGTTTTGTGGTTGCTTTATACTGAAAATTTTAAGTAGATGTCCTGATGCAAAATTCTAGTGCAGATGCTAAGTTTTTATATTGACACAGCTAACCAAGGTAAACCTCAGAGAGGGGGAATAAGGCCAGCTTTAAATAGTTCTGCAGGATGAGAACCGCCTGTGCACTATACACAGTCAGGTTTTACATTAAAAGAAATAAGGCCAGTGAGCTGCCTTGAAATAAAACCACACATTTTTTTTTTTTCACAAATGAGATCATAATTGTAGTTTTGGGATGGACAGAATTGGGTTTCCTCATTAAAAAAAAGTTTTCATAAATCCCACAGCAGCCCATACAGAAATCCAAAGAATAATAATCACATATTTTAGCTAGGCTTTTATATATTAAAATATAACACTGTTTTACAAAGTAGGAGGCTGTTAACATATTCACCTTAAAGTCTCTATTCTAGGAATATGCCTGAAAAAGAAGGTGAGGCTCATCAAGCTAATTACTGTGAACTGAATGTAATTTTCTGTTTGTCTTAGGATAAGTGAATTCAAAAAATAACCTATACGGATTTCACAGGAAAGGTTGGTGACTAAGAAGCTTGTTTTGAAGAGATTAATTTGTATTTGTAAATAAATATTTTTATTCACAAGTGATCTTATGTATTAACAAACCTGCTAAACTGTAGTTGCTTAAAGGACACTTGGGTGTATGATGGGATTCTCTGTTAAGGATGTTATTAATCCTTTGAAGATTTTGTAGTTTAACTCCTAACAGATTATAAAGCATAAAGCTGTGTACAGCCTGCATTGGACTCCCAATTAATATTTAACTTGAGTTGCTAGTTTCTGATCTTCTACGTGGCATCATACAAACATACTCTTTGCACAACAGATTTATATTTCTAAATGAGATTTAAATTATAATCCTACTTTTAGTGCAATATATCAGTGACCGCTGTTATTTTAAAATTCCTCAACAGAGTGGTTTTGCCTGTTATTGTAGTGTCCTGGCTTCTGCTGGGATAGAGTTAATTTTCTTCCTAGTAGCTGGTATAGTGCTGTGTTTTGGATTTAGGATGAGAATAATGTGATAACACACTGATGTTTTAGTTGTTGCTAAGTAGTGCTTACACTAGTCAAGGACTTTTCAGCTCCCCATGCTCTGCCAGGTGCACAAGAAGCTGGGAGGGGGCACAGCCAGGACAGCTGACCCCAACTGGCCAAAGGGCTATTCCATACCATATGATGGCATGCTCAGTATAGAAACTGGGGGGAATTGGCCAGGGGGCAGCGATCGCTGCTCAGGGACAGGCTGGGCATCAGTCAGTGGTGAGCATCATGCATCACTTGTTTTGTATATTCTTTTATCATTATTATTATTATTTCTTCCTTTTCTGTCCTATTAAACTGTCTTTATCTCAACCCACAAGTTTTACTTTTTTTTTCCTGATTCTCTCCCCCATCCCATGGCGGGAGCTGGGGAGGGTGAACAAGCGGCTGTGTGGTGCTTAGTTGCTGACTGGGTTTAAACCACGACATGTAGAAGATCAGATTTATTGACCCAGATGTCACATTCTTGTACTCCCAAAGTTGACGTCCATGGCAAACGCTAAAACTTTGGGATATCTGACAATGCTTTACAATGCATTCCATATCTGGAATGGTTTATCTTCTTTAAGATATTTTTTCTTTTTTTTTTAATGGTAGCTCTGCATCTATAGTAAACATTGGCATTAACATTCATCTACATGTGCATCAACTTAGTGTAAGTTGAAATATAAACTGTTGATAGTAAATAATTTGATTCCCACAAACCCTCTATTTGTATTTCACAATCTGTTGGTACATTATTATTTATTTTGCTGATGGTGAAGAAATAACAATATATGGCATTTTTAGCAATAGAAACAGAATAGAAGGAGGGTTTTCTCCCTCCTTCCTCAAGAGTCAGACCTGCTCACCTGTAAACTGCCATGTGATACGGTTTCTGTGTGTGGGAATCTCTAGTGGAGAAAAGTTTCTCAGTCTTCATGTTAAGGGCATGGTCCATCGAATGCCGCATGGATGGAACATTATAGCTGTCAAACTGCTGAAATGTCTCTGTAATGTTCTTGGCAGCTGGTGTGTAACACAGAGCAGACATTTAGTCCTTCACTACCTCAGCTCGTGCCTCTTTCACTGACAATTTCTGCCCTGTTCTTTATGGGGTACAGAGGAACTTTGTTCAATTGACACAATGAATCTGGTATGGCGGAAGCAAAATATTAAGTCCATTGTGGCTTCTTTGCTGATTCCCAGTCCTCCAGCGAATAATATAGGGAAACAGATACATATTTTTAAAAGCAGTTACATTCAAGTGGCTTCACTTTCAACTAATGCAGTAGAGGGGATAGGGAGTATAAGAGAAGGGGCATGTGCTGAGCTGTAAGTGGAGAATGGCAAGCGGCTGAAGCACTCAGAGATGGGGAATACGGGGCTGCTGCCTCCTTAAATTTCTGGCTGGGCAATACCCTCAGTGCCAGCCAAAGAACTGCTCTGTGAAGGATAAGCTGGTCAATGCACATTCACTTACTGTGGGTGTAACTTCTGCTTAGGGAAAGTTCCCCACAGCCACTAAGGGTCTCACTAAGGGACAATGACTTTGCTGTTAGGAAAATTCAGCAGCCAGGCAGCAGCCAGCTACAAGACTCCTTTTGCCAACATGTTGAACCAGAAAGTCAAAATGTTATTGTATATCTGAACAGGCTGTATTAAAACTGAGAACAGGACTACTTAAAGAGAACAGATCCACCAAAAGTAGATTTTATTGGTGGATTTCAAGAAGCAAGATGCCTGTGTATCCATTATCAGAGAGCCGATAGAATGTAGGGCAAGACATATGTGCCCGTGTCCCTTTGGTGACTTCAGAGCCATTTTTCTCTTAAGCTTACTATTGCTAAGGGTAAAAAGTTCTCTGATTTGAGAAGGCAGGCCAGTCACCCATATGTTTGTGAGCCAGAGTACAATAGTCCAGAAATCCTCTCTAAGAACAGGAGAAGGGAGTTGAGGGCGAGACCCAAGTCTGAAGGAAGTGCCCTAAAAGAGAGGACAGAAGCAAAGACGATCCAATGTACCACTCTCAACAAGCGTGAGAGAGCAGCAGCGGTGAATATTCAGTACATGGCATTAATAATAATAAAATATATAATAAAGTAACAAGTGGAACAGAGAAAAAAGTATTCTATTTTGTCCTAGATAAAAGAGAAGGACAAAAAAAGAGACAGGTAGTCTGCATTATGAACTGTGCCTTCATAAAATAAAATCAGGATAATTGGGCTGAGAAAATAAACTAGACTTTGCATGTCTAGTTGATTCTGTCCCTGTTTGGACAGCCAAGGAAAAATGGGATTCAGAATTATATGGGAACTTTGCAGGAAGGACACAGCTCATCAGCAGAAGCTGAGGACAGACTGGCAGATAAATCAAATACTTGTCTTTAATAAAAAAATGGACTGCAGAGATCTTTACAGCCAAGGGCCCTGAAGCAACTTTGCCTTGTGAGTTAAGCTGGAAATGTCTGTAGCTACTATACTCTTGCCACTTTCAAGCTTTACTATTTTGGCCTACCTAAAATGTGCTTGCTGGGAGCTGTTATGGTTAGATCCTGCATGGTCTAAGCTGCAACTAAAATGACTTTACCAGTTTTCCTTGGTTTATGATACAGCAACTACAAAATTTCTGAAGAAGTTTGACAGTCCAACCCCCTGAGCAACTTTATTATGTTACACTGACGTTCCTGGTTGGTTTTGTTAGTTTTAGTGTTCAAGACAAATGTAACGGCTTTCAGAAAGTTTTATATTTACATTTGATTATTTTTAACAGTTGAGGTCCTAAGCAAACTAAAATGTACCCTTTTTAACAAAATAACATGTTTTTTAAAATAAAAACACTCCAAAGAATATAGACTGATGAAAGCTTATATATCCATTTACAATCTATGCCATAAAAACAGCTAACTTGATGATTATCTTGACAGAGAAAACTGCTCAAGTTTGGCAAATTAATAATAAAAGAATAGTAGTGGGAGCCAAAAGGAATGCATATGTAGGAACTGATGTTAGGACTTCTAAATTTTGCAAGTGCAAGGTCCTGCACCTGGGTCAGAGCAACCCCCAGTATCAATACAGGCTGGGGGATGAAGGGATGGAGAGCAGCCCTGCAGAGAAGGACTTGGGGGTACTGGTGGAAGAAAAGCTGGACGTGAGCAGGCAATGTGTGCTCACAGCCCAGAAAGCCGAGCGTATCCTGGCCTGCGTCAAAAGAAGCGTGGCCAGCAGGTCGAGGGAGGTGAGTCTGCCCTCTACTCCTCTCTGGTGAGGCCCCACCTGGAGTACTGCGTCCAGCTCTGGGGTCCTCAGTATAAGAACGACATGGACCTGTTGGAGCAGGTCCAGAGGAGGGCCACAAAAAATGATCAGAATGATGAAACACCTCTCCTGTGTGGAAAGGCTGAGAGAGTTGGGGTTTAGCCTGCAGAAGAGAAGGCTTCAGGAAGACCTTACTGTGGCCTTTCAATACTTAAAGGGGGATTATAAGAAAGGTGGGGACAGACTTTTTAGTAGGGGCTGTTGCAATAGGACAAGGGGTAATGGTTTTAAACTAAAGGAGGGCAGATTCAGACTAGGTATAAGGAAGAAATTTTTTACAGTGAAGGTGGGTGGTGAAACACAGAACAGGTTGCCCAAAGAGGTGGCAGATGCCCCATCCCTGGAAACATTCAAGGTCAGGTTGGACGGGGCTCTGAGCAACTTGCTCTAGTTGAAGATGTCCCTGCTCATTGCAGGAGGGTTGGACTAGATGACCTTCAAAGGTCCCTTCCCTGCTCCTAAATTATCACATATTTTTATTACAAGGGGCTTTAAGTTCCAGGTGTTGATGCTACTTCCCTCTTCTTCAAATACCATGCCAAACCTGGCCATTAGGCTTACACAAGGCCAGCAACATCAGGCAGGAGGCTGCTCTGAGATCAGTCCTGTCTCATAGTGCCCTTGTACTGTGCCATCTGCCTGGGTCCATCTGCTGCCTCTAAATTGCAAACTTGTTAGGATAGGACTGTGGCTTTTATTCTGTGGTTGCACATTTCTGTTCCTCAGTCTTGCCTGGGACTGCTAAGCACAAAGGTAATATTAATGACAATAATAAAAAGTGAAATGCTGCTGCTGTGTGCCTGCAAGTATTCATGGATTCTTTTTTTTTTTTTTCTTCCTAAGGGGAGAGCACATATTTTAGCAAGTGAAGTCAACTAATCTTCTGTTTTCACAGAACAATTATTATTCTTTTGATGCACCTGGAAACTAGCCCATGACTCCCACCGATGAGGAGAACTGATTCGCTAATTCCCCAGCAAAGTGGGTTGCTGGAGCACTTTGTTCTTCATCAAAAACACGAGTTTTGCCTTACTATGATCCAGTGTGTGCTCCATAACAGATGTAGGCTGTTTGCTGGGAGAGCTGCTGCCCCTGTGGGTGCTACCTCATGCTCCAGTGGGCAGGAACCCTGGGCAGAGGTCCCTGGGGACCAGTCAGAGAGCAGACGAGATGGAGGAGAAAGGAGGTGAGCTCTAGGCGAGGCAGCAGTGGGCACAGAGGCTCTAAAGGTGATAGCTGTAAATTGATGTCACCCAAATAAAGTCAATAAAATGATGCCAGTTGATATCCATGGGGATTTCTCTTTTTGGCTGCATTCTGGCCTCAAATAAAGGATAATGCAGAACAATGATAGTATTGTGCTGCGTATACGTAGGGAGGATTTTTCTTCCCCTTCAAGATCTATGCAGTGTCAGAGACTTTGCACTGTCTTTCAGCTATGCTCTTAATTCCTCTACATTTTATTATAAATATATTTGTATTACATATTTTATACCATACTTATATAAGCATAATCATGTCTGTAGAAATACAAAATGAAGGGTTTGTTATACATGCATTCATAATTGGAACACCTTTATTCCACTTTTACCTTTGCTTTTCGCCATTGACCAATATGTGTAGCAAAGGCAAGTCGCTGGAGAAGGGAAGCAGATTACATTGCTCATTCACAAGCCTTTTTCCCCCCTCATCCTATATTTTCCCTCAGTAATGATACTGCAAACTCACAGAGCCATATACAGTTCTTGGCAAGGCTGTGCCTGTTTCCTACAGAGACTTGCAGCCCAAATGCAGTTGGGAGGAGACTTTACCAACCATGCATACCATGTTAGGAAGAAATCAAGGGCTAACTTTCTCTTCTTTGCAAGTGTATTTTGCCAAGGGATACACCAGGAGGAGCATCGATTCCTCTCCAGTCTCTGCAGTAGGTGGGAAGATTGCAAATGCATTTCCTTGCCTGAGAGAGTATCATGTCAATCCTTCTAGGGGAAAGAAATATACAGTCTATATCTCTTAAAACTAACTGTCATGGTTTCAGTTTTTGACTGTGGGTATTTTCAAGGCATTCAGAAGGTCACAGTGAAATTTGTTGATGAAAGTTAGTAAATAATTCCAAGTAATGCTGGGGTGAAAGAAGCTGTCAGGTACCACTAGCAAGGAGAAAAGGCCTAGATTCGTTTAATTCATTCTCTAGTGCAGATGATACGTCAATCCAGGTGCAGTTCTCAAACTGTAAAACCAGTCTGTTTGTACCTCTGCCAAATACAGACAGATGAATGAAAATAAAATATACTGTTGGTACAGCAAATCTCACAGAGCACAAAGTGCAGACTTACTCCCAGGAGACCAGAAACACAGCACTATTCTTCCAAAAGTTTTATTTTTTGTTTTAAAGAACAGGTCAGTTTTCTCACACTGATTTTAGTGTTCTCAAATGTACTGACATGCACCACTTCAAGCTAAACTGAAGGAAAGCAGAATGACTGTGTAACAAAAAATAGCAGCCCACCTATTAACTCATCCCTGCTGGGCTGCTCGATTGGGAAAGAAATCTCCACAGCAAGAGCTGTCTCATTAAATCCAACTGGCCACAGGAGAGACTGCTGAATCCCTTTCCCTCCACATAAATCCATCTTTGCTTAAAATGTTGATGGTTAACGGAAATCCATGCATTCCCTGTTGCAACTCCAGGTTTGCCTAGCTCCCTGGGAAGTCCCTAGATTGTTTCCAGCTCCTGAAGCCAAGTGATTTACCTACTGCAGAATGGGAGCTTGGGAGCCCTGAAGCTGTCTGAGACCAGGAGAAGGATTTCAGGTTGTGCATGCTGTGTGAGCCAGAGACTAGATGGAGAAAGCCATCGGTAGCTGGCATTGCACAGGGCTTCCTCAGCCCTGTGATAATGAGTAGGACTGGGTCACCCCAGTGACTCCGGAGCTGGAGGTGTGGAAGCCTTCTGTTGTGGTGGGTTCTACAAGGTGGACAGTGCAGGTACTCAGAGAACTGAGAAGAAAAAGCCATCTGTAGAAGAAAAAAAGTGGGTGGTACATTTCCTAGAGTCCTCTGGTAATTTACCTGTTAAAAAAGGATTTGTTCAAATAAACGCCTGTATAATTTTAATTAGTACTTTTTGAACCTTTACCAACAGTTAGAATTAAATTGCATTAGTGGATTGGCCTTCAGGCTGGGAGGTTCCCCCTCCCTTCCAGCCTGGCTCACAGAACCTTGGAAAATACTGTGGACTTCACCACTTCACTTCTTTTTTCAATATTTATGGGAACCTTTTTTTTCTTTTTCTTATGGAAGGGTGAAGTAATGATAAGGGATATTCTTCATTCTTAACATACCTATCTTTAGGGATGGTATGGTACATATTACTATAGAAAGCTGCCAGGTACTCCTGATTTCTAAATGCATCAAACTGGCATAGAAGGCAGGAAATAAAGGGCTGATACTAGTAACTACTTATGGATGCAAAGTAGTTTTAAAAAGCATGTGCTAATTTTTTTCTGACTTTCTAGGGAAAATTCATTGTACTTATTTCAACGCTACCAAAAAAATGCCTGCAGAGCATTAATACATTCTGAAAAATGTCTACTGTAACATGTCTCAAGGTGACATGCTTTGCACTTCTATTCAGCATTTATCAAAGACAAAATTCTTACAATTTGTACCTTAGTTTACAATTTTATTAAGAATAAATCTATTTTCTACACTAAATATGGTGTCAAATATGGAAGAAAAAAATGTTGGAGAATTTTACAACCACTGGATGTCATTGTTGTTCTTTTAAACTACAGAAAAAAAAAAAAAAAAAGAAAAAAAAGTAGAAGCCAGTTCAAAGATTGGGACTTTAGAATAAACATCTTCTGGCTGTTTTTCATTTTAAATAGCATTACAAATATATTTACATAAAACAGTAGACTGTGTTAATACGAATGCATTCCATGAAGCCAAATGAGCTACATGGACATTTCATAACAGCAACCTAACTGCTGTTCTCTTTGGTAGTTATCAGTTGCTGCAAATTTCAATGTAGTTAGTTAACAGAAAGTGATGATCTAGATTGCACAGTGATGTGTATAAACAGCTCATTTTATTAGGTGTAGTCTTCATCATTTTTTACATGACTCATATTAAATCTCACTTGTGAAAGGTTATGTATTGAATGCCAACAACAGAATGCAGATTTCAGATAGCTCTTTTCATACAGTTATCTCAAAATGAAGTACTAATAAAAGTCAGTAACAGCTACCAGGAGACAAATCCAGCCCCTTGCTCACTTCTGAGACTCATTCTGCAGATAAGTGTCAGAGCCTGACTCAGAGGAAGAGAAGCAGCTGTAGTGGTTAGTTCTGTGCATGAAAGCAAAGGAGCTGAATCGTTGCTGAATGGAGACAGGTGTGAAAAGGCTAAATCCTCTGCTGAGCAAAACTCTCCCGTCCTTTTCTGTTGCGGGCACCCAGGTAAGCCATGGACCTGGATGAGACTTCCTTGCGGGGCTCTGCAGCTGCCCGGTGGCCTACAAGAGATTTCTTCTCAGTGCTTCCCTCCAGTCCCTCCACCCCCTCGCTGTACATCTGCCCAGCACCTGGCCCGGAACTTGGAAGGGTTCTTAATTTCATTCTATGTGCACACTTATTACCCTCATAAGAAAGTAAGGCTGAACTACACTCTGTGTACAGTGGGTGGGTTGAACACAGCTGTGCAGCAGATCACTTGTTCTCTTTCTACTCTGTGAGAACGATGTTGTTTAAAGTATCCAGTCATCTTTTGCCATCAAGTGATTTGGGAATGAAATTATATCAACAAGCAACAAAGGAGGGCAAACAGATTTCGCTTTACTTCTCCGGAAGTCACTCCATTTACCTGGGGCATTAACATTGCTCTGAACTATTGCCTGCGGCCAGTGCTCTCTGCCGTAGCGATATCGTGAGTATTTCAAGTCAGGAGAAATCTAGAGAAATGAAACAGTGATGTCACCGGAAAAGAAGCAGCAGGGATCTAGCTTATCAACTGGAGACAGGCTTGCTGTTAATGGATGCCTTCCTCACCTCTGCAACTGAAATGGATGTTGGAGGCTCTGATGCGGGGAAGACGGAGGAAATGCAGCTAACCTGTCTTAATACAGCTCCAGAGTAACATTTGGATTTGAATATGGTGGTACCATAACTGGAAGATAAAGTCTGCAGCTTCATTGTGCGCTTATAACCGCTCTGGTGGCAGAGGGCTTTCATTGTTCTGCTTATTCTCTCCTCAAGCCTGCAGAGTAAGCAAAGGAGCTGTCTGTGCTCCTCTCTGCACCACGTATGCTTAGGTTGCAGTAAAAGGTCTGAACTGGCCTTGGGTAGAAATAAATACGTTAGCTTCAGTCTTTTGAAATATTAATGGTAGTGCAGATGTGGCAGCGAGGGCAGGCTTGGGCCAGCTATCGTAGTCCATTGCTGTTGTACAGCATAGACACCCCCCCTGAAGTTGCATGAACCTCTGAAATACTTCTTCAGGACAGGATGGTTCTCCATCATCCCCAGCACGTGACTGCTCTCTGACAGCACATCATATTGCTGAGCCCCAATCATTAAAGTCAGTCCAATGTGCACCTATGCTTCAGGGACTGAGGCAGAAATAGTTGATCTGGATTCTATTGCGGGCCCCAGATGTCTGCAAGCTCACAGTGGCGATACCCAAATTGCTCTTTTTTTTTTTTTTTTTTTTTTTTTGGTCTGCTTCTCCATCTTTCAGTGGGAGTTAGGTGCCTAAATGCCTTTGAGGATTTGGGACCAAGACTTTATCTCTAGTTCACATGCAGCCACTAGAACACTGACAGGAAATTTTGCATCCTCTAGGTTGGAGACTGTGAATAAAAATTACTTCTGTAAGAACTAAACAAAGGCAGAGATTTCCCAGGATTGGAAAACTTTTTGTTGGAAACAGCAGTTTATCATCACCAAAATTTTAACAAAGATGGACAAAAAGATATCTGCATCAAAATAATTGATACTCCAGTAACTGATTATACTGCCAATCTCATAGTAACTGATTATACAGCCAATCTAATGTGCTGTTGACATGAGCTGAACACTCTCAGTCACCCAGGGGGAGGCTGGGGACCAAGGCTGCGGTCAGAACAGGTGCTCCTTGGTGCTCCTTGTCATAGGCAAGTGCCCTACCTAACCGGCTACTTAAATGTGGATGCTGTGAGCTCACCCGTTCAACCTACGTCTCTGTTTCTCTTGTTTTAACAGACCTGGGCTTTGTTATCTTTCTCCCCCTCTCATCTTTGTCGGGCCTTGGGTTCATTCTGAGGCATAATGGGAAAAACGAGATCTCGAAAACTTTCGCGGGGCAGGAAAACCACTTCCTACCCAGTTCTATTTCTGCTTCTAAAATTCTGTTTGGTGGTAGTTTCAGTGAACTCATTCTTCCTTTGTGTGCCATATGATCCACAGTTGTTTTCTAAATCACCAAAAGCCATTGACAGGCTGTGTGGTTTTGATTTAGGACAAAGATGTTCTTTTTAAAAAATCATCAACCCAAAATATAGGAGAAAAAAAAATCTGTGTTTACCTTACTCTTTGCCTTCCAAAAATTTTACGAGAGCAGAAAGCACTTATATCCACACTATTTATAGATGTAAAAGAAGATTAAACAGAATTGTGTTTATCTCAAATTAGATAGCCGGCATTGAACTGAAATGAGATGCATAATATACATATATTCAGGTACACATAATATGCACATCTGCACCATGTAGACACATTTCAGCAGCTTTCATAGATAAACAGATCTGCAGGTGTGTGGGGAGAATGAATACATGTATATATGTATATATAATTTTTAAATTAAAAATATTTACTGGTTCAAATTTTCTGTAAAAAGAACAGACAACTCCACATTTGTACTTTGTATTAATTTTGAACTTTCCAAGTTTTGCGTATTCTTTTAATATTTATCTATTTCCCCCGGATGTTAGATTACGTTTTCCCAAGGATGCAGGATACTATATTGCTAAAATACCCACAACTTTAAAGGGCAAAATGAGGAGGAAGATGAAATGCTACAAGCACTTATTGAAAGAACAGTATTTTCCCCCGGGCCAAATGACATCATCCAACAATATGAGGCAGGCAAAAGTACAGATCAGATCCTCAAACTGAATTCTGTTTTCTTCTGGTACAACAAAGCAATTTTGCAGTTGGCTCAAATGATGATCAGAATTTAGGAAACCTCAGGATGCTGTGTGTTCACTGACTTGAAAGCTTATTCATAAATATCACAGTGTGAATTCCTGGATGCTGAAATGCCACTAGTAGCTAATGAGGAGTTGACGATCCGTCACTGCCTCTTTAGACAGTAACTTGGGGACAGGTAGAAAAGATCACTGTCTCTGTAAAGCTCATCAAGAAAACAAGAGGAAGTAGGAAATTCGGCAGCAGATGGCCTAAGAGACCCTGCTGTGCTCTGGTCATCTGTTGGCAATGGTTTCTGTGGCATTAGCAGCAGTTTCCGGCCATGTAGACTTGGAGGAACATTTGGTTACTAGTATACTAATCATTGTACCTTACTACAGCTTGGACCCTACTAGCCTAGAAAATTTTGATTATTGCTGCCTTTTCAATTAATGTAATAGGAAAATAGATTAGGAAAAGATGACAGAGGGTAACCTACTCCACCCTCATACCTCAAATGCAAAGTCAGCTATGTATCCTGACAGACTTTTGTTCAAATTGTTCTTAAAAACACCCGTGAAGTAAGTGCTTCAAATCCCTCAGGGCTTTAATGTTCACGTGGTTCACACAGGCACAGGGAACACTTAAGATCTTTCCTCTTTCCACCTAATTTTTATGTTTCTGTGTATCTAGCTTATGTATCTGAAGACGTCCGGTAAATTTCTCTTAGTCTTCTCTGTTTTCTGAATTAAACTACTTTGTCTCCACCATAGCCAGTGCTTTTCAGATCTCTGACCTTTCCTGTCCCTCTTGACATTTTCATCAACTGGTCCATGTATTCCTTAAAATGAAGACCCTTAGGGTGGACGAGACATTAGGTAGAGATGAGACCCTTAGGGTGGATGAGACTAGGTAGCCAAAGAAGCAGAAGCAGTAGTAGCAGAAAGTGTGCGGCTTGCACGTGACACTCTCTGTACACATTAATATGATGCTTACCTTTTTCTCAACATCACAACATTGATGACTTGGGTTTGGCTGGTTATCTGCTATAACCCCAAGGTGCTTTTCAGCAGAACTGTTGCATAGCCTGTCATTCCTCAGTCTGTTCATGCAGTTGATTATTTCTGCATAAGTGAAAAAGTTTGCATTCGAGTTGCATCTGGTTTTTTTTCCAAACCATTTCCTCAGTTTGTTCATTTTGAATTTTAATCCTGTCTTTCTGTGTAACTCGCCCCGAATGCAACTGTAATAAGCATGTTTTTATTTTATCATCCACAGCATTAGCCAATATACCTCTAAAACATCCTTCCAGTCCAATAGTAAAACATTTATAAATGAACTTCTACTACCATTTTTACATCCACTCAATGAATCTGTAGTGCAGTCCATGTTTCCAAAGCCTGCTCACATGGAATCACCGAGGAGAAATGAGTTGTTAGGAGACTGAAAGTGTGGTGAGGATGTAGGTGGTGGTGGTGGGTTTATCCATGTATTCCTATTTTAACTAAATCAAACTGGTATGATGAAGAGCTTGGGTTTTGAACCAGAAGATTTTCTTAACCTCTCTCATTTTGTTGTAAACCTGGTGTGTGTTCCTAAGCCCTTTTTGGACTGATATACCAGATTTTATTGGATTCTTCTCTTTCTTCCCTCACATCCTCTGGCAGAAGAAGGTTATGTGGGAATTGCCAGTCTCAAATTCAGACAGTTCTCAGTTGAGGCCTCTGCTTTCTGTTAGATGATAGCCCTTTCAAGCCACTTAAAATACTACATGAATGTATTATTACCTGAATGCTTAAAGCACTGAGTTCAGAGTTTGTGTCTTCACCTTTAAGAACAAAAAATCAGAAACTCTCTGCCAGATTTTTATGCAGAGCTACTAAAATGGAACTATTCCTGGTTTATGAGGTTTCAGACAGACAGATCTTTGATTCTGCGAAGTTGTGTGTGACTTCATGAGACACCTTTTCATAACTCGTTCAATCCAGCGGTTCTGCTCATCCTTCAAATTTTATATTTGATAAGTCAAGGACCAGATCATATACAGGCAGTGGAAACAGCTTAAAGCAGAGTCAGCTTAAAATATGTACAGAATATAACTGTACACACACATACAGACTGGTCCTTTTCCCCATAGATAGACATATACAAAATGCTGTGATATAATTCTGCATTCCTCACCACATGATAGCCAGTTATTTTGAAGTGAGAAATGGATAGAAACATAGACAATTTCCCTCCATACATGTTGAAAAGAATCCAGACTGTCCAGGAAGACATTATTTCCTGGTAAAATACTCTATGTGGTTTGGTAATGTATTGAAAAAAACTTCAAAAAGCCAGATGGTTCTCCCTGTTATTTTAATGTTATTGTTTAATGAGTGGCCCAAGAAATGCATTTAAGTAAGTGAATAAAATCCAGTTGTTTCATCATTGTGTTATCTTAAGCAAAAACAAATAAATAAAAGCATGCCAGTAATGAAAATTTTTCCTGTAAGAACTTGGTAGAGTAGTAGTGCCAAATTCTGCAGTGATGTAAACTGGATGGATGCAAAGCAGATGTAACTTCATCTGCTGATTGCAATTGAAAGCTTTTAAAATTTGCTTGGAACATATTTATGCCTGAGATGCATGGAGAAATGAAGTTCAACTGAAGTTTAAGGAGTATTATCATTTCCCTCCACCAAATCTTTTTCTGTATCACTGATCTCCTCAGACAAAGGTAGGGTTTCGGTGTCAGGTTTCTTTAAAGTTCTCTTCTCTTCTTCAGAGATACAGTCCTCTATATGCACTATAGGCAGGTATTTAATGTCTTTACCTATCTGTAAATCACTCAGAATACCTCACAGTACTCATAACCTGGCAGAGGAGTGTTTATCTGCTCACTCACCTATTAGTAATGACTCATACCGGATAAATATCCTGTAGATCCATTGCTGTTGGCTAATGATGAAGATTTTTTTAAGCCAAGTTAAAAACAAATTTAAGCTAATTATAGTGCTTAGTAATGAAATGTCTGTCTTAAGTGATGAAATTTACTACCCTTGACAACATGAGATATTAATTCAGTATACATAGTTAAGCCTATTAAGAGGTTTAGACACTAAAGTGGGAGTTGGTGAGAATTTGAACACTGAAGTTGAAGGTTGTGATGCTCCAGCTCCACTAACTCTCTTCAACTCCAGGGAGACTGCGGTGACTAACTTTTCATCAGTGAAGTTTCCACATTGCTAGAAGTTTTCTTCTGCACGTGTTCCAAACTACTGCCACTGGGGGACAGAGCAGCTCCCTGCCTACAGACACCTGCGACAGCTAACTCCAGACATAAACTAAAGCATTCCTTCTCCTTCTTCCCTCTTCGCCTTCTTCTCAATCTGTCTTAATGTTCTTAAACCATACCAACCCAAAACATTGAAATTAGTGCAAAACATGGCAACTATCTTCACTTTCAGTCATCACTGGAATAAGCAGCATTGAGGCTATGCTCTTACAAAAGAGCATGCCCTCCGAAATAAGACACCTCAGTTCTATTCTCTATTCGAGTTCAAATCTTTGTCTTCCAGTAACACAATGGACCTTAATCATAGGGCAGGAAGGGCCACTTTTCATCTCTGCTGTTGAAACTACCAGCTAAGCTTTCTCCTTTCATAACTCCAGAAAAAAGGGGTACAAGAGGAACCATTCTCTAGCACTGCCTCAGGGAAAAGTCCCAGTACCAAAGTACAAGATAGCTGGGCAGCAGGAAACATTGCTTTGCACCAACTGAGGATGGGGAGAGACTAAAACTCTTACTTGCCATTTCCTAAGTGAGTGCTGTAGTCACTGGGCAACAGTATGAAGAAGGTAGTGTCAACATCATCTCCTTCTGTCTCCAAAAAGACCAAAACACTCTTCTGTTCTCTAAATGGCAGGTGCAGATGTCTAACACAAGGAGAGGTTCCAGACTGTGAATTTAAGTCTCCCTGAGCAGACTCAGCTTTTGAGAAGGACAGTATTCCTGCTGCCTTCCTCTTGTCCGTAATGACTTGTATTTGTCTCACCCATCAGTACTTTGTGTTATGGATTCCATTCAAAACTTTCTCTTTCCATAGGCACTTAACATCAGCCTATGGTTTTTTACTGATGGACACGGTGATAAACATTGGATGTGGTGAAAATCAGCATTGTAGCACCAAAGTCCTGGAAAAAGTACCCTAAATCCTGCAGGTGGATGTACCCCAATGAATCCCCCACAAAAGTGGATCTGTAGCAGTGACTGATGTCGGTTTCTGACGCATGGCTGCAGTTTGGGGGGTCCCTTTGGAGGATATAGTTCCCATCTCAGCTAGGCACAAACAAAAGATATGTAAGACTAAATATCCTAAATCACATATAATCCGTAATTACAGTCAATTTCCTTAAGTCCCAGGTCATGTAAATGAGCTTGGTCTTGTAACCATGCCGAATTGCCTTGGAACTCATATGGCCATCTGGATTTCACACACAGACCTGGTGTCTCTATGAATGACCAATGTTACCTATCATTGTCAAGAAAAGTATCCCATCTTGATCACTTGATAATGAGAAGTGAAGTTGTTTTAAAATCTGTCTATAAAACAGCTCCTCTCTAAATTTTCTTAGGTTATGTATATAGACGTTTCTCACAGCATTATTATCTTTTCCAGTGCATTTTCTATAGAATATATATGCTTAGTATGCTATTGTTATTTAATGTCTTATGCGTATACAAGCGAGTACACAAACTGTATGCAATTAGTGTGCGCAATTAATTTTCACGTCTGCTGAGGGACACGCTTCAAGAAAATCCTCAAGGTGGCAGCACTGTCTCAGTTTTTAAGCCCACACCCCACGCTCAAGCTACCAAAAAATAAAGTACCTGGAAACAACGCATTGCTAAGGTGAACCTTCTTTTAAACTGTTTTCTGCCCACTGGTGTACAAATGCCTTATTAATCAACCCATTGGTCTTTTCTTTTGGGCCTGAAAAATGTCAGCTTGAAAGCGTAGGTGTCTTCTTTACGCATCCTTAAATAAATACTAAAAAATAGGATGATGTTAACTAAAATACTACTGGTGCTTGCTCTCCTACCCAGACATGAGAAAAATGGGTCTTATGGACTTTGTATAATAGCTGGACACATGCAACTAAGCTTATGTTTCAAACCTTTCTGAATATGGAGCTCATTACTTAATCCTGCACTCTTGCAGTTGTGTTCATAGTTGCTGCTCCTTCTCATACCTCAGACAAATGGTCTGGTTGGCAGGCTGCAACAGAAACACCATTGCATTAGACACAAAACCTGGCCACACTCCATGTTATTTTATAAACCCATCTTATGCCCTACCTCTTCACTGATCTAAATTGTCTGCTACAGTTAATATTGTTTAAATATAATCCTAGCTAATTCAGTTTTAACCATAATGAATACAGGGACTGAAAGTGTGCAGTATCCTGCACTCTGTTGTGTAGAACTAATCCTACAAATTGCTTTGAGTGTTGCAAGAGAGCATTTTCTCATAAATGTTTTATATTATCACTAATATGACATCATTTGTAAATAAAAAAAACTACCTACAGTGTCTGCAGACACCAACAATGATTAAAACAGCTGGAAGCTTCTGTTGTTTTACTTTTAACAATGTATCCTTTGATACTCAAATAATCCAAAGTTCTACCTAAATAGTTTTCAAGTTAATCTGACAAATTACAAATTTAGAAGTATTGCATATTCTAAAATAATGTTATGATTTATATGCTGCTGGATGCTCTACTTTTACTAACAAGAACCAAGCTGCACATTTAGTTACCTTTATGCTAATGTCAAAGATTGTTATTAAGCAAATTGGTTTGTTTAAAACACTGAAGAAGCATAAAAATTAAAAGATATTCAATTTTTCAGTACTACATGTGAATAATCCAGTCTGAGAACTTGTTTGGCCCAATTGTTTTTAGGAAAACATCATCCATATTTCTTATCTCCATATGCTTTTAAGAAAATTAGGATGCAAATTCATGCATTGACTTTTAAATTTATCTTTTTATAAGTTGATTCCATTTCAAAAGGGCTTGAAAGTAGCAGATAGCATTTACCACTAAAGGTTCCATTGGAAAACCATCAGTTTGGTATGATAGTAGTCAAATTTTTACATTTTCCAGTCTTGATATTAATGAGGGTTATCTTGGGCAAAGTAGCTACAAATGCAAATTCAGAGCCAGCCTCCTTCCCTACCTTAGAAGTTTTGAGGATTTTAACAGAGCTCATCTCTAGAAACTATCTTAAAGATGGACAACAGCTGGGAAGACACAGCTTGATTAAAGATGGGAAGCATAAAATCGGGCAAGAGATCTCATGTTTGAAGACATTACTAACATGGTAGATAAGGAGAAATCAGTAGATGTTAATATACAGTATGGTTTCTGAGACACATTTGGCAACCTCTCACATGACTAAAATAAAGACCAGTTTAAAAAAAAAAAAAGGAAAAAAATAAGTGCTAAATAAAAAAGCATTAAAAAAGGGAACAATATGAAAGACTCATTTGGACAACTTGCTTGGACAACGACTTGGTTATTTATGTTTTTTCCCACTGGAGCTCTTAACACATTGCAATATATAGAAAATTAAATGTTAAAACATAATGAGCAACCTGTTCTACTATGACATAAAGCCAAAAAAAAAAAAATCAGGGGATATAATCTGTGGCAATCCTCAGCTACAAACAACCTCTCAATATCATCCCTTTTTTTTCTGGTCTACAAGTTTCTCCACTATATTTTTCCCTTTACAGAAAGAATGAATGACATGGGAGGCACCAAGCTCTCCAAGATCCAAGTTCTTAGCTATATTTCAGAAGTTGAACCCCAAGGGTCCTCAGATGCTGGAGGGTAACAACCGCAGAAACACATACCTGGACATCAGAATACCAGGGTATTTACTTTTCTTTGGAGAAGACATAGGCACATTATATTGTCTTAATACTGCAGTGTGCTTATACTTCATTCCTTCTTGTTCTACTGATGAATGAGAACAGCTCTGAGGCAAGGGGGTGATCTGGAGAGGTACAAATGGTAGTTACCACACCGTTCTGGCAGGTCATTAAGACACAGGTTCTGTTTTGCAGATGTCTATGGGACTTAGTTACCTAAATCTCCTGCAGATTGGGCCAAGCAGCTGAATTGCTTTTGAAAACCTGTACTCTGCAGACATTTTTGAAAACAGACTCATGATTCACTTTGCACTAAGGAAAAGATATGAAGTGTTTTTCTTCCACTTGTTACTCTCAGAATAACATGATATTCTATTGCAGAAGTTCCAGTTTTCCACAGGTTTCCAAGGTTTTACTGTCCAATGGCCAGTTATTTTGTGCAAGCAAGGGTAAAGGTGCTGCAAGCTCTTTGTTCTATGTACCTCCACAATTGTTTATGCTAGAGAAAATTATTTTTTTGCTAATTCATTATCGGTGTGATTTTTAAATTTCTCTTTCTTGTTCCCAACTCACTGAGGGGTGCTCTGAAAATCACAATAAATGCCTTCTGTACTTCCTATTACCTGAGGTCATACTTTTGCTTATAAGAAAAGGGTGTATAGTTTTTCCTGCACTATTATAGGGCACAAGTAATGCTAATGCAAAACCAGATTTTCTTAACATTAGCTATTTCACTTTGAAGAGGTGTGGAGCACAGCCTATTAGTTTTAGCACCATGCAGTATTATTACAGCTTTTGGGGTGCAAGAGGGACTTGTAGCTGGGGGATAGAAGCAGTGGAAGACTAGTAAAGAAATAAGACTATCAGGCAGCTACTGCAATTTTAACACAAATACAAATAGATGACGTTAACATAAACCAGAGTGTCAAATCCATTTTAACCTAGTACTCCTTGCTGACTCTATGCAATGTGCCTGTAACCAGTCCCAAACTTTGATTTGGTATAAGTGGTTTTACAGGAGCCAGGAGTCCAAGATCTCACACCGTAGGAAGTGAAAGAATATTCATAAGTGCAGAACATCAGATCTAGGTGAGGCAAGGACCAAAGAAGAAGCAGATGTAGCTTCGTGCCACCTGGGTTCTGAGCACTCGGAGGCTCCAAAGCAGAATTGCCTCAGAGCTGTTGTAACTTTTTGTTGACTATTTTAGCTGTCAGGGATGACCGTGACATAGACATATCTCAGAAATGCAACTTTGCCTGGAAATTCCCTTCATACAACACAGCCTGCCCACTTTTCTTAATGTAGTCATGACAGATCAAACAATGTTTGGGAAAGTATTTGCTTATCTGGAAACACTAGTTCATTCAAACTATAAACCTAACGGACTCATATCTGAGAAACAGAATCACCCTAAAAGACACACTTGAATATAGGTTTCTCATATCTCAGACAAGTGACTTACCACTGAACTAGTAGATTTTCTTATAGCTTCATTCTGATAAAGAATAAAATCAAATTTCAATACCTAGAAATTTTCATGAAATATTTTTTTTGCATGGAAAATGGCAACACTTTTTAACTTCATACCATTTGGCTGAAAATTCCCAAATCCTACTGCATTAGAACGGTACTGCAAGTACTGCTCTTCCCACAAGTGAGTGAGGCTGCTTGTCCCATTACACACTTTGCTCTCCTATCCTGCTGAGATACTTTATAAGTGTCTCCTGGGCACGGCTTCCATCTCCTCCCCAAACATGCCACCGTGCCAGAAGGGACACAATAATCCATGCACGGCACAAATAGGGGGCTTTCGGAATGGTGTAAATGTTTAGTGCATCAATGTACAATATTTTTTAAAATAAATGATCGATCGATCTAACAATAAGGATAACTTTTATTCATGAAGATAAGGGACATTTGCTCAGCTTCTGCAAAAATCTCATCCTGCTTATTCCCTCAGCAGGATTTTCCTGTAACACTTCTAAAAGTAGAAATAATTATGGATTTCTCCTACTTGTTCTGCAGTGACATTTTTATTTTTCATTTCTCAATTTTGCCTCCTGTGCAGCAGGCGCTTCACCTTCAACTCCAGAGGATTGCCTAAAGGCTTTTTCATTTAACTGCTGCTACATGCCGGTGCACAAATTGTCTGGCAGGGATGATGTGGGGGTGATAAGGCCTACATCCTACAGCAGGAGATTTACCAGCTACCCAGCTTCTTAGAGCACATAGAGCCTGGCTCCACACTGGATATGGGTCCAGGTTTTGTAGGATGATGTACTGCTTCAGAGCAGTGGAATTAGCTCAAGATGTTAATAACTAGAAATTAGTGATGGGGAAAATAAAGTTTTAATAGCTGTTTCAATGGGAAATGTTTGAGGATTTCTTTTCTATGTTAGGATATACAATCTATTTCTCTTACCCATCACTTTTCATTTTGGCCCTGCCTAGGAGTCAAAGAAAACAGCAGCATGTTATAAAAGCAGCATGTCATCCCTGGCAACATTCAAGGTCAGGTTGGAGGGGGCTCTGAGCAACCTGATCTAGTTGAAGATGTCCCTGCTCATTTCAGGGGGGTTGGGCTAGATGACCTTTAAAGGTCCCTTCCAACCCAAACTGTTCTATGATTCTATGATTCTGTGATTCTATGAAAAGTGTAAACTAACAGATATGCTAAGGGAGTGGCACTGTCTGCTATTTCTCTTTCCATGATCTGGACCCTCACACCTACAAAATTATTTATTCAGAAAAACTGTTCAGATGCTGCTTAGTTTTTACAGAGAGTTTTGAAATATAACTTTGGCACCTAAAGCACAACACAGGGAGAATGCAAATGCATGAAGTCAGAGAAAGTAGTGCTACAAATCCTACCTGGAATCTTGATGTCCTACATTTCCCCCAAAGCTTTCTGTGGCTGTAAAAGCTGTGCTACTGTGAATGCCCAGAAAAGCTTTCAGTTGTCTTCCCTGTAAAGCTGTTCCTAACTCACAGGTAAAACATCTTTACTGCCCAATGCCTACCCTGAAAGCTCTTGGTTCAGCTCAGAACATAGCCAGATGTGTGCTGTGCGGTGCTGTGCTCGACATGGTTTTGGCTATAGCATACCTTCCAGAAAGTGTCCAGGCTTCCAGGGTAGGAGAGACCTTACAGCTTCATAGTTTGCCCCCATAATTAAGAAAGCAATTGCTAAAAGCACTGCCACTGTGTCTTAACTTGCCTGGCTTCAGCTTCACCCACTGCTTTTTGTTGTACTCTTCTTCCCTGGCCTAACAAAAGCTTTAGTATTCAGGGTGGTTTTTTCCCTTTTCCCAAAAAAGTATTTCTGCAATGTCATCAAGTCTCTCTTCAACTTTCTTTTCAGTATGACTAATGGACTCTGTTTTACAGCCAGTAGAAACTACAGCTTTTCCTTCACCATGGAATATATTGTCATCACTCTTCTATGTAAGTTTTTCAATACCCTTTAAAACCATTCTATACCAATAACAAAACAATTCTATACCAGCTTTCTAAAACAATTCTATACCAGCTTTCTCTAGCATGCCAAACATGGCACTGGCATGTGACCATTTTAATCAAATTCGTCTCTGGCTTTGCTTTTTTAAGAGATGGCCAGACAGGGAAGCGTGTCTGTGCTGGTCCTGCCTCCAGGTAGTGCCCTTAAATAGTCACCTGGAACGTTTAGCTCCTTAGAAAGGGGAGGAGGCCTGGGTTATGGTGGACGTTGCCCTGACTAGCAATCCTAACTGCTTAATTTAAAATAAAAAAACCCAACAACAACAATCTAGGGATGAGTGTTTGGAATCCTTTTTTTACCTTATACAACAGAGGTCTAATTAATATGCTACAGAGTAAAGGCATAAATTACCTACTCTTCTCCAACTCTGGTGTTCATTTTAGCATGCTAACGTGCTCCAGTGGAGGAGCATCTTTTCTCCTGCACTAAGAATTTATGGCAACATCCTACAGAAAGGAGTTTTTAAAGCCCATTAACCTAAAGGAGGCCTGCCTAGATCAAGTCACCTACTTGCTAGGCGAGTGTCCCAGTTACAACTGTTAAAGACTCTGGAGGAACAAGCTCCTCTTCACTGTTTACCTTAAGACATTATGTTAATTTTTGAATGGATAGAAGTGCCTAATAAATAACAAAGAAACAGTTCTGGGAATTCAAGGGAAAAATGGAGTTCAGGCATTCCTCCTATCCTCAGACATTCCCCATTAGCCTGATTGAGGCAGTTGTCTGCGTAGGGTGTCAGCTTTTCAAACCTTTGTTTAATGATACCTAATTCTTCCCCACTGATAGACCAGGAACCCATTTCTTTGAGACTATTTCTTTTCTTTGAGTCACCTTCCAATGGAAAGGTATCTCTTGCATATCTTGAAACAACATTTCATGCCTTCCTATATCTTACCCTTAGTTTCTCCGAGGCCATTTTCTTTTTGCCTCTTCTCATTGTAATGATGTCAAGATCACTGGTCCTCCAAGCAACCACAAACATCTAGTAGACGAATCTGTAATATCTATGTAAGTAAATCCAGAGTAGAGTTACTTTAGATGTAGTTATCTATCTTGTTGCATTAGAAAATTATCATCTCAAACTGACATCCCCCTAACAGATACTTCCAGATAGTACAGAGAAGTGCTGAAGGAATAAATGGTCCTTTTCTCCAATTTGATTCAGTGTCCTCCACCAAGCCCCATCTTGGGCTACATTAGTTAATACATGAAGCTGCATGCGTCCATGGAATAGGCAACGGCAATCCCGCAATAAAGGGCCAGCTCAGCACCTCCTTTTATGCATGCTATCCTTCCTGAAGAGATTATGGCCAGACTTTTAACTATCCAGGTATGTGAACTGTCCAATTAGTTTTCAGAAAATGCCAGTTACATCAAATTTCCTTTCATCAGTCAGAACCCTTTTTTTTTAATTTCTCAGACCTCTAGGAATAATATCTGTCATTACAAAGCTTCTTCATTTTATGTTCTTTTCCATCTTGTGCTCAATTTGTTCACCACATGCTGAGTTAGACTCATGACTGCATTTGCCTTTTTTTATGGTTAGTCTGATGCTCTCATGGCTGCTTCTGATCATTTTCCAGTATGATTAATTATCATTGTGATCAGATGCAATCCATGCCGCTTGCCACATACTGTTCCTGTGGACTGTGGTCCAGCGGTCCTTAAATGCCATCACATTCAATGTTCATGATTGTCTGTTTTTTCCTCTCTATTGTACATGGTACTTGAAGAATCATTAGTTTGTCTATTTCTTGCTCAAATCTCTTCCCAAATTCCTGCAGTCATCTTTTAACCTTGCAGTTCCTAGTGATGCGTTCCCTTTGGTATCAGTGTGTATTGTCATCTGTACTGATTGACAGACAACTTCATAACCCCTTCCAATCTTGCAGTTGCTGCTCATATTTACATTCCATTAGATAACATGCTATCTGGTTACCCTGATTTGCACTGCTGATTTCTTGGCCCACTCTTCTTACTGTGCTGATAACTACAGCCAAAGAAAACACTTTTGCAAAAAGTCAGTATGTTAAAAATATTTTAGGTCATCCCCAAGTTGTTTACAAATTAAAGTCAAATTTATTGAATAAATGAGTGAAAAGGAAGAATATAGAGTAAGTCAAAATACGAGTGCCAAAAGTGCAGGAAGGGAGAGACTTCATTCATCTCATTGATCTCTGCCCCAATTGTAAGCACTGTAAGCATTTAATTTCCCTTTTTCCTGAAGGGATTAGAATTCACATCATGATGCCAAGCATCCCAATCATCATGCTGTTTAGCGTTTTGTATAAAGGTTCTAACAAGAGGGCAACCTCAGAATATCATATAGCCTGTAGTGGTTAAGGCACTCAGCTGGGTGGAGAAAGCAGGAGTCCAGATCTCCCTCTTTCTGAGTAGGGACAGGCATTTGAATGACAGTGCCTGACCTCCCAGCTGTGTGCTCTAACTGGAGAGAATTGCAAGGTAGATTCCTGTCATGCAAGCTTGTGGGAGCTGTTCATTTCTCGTTATAAAGGATTTCTAAACACACGTTGGAGTTCTGAACTACTTCCAGATCTTCTTTACTAGTGCTTTTTCATTACGTATATTTCATTTGCTTGCAGTTGTCCCGTCCAAAGATAAAAAAGATAATAGCTTATTCCTTATTTTCAAAAATTTTACATGGAGGAAACATGTTTTACAGCATGGAATACGTAGTATTTTGCCCTCTCAGACATGTTCTGCATGTGCCTTATTAATGGACAGATAACCTACTTCAGAAATGCTGCTGTACATTGCCTTGCCACCTGCGGTGAAGTTGTTTGAGTTTTTCTCTCTCCTTGGTCCAATGACTCCGTAATTATTAGACTCTTACTTGTTCCCCGCATGCATCTAAAATATTTTTAGAGGACTTGGGGCCTGTCTCTCAAAGTCTTTGGACTACTCTCCAAAGACCGAGCTGTTGATTGTCATCTCAGGCTTAGTCAGGACAATTCAGAGTTCCTACTGCAAGGATAAAAACTTTGACAACTCCATGTTCATTTTTTTAGCAATATATAGAGAGAACAATGATCGAGAAGGATGTCAGTAGCTTACTCACATAATATACTAGATGTTGATTTACATATTTTCATTCCTTCCCATTTCTTTCTACAGAACTTGGTCGGCTTCATTCCAGCAGAGGAAAGCGCAATAAAAGAAAGATTGCTTTACCCTGGCAAACACACACTACCAACAGGTACACAGCAGCTGTTCAATCTTAGCATCAAGATTACGGGGACACACACAAATCTCAAGGAGGCATACTTATTTCAATGCTGGTCACAATGCTCTGACAACAATTTGTTATAAATCCTTTCACAGTCAGCCCAGACCAGATGAAGGCACTTTGGTTTTTAGTTTCAACAGATAATTCATTTTTCTTCTGAAAAAGGAGGTGGAAAACTAAGCTATCTAGGTTATTAAATTCCTTGGGCTTAAAGTAATTATACCCCCCAAAAAATCACCAGATTTTGCCTGTCATAAGAATATCCAACAACTCATGGTTGGATATATACAGCAATGTATGTAATCATCATGTATGACTTCTACATTTCAATGTATTAGGCAAACACAAAGTAATTCAACAATATCACTGTTTGACAAATAGCTTGATGACCACCAAAATTAGTGAAACCTGCTTTCCTGTGACTTTCAGTCTTGTCACTGACTTTAGTATCTAAGCCATGCAAACACCAAGTGAAGCATTTCTCTGACTGGGGTAGTTATAATAGCTTTCTACCATGTCAGCTGTCCTGGCCTTCAATAACACTGGAACTCACCCACGGGATGGAGGGAGGATGGAGGGACAGGCTCCTTCCATCCTCACTCCCACTCTAGTCCCCCAGTCTAAAAGCCATGTTTCCATCAGAAACAATGCCATATTTTAATGTTATTTATTCATTAACATATTTGAAAAAACAAAACTACACTCACCATTACCCTGTTGGTTGTTAACATCATCATAGATCAATTATTAACCCAGGATCAAAACAGAATCGAACTGGCCATGGCAGGTGAAAGCTATAGCTAAATATATCATAGCTCCTGTCAGTGCACTTTCTAAAGAAGGCTTCTGGTCTGCTTTCACAGCAAGATCTGTGAACTCTTAACTCATCAACATTGTCCTGGCCAGACATGTAATATAGGGTCCTCAGCAAAGTTCCCCACTCAATGATTGGAGAAAACCTGCCACCCAAGAGACATGGGAGCCAGAAAACTAGGAAGGGAGCTGCCTAAAAATGTATCCAGATAGAAATTCTGAATAAAGTACACAAAGGCACTGGCAAGGACTAATCCCTGTCCTTCACACAACTTCAGCTGCTTTTCTCCAGACCTAATAGCAACATATATTGGAATTTGTAGGGAAAGTTGAGGTTGTCTGTGCTGAACACTCTTTTGGCACCAAAATCAGGTCACCCTTTCACAAAAAAATCCTTCACAAATCACAAGAAACAAATGAATAAAAAAGAAGCTCTAAGACATGAAGTACCCTTAGGGAGTGCCCAGTAGTTTGGCGATTAGAGCGCTCAGCTCAAGGACTGCTGGTCTGTCTTCAAACGTATGCCTGCCTGATTTGAACCAAGACCGCTCATGTCTCGGGAGAGTGCCTTCACTGCCAGATTATTGGTTATATAGGGGTACACCGAAAACATGCTCCCCAATGATGAAAATTAAATTATTATTTATAAATAAACACACATTGCTCAGTGCTAGGAGCGTGTCTCTTAGATTAGCACACTAACTACCAACTTTGAGCATTAAACTTTTATTTTTTCTTCGTTGATGAAGACCATTTAATAAATGGTCAGCATTTATAACAGCAAATTTGCCACTGGCTTCTCCCAAGGATCTGCTCTTCGACATGTGGTGCTTAGTGTGTTCGTACATGGGCCAAAAAAGAGGGCAAGCACTGCAGTAACTACATTGGTGTGTGGCAATGAGAGCTGAGTGATTGATGGAAACTACTGAGTGAGTAGGCGATGAAATGGCAGATTAAATTCAGTGTCAGTGCATGCAAAATAATGCACTAATGGAAAAATAACTGTAAGCATTCAGCCAGAGACCAGACAATGGACTATAAATTAGATACTTTCACTCATGAAAGGGATCTTGGAGCCACTATAGATAGTTTTCTGACTTTATCAGCTCAGTACTCCTCAGTGGTCAAATAGCAAGCAGGGTGCTATGACTTATTATTATGAAGAAGGAATAGACAACTAAGCAAAAAAAAATCTTTAACACTTCTTGGAGTTATGGTTGCAACATATCAAGCAGGATACAGTAAAAACAGTACAGAGAAGGATGAAAAGGATGACAAGAAGATAAGAAGAAATTAAATAGACCAGAACAGTTCTGTCTGGAAATGACTCAACTGGGCAGGCAATAGATGTGAGAGAAGAATATAATATCCTGAATGCCAGAGAGAAGATGAACGGGAAACAATTATTCAATGTTTCACATAGCTCAGGATGTGGAAGACACCAAATGAAATGATCAGATAGCACGTATAAAGGAAACCAAAGGAAGTTCTTTTTCCTAAGGAAAAATCACATGTAAAAAGTATAAATGAGATCAAAAAGATAGACAAAATCAGAGAATAAAACTCTGTCGAGGGTTATTAAATGTCATGATCCTGATACCACTTGTGGCTCCAGATATCATGCAGGTTAAGGACTGGGACAGACTGTCAGGGAAAGGTCACTTTGTACTTCCACTGTTCTCTGATATGTCCCTTGCTGGTCACCGTCACAAAACTAGGTGGACTTCTGCCCTTACTCATCATGTTCATTCTTATGTTCTTATGTATTCTAATAAATGCTTCATTTTAAACAACAGAGCAGACTCTGCAGTAAATATGCAGAGAACCAGTAAAGCATTTACAAGTCCAATACCTGACTTGTTCTCCTGCGATATGGGAAACCTATTTCAGATCTGACTCGTGTCAGGTAGAGGAGGACCAAGGCAGGGATATCTCATAGCCAAGGCAGGTATACTTTGAGTATTGTAGTGACTTCTACAGATTGCTTTATGCAGAAACAGGTTCTACTCATATCAGCTACGTAATGAAGGAAAGTTTTGACAAGTTCTGTTACGGAGTTTGCTGGAAAGAAAGACAATATGTTCGGTTTAAAATGAAATATTTTGCATTTTAAACTTTGAAAAATTGCAACATTTATAAATTATTTTATAGGTCTTTTAAAAGCAAATAAAAATGAGTAAAATAAATATAAAAAACAGCTGATATTTGTATGCAGTCAAAATGAAAAGCTCAGTAACTTTTCGGTTCATATTTTTTTTTTCCTCAGACACAAAATGAATCACTGTTTTCAAGTTAAAATAGGAAAGTAAACATAGAAATAGGAATCTCATTCACCTGATCAGCTTCTTTGAAAAGTGTAGTTGTGATAATAAACTCAAGAAAAAATATAAATTCTTGGTATTATGCTACTGACCTGAATTAATTGGATTACTGTTATTTCCTTCCATTTGAGCTGGAAGGCATAGTCCTTTTGTGTCTCTTCATTGCTGGGCTGAAATGTTCCAAATCACAAAGCTAATTTTTTACAGAAATATTTTATTCAGCTAAAAACTCATACCTGAAATGTACTGGAATATTTGATATTTTTAAAAAGTTCCTCAATAAACAAATAGATATTAAGAGAAAAATACAATTAAAAATATATGTCAGAAACAATTTTATGTGTCTGAAGTGATCAGTCACATAAGACTTGTAAGGAATTTAGCACTGTGGAAACGAATTGCAAAAAAATCTGAATTATTGGCAGAAATTATTTTGGCAAATACTTAAGAGAAAAAATTGTTTCCAGAGAGCATGGCTGGTATGGAAATTATTTGCTAGCCAAATGTTGCTAAGCAAATAATTCAACCAGCCTCATTTCTTCAGTTAATGACATTCTTTGAAAATTTTGACAGTCAAATAGTGTTTGTAAAGTGTATATTTAATTAAAAGTCAGAATATTTTTCCACAAGAATAAACATTAGTAATAAATTGATCATGCATCTGATTATTTTTGTTTTACCATATACTTATTACCCATATTTCTTACAATTTTCCTTTTTATAGCTGTGAAAACAATCCATCCAAGCTGAAACATGATATGAAGAATGTGTCATGTTGCTTCTTAATGTGGGTAAAAACTTCTTTCTAAAGCATAGTGAAAAATGTGTGGGTTTTGTTAATTTTGTTACTGCCAATAACACTTTCCAGTGATGGACAAAAACCTATAAAAAAGAGTCTAACTTAATTATACTTAAATAACTAGGGTGCCTCTAAAAGGTAAACAAATACTCTTCTGTGGCATTGCCTTTACCACAGTATTTCCTAAATTTAGAATGTATGCATACCACAGGACTGTATTTGTACCAAGTCATGGTAAATGTTTACATTTTAATATGGTATGTTCACTATGTATTTATAAAAATGAACTGAAGAATTGAGAATGAATAAAAAATATGGGGAGAAAATGAAATATGAAAAGAAAATCAAGCTATACTTAGAGAACAAAAAATAAAATGTCAATTTAACTGCAAAATAGCATAGCACCATGTGAATAACACCTTGAACAAATTACTCCAGTGCAGAAGGTAGCACAGAGACTTGCTCTGCTAAGCGAGGCAGGATCCTGCAGAAGGGATTCAGATTATAAGTGGGTTTAGATGAGGCAGAAGGTGCCAAGAGAAACTAGAGCAACTTTACCCTATTGTAAGCATGTACGTTTAGCAGGTGTCAAAATATCTCCATTGAGTTCTGCAGTCCTGAATATTAGAAACAAGCTCTCAGCTGGTGGAAAATGTATCATGGTGAGTCAGTTGTAGCATAAAGACTAATTTAAAATTTAAGGACTGGCAAGAGAACAGTTTTTCATCCTCAAAACCCACCCCTCAGAGTGTAACAACTGCCTCAGCAGCTTTGAATTCTCCTTTTCCATGATATGTTTTGGAACTAGCTCTTGCAGGGCCTGGTCAAAAGCCAGAAATCGTATTGGATAGAAGATTCTGGGAAAAAAAGAAAAGCCCTTCCACCTAAATTTGGATATAGAATCTCCCTGGAAATTTTCCACAGAGAGGAAAATCCAAACATTATTAGTATTTACATAATCAAAATACTTTGTTCTGAAAATTTCCTCTCAGTTATGTTTTCCAGCCCTTCTAGAACGAAGAGGACTTGGCTTCACAGGGTGGGAACCAGGATGCTCAGGCACCCAGACGCTCAGCTTTGTGACAGGGAGCCAGCAATCCCAGACGTCTCAGCTAGCACGCCAGGTTGGACTTCAGGCTCAGCTCGACAGGAATCCTGCTGCTGTTCTTTCAGAAATTTGTGAAAACCTTTCGTGTTTTCACAAAATATTCCAGTTTTGAGAAACTGTCACTTTCTAACTAAAACTCGCTTCATCTAAAAGTCCCATTCCATTCTAGAGATAAGGACAATAATATTCATTTTGGGTTGACTCCTTTTGGAATAAAATACTGGGTGAAAACCAAAAGGATTTCTGTTTTTTTCAGAATTTTACTTGGGCCATGAATTGTGAGTGCATTTCCATTCTTTTTAGTTAATAAAGTCCTGGTCCTTGAGGAGAATATAGAGCCAACATCCCTTAAATTTGCCATTACAGATGCCTCATCTTCACATCATTTCCTCAGATGAAGAGATTTACCGTGTTCATCCTGTCTGCATTTCTGCTTTTTTTGTTACAAAAAAAGTGAGCAAACAGTCTATGGCAAGGCAATTGGTTTAGTAAGTGTAAGGCTTTGTATTTCTCTTTCAAGTTCTTTAGCTCTTTAAAACTTTTGATAGCCAAACTTCATTGAGGTCAAATTTTTGCTCATTCCTAGATTTTATCCATCCCACGTCCTGAATAATTTTAGAATATTCAAAATACAGTCATGCTAATCATTCTGATTTGCAGTGTTCAAAATCAAACAATAACCATGTAAATATCATTTTACTGATTTTCCTTTAAATGGACTCCCTCTGTAGGTCCTCCAGAGATCTAAAGCCATGATATGTTCGAAGAAAAGTAGGTGAACCCATCTGAAGTTTTTAAGTGGGAAGTTTCAATTCGGAACTTTCTGCTGGAGGTTGTCACCAACCATGTCCTGTCAGGTTTGGTAACATGAAGGAGAGTCAGGTGTTAGTTTATATGATGCAAAGTTATCTTTGTGTTATTTCCACATACCAGTAAGAACTGAAAGAATTTAATTGTATTCACTTCATAGGTTTTTAGAGTTACTAAGACTACGATTTGGATGCAGGACAGAGGCTGTCATTCTCCAGAGGGTTGTGCTAAACATCCCTCCAATGCTGAGAAACCAAGGACAGAATCTAGGACAAAGAGTCTGTAGCCATACTCCCCTGTTTCCATAAGAAATAATTATGAGAGACATTGAGCTGGCTATGAAACAATAACCTGTACAGTTCTAAATGTTACATCCTTATGGCAGGACCTGAAGAGCCTGTCAGAGTCTTTATTTTATGACTGCATGGTACGACACGAAAACAAAGCGCTTGGACAGCAAAAATTGACAGAGTCCCACTGAAGTCCTGGGAGCTGCTCTCTGTCACACAGCTAGACCGCCCTGCCTGCTCTTTCTTTCTCCTTTTCAGGAGGAAGATATTTGAATGATGCTTCCCAAGGGCTGCAACTGGGAAGGGGAAGCTGGCTGGCGGGCACATGCCTTTGCCCAGACAGGACAGCAGCTGAGCTAGCAAGGGCGTGTGTTTGGCTTTATGTGGCCCTATTGCCACAGGCTTGAATGATAGCCTACCATCGCCTTGGCGGGCCAAGGTAGCAGGTGCCACAGCATTGCTTTTGTTGCCTGTTGTGGCAGCAGTTATTTTTGTTGGCTGTGGGAATGGCAGCTGCTCAGCTTGCCAGAGCAGAGGTAGGGACATAGCTTTGTAGCTGGTCTGGGATAGCTGGCATGGCACACAAATCACTGCTATTAGTAATACAGCACTGTCTTTTGCCTTCATACCATCATTACTAGATAAAAGGACCCAAAGACTAAAGTCAAGATAGATTTTTGCATAGTATTGATCACATCAAATACAAAACTAAGCTGAATGCACAAATGCCCCCGGCTATCATTTTTGTTCATTTGTTCTTCTATTTACATGGACTAATGGCCTAATTTTCTTTCTTAGTTAGCAAATGGTGTAAATTATATAATATTTGATCATGATTTATTTTCTCAATCTGGAGTCCTTCTTTTATACACAGATTATCCCAAGAGGCCATTTACAACCATGATTCTATGGGCTATAATCACAGCTCTAGGAATGCTAACATGAACTCTTCCCTACTTTACACTGAATATTCACCAGCATCTGCTATGGGATTAATATAAAAAGATTTTGCCACACATGGCAGCCAATTAACAAACAATATGTTGATATAGTTTGGGGCTATCCCTTCATCTTTCATGCAGAATCTGTTGTGGAGATATCTCCAGGGGTTTAAATTGCAGTCCTCAGCTTCTCAATTTACATTTGGCCTTTCATTGACTCTTTCTGTCTTAATAGTATACTTCTTCATTTGTATACAAATACTATATGGATGTTAACCAGGATTTCCTCTTGTGTTCTTTGGCTGTTTAAGTCTACAAGGATGAGCTTTTGTTTCCTCCAACTGGATGTCTCTAAATTGAAATTGTTCTGTGAGTAAGGTTGGGTATAGAGGAATGAGAACTATTTTCTTGGGTTTGAGTTGATTTTTCTTTTCTTCCGCATTTATAGTAGAAATACTTTTATATTTTATGTAAACATCGGTGTTTCAGAGCTCAGTAATGCTGCTGCTTATTTAGATTTCATTTCATTTAAATGAAATACCATTATCCTCCACTTCCGAATTACTTTGCCTGAAATGCATTTTTTACTGTGCCAGTTTTAAGGTTTATTTTCAAATTCCCTTTTCTATGCTGCCTATAAAAGTAGATTGTTACACTGATGTATTTTTAAACATTGAGGTTGGTATAATTTTCCATTGCCTCCCACTAGAACATTGACTGTATCATTTATTCCAGTTTCCAAGATTTGATTCACCAGTGGCTTGCCCCCACTCTCCCTCCTACACAAGGGGCCTTTTGACTTGTGCAAAACTACAAATATGCCAAAAGGTAGGCATATATTTGTGCACGCCCAAGATTTAAGTTCTCTCACTGGTTTTATCGGGAGTTGAAAGTGCCAAGAGCTAAGAGTATCAGATTTTTATTAAAAAAAAGAAGTCAGCTATACTTGAGTGATTTAAGTATAATCTGTACTTATTGTAGTAGTGGGAACATACTTGCTTCTTTTTCAAGAACTGCAAGATTGGGAATTGTTTCCTTTGCCTTAACCATTTAAAATTTAGATGCTGGTTATTAAATAATGTTGTCATCTGTGCTCCTTTTACAGTTAGTAGAGAAAAAGAGGAATATGGAGATGCCATTTCACTGCATCTTGATACAGGTGTCTGAAATATGTGAGACTAATTGGTTTTGATGCTGTGGTACTGCTCCCTATGGTCTCTAGCCTTGCCATACCTGCTGATTTTCTCTAATCTACTTTTTTACTGTATGTTTTTTAAAAACTCTTTCCTACTTTTTCCCATACCAAAGTAAATGGGATTTTTTTTTAGAGTTTAAGCCCATCCTGCTGTGACTAAAATAAAATTCTAATGTGAGTATTGCACAGGCATATTTTGGCACAATACTGATTTTATATACAATTCTATACCTCGAATTAACATCAAAATTAAATTTGGGTGAAAGTTTTCCACCATAAATGAGTACTTGAATTTAATAATTCATCTGGGCTCAATTTAGACATTTTAAAATTTGATATCCAGAAAAAATTCAGATTTGAAATTCTAATGTATATCCAAAGCAAAAATTTGAGAGGCTTTGCTGGAAAGAATTTGAAAAAGTTTTATTACCTGAAAAGCTCTGCTGATGTGTGCTCTTTTCCCATTGCAAATGGTAGGCAGGAGTAAAAGGAGAGGAAGAAAACGTAAAACAAATGGAAGGAGGTTAAAAACAAAAGCTAGCAGAAGTAAAAAAAAGTAAGGGGTCACCAAAGAGAAAGACTTACAGAGCCTGTGATCTGGATCCAGTTATCAACCTCCAAAGAAAATAGTGAGGTGTTATTATTTTTATTATATTGGAATGAGTAAAATGAGCATCTTTAACACTGTTTATTTATCTCAAATCTAGGTCTGAGAGGAAATTCTCTGTGAAAACAGAGGGCTGGAGTCATCTAAAAGCAAAATGTAAAAGCACTCATTGTTGGATGCGTCTCTGTTTATGTTTATATAGACATGGGCTTGGTTATATCAGGCTCTAAACTAAGCAGAATTTAGGAAGACACATGAAATGGAGATCTAGTCACTAAATATTAACCTCTAAAGGGCTCAGGGGAACTTTTATTTTGAAATAAAACAAAAGTAAAAGTAAAGCTATGTTGCCCTTGGACAGTCTCATTCTCCTGTTAGCTACTCAGTTTTCCTCATTAACTTTTTTCCTTGCAAGTTTTGAATATGGGGAATAACCAAAAAGTGGTTCCAACATGGCTTGAGCATTTACACGTGAAGCCTGCGAATTCACAACACTTGGAGAAAGTACAGTGAATTGTGAACAGCTGTGCTCAGACCCGTCTCTGACCCAGGTCCACTCGATTCAGACTGAAGCTCCCTCACTCTCACACTGGGAGGCCAACACACATTAAGCATTTCCACTGAGTTGGGGCCAAAGTCAAGTGAAATCATACATGTGTTTCATTTCTTATTAAATCCGAAAGATTATGCAAAATCATAGTTCCCCCATCTCATGAAACAACACAGAAAACACTTTATTTAGTGCAGCTGTAACTTCTAATATGACAGCAGATAATGAGTGAAAATGTACTTCAAGTCTCAGAGGAGAAGTCTGTTAGGAAGGGGGACAAAAAAGCCCTCATACAATTTGTTCAAGATTCTTAAGAAAAAAAACTACACACAGAGTTATCAGCATTGTCTCGTAACAGTGATGAACAAGGATAATCACCTATCTGAGACGGAAGAAGCTGAGTAGAAGCCAAGATACCTTTTTATTGTTAACCTCTTCAGGTTTAAGATCTGAGAAATATCAGGGAAGTTTATATGTATCTGTTGCCTATCATTTTTATTCTGCTCAGTAATACTGAGATGTTAATCCCTGTGATGGGATTTCCATTTGACCATGTGCAGGGAATTTAACTGTAACTTAAGTTATAATTCAACATGTCAGATCAATGATGTCAATGAATGCTGATTTGTCCCAGTAGCATTTGTTGCTATTACTGCAATAATGAAGACAGGTGGAATCATTTGATGATGGCTGTGGGGAAAGCTTTTACCAAAGGTTGAGCTGACTCAGAACAGGATGGTGCACTCGGTTACTTTTCTGATAGTGACACAGAAGTTTTCAAAACACGCTGCAATTAGATATTTTACTTTGGTTTTACATACGGTAAGATTATGAGCCAAAGACTGTGAATGTTGATAAGACACCTTTACTTGTGCTAGGAACAGACATATTACACTGTGTTACCTGAGCTGTAAAAACTTAAAGCTCTAAAAAAGTAAAAATTTTAATTAATTTAACCTTTGCCAAGATAACTCTGTATCTTGGCACTAATTCTTCTGTTATCTGACTGTATTTTGCTCAATTGAAGTATTTGATTCAAGACTCATTTCAGCAGACATCACATCACCCGTCTTCTCAGATATCTTTGAATCGGCCCAATATTTAATTTATTTTTCTGATGTCTCTTGTTCAAAGGTTTAGTGTACCTGCACAAAATTAAAAAAAATAACATGGAAATCTAACATATACTAATTTAATGTATCAAATAATCATATACTGATCAACATTTTCTAACTTAAATTATTATCCCTAATTTTTTAAAATGCCTTTCTGTCCCAACTGTTGTGAGCATTTGAAAAATAGTTTCCAAGTAAGGAAAACCTATTTAATAACCTACAGATTATTAAATTTTACTTTGTGAAACTGTACACTTCAGCATATTTGAAGATAAATCAGACCTTTTATATCATATCATACTGCAATATGTATAACATTTACGTTTCAAGATTTTAAAAGTCTATTCTGTGATAAAAAGGAAAGCTGATGTACTTTTCAATCCTGTTTCCTTTCACCTTGTTTTTTTCTTAAATATCTTTCCTTCATTTGAGGCCTTCCATGACACCTTGTCACAGAGTGCAGGCCCCGAAGGATTTCAAAGATTTTCTGAAACTTAAGACTCCAGGAACATGGGAAGATGTGAGTTTTCATAGGAAGAGTCTTGAGGAGTTTAAGTAATGACAAAGAAATGGAAAATAATCAAAGTTACAGGATCACTAAATACAAAGTGGGGGATGTGGTTGTATAGTCCTAGACCTCTAGAATTAAAGAAAAAGCAAAATTTGGAGCTAACCACTACAGCAAGCTGATGTCTTAAAGCAAGGAGAGGTTTTTTCACATCTATTTTATCTCAGCACTCATGTCTTCTATGTTCGAACTGCTTTGGAGGGTGCTTTTTCCTTCACTACTTACCTTTCCCATGTCAATTTGATGCTGAAAGAATCCAGGCTTTTAAATAACTCATGAATTGTTTTTTCAGCCACAGAATAAACATTAAAGACCAGTTGTGTTTTACATTAAAATAGTATGTTTACATAGGGAAATTTACACTCGTGGGTTCTTCCTATGTCAATACGTATGCATGCAAGTGTTCAAAACTTAAGTGCCCTCGGTTAGTTAGAATAATACAGATATTTTTCCCCTGATTGGATGAGCCCCCTAGAGTTTCCAGCACAAACTACTTCTATATGTGAATTTAAAGGTTTGTTTCTGTCTGCAATTGTACATGTCTTTTTGAAATTGGTTTTATATTTGTGACATTCAAATTCAATTTATCCAGTGTTTGCAGAAAATCAGCACACACACAAAGCACAATCATGGCTGAATAAAATAATGTAAATTTTTAACCAAATACTGATGGAAAAGTTTTGTCTCATTCATCAAGTTCTCCTTGGTTTTATTCTTATAGAAATACCTTTTCATTTTATTCAGGTTTCTGTGCATTGGAAATTAAAATCTTGACTATGTAGCTGATAACCAGTCCTTTACAAAGTCAACTTTACCTTTCACCTTTTCACCCTTTGAGGTAAAGCATATCTGAATGGGAAGGCTGAACTAATTCCAACTTAAGGATCCTTCTACAGGAAAAGCATAGTTAAAAAAAGAAAGAGGTTAAAATCTTACTCTGGGCCTATTAATCAGATAGCTGTAAATTTTCATGTATTTTTTTACTCCAAAATGAAGACTGTGAGCCAAGAAGCTATAGGTAATTATCTGGAGAGTTACTGCTCTATAAATTAAGCATTGACTGCAATACTAAAAAAACCCTACAACTTTATGAGATACATACTTTATGAGATACATGAGAAAATACTGATGCAAATCTATAGATAGCAAAGTGTGTACAGACGTTGAAGATGGAGGCATATATCTCCAAATCAAATGGACACAACTTTTTAAAGATTTTTAGCTTAAGACAGCTCTTGTTCTAACAGCAGTTCCTTCTACATGGTCAGCATCAACCAATTATTTGATCTTGGACCTAACGCTGTTCATTCATATCAACAGCCCTGTCAAACACTGGATATTCTCTAGGTCCTACAGTGTCCTGGCCATGAATGCTAGCTACAGCCAAGGGCAGAGTGGTGCGTGAGACCACTCCGGTAAGATGCCGGCATTCCATATGCTGTATTGATTCTGGCAGAGTTGCTTGGATCAAGCTGAGGTGGGAACTGTGGCTTTAAAACATGAGTTCTCATATTAGTTGGGAGTAGCTGTAATTTGCTCCACCCTAAACAGTCTATATGTGGTCTTCCTGCTTGCTGCAAATAACTAGTATAGTCCCCAGCTGGAAAAAATATGTGGATACCTCTACCCAAGGCAATCTAGAAAGTGCTGCCTCTTAGGTAAAGTTGCAGACACAGTTAATTGCAATAAGGAAAGCAGGGCACGCAGCTGAAGGACACCTCACATACTCCCTACAGCTATACATATATATGGTTACATACTTCAATGCAATTTTATCTGAATGAAATGATTTGTGTTGGGGCAGCACAATAGACTGCCAGTGTGTAAACAGTCTCTTAACATTTTGCAGCCCATTATATTTTGCTGCCCAAGGCAACCTCCTGCTCTGTGTGGTTATACAGCCCTGTTTTTATTTTCCGTTGTTGTCAGATATGAGCCTATATATCACTCCCTTCGGGAGAGGCTGGACTCAGCATTGCAGTATGTAACTTAACATCGGCAGCTGTGATGGCAGGCAGCTACTTAAGGATCCTGCTGGCCAGTAGAAAGTTACTGGGTGGTAAACAAAAGGAAAATAACACTAATAAATAGACAAAACATGTGAATAATATGCTTTACTAACTACTTTCCTTTCTATAAATAGGACATGTGGGTAATAAAAGTCTGTTTCCCATGCCCCGTGCCTGAAGTGCCATTTGCGAAGGACCAGCCCAGAGTTGGCAGCGATTCCAAATATGTTGTTTTCATGTCAGCAAGTCCATTTTGGGGATTAAAATGACCTTCCCAGATGGGGAAGCATTTGGTACTTCCCAAACCTGCAGTCAAAAGGATTCTGAATGCAAACATGAAATTCAAAGAATGGGCAAGCATTGGTTTGGACAGTAAAATAAGCAGATTAGCCAAATGACACAGTCCTTGTGCTCAGAAATATTGAAGCCTTTACAGGGAAGCTGCTACTAAAATGAATCATCTGCTAATTGTTAACACATGCTGTGACACCACTGCTATCTACTGTTATAAATGTGACAAAAACATGATATCTTAAGATGTATGGCCTGATATTTCATCCTTTTTCATCTTGAACCATGCACCAGAAGTATCAGAGCATCTTATTTGTAACATATTGACATGTAAGAAAAAGCAACAGAAAAAATACGAAATAAAGATTTTTATGAAGAAATGTATAATTGCGCATTGGGGGACAAGTCTCATATATGTAAATAGGAAGCTGAATGGGACACATTATCATCATACAATGTTAGTATTAATTAGTTTAAATAGTTTTAGCTAGGCATTTAGCCAAAACTCAGGACTCTGTGGGCTGTTTGTTGGGAGGAAAAATTGAGTCAGCAGCGTCTCAGATGTCATCCTGTTTGTTTCCAAAGGAACCCAGTCCTATTTCCATCAAGACAGCAAGAATCAAGAAGCAGAAGACAGTTTCCATATTTGCAGTTGTGGGCTCCTTTCAAGCCAGCACTTAGCACTCAGTGCCGCACAGGCTGTGCTTTGGTAACTGTGTCTCCACTGCCCTTACTACTTCCATATCATTTCCCCTCCTTCTTTCTCACATGCACAGGGACGTCTGCTTCAGTGCAATCAGTTCCCAGCCTACGGGTGAAATGACACAGGGCTGCATCACTGAAGGAGGTGCTGTGGGCACTCATCCCTGCTTTTAAGCTCTGTATTCAATAAAGGAACTCAATGGCTTCTTCCTCCTATTTTAAGATGTTAAGAGCTACAGTTACTGACAATTCTGTTAACTTTGACTGAAAATCCTCTTTTACTGATTTTTTCCAATGAACTCATGATTTTTGACTGCCTGTTTTCATGTGCCCAAATTGTTATACTTTGAGGTCTACGACATGGTTGGTGCATGTCCTCATCAGACATTAATAAGTTTCATGTTGGATGTGCAGGAACTTCAGCACCAAAAATCAGTTTTTGGCTTTGAAAGGATTTGTTGCTGCTTTCAAAACTGCTGGAGTTACACCAAGGGCAAGGAGAAATATTTCTTCCAAAGCTGGAAATGTTTTTCAGTTACCAATCTCTACAGAACCATTTCACTTGAGACTTTTAACTTTTGTCTAATATTTCTGGTTTAAGAACTACATGTTAGTCACCTCAAGCCTTCCAGATAGTAAAATGTTCTTGAAATTTTTTTATTTGAGGAAAGGATTTCTAAATTATTTTTTATTAATTACATTCCTACAGATACTTCCAAATCAACTTCTGATTTTGCTGGCATCAAAATGCATTTTTTTGCCACTGACTTCAGTGTGAATAGGACTTGATTGTCTCCTGTAAACTACTTGTAGCTCTGAGGAAAAAATGACAGATAGACAGACAGAAAGGGAAGGGAAGGGAAGGGAAGGGAAGGGAAGGGAAGGGAAGGGAAGGGAAGGGAGGGAGGGAGGGAGGGAGGGAGGGAGGGAGGGAGGAAGGAAGGAAGGAAGGAAGGAAGGAAGGAAGGAAGGAAGGAAGGAAGGAAGGAAGGAAAGAAAAGAACAAGAAAGAACATGAACAAGAAAGTAAAAGGTAGAAAGGAGGCAAAGAGAGAATGAGGAACTCTTTTATGTGAACACATCCAGCCTCTCACCGAACCCATACAAATAATAGGTGTCAGAATATATGCTTTTAAGTTATTTTGTTGGTAATCCTCCCATCTACCACCTTTCAGCTTAACAGTAAGATGCCACAGAATAGTTAGCAGCACTTCAGCCAAATTCTCAAAAGTATTCAGACACCTAACTCCTTTGGAAATACATTATTTGAAATGCCTAAAGACTTTTATGGTCTCTTTTCAACTTCACACCCAGTAAGTTCATGTCAGTGGCGTGCAATTCAGGACAAAAATGTACATCCCCTGAGTTTTCTGGGGCTGTATCCCTAAAATGTTTACCTTGAATAAAATCTTCATACCTCCAATAGAGTGTGTGCGTGTGCATCTGAGTGTGCATGTCTGTTTTATTTCTTTTCTGCTGTTCTTGGCATGAAGAGTCAAGGGAGCTTGTGTAAATACAGTCCTACTTGCAATAGTGGCTCAGGAACAAACACTGCCCTGCAGTCTTCTGACTGGAGCACTAGTTTTGGCTTTAATTACTATAGCAACAAGAGTCTACTACCTATTCAGAAAATAGCTGGCAATGCCTCGGAAAGGACACTGAAAATCTTTTGAACAAATAAGAGATATAAAGAACAGTTTTCTCTAAGCAATAGCAGCAGCCTTCCTAAGAGACTGCTACAGGTGGCTGAAAATTTCAGTCAAACTTGTTTTTAAAGGAAAGCAGATTTTGATGGATCTTTCTTTTTTTTTTTCCTGAAATGCATGTTCTTTCTGGGAAAAAAAAAAAAAACACAGTGTGTTTTTACAAAAGTCTTTTCTGGCTTCTCATAGGAGTTCACTGTTGGGTGCCAAATGCCTCTCTTCTCTTTTGTAGACAGGATTCTCCATTCTGAACTCACCATGGCAGGTATTTTTAAGACATATGTGGTGACTTATGGATTTCATAGTGCACGATGGTCAACAGACTGATATAGGATAATGTGCACTAGGCAGCTGCAGTGCAGTTTCCATGGAATTCTTCCGTATTTCTGAATCCAAATGTGCAGTTTTCAAGATTAAATTAAAGGACTATGACAAACATTTTTAAATATGGGACACAAGAAATCTGCTTTTGATGTTACACTAAAAATCTAAATTTCTTCTGGGAAGTGCTTGCCAAGAGGCAATACACCATTCTGTGTTGACTTATATGGACTCCCATTTTAATAAGTCCATTTTGATGGTTAATTGCAGCTATACAACCACTGCTCTCAAAGCCTTGGAGAAAATTTCATACGAGTCTCCACCTCCTAAAGAAGCTGAGATGTGATAAAAGCACCAAAATTCAGTTTAAAACTGAACCCTTCATAAATAAGCCTTTTGTATTTGTAACTAAGGCTGAAGTTGCATTTCTTTTTCTTCTGTACCAGAAGAGCTGGTAGAAACTCTACCAGAGCTGGTAGAAGACAACCTACTTTCTCTCCTCCATGGTTCATTCCCATCCCTGTGCTGTTATTTCCTAACTCTCATCTGTTCCTCTGTAATTGTCCTAGTGGGTGTGCAGAAAAAGGGTTAAAAAGCAAGTCTGTCCGTATAGCTGGTGGTAAGCTGCAACACAGACATGGAAACAAGCAGCCAGAGTGAAGGAGAAGTTATGCTTTCAGACACTTTTGCTGCTGAGGTATTGTGAAACTACACCCTTACATGGGAAGCTCCTCAGCCTTGGCCTGAGTCTCCATTCAATGGAGAAGACTGTATCGTGGATAATATTATCTGCAACAAGACCTTTATGAAACCATTACATTTTCGGCTTGCTAGTTCCAGTGATGATCTAATTAAGATGTTTGGAGTGTTCTGTCCCTTCTGTTTAAATTTCCACTATAATTCTCTTGCTATTCCCATATGTTTCTGCACTCCTTGGAACTAAAGCAGAGGCAGAAGGTGTGGGTCAAGGCATGGCTGAGACCTGAGGCTGATACATCAGTGACCTGTTGGAAAGATGCTGCAGAACTCTTTCCCACACACCGGTGCTTATGCATAAGTGAGCGAGCTCTTCAAAAAAGACACTGTGAAAACCAGTTTATCCACAGTCGTATTTTTCATTGTCAACAAGTTTAAAGCTTCAAGACAATACGACACAGAGAAGACATGTATAGATTATGGGAAAAAAAGCTTTATTTACTATTAAGTAGTGAATTGAACACTTGCCACTCAGTGATTTTCTGTAATGTTGAAGTTGAAGTTAAAGCATAAAGCTTCATGAGCAGTCACGTGAGGCTAGGCTTTATTACACAATGAACTCAAGGCACAGTCATCTGATTTAAAGCCTTTGATGAAGCTAAGAATGATACTCACAAGTCCTGAAACATACAGTTGCTACAGACATCCAAAATTAATCCCTTCCTAAACTGTTCACAGTATTTCATGACAATACAGACATTTGTAAAATGAACAGAGGAGAAAAAAAGTGTCCCTCAGAATAGCCCTAACATTTTTGCTCCATGCATACGTTGCCCTTCATCAGAGCTGCCTATATCTTAAATTAGCCAGGGGCCACTGGTACCTTTGTACTTTGCTACTGGAGGTGAATATGCTCTGGGAAATTTAAAACATATGGGAGGAAAGTGCTTTTTTTATTCTTTGGTCAGTTCCCTTTTTAGAGATGTGTCTAGCATGAATTTTATTACCCTCGTATCTCTCATTTTTATTATGCTTAGAAACAGCCAGGCCACAGAGCAAGACAATGGTTCTCTGATGTGCTTTTCCATCACTTCCTCGCTGCCCTTTGTTCGTATAACATTCTTTTCCTATGACAGTGCTCTGCATCTCTGTCATTTCTGCACTCCAGATTCCACATCTCCTCCACGCTACACCTTTTTCACTCCCATAATGAAACATTTGCCTTATATGAATCTTATGTTGGAGTTTTTATTGTTTATTAACACTACAGGCAATCATTCATTTCTACATTTATAGATTTGAACATAAGTCTTCAACAGGGTACTTAGGAAATCAAATGAGAAATGTTAGAAAGGGCAGCGTGGTTACCAAAAAATAATTAATCAATGCAGAGAATACTTACATAGATATAACAGGAAAAATGTTGAATGTGCAGTGCTATCTTCAACATCGAACTCCTTCTGTTTAGAGAATAACATTCAGAATTTAGATATGCTGGATACCCAATAGCTTTTCTCTGTCTCTGCTTGCCTTCCTCACCCCACTGCACAACTGCCTCTTGGGCCACCTCACTGCTGTATCCCGCCTGAACAGACAATGTGTAATAACTTAAGTGATAATCTCTGACACATTTAGAACTATATTCCATCCTTCCCTATGAAGGAAAAACAGCCAAAATTTTTCTTTCATCTACCAGAATAAGGAGCAAGCCAACCTAGAGCTGACCATCATACCTGAATCCAGCTTGAAGGAGATTAACAGATTGATACTCTATGGGTATTCTTTTCCATTTAGCCCCTTCTTGGTCAGAAAAATGCAGAAAAAAGCCCTATTTTTAGGGCTTTCCCCTACTGGAGAGAGGGGAAGGAACCTTCAAAAGCAATTCAGCCTGATCTGTCCTTGATGGTCTTCCTTGGTGCCCATAGACCAGACTCCTAATCAGGTAAATGTCCAGAGAGAGATGGGATGAAGCTGATTTCCAACTTTGGAAGAGTTCAAAAGAGGAAACTGAAGATGTTATTATTAATGTTTTCCCTTCTGGCTAATGTCACTATTTTTGTGAAATTATTTTATTGTGGGGACTCTCAAAATTCTAGGTGCAATTTTGTCTTTCACCTTGTTTTTCTTGTCTCACAGATTTGCCATGTAAGGACTTTTTTTGGTTAAATGCCTATACAACTCCTAGTTTTCAGTACTTTGTTCAAAAATACGAAAAATACGTTATACTTTGGTCCTATTACTGACCAATACTAGACTAGGTATCTGACCCTTAGGGAAAGTATGTCATGTAGGTACGTGAAGCCCGCTGATGTATGTGTAAATATCATTATTAGCAGTTCATCTTGTATAACATACATTTTCAGTGCCACAAAAGGCACTTCAGCTTGATGTCTAAATGAATGGACTGGAAGAAAGGAGAAGAATGTCTGTAGTGTAACATAATTGTTGGAGTCTTATCTCTTCCACTAAATGTAGACTCGAGGACAGCTCTCCTGTGAACAGATTTCACATCTCCTTTTCTTTGTTCAAGTGCCAGTGATAGAGATGGGTAAGTAAGTGACTCATAATATATAATCTGAAAATATTTTCAGATATTTACATGGCTACTCTGGTAGATTCTTAGAATTCTTAGAAAACTCTTAGAAAGCCTACACTTAACATGAGAACTGACTTAAATCATATCAATTGATTGTAGTTAACTTTCAGATATATTCTGTGTTAGACAGCTCACACCATTTGGAGCAGAACCTTTCTCCATTGACTTGCATAAATTATGAGGTTTACTAACTAACAGAACATTTCAATTTTTTTCATTCATTTCTCACATTTTCTATGAATATAATAACAAATTAAATGTAGTGGCAGGAATATTTTCCAGAAAACAGATTTTTCTGGTAAGCTCTTCATTGCATTACTGTAACACTGAGAATCTCCTACTGGAAAATAGGAAATCTTTGAAAGAAACCACAGAAAAGTGAAACCTAAAGTTATATTAATGAGCATACAGATCAGAATCCAACCCTCAAAGTTTTGCTCATCATTTTAACTTTTCATCACTAAAACTTTTCAGATTTCAGGTATCAAAAAATACTAAGAGATTTCTACTCATTGTTCGGCAGGTTATGGATTATCTCCAGAAATAATTAATAACCTTGCCAAAGAACATGTGAAAGTAAAGACCTTGTTCAAATAATGGGGGGGGGGGGGTGGTGGTGAAGGGAAGCTACAGTTATGTAAATTAATTATAAATTGATTCACTAATCATCATTTGATCTCTCCATTTTCTTTTCTGTTTAAGTTTTGGTACTTTCAGAAAGGGAAACTACTATTAGATGTCATGTCACACCATAGATGGAGATACCTTGGGTGTAGATGTGTATTTAGCACTGTCTCTACCAAAGTCAGTAGGAGCTTTGCCATTACTGTTTAGGATAGTATTGGATACTTTGCCAGTACTGTTTAGGATAGGATAGGATAGGATAGGATAGGATAGGATAGGATAGGGTAGTTCCACACAGTTTTGAGGGAAGGAGAGGAGAGCTTTGGTACACCCCACAAGAGCGTGCATCATAGCAAGCAAGGTCTGTTGACTTGTATAGACTTGCCACAGTAGAGCATCTGTCATGCTGTCTGACTATGGATGAAGGAGAGGGAGGATCTTTTCCTCCCTCTTTTCTTTTCCTCCCTCATATCTTTTCTTCCTTAAGCATGTTCCCGTATTAAGCGTGTTCCTGTATGTTTCAATTCAGTGGACTGGGGGAAAAAGAGTTTTGTGATAAAAGACATTTTCCACACTGACTCACCTCTCTGCTTAACTTATATACTGAGCAACGGCCTCCAAAAGAGGGTGTGCTTTTACTGCCTTTGGCTAGTCCATTTTATTACTTAAAAGGGTTGTCATAAATGGTGTAATATCTGTGGCACGGATCCACAGGCATGGATCCACTAGGAATAGCCAGGAGATCACAAAGACCTCCAGATAGCCTTCTTACACAGTAATATATATGTACATTACTATCTCTCTCTATAGATCTATAGCAGTACATTGTGCTGTGAAATACCTGAGAAATCTTGTGCCCCTGGTTGAATGAATAGTCCAGATTCTGGTTCAACTTTTCCAAATATCTATATATAACAATCAAAACTCTTAATAAAATAAAACTAAACAGATATTAAGGCATCATATTGAAAAAATAATAAACCTGCTGGTTCATAAAATAAGCTATAAACAGTATTGTTGGAATACGATTTTGACATTTAAAAACATATTTAGAATTACTCCATCGAATTTATCTATATTTGTTATATTCTAGTGGACAAACACCAAGAATTATTCATATTCAGTGCAAATGCATGCTTACCTAGGGATCTAGAAATAGAGCTGAACTAGTTCACATCAGGAAACATAAGCTCCAGCCATACAGGTCAATCATTTTCTGTTTTAAAATGAAAGCTTAAAATCTGTAGAAAGCAACATGATCACTAGAGAAACGCAGGCACATGGTCCCCATGGGACTAACTGAATACAAGCTCTGAAGAAAATAAATAGATCTTTATGACAGCAGTGAAATTCAACAAGTCATCACTACTCTGAAAGACCTTTATTTTTCTTGATTAAAAATATAATTGGATAACAATGAAAAATATTTCAATAATCATATTTTGATGACAAGGGGTTAAACAGAAATGTAGATCATGCATTTATGCTAAAAAAGCCAAAATAAGGAAGACTGCTTCAATAAAAATTAGTTCCCAAGCAAATTCTCTGTAGTAACTCTGTACTGCAGGAACCTTTAAGCAAAGTACTACTGAACAGGAAAAAATAAATCAAGTGGTAGGCTATATGCACTAATAAACAGTCATCACAATAGCTCACACTCCCTAAAATAGCATGAAAGGATAGCTGAGTGACAAATCATGAGCTATTTCAGAAATGAAGAACGGATGGTTTTCCGTAATCCTCCTAACTTTCTAATGCACTGAAAGGCTGAAGAATATAGGTCTTTTTGTGAACTTTAGCTAGCCATTAGTCATTAATAAACAAATTGTCTTGTATCATTTGTGCTTAATGACAGAAATATATAAATATATATAGTGAGATAAAAAATAATCGAAGTACACCTGGTTATTATTTGTAAAGACTTAACTGTAAGTTTTTAATGATTAATTTATCTGGCATCTAATACCTTAATAGATCATGAGAAACATCAAGGGAGGAATGTGGTACTGCATTTTTAAAGTCTCTTTTGCTCTCACTGAATGATAATAGGCATGGAAGCTATCATTAGTCTTGTTAGATGATGGTTCCTTTAGGAATCTCTTATGTGTTACCTTTTAGAGGGAAGGTCAGAGAAAATCCCCCTGGGAGTCCCCTTGCAGGATACAGCTAACACAAGCGTAAACTGTATGGAAATGGCTAAATTATCTTTAGAGAGACCTTGGTCTTTCACATCAATCAGACCTTTCTGAACTAGTAAAACAGATAAGCATCCTGCTTGTAAGACTGTTACTATCCATATGTTTGTCATGACTGTCACAACAAATTTTGAATGAAAAGACCGTTGTCTTACTTTTCTAGAGGAAAATATGTCTATTAGTAAATGCTAAAGGTATATGCAATTCATTTTAGTAAGAGCTACATGAACTGTTAGTATAAAAATGTAACATTTAAGGTTGCAGTTAAAATCCAGAGAGTCAGAAAACATAAAAGTTAATGCTATAAGAGCAACCCCAATGTTACCACTGCGCATATCTTGTATATTTTATGGTATAGATTTTACAGCATAATCAATAATCTATTAAGCTTCACATTTAACAAGAAAACGGGATTACAAATGGAGTATTTATAGAATATGAACAGTAGTTGTTGAAAACTTTGTGGATTTCTTGACTTTTCTTGACTTTGGCTATATAGACTTGATGTTCTGTATTTAAATTTTGTTTAGTTTAGAAAGATTTTGGGGAGGATAGCCAGCTCCAGTGTTTGCTTTATTGTTTTTTCTTGTCAAATACAATTTTTAGCTTCCCATGCCATTAAAAAAAAGGCATAGGAAAGAGGAAAAAAAAGCTTCATGCTCATCTGCTCTTTTTGTACTTCTAGAACAGCTTATGTGGGCTAGAAGACAAATGTGGGCTCATTTGTATTTTGTCTGTCATTTGTATTTTGTATGTTGAGATTCATTTTAGACTGTAAAGCTGCTTTGGTAAAGGAATTTTAAATGATAATTTAGAATTTTCACTGTCACAGAATCTAGATGAAACTTTGGACAGACTCTACAAAATTATTGGAAATGCAATGGTAGGTCCTCAGTCATGCCAGTGCCGTTTTCAGAGCCATACACTAGAACTGGTAGAATGAAGAATATATTTCCAATAAAAATCACAGTTTTGGAAAAGAGCAAATTTTCCCTAGGCACATTCTGATTTTGCCTTAAGCTTTCATTTTTCATTTAAGTTTTAAATTTCTGCATAATAGCAATTTCAAACAGCAATTTCAAATTTCACTCAGTTTTGCACTCAACATGTGAGATATTACCAATCCTCATAATTTGTTATTTAGGTATAGTAATAATTCTGATAAATTATTATGTTGCTGTGATAGTTTTAGGGGCATTCAGGCATTAGAGAATTAATAATAATTAATTCCTTTACCAAATATCTTAGGGCCATACTCAAATGTTATTATGGCACCCAACAGGAACCTAGTCATGTACAATCAAGGTGATGAATAATTTGAGCCAATAAATATCCAGGGCTCCCCCTTGCCTTCTGGGAAATAATGAGGAATGCTGGCCAGGCTGCACAGGCTTGAATAAGGAACTTTACATACGAGGCATAAAAGGCTGCTCTTATGAAATCTTGGCTATTAGCCCATTTCTTTTATAAGAGTAACTTTCATTTACAGAATAAATTAACTTCAAAAAGAAGCTATCCTTTCTGAAGTTCACTGTGAACTCATTTTATGGTGTACCCCTGCCTTCCCTCTGTCGACTCCTGCCCTGTGAATTTATTGGGTACCCTCATATTTATTGGTTATTAAGGTTATGTTGGCAAGATTGTACAGGGTATGGCTGGTGCTACTCCGAAGGTATGACATCAGTAAGGTAATCGCTAATTATTGTACCAGTCAACGCTGGGATACATCAGAGAACTCTTAGGCTGAGAATCCCACCAGCATTTAAACATGAAATGTCCCCGACAGCTCTTGCTGTTATAGCTCAGGAGGGCTTTGCCTGTGTCCAACCACCCTTCGCTGTTACACTTTTGTGCATGCTCTTTGGCAATAAATGAGGTGTTTCTGTAAAAAATCTTGGTGTTTCCCAGAAAAAAGTGAAGTTTTGGGGATCTGAATAATTTCTCACCTAAAGTAGCACTAAAATTCTAAAAAACCCTTTTCTGAGATTCTGCATTTAAAAGAATATAATCCGTGCATAAGTGGCAGTAATAAACTTCTCCAGATCCACTGAGCTCAATCCATCTTGCATAGCTCTCCATGTCTGGGATTAATTTTAGATTCCCTAATTCAATTCTCACCATATCCTGGCATATTCTCTTTCCCCTTATAACATTCACTATTTTTAAAGGTATCTTTTCTCTACTTCTCCATGAGGTGATGGCTGTTACAAGGGTTTTTTCAATGGACTAGCAAGACTCACAACAATGACTAAAAAAAAAAAATCTCTCACTGGATCCCAAGAGAGATGTTGTAAGCAAGCTAAAAAACTATTGGAGTCCAAAAGTAAATATAAGTCCAGCTCAGTGTTATACTTAAACTAAAATTAATTTACTGATCAATATCTTCTTCTCAACAGTTCTCTGGGGTGGAAATTTATCCAGGTGTGGATATGGAAATGGGCATGATAACCTCTCTTTTCCTAAAATGTCAAGACCATTCCATAAATCTTACTTCTTCAGGAAATCTTATGTGACACAGATTACCTCCTTCTAAGGGAAGAATATATCCACAGAAATTTCCCCATGAAAGACCTCACAAGACTCTGGCTTTGCTGATTTCTATCCTATTTGTATAGCTATTCAGGCACAAATATGTTGCTCCCAGCAAATCTTTCCAGTGCAGTCTTTCCAGTGGTTTTCCAGACTTGCATGCACAGGATAGATACACGTGTGCCTGTGTGCTCAAAACACAGACGTTTTTGTCTCAGGAGGCAGGCACCAGGAGGACTCCATTTACTTATCTTTCTCATTTTTTGTCCCTCTACCTTAATTTTGCTCCTCCATTTAAGCTTCTCTGTGACTACCTCTGTATGTTAAATGGCCTTCCTTCAAGTAAATTTCTCCTGAGCTCTAGCTTGACTCTTTCTTGTATATTTTGTAATTCCTTGGTTCTTTTTTACAGTCCTGTGATTTTTTGTAAAGTTTTCATTGAAAAAATATTTTTTGTGAGTTTCAAATTTTCAATTTTTAGAACCTTTTTTTTTTAACTTTTCCTTTAATTAGCAGCTTTCTTCTGTTAAGCCTTCCATCTTCAAGCTGTATGTGATCTGTGAGGGAATTGTAATTTATTCTCAGGGTCTTGGCTATTGGCTATTTTTCCTGTTTCTCTGGCCAAGTAATATGTTAGCTATAGCTTAAAAATTAGGAACAGAAGAGACCATGAAAAGACACATTTTTCCTCATTTCCATGATACTGTTCTAATTGCCTTAGCCAAATGTGAATTTGGCCAGTCTCTTCCAGTTAAAAGGAAAATAGCGATCTTTTGAATTAGGAGTTCATCTTTGGGTTACAAGAGTGAATTTAGCACTGCCTACTAGGTCTTGCACTAACCTAGCACAAATATGGATGAACTTTTTTGGAGCCAGAAGCTTTAGACAACTTTAGTTTCATGGATGAGTTCCTGGCACCAAGTTTAGCTCTCCCACAGTTTATGGCTCTAGAGTCAACTCTGCTGCTTTTTTTTTTTTTTTTTTTTTGGCTTTGAATGACCCTATTGTTTCTCTAGTATCTCTACCTCTTTTTCTTATTAGGCATCTGCATGACACACTGGACATTGACTCTGCCTGCAAAGGACAGTTCTCCACTTCTAACAAGAAGACTTGCTTCCCCCTTTCTGGTCTTGGTGTGGGAATCTTTATACAATGTCAAAAGGACTGTTCTCCCAGAGAAGGTTGCTGATGATGTGGAAAAGAAAAGTAGAAAAAGAGAGAAAAGAGAAGGGAAAAATCAGGAAAAAGAAAAAAAAAACCAAAAAAGCAAAAAAGGGAAAAGAGAAGGAAAAGAGAAGGAAAAGAGAAGGAAAAGAGAAGGAAAAGAGAAGGAAAAGAGAAGGAAAAGAGAAGGAAAAAGAAAAATCGTTTGGCATTAAGATCCTAAAAAAAGGTTCTTCTAAAAGGACTCAAATACAAAAATCCTTACTTCCCTGTGACTCTACTTGCCAGCCAGTAAACTCACAGAAAAATATTTCTCCATGTCTTTCACTTCAGCTTGAGAGAACCTGAACCTGAGATCCAAATAGGATCTCAGATAGTAGTAGAGTATCCTTGACCTGGAATATTGCTATTCAGGGCATATGACCCAAATTCAATTTCTTTTTCATGGACACCAACAAGAAGCGCCATTTATTTGTTGAGCTCCAGGATCAGTCTGTTCCTGACAATGCTGCCTTTTCCCTTGGTACTTTTTCTTGAGGTTCCCTATGAAACTGAAATAAAAATAATTGTCATCCAGCAAGACTGGATGAGATTATTTTGATTCCAGCACGGATGCCCAGACTTTGCCTCAAGTCAAAATTTGCTACCATCAGGTCTTTATTTGTTCAAAAAGGGTCCAAGACCAAGAACATCTGAAAATTATTATTAAATAAGGTATACGAATATCTCATAATGTGGAAAGAGTGTAATCAATAAACAGAAAGAACAGCTAAAGTAAATATTACTATATGAGAAGAAGAAAGAAAGTCTCCTGAGTTTCCTGGTAATGTCACATTGTTGCACAACTGTAGCTGTTTTATTTATAATAAAAGAGAATTTTTTCCTAAATTAAAATATATTTCCTAAATAATTAAAATGCCATTATCATCTGCTTAGATGCCAGCTTAGAATGGGGCCGTGTTTTAATACCAAAAAAAAAAAGCATTATGTGATGGCAGTGATGGCAGCCTCTACTTTCTCACCCATCATGTAGAAGGCCAGGTATGTTTTATTTTCATGTTGTTACACAATTCAATGAATTAGAATTGTATCAACATGTAACTTAATGTGGAATACTGTTAAATAGTCAAATAACCTTACCCCCATCAAAGCCCCATTTTTAGTAAACAAAATTACATAGTACAAAACCTTTTGTATATTTGCAAAGAAAACATAAAAGCTCTTCTTCCTCTAATATTTATAACATCCTTTGTATGTATTACTATTGTTTCCCTAAATTTATGTTTAAATGAATGTCTGAAATGCAACCAGAATCTGCAATTTAGCCTCAAGTAAATCAGAATATTCAGTGTAAAGATTTAAGGTGCAGCTGTTTCTGCCATTCATTTGGGTAATCACTGTACATAAATTTATACACCATGAAAAGCTTTATTCATGTTCATATGGTGTGAAAATTGAAAGAAAATCTCTAAATTAATTACCTTTTTAAACAAAGCAATTTAGATTTATCACATGCAGCAAGGGAATTTGTTCACATATCATAAAGCTTCTGTGAAACACAGAAATGAAATATGAGTTAGGAAAAAGGGTTTACGCTCTGTAGAGACTTTAAGATGTGAAAAGCAAATTAACTGCCCCTGACTTCAATCAACATGCTCTTATGAGTTTGGGTAAAGTCTACCTGCATGAGCAGCCTGGTGCCCTGCGGAGGCTCCAGAGGAACAGGGAGCAGCACGAGCCTTTGTCTAGAACCACCTGAGACTTTTCCATCCCCAGCTGCAACTTTTAGAATATGGACTTCAGCTGCCAGAGGAACACATTATTATTTTTCCTTTACACCTTACTAATAAATGCCAGTCTAAAGCCATTATATAGCAATATGTCTTCCTGAACACAATAAAAAGAACTTACTCTCTTCTGCTGGGAAGTGTCATTTTCTTCCACATGAAATAAGTTGGTGAGTATGTAGAAACGCATTGCTGCTTTGATTTCTGTGGATGCTTCCATTATTTCTCATTATGAACCTCAAGTTCCTCACTGCATATGCTTGATTATATCCCAGTATACTACCAGTTATTTATTCAGGTAGTGTTTGTCAGCATGCATCCACCTTTAATTTACACTCCGAAAAAGAAACATAGGCTGATGAAATAATTTGCAGCCTGAAATTGATCTCCATGAAAAGAAAATATACTCGATGTCTTTTACCATAAGAAAACTGTGCCATAAGAAAACAGCTGCCCAAAAACAGAGGTTGAAAAGATTATTTTTTCATTTCTTTCAAACACAGCCATGCAAAAATGTTTGCTTCACAGAGAATATAAAATGACCAGAGGATATCATTCAGGGAAGGAAAATATTTTAAGACTTAATTCTTCAGAACTGTTGTTTCAGCATGCTAACAAAATCAATGCTAACAAAAATCACCTCCTTTTAATCTGTTATTCTTTTGTTCCATTGAAGTAACTCAAGATCAATATGTATTGATTTGCTCCCTAATTATATTAATTTTACTTTAGAAATTAGGGAGGCCATAATGAGAATGTGAAGTTACTTGAAGACAGTACATTATAAGTAGTCTAATTTGGCAGGAGTCTGTGCATGAGATTAATTCATTAAAAGCAGCCAATTACCATACAAACAGGGTAGATAAATAAGATTTTCTCCTTTAATTTGCATTTTATATATTCCTTTGTAATTTTTAAAAGCTTAAATGAATTTACAGCCTAACTATACTTTTAATGTATATCTATTTTATTCCTGGGGAATATAATTGCATTTAATTTTAACCTTTAGCTTTGTCTTTTAGGCATAGCATTTTAGAAAACGAGATCGTGGCATCTAGATATGAGACATTTTATGTGACATTTTAATTAAGAAAAATAATGAAATGCTAATACTTTTAACATTCCAACTATTCTTCCCACTAAACTTTTCTCCACTTACAGATAGTAAGATGTTCAGTTGATAGACAATGATACAGGAAATGAAGGTGGTTTGACCTGTCTTGGCTGAGGATCTGGCTTATAAATGTATCTCAGACACAAATGACTATCTATAAAGATAATCGAAATCATTATTTCAATTGGATAGCTACATATTTTATCAATGCAAATGAATGCTTGCTGATATGATTTCTTTGAAGGACTTTGTTTGTTGTTTGATGAGGTTAAAATGGACTGGTTTATTGTTAGGATGATTCTCTCCTTGCCCTTTTTGCACTATACCCTGACATAATCTGGAGAATTTGAAATCTACGTGAGATACTTCATTCTTTGTTGCTTTACAGCTGTAGGATTGAGAGTATCTCCAGTGAAATATCACAAAAGTAATCACACTTGTGTAATTTAGTGTCTGTAAAGAGAGAATCAGACCCAAGAGATCTTTAAAAGAAACCTACTGTGATTTTAAGACATTTGTAATTCTCTTTAAAACTTAACAAAAAGTCTTTTAGCTAACCGAAGACTACCTTTTTCCAGAGAAGATAAATGGTGTCATTCATTTTTGGGGAAGTTAGAAAGCTGACAAACATAAAAAAAATAGAAGGAAAAAAAGAACACAAAACATTATGAAATTAGAAATATAACTGAAAATGTGTACTTCTTGAGATCCAGAAGTTGTTGTGTATACTATACTGTGTGTTGATGATGGTTCTTGGCATAGATAATACACTGATGCAAAAGGTTCAGTCCAGTTGACTTCCTTCAACTCCCTTCCCAACTCCTTTATGTTAACCTATAATAGAATTATGTTTGATGGAATCTCTGTTCAGGAGCATTCAAGTAATTAATTGCAGCTATGTGATGTGGACCTTAGAATAAACCCATGGAAAATACAGATCTTGGACAAGTGGAAGCAGTCTCTTAAGTAGGAAACTCTGAAGCTGGTGTCCAGTTTCAAATATGTATATTCTCAAATAGCTGATACTGAAACCGACATTCAGTGTCAAACCCTGGCCCTCTGCCACCAAAACTCAGTGCGAAATATTTTGCTAAAAGGAAAGACATTTGGCTTTCAAGTAAACTTTGGCAGTTCTTTACCTCAAGCTAAGCTATCCTTTGGTATGGGTCCCAGCCATGGCTGTTCTCAACAAGGTAGACACTAGCTGCCATGAATATCTCTAATTGATGCCAGTGGACTGTAGTGAGGACCTGGACTAGATTTACTGGCTTCCTTGGGTGTTCACAACACAGACATTGGTGCTAAAGCGTAAAAGAAACAGCTGAAGAGATTAGGCTACCAGTTCTGATGAAACAGTACTTTGCTGCAATTTCTCTGTGCGCTGCAAGCTCCAGGAAGCAACAAAGAGGAGTTTAAAAGCAGTTTTAGCAACATCTGGTGCCTTCTTAAATCCAAGCTGCCTTTCTCTGCCAGCAATAATTATCTGCTTCATGGAAAAACATGACCAATGTGAAGAATTGTCATTCATATTGCAAGCAGATTGCCAGACAGATAACACATCATGATAATGATGATGATGATAATGATATATGAATGTTATACATACTGCATTCCTATTACATTCCTGCACTGAATACAGTGCTGCAGAGCATAAAGAAGCCTCCTTATAGAATTGTTCAGCAAAAACTGAGGGTGAGCTTTTCAAAAGTGATCAACATCTATTTGTCGTAGGATTTTCTACTGTTGCCTATGACTGTAACCACTGAACACATGCTGCAGCAGTGGAACACTTCCACTGTATCTGGGTGCAATTTAAGAACAATGGAAACTGTCATCCCATTAAGCTTTTATTCCTTTTTTTTTTTTCCCAGTCTTGCTAAGAGACTGAGGGTATATCTTAGCTTGATAGGCCACAGTAGTAACATGAGGATTACTGTTAAATGGGAAACAGGGTAGATTAGCTTGTGCAAACACTTGGGTTGTGGTGCCTGCAGCATGCAGGTTAGCTAATGCAGAGCTGACTTGGGTATGCCTGCAGTCTCCAAGTCTTAACTGCAGCATTATTTCATGCTCCCTGTCAGGGCTTGTCCTTATCATAGCCATTTTGTACAAAACTCTTCTGTTCCTATGTGTTTACTCCTAGGGTACTCACAGTGCAGGTGCCAAGAGCAGTATGTTTTCTACTACCTTTAGTCTATTCACCCAAATTTGCAGTCAGAACACAGACTTTTTCAAATACTGACTGACCTCTGGTCCTTTCTACCTAGTGCTGCCCCTATAAACCAAAAAAGACTGATAAGACCTCCCTCCATTCAGAAGGAAGGAGTCAGACCCTGCTAAGGTCCTTCAGATTTGCTCCCAGGAGCAGCTTCTCCTGAAAGTGAATACAGTTCCAGTAACGTGACTGTGACTTGCTCACACTCAAACTAAGCTAACTTGAATTAAATTTATAATAATAACTATGTAGTTACTTACAAAGCGCTCAGGAAAGCAGGTGTAGAAAACCTATTATTCTGATTTTATATCTTCTGTATTCACTCATTACCTTCTGAAATGTAAACTAATTTAGGTTGGAAGGGACCCCCAGATGTCATCTAGTCCAACCTCCTGCACAAGTGCTCCGTGTTATGTTTTCTGCAACTTACACGTCAAACGTCAAGCAGCGTGAAAAAAGTGGATTGGTCTGGATGGCAGTGTAGAGCAAGCAAACTTTGGGTCTGTGTTTCTTTCAACCATCTACATGATTGGGAAGCTCTATTTAAAAAGAAAAGTCAACAAACATTACAATACCCTGCATATTTTTTTCAGACAAAACGAAACTAGTTTCAAATAAAGTGAGCCAAATTTTATAAGGATTTGTTCATCACTTCTAATTTATGATGTCTAGTTACTCAGTTGGAGTTGATAAATCAACATTAGCTGCCAGTATTCACTAGTCATATCACACAAGCTGTGTGTTTAGTAATGTTTAAAAGGATATTTGATTATATATAGGCATAATGTAACTGGAAATGAGTTAAACGCTGGCTTACTGTCAGCTTCAGAAGCCTAGAATAGCTAGATTTTTACTACACATTTCATAAATTTATGAAGGCTGGAAGGAACCAGCAAGAGAAAGTTCAGTTCACAAATGAAACTTTTCAAAACTTCACCTGAGGCACCTGAAAATAGAAACGTGATATATCTTTTGTAATTATAGTTTGGTTGCCACAAAGATATTATGTATATTGTAAAAATATTCTAAAAAGTAATTGGCATATGATGTTTGGAATTACACCCCAGTCCTGAAAGAAGCCGGTCACGCAATCTGTGTTGAAAGCAGCAACAGATTTGGAGTTTCAAGGGCGGCTGTTCCTTCCCATCACCCACCTCCGCATTCTACACATTCCCGTGTAGTGACCATCAGCATGTTTTCAAGCCATTTCTTCACAAGACAAGGTGTGAAAGTTAAGTTTGACATGTTTGTCAATATTATATCTCCTCAAGAACCATACTGAAAAGGGGGACAAAAGTAATAAACACAGGAATGTTTGGAAGAGCCACCTACAGCTGAGTGTGAACAAGCCAAGTAAACAATGGCACAATATAGACACAGCTGAAAGCACTTAATTAGTTTGTGACAATTAGAGCAGTCATGTGAGCAGCCTCGGCTTCTTTCCTTTTCCAGCAGGACTAGGTCTTGCTCAAGCAAACACGCTCTCAAAAAAAAATACATAAGCCCTGTTGCTTGAGATAAGAATTTAAGAATGCTGTATCTTCCCCAACAGTCAAGTTCTTTAATGGCAGAACACTACAACTCTGGGACTTCAGGAGGCTGCGTATGGTTTGCTCTCTGAATGAAGCACTTTTTCAGTACTTAATACAGCCGGTTTCATTTGCTGATTTGGTCACTTGTCTTGCTAACATATCAGAGATGTCTTTCTCCAGTATGAAGAACAAGGCCATCTGGGGTTTGAATTTATAGCTGGCAATGTAATGCATATGCACTGGATTGTGAGGTTCAGTCCTCAGACCCTGTTTTAAGACTACTATTGAGAGGTACCCATCAGTGAGGTGGGTTTGGAGACGTAGATATCTATGGAACTAACAGTTTTTAAGCTATCTGCTAATCTCATGCATGAAACTGAACAGCTACCTTTCCAAAATAGCTTTGCCTGGCCGCTTCTGGTCTACTTGGGTGCCAGCCTGGAGACCTGTTGGACTCTTAAGCAAGGGCCTGATTCTGTACTGCCTGCCAATTTGTTTAATCTCCACCCATTCAGCATAAGCAATTTCTGAAACAAAGAGGTTTCCAAAATAAAAATCATGCTTTCACGGGCTGACAACAGCTAGAAAAGCTGCTTTTCATTTTTAATGTGCAGATACTATGCACATTTCTTGGATGCAGATCTATTGAGAGAAATCATGCTCTTTCACCTCCAGACTAATAGTTCATTCTCTTACGTTTATCCAGAACCATCAGAGAACATTTGGCTCTTGGTATAAAAAATGTCATTCAGTTTTTGCGAGTTCATAACTTGCAAAATTCTGGCTCTGAATCCCCATCCCTCCATGTACTGCCCTGAGTGAGATAAAGCAGAGGTATTTCAGATGCTCTTTCTGCTCCTCTCCGTACTGACTACTGCCACTGTGGTGCATGACAGCGTACTGTCACTGGAAGATCCCTGATTATGGAGCTCGTCCAGGTGAAAACTAAAACAAAATGTAGTTTAACTCCCACTTGCTCAGCTCCTGGGACAACAGTATATAAAACTGCCTAAGATGAAATACACGACCCGTTCAGGAAATAGGAACATAAACCCAGTCTAACACCTCATAGCTCTACCAAATAGGCTACAGACACATAGACTCACTTGTTCCCTCCTCTTCTTCTGATCTGAAGGCCCTTGCACTCTTGGCTGCGCTGATGTTTGGCTTGAAGAGTAATGGTGAAGCATCCCCCAGTCCAGACTACTCTGTACCCTGGTGGGTAAAACAGCCTCATGTAAGATATAGCTTTAAAGCCATTTGAACTGAGGCTGAAGCAGTTAACATAGAATTCTATCCTCCTGCATGAATCCTTCTGTCAGTAAGCTGTCATGCAAAAGGCAGGCACTAACTTCTCTTTCCACTGCCTTCCCAATAAAACGGCATGCAAGTTATACGCAAGGCAGCGATGCTTGTGCTTCTGTCCAAGGTGTAGTCCAGGCTGCTAGCAAACCTTCATGGGTTTGTATGTAGGGTCTCCATCCCCAGCGCAGTCACAGGGGGCTTCCTAACTCTGTGCCTCACATGCACAGAGTGTGACCATCTGATCATGGATAGCTGTGCCCAGCTTCAAGAGCAAGTAACTAAAAGTGGAGAGTTTGTAAGGGTGGACAGCTTCCTCCATGAGCGGACTTTGTGAGTGCTCCTAGACAACCCCACCACAAAAAATGAAACCAGAGTAGCCTAAATGTCTGCTGGGGGTTGTTTGAAATAACTGAAATAACCTGCTTGACTTTGCTGTGACACATGCTGGAAGAGTTCCTGAGGCAGCTACAGCTGACAGGCAATTAGGAAATTGTTCCTTGCCATTTCACAAGCTGTCAGTTAATGGCTCCCAGCTGAAGCACAGACACCGCCTAGGCGAGTGCTAACCCCTTTTCACCAAAGACCACTGAAGGAGCAAAGCTGAAGACAGGAACTCACTCGGAGATAGGCAGGAAAGCAGTAAAGATACTGTTAAGAAACAGTGGCTCCCGGCTCTGATACCTAAGACATCTGATTGGGCTTGTGGCCGTCTCCAGCAGCGGTTTGCAGGGGGACAGGCTGGGGGAGAAGCACGAAAGCAGTTAGTTCAGCTGGAAGCCATTAGCGTACAGCTGAGAGGCAGCAAGGAGCAGCTTCCTAAACTGCTTCCCAGCAATACCTCTGTGAGCATTTCCTTTTCAAGGCAGAGGCAAGCTGACAACATAAGACTAAAACTTAAATTGAACTTGCCTCATGCCAAAATCAAACAAGCAGGTTGGAAGTGGTCATATGTTTGGGAATAAGTGAGAAGTAGTTTATGGACCTGTTTTCTATCATCTCTCAGATGTTTGATCCTGGCTCCCAGCTAAGACCTGGTAACTGACTGTGAGGATGCATGCAGTCCCTTTGAAAGCAAAATCAAACAGGTGAAGACCGAAAGCCATGACTCAGTGATTTAAACTTGCATCTTTAACTTTGCTCTGAAACAGAGCAGAATAGCGCTCTCAGAAACCAGTAATGTAAACCTGAAAAGTAATAAAGACCAACCTGTTATACGTTAGTCTCCAAAACAGCACATAAGTTCCCTGCATCTGCACAGTAAAAATGGTTAAGCCCAGTTTCAGAGCTTGAGCACTTGTATGTTTCCTCCAGACTGTTCTCTGCGCTCTGTGCCCGAAGCAATTTCATTTTGCGTGATGAAGATGGCGAACTAAAAGAATAAGCTTAGAGATTTACTGATGTGGTCAATAGACAGAACAGAGTGCCAGCCAACAGTCCTTAAAGATTTCTTCTAGGGATTCTTGGTGCAGGTGGTTTTGTTTCTGAGCATGCTCCCTGTTGTGGTACTCATCTTTCAGCTCTAGCTTTTTTTGTTTGCTACGTAAGGATGGAAGGCGCTTACTGTAGCCTTGTGGAGTCCACTCCTAATAGCAAAAGCTGCTGTAGTGACACTGAGTGGCTTTTGAGAGCTGGGAAGAAATCACTCGGCTGATTTCTGAAAACATTTATTTTGTCTGAATGATACCTGACGTATCTGACACTGCCTCATAGAGTGTTTTCAATTTTTTTTTTCTTTTAAGAGCACCATAAATCAAACACTGTGAGTTTCAGTCCAGCAACATATTCATGAATGTGAGTAGGAAATATTAAGGCCTTTTTAGGCTCTATATTGGTCTTCTTGACAGATATGTGCTTAGGACAATTTTAATATGTTATGCTCCCTTTTAAATTCAAACATATTAGAAAATTGCTTCTCCTGTTTGCTTGATTTGAATTATTATTTCAGTGATGTTCACTTTTAGTACATGAATATATATAATACTTTGATCAAATGTTCCCAAGTCACAAGACAAAAAGTTCATATTTATTTTGAAGAATATTTTAGGACAGTTCATCAGTCACAGAACATTTCAGTTATAGCACAGGTATATTTTTCAGATGAACTGTAGTATAACGAAATTGTTATTTTTTGCTTTTATGGTAACAGTTGCAGCGTAGAACATTGCAGACGGGTATCAAGTCTGCATATCAGTGTTTAATCAATTGGTTTACCCAGTCAACAACAGGATTTTCAGTCCTGTTTCTGAATTCTATAATAACAGTATGACAATATGAGTACAAGCTTTACCTGTTTCACTAACAAATTTAAGGCTTGTTACATGAATCTTAACACTGAATTAGTATGAATCTTAACACATTAAGCTTTCTTCAAACATAATTATTTCCTCTGAGGGCTTTTTTTTTTCCTGAAGTGTTGTGTGTACTACTAAAAAGATTTATACAATAAAACTTATTCCAAACAGGCCTTTGATCTGAAATGTCAGCCTCAAGAGCTAAGTTTAAGTTCCTCTATTACAAGCAAGTAAATGTTCAGTATTCCTGTTATGAAAAAAAGAAGAAAATTCAGCTATAGTGGTTTTGCTTACTATGATTCCTTAGGAACTACGTGCATTACTCTATTTATTTACCCTTCTCATACGAATCTAAATTATTTTTTGTTTCAAAGAGCATTATACCAAGCTCAATAATTCTTCAGTTTACTTAGCATTTTACACTTTTCTTTTAATGTTTCTGTCAGTACTTCTTGAGGCAGGTGTTCTGCTTCAGGAAACTTCTCTTCTTCATAATATATTGAAATGTCTCCTAGTAGCTGGTTCCACAAAATTCTTCTTTCAGCCAGACTCATATATGGTATTAAATATTTTGGTAATGGTTAAAATTAGGAAGGTGGTTATGCCTAACAGCTGTTATAAACAGTATAAAGATTAATTAAAGACCCCATTCATTCTTGGTGTATCTACCCTGATTATATTCTAATACATAAAAATATGCCACAGTTTTATAAATATAAATCTAATTTTGCCAAATACTACATCTGTGTAAATACATTGAATTTAGGCATGAACAAATTGATATCTGTTTGGCATTTTTCACACTCAAATGAAAAAGTAGTTTTAGTAAATCCAAACTTATTTGGGAATTTAAGTCATGTCTTACAAATAGTTTCAATCAAAAAGGAACAACTAGAAGTGTCAAATAATTTCAAACTCTTTTGGGATGAAGGCCCTTTAGTTTTGAGGCTCAAATTGACAATTTAAAGAATGATAGAGGAAGAGGAAGTTTCTCTACACACACAGAAGAGATAGCCCAGTAACGGCTATGCTCATGCACAGGACTGAAGGTCATTCCCTCCTTTCCTCTTTTAGAGTATGAGTTTGAGCCCAGGACATCCAGGCTGCAAGGCTTTTTCATGATAAATGTATAGTATTTGAAGTCTTTTTATTCATTATTTAGATTTTAAAATAAAATTTTAATACTGGAAAAACTTGCTTCAGAACTCCTTTTAAAGATATTTATATGTTTGTCAATCTTCAAAGACTAGCAGTAAAAACTGAGTTCAGAGGTTTTTGTTTTTCTTTCTCATTTACATGCAATGACAAACTCAGAAGAAGTAGTAAACTTATTGCAACTTCTTTCTCTATATCTGGAATGTTTCTAGGTCATAAGAAATCAGCTCATAACCTCTGGCTTCCATTTTGTGAAAACAAATAACAGGATTTGAAATAACCTCAGAGTGCTATGAATCTTCCAAGGTAGAATATCAATAGCAGTACTCAATCGATATTTCAATTATCACCAGAATTTTCTCAGTATTTCTAAGCCATTTTTCAATCAAGTATTGTGAAAATAAATACAGCAGCTCAGGGATTATGGAATATTGTGAGAGGTAGGTGGAAATGAACACTTCAGTCCTGCAGCTTTGCTATATGAAATCACACATGCCTCCACCACCAGTTAATTCTGGTTAACACCAAGCTGAAGTGCAATCACCAGCTCTGGGTTGTGATCCCAAACAAGGTACCAACCAGCATTATTTGATGGCCTGGGTTTTCTTTGGTGAGCCAGAACAACACCAAGCCACACAGAAGCCAGGCTGGAAAGTGGAGGCTAAAAGCTGAGAGAAAGGCTTTTTTTAATTTCCCCATCAGCTTCATTGACCTGGGAGGAAAGGGGAGCACTGGAGCAAACAAGGAGCCCTCAGACAGATGCAGCTGAGGGAAAGCTGAAGAAAAAAATGCTTTGTTGTTTTCAGCAGTTAGTTTCTGTCCTCCTCCCCACTCCATGAGATGAATGCTTGAGCACAACTGCAACAAGGACACCAGAAACCCAGGCACAGGGTCTAATCTAAAATGCCACCTCGCCTAGCCTGGCAATCATCAGTCAGGTGTTGGCACGTGCAGTGAATTGGTAGATTAGGACCTAGATTTCTTGCATGCAAAGATTTAGTAACTCTGAAGAGGGACATAAGAAACCTATGCAAAGTTGGGAATAGACTGAAGTGTCATTCTTACTCATTGCATCAAGGGCAGAAATTTCTCACTGATGCAACAGAGGGACAACGTGATCCTGCGTGAGGTAGATGGCAAAAAGATCAAGAATGAAACACTTTCAAATCTCTCCAACTGTTAATTAAAACAAGGAGATTAAGGTCTTATCTTCAAAACTATACACAACCAAGAAATAAACAAACTGAAAAGTATGAAAACAACACATTCCTGCATGATATAGAGTTGTTAAATCAAACTCTGCAGGGGAAAGGGTTTGTCCTTTGAGTATTGTCTAGGTATTAGGCAGCAGTGGGGACACGGCAGATGTATTTTATTTAATAGTACTGATAAACGAAACCAAATGCAGCTTGTTACCACTGGCACTGGGATGAGTCATTCTGAAATACAATATCTTAAAAACTCCAAGTCAAACCTTAAGCAATCCAACAATGCTATTTAACAATGGCCTGTTTATATCCCCATTCACCCATTCTGTTCTGACTTACTCATGGGCAGTATAGCACATGGAGTCTGGATGAAGTCCTATGAACATATCATATTCTTACTATAAAGGAAATAAATAAAAAAACCTATAGATTTGCAAGGTCATCTCTGTCAATATAATGACTTCTCTCAACTGGTTCTATGCTAGCATCTGTTATCTGTGAAGGCTAAAATGCTGTTACTGAAGTCAAGTGCTTGCATTTGAATATGTTGGTGAAGGAAGGAAGAATATAGTCTTGCACTGAAGTCATGCACAATGGCCAACGTGTTACATAATCCCCCTCTTCTCCACTCTTATTCTTAAATAAAATAAAGAAAAAAGAAAATGGGACAATGTGGAAATCTTTTCCCCTAATAAAATGGGCATAGCATGATTCTTTCAAATGAAAACAAGATGATTTCACAAAAAATAAAGAGGCTATTTGTTGCTCATAGATTGTTCCAAATTAATGTCTTCCTCATCCTGTATAGTTTTGAGTTTTGCCATTGTGTGAACAGCACTAATCATGTGGGCTGGATTATTCCGTCCAGAGTAATGCTGAAATTTTGCCAAAATTGCTTCTACATTCTTATGAAGCTGACAAGATTTGGTTTGTGTTTATTCATACAAAGGCTATTCATTAAGGTCCAATCCATTAATGACAGCTATGATACTGGTTGTGCTTTAAGGAATAACAACTTTTCCTCAGAGATAATATAGCTTCATTTCTGGAATGCCATCAACAGTTTCTTATAGTCCATAACAAGTTGCTAGGAAAACAGAAATACAAAAGTAAAATTAATTTTTAGTTGGGTAAAGGATTTAGATTTTCATAATATAACCACCAGATAGCTCTCTGAAAGTACAAACCAATATAGTTTTGTCAGTCTTTCAGTTGGTAATTTTAAAGGGAATGAAGAGAAGAAAGTGACAAACCTACAGTTTCCAAGGATTTTGCTGATTCTTGCTGGCAAATATTATGCTTTCCTGGGTTACAACTACTGTTTGTTAATAACAGAGATTAATGATATGATCTTGGGAAAAAATAGTAGCCTTTGGTGTCAAAATCACAACAATAAAAGAGAAAATATTGGGTTTTCTCTATGCACTATTAAATCAAGTACTAATTATAGAGAAGCAGCACATATTCCTCCTGGGTTTGGTCAATTATTAAAGACTTAATTTAAAATGTGGAACCTGTTGGTGGCAGAAATTATTTGCAAAAGTTACTTTCATTACACAGGGACAACAAAGGATTGCCGTTGCTGATGTCATATCTCACCTTCTCTGTGGAGGTTCCTGGATGCTTGCTTGTATTTATAGCAAAGTATCAGTGGCTTAGCTTTTGCTCTTAGCCTAGGAAAATACCTTTGTCACAGGCAAAGACAATATATTTAAGCAGAGATTGTACCATATGATGGAACAAAGATCTTTTTTTAAGAGGAAAATATTTAATAAATATACCCTCACTGAAAATGAGCACATTACATGCTGCATTTCACTTTGTTTAAAAAAAAATATCTCTGAGATCTCCCTCTGTCCTTACTCTGCAGTCTCCTTTCTCTATATCATTTATTACTTCCTTTGATGGCACAGTTAAAAGCATATTTTTTTATCCAAAGGAAAAATTAATTTCTGCATGTCCTGAGTTGCATGCATTTACTGTAAGTCCATTATCACATTCACACCCTGCAACATTGTAGGCAATCAATCACCAAATATCACCAACTCTTCAAGTAGAAGAATCTCAGATACACGTGAGGGCTATCTTCTTGTCAAGGCACTGGTCTCAATAATGAAAACATGACATGCAAGGGAAAGGAGTGGGAATGGAAAGACAGATGCTGATGGGGAGCTTTTGCCACACACTCAGTCATCTTATAATTCTAACCATTCAGTATAAAACAGGCAACAGGGATGATTGCTATTGTTTTACTGATTAGCCATTCTCTCCCTTTTTTCCCAAAAGGCACCCTGGCCAACTCTACTTAGTAAATATTGACACCTGTAAACCAAGCTGGCTGATGCCTTTGGCTCTTAGGCTCTCTTCCCATCTGTTGCCTGGGAATTTTAAGCGAAGTATTTTGGGACACTTGCTCTCTTTTCATTGAAAACTGTAAAAAAAAAAAAAATCACTACCCAAAAGCTAATCCTAGAGCCACATGGCTCTAGAGAGGCCTGTAGTAACTAAAGGGAAAATACAGCATATGTAAAATGCATATCCCACCGGCCTCTTCTGACTACTCTTCTTTAGTTAACAGCATGCCAGGGTAATCTGCTTAGTTACCAAGTGGAGCTTTCTTCCCTTTTCCCCATGAGATCACCCTGACCACGATCAAAGTCCAAACACATTCTCGGCTAACTCTATTGTTCCCAAGAGTGGGATTAATGACTAATTATGTCAGGTCACTCATCCAGATGGCCTCTCAGATGTTCCTTTGTCATTGCCTGACCTTCCATATGCCCCTTTGACCTTGAGGTTTATTTCCATGGCAACATGAAGCCTCAGTTTCCTTGCTGAGATTGCCAAGAAGTGGCCAAAAGGGGGGATATGGGATAATCTACCCACACTTTGTATTCTGCTTCCATCTCATGCCTTGTTAAATCCAATGAATAGATAAAAAATGCTATCTGATCCCAGCTGAGTGATGACCATGGTCATGATTCTATGTTACATGCTATGTTTTTTAAATTAGCAGACAGCTTTGTACATGGAAACGTGCATTTAATTTGAAGAACATCAATCGCCATAATGTGATCTTTTTATCTCATTAATGTTAAGCAAGGCTAATAGAATGGAATTACAAAATATCACTGTGAAAGGAATACAATTCAGAGAATTATAGATATCCCCCATTAAAGCCCTAGAGATGTTTAGATAAGTCTACTTGTTCAGTTTCATAAATTAAAGATTCTTTTACCTTTCCTGAGGTTTAAATTTAGCCTTGGATGTTGATCTTATTCTGAAGAAGGATTTTAAAGTGGTTAATACAATGGAGAGTTTTCCTAAAACAAGCAAATAAGTAAATAAAAATATAAAAGGCCAGTGACTGAAGAACTCAATTAAAAAGGTTGAATGGTATTTCCATTAGTTGAACCATATTTTCTTTTAGCATTTAAAAATTAATATTGGACAAGATCTGAATTTACTACTATGTGCTGTCAACTGTAGCAAAACTGGGTAACCCTCTTAGTACCCGGCCATAAAATGAAATTATAATCTGCTCCTTTTTTCAAATTTCCTTAAATGTTATTCATTAATTGGTTAAAAACAATTATATGTGCAGGAGTGAATAATGAACATCAGGGTTACTGTACAACAGTATCACTGCTTATGCCACATCCCTAATTTTCCTCACAGAGTCTCTTTTTTTAAAAGAGCCACTTGTGTGAATTAAATGGGACATAGCATATACCAGCCAATTTGGAGGGTCATACCAGCCATTTTTTTTCCAGTTTTGAAGGATGTCAATGCATACTATTTCACAAATTGCTTTGCAAATGCATTCCAGAGATGTTACTTGGTCTTAGTGCAAATTCTTGTAAGACTCAGAAACACCTACAAAGCAAACCAAAACATAATGCAGTGCCTTCAAACTGCTTATTTCCTCTTCATTCCTAGTCTCTCACAATGGGCACTGACAGTATCTCAGTCAAAGTTATCTCTATGTATGCCTGTCTACATAAAAGCTGGGAGGGGGCACAGCCAGGACAGCTGACCCCAACTGGCCAAAGGGCCAAAGGGCCAAAGGGCTCAATATATAAACTGGGGGGAGTTGGCCACAGGGCAACGATCGCTGCTTGGGGTTGGGCTGGGCATCGGTCAGCGGGTGGTGAGCAATTGCATCATGCATCACTTGTTTTGTATATTCTTTTATCATCATCATCATCATCATCATCATTATTATTATTATTATTATTATTATTATTATTATTATTATTATTATTATTTCTTCCTCTGCTGTCCTATTAAACTGTCTTTATCTCAGCCCACAGGTTTTACTTTTTTTTTCTGATTCTCTCCCCATCCCACCAGGGCTGGGGGAGGGTGAGCGAGCAGCTGTGTGATGCTTGGTTGCTGACTGGGGTTAAACCATGACAGGCAGACATTATTTACATAATATAGTGCACATGATTTCTGTCTCACACCCTCCTGTTCTGGAAGGAGAAGAGGGACGAAGCAGAAATGCATCACTAAACTTTTCATTGTTCCTTTCAAGAAATCTCTCATATTTTGTCCTCTGCACACAATCAGCCAGTGTAGGAAGGAAGCAGAGGATCTCTGAGCTACCACGTTCTTTCATAATTTCCCCTGAATCTGTGAGCTGGACGAAACCAGGGACCTGAACAGAAGCTGATACATCATCATAGCTTCAAAGTCTTTACCGTGATATTTGTGTACAGAGGATAATGTTAAGATCATGTTCATTACTTCCAGTTTGGTCCTTCCAAATTTTAATTTCTCCACTTTCCAACCTTAACACTATAACAGTTTTTAACTGAGTTTCTGAATGTTTCTAAGGAGAAAGATGAAAAATTAAAGGAAATTCCATTATGTGGTACAATTTTCTAAGTATCAGTAGCATTCCCTGTTCAGAAAAAAACAACCTTAGTGAAGTTTGGATGTATAGTTCATTCAGTAGGCAAGAAGCCCATTTTCATAATTCATAATACTGTGAATATTCTTTTACCTCAGGGCAATGTTCCACAAATACAAATTAGAAATTAAATACTACTTGATCGTTGTATTTACTAATGCACAGACCCTCTACAACCACTAAAGTTTGTTCATTGACATGCTTAATGCATAAATAATGTACTTAGTACAACAGCAACGTACAATACAAAGAACAAGTTAAAGTTTTCAGAAATGCAAAGAACACTTTTAAATACTACAGCACTACCAAATCAACACATATTTGCACACATTGAAAGGCATTGGATAAACAAATAAATAAATACAAACATACTTTGTAAAAAGAGAGTAACATGGAATAATGGGATACTTTTGGAGGCACTTCATAGTCCTTCCTAGGTGTTCTCAGAAGTCAAGTTTGACTTGAGAAGGAAAAAAAACCCCTGTGTTTTCCAAAATGGCCTCTCATCAAGCGTATGAAAGCTATTTTCACAGCTAAATGAGGTTTGATGTGTGCACATTCTATTGATTTTGCACAAAAGTGACAGGGCGCTGAAAGACCCATAAAAATGATTTGTGCATAAAACTTGCATTCATACAAATGCAGGCTCCACGAAGGACCACTGGAAAGTCTGCAGGATGACTAATATGCTCAGAATAAATTACTTAATCAATTCCTCTACTGGGAATAATGAGAATAGTTTAACGATTTACCATAAGTATTAAGCCAATATAAACTAGTATTCAATTTTTGAAAACAAAAAGTTAACAAGAATGAAATGTCTGAAAGATAGCAACTAGTTGTTTAGTGTTCAGAATATGAAATTCTTTAGAAGTGACATGCGCACAGAAATGCCTTAGCACAGAAATGCAGGCATGATACATAGAGAAATCCATATAGCAGATGGGAGAGACAATTCCGTCTTTATAACGTAATTAATTACTCATAAAGTAATGGTAGTGGCCAATCATTAATACTTTGAAAGTGTCTGTTTCATCAAAGTTTATTGGTGAGTGTTTTATCATGCTCCAAGAAGTGATTAAGTAAAATTCAATATGTCTTTTTAGGTCTGGCAGGATTGTCATGTGGTTAAGGATAGATCTGGATGTTCTTCATTGCTTTCCCATTTAGCTGAGGTAAGTCTTTGAACAAATTGCACAGATGTTCAATGTCTGTTTTCCTGCATAAGAAATTGAGCTAATAATAATAATTGCTGACATTATAGATGTGCAGTGAGATTACATTAACTAACGACGGTAAGGCACAGTGGAAAGTAATGGCTCACATTGTAATGAATTAGTTTGGGGTGTGCAAGGACTGTAGGACTTTGCTTCCCATTATTAAATAACTACTTCCTTCACAATCCATGGTATCATAACTAGTTCTTGTAGGATACCCCACACCATGTAAAGAATAAGAAATAGATGTCTGACTGAAAGGCAGAAATATGCAGATGTACATCTAGGTTCATCAGGGAAACCTTGATGCAATGCTGACCGCAGTGGAGGGTAATCATATCACCAGCAAAATAATTTCTGATTGTTAAGTGTAAAAACATTTCCTATGAATTTGCAAAGCAACTGAACTTTTACCTTAGCACAATTCAATGCCAACAGAAAAAACAGAGGAAGAGAAGTTGTTTTATCTCAAAAATCTGTATGTGATTTTGAACGTTAACTACGCATTAGAATGACCAAGGCATGATTATTCCAGACTGTCAATGCACTAAGGCATATTTTCCAGGTATTTGATCAAAGGAATGGGGGATTTTAAGTAAGCTGTTTTGAAGTGTATAGAGTTGGTAAATCTCTGCAATGATTTTTCTGCAGTTAACATTGGAAAGTTGCTCGGTATGTTGATATATAGCGCAAGGATATTCTGCACACTTTGAAGTTTACTAATCCCATTAAATTTATTTTTTAATGAAGTACTAATAAGAGTAAGAAATGCCACTGACTCTCAGTAATACCCATGCTACAGTACTTTTGCAGATGTGCACCCCTTAAACTATGTGTATGGCATAGATACCTTGCATTGAATCATTTTGTGATGAGCAAGGGAGGAAAGGAAGTAAAAAATGCCAGGTCATCACTGTCACACACAGAATACCTGTTTCTCTACCTTTGGATATGTGTAGAGTCACTTTTACAAGTATTTTTGAAAGTTGCACACATAATGTTCCAGGCAGTAAAGAGAAAGAATAAAACTTGTTCTACTCTAACAGGTATGTATTTTTCCCTTTTTCCTACCCACAGCATATGCAAAATATTTTTATAGAAATGTTTTTAATATTGCATAGTTACAACTCATTATTTGGACAATATAACATCAATACAATCATTATCATCATTATTTTGCAACTCAGAGGTCCTGATCCAAAAAGATGTTGTAGTGTATAGGAAAAGGGTGGAAACCATTTCACTTGGAGACACTGAAAAAATATCAGAAAGGACCTATGTGGTGAGCTGGGATTGAGTAGAACAGACTTCCAGATCCTGCACTGCTGAAATTGTCTTTTTAATTAGAATGAATTGAGAGAGAATGTATCTTGACAACAATAGCACCCAGAGCACTCATCTGGGCTGTGGGAGACCCAGGTGGTTCATGCCTGTGAGCTGGATCACTGGCAGGTTAGACATCCCTGGGCAAGAGCTCTAACCAGAGCTACAGGAAAGGCAATACAATAAAAGACTCTCTTAACAACTCAGGGGATTCACAAGGGGGTCAATCACACAGGGAAGGTATTTGGGTTTGTTGCCAAAAATCATTTGGGTTTGTTGCTTAAAAAAAAAAAAAAAGAGCACGCAAGGAACCCTGATCCAAGTCGCTGGCTACTGGACGTCTACCTTGGTAAGGCTTTTTTATAATCCTTGCCTACATACTCTTTGGATTCACCCTGCAGCACCTCCTCCTTCCTTATCAATTTCCAAACCACTGGGAGAGTCAGCCAAGGAAGAAAGAAAAGTCACTTACCCTACCATAACGCTGGGTCCCAGAGCTGCGCTGCCCACACAAATTCCTTAGCCTGGCTAACTTGATCCCCTTCGCTCGTAGAGGGGTTTCCTTTTCTCTAAGGGTCCTCTGCAGTGAAGGAGCCAAGCAACAGGGGTGCCCACTCCTCCACTTACATACTTGGACAGGGAAAACTGGATGCCAGTGTTGCAGCTGTTCTTGCAAACCTGCCTGTTTGAACCATGCTGTTGAGTAAGGAAGGGTCCCAGGTAGAGCACACCTCTCAAAGCAGCAGAGTTATCATACTGTCAGATGATCAAACTGCCTTGTCTTCAGAGAAGCCCATATTGCTTTGATGTGGGAAGAAAAGGGTGTGGAAACATTGACTCTGTCCTCTCCCCTTTTCAGGAAGCAAAGCTATCAACCACAAGAGCAAGCTACCAACACGTGTAAAGAACTACCCATCCTTGTTCAGTCACAGCATTACTGATTCTCAGTGCCAATGGTTAACTCCTCTAAGTGTAAATCAAGACTTAATGTGAACAAAACCCTGAAATGGTCTCATTAGAGAACCAGCATGAAATGGTCATAAAACGGGCTTGGGGATAGAGCTGATTAAAGCATAGGTACTTTATGCCTAGCCTGCAGTCTAAATTCCTGGCTTCATATGGTTACGTCTTAATCTGTTTTCATTTCAAAAGAAATTTCATCTTCTCACTCCCTGCATTTTTTAAGGAAGGGTTGAAATTCGAGTCAACTATAACCAATGCAGGGATGCCTGTCTGGGTTTTGAAGCAATCCTAGAAAGAAACTCTATGAGAAGAAAGCTATCTCTTGCAGCTTAGTAGGATTTTACTCTCAAGACTGATTTCTTCTGTTGCCCAGAACGTAATACCATTGCAGTGAGGAATGACATGGCGTCAGGTAGAGAAAGGAAGAAGGCTCTAAATGTCATCATCTAAGGTGTTGAGATAAACCATGATATGAATCTTTCCCTTTCCCATCAGAAGAGGACAGAACTGCTTCCACAGTTTCCCAGGGCACAGTGGCTGTTTCTGCTTTTAGAAGAGAGAAGATATGCCCATCCTGAGACACACAATTATCATTCTAGATACAGACCAAGGCTGTGATGCTAGAGTGGGGTTATGGGTTTGAAAAGCATGTGTTTGGGACTCTACTGTTTTATTTAGACGGTTGTCGGAAGCATAATAGATCGTGCTTCAAAGGCTGTCACTGTGTAAGAAAATGTATAAACCAGGCAGAAGCTCCCAATTCAATTTCTCTTTTAACTTATCTGTTTAGTGGCATCGCTGAAATGGCCTTGCAGGATATTACTAATCTTCCCAGCCTTTCATACAGCACTCCCAGCTTGGACTACAGTTAAGAAACTATCAATTTTTTTTTTCCTCTCTCTCCCTCTCTTTCTCACATTCAGCTGCCTGCTCTTCTCTCTCCCAGCTCAGACTCACCAACCAGCCATTGCAAGGCACGGAGTAGGGGTGGCACTTTTTCACTAAAGATTTCATCAGATGGCTCTCACTGGAGAAGGTGGGGTTCTCCCTGTGCAACTGGTTCTTCTAGGAAGAAACATCTCTAGCAGTTATTCCTAGAAGTACAGTTAACCACATATTGTGTGCAATGGAGAGCAGTATTAACTTACAGCTTCACAAGAAGAGCTAATAGCTTTGTGGAACTTTGCTAAGACGTAGGATTTTCTCTAACGGCTCATTTTAAGCATTTGATAAACCTGTGGATGAGTTACGGAAGCTTAAGAATTAAATGGGATTTTACTGTTTAGTAAAGAAACATTATTCTCCGCTGAAGATGTAATTATTAACTCCCCTTTGTGGTTTTGTTTTATATTGCAGGTTGTGACATAACAGTATTGGCCTACAGTTGGCAATGATTTATAAATTGTCATTAAAAATGCTCTCGATCCAATCTTGGCAAACCTTATCTTAGTCAGGAGCTACAATCTTCCTTATCACTGTTATTATTGGAAGGGAACCTGTTGCCTGTGAAGACTGGAAGAGAGGATTTGCTAGAGGGAAAAAAGTTAATATTTATTTTAAGCTGCTAGGATATGTTCAAGCTGCATAAAGTGAACAGCATTGCCAATTATCAGACTTTAGTCTGTAATAACCTGGCAAAAGCCTTTGTGGAAAACTCGAAAATCTGAGAAGTAATTGATTTTATCAAGTGTAGTAATCAGAATGACTGTGAGAAAAAGCACAAAAAAAAAAGTAATTTAAAGCACATATAGCTATTTCTTAACAAAAAATCCCCCAAGGAGTTTTAGACCCTAAGTTTAGGATGGATAGGGACTAGCTAAACTACAAGCTATATGTGACCACTCCCTTGCCCTCACACTGCAGGTGATAGGAGTGTGTATATCTTTTTGACCTACGGAGCAATAACCAATTAAAGTAAAAATGGTAGCTGCTCCAGTGGCTCAACACTGTTTTGAAAGTATGCCCTTTCTTTAACTTCTTCACTACTCTCAGCTTCAAACTGAAATCTAAAATTGGAAAGCATCACTTTGGATGTGCTTGCTTAGGGGGGCGGATGGCAAAATTTTCCTTTGAGTAATTTCCTCGTGGAGGCACAAAGTATAACATACATGCTGAAATTATGCTAAATGACCTGATGACTCAAAGACCCATCGACTGAGCTGTTCTGTCACAGACAATTAGTTTTATTGTATTGTCTGGGGCCTATACATTTTTAAGATAAAAAAGTAAGACCTGTAGCTGAAATAAGAAGTTGTATATAATTTTTAATTCCTCCCAACCTGCTTTAAAATAATGACTGCAGATATTTTTTCAAGTCCTAACATGTGGCTTTGGAAAGGAAACGCATTATTTTGAAGTTGTTTGTAAAGGTGTTGGTTGCTGTGAAAACATTCACTTTCAGACGGTCACTTTGGAATTCTGAAATGAGAGAGGAAAGAAAGGAGAAGTCAAATGATTTGCACGTGGCTGAAGCCATCATCATCAGAGAGCCCTGTTTTATCATCTGACATCTGTGGGAAGCTACTTCTGTAAAATAAAAAAAGAAAAGAAGACACAGAGTGAAACGAAATGGGCAAACACGCTCCTTTTATCTGCACGCACACATGGAGAACCAGCCCGCCTGGCCACGTCCACGCCAGGCAAACACCCTTACTCGCCGGAGAAGTCAGAAACAATTGACAAGCACCCATCAAAACCCGAAGAGGCTCCATCGGCGATCATGTTTCCCACTGTACGGGTGTGTGCATTGATTGACAGCGCTTCCTCTTCCGCCGAGCGGGACCCCGAGGGTAGCAGCCTGGCAGCTTGTTTTGTCAGCTGCGGCCGGCCGCTGTCGGCCCGGGCAGGGACCCTGCGCGCCGCGGGGGGCCCGGCCCAGGCCTTGCCCCTCACTGGCGGCCGCAGCGGATGCGCCCCTCGGCCCCAGACCCCCCCGCCTGCCCCCAAATAACATCTCACTGCCATCATTTCAGCCTCCCCTCGGAAGGAAGAAAAGGCAAAGGGGAAGGGGGAAGGCAACGGCAGAGCCTTGGAAACCTGAAATTGCAGCTAAAACTTGTGTTCAGATGAATATGAAGTCTAGGACTTCACGACTGCTTATTTTTTTGAACACTTGTGTGCTTACCTGCCTTGTTCCTGCTGTATATCAGGGATAATGTCTATAAAGAACAGAAATGAAACCAGTTTGGTTTTTGCACTATAACATGGAAAGTTGAGAACTAACTAGAAAGTGAATAGAATTGGGGTTTTTTCAAAAATTTTTCCTAATTTTCCATTTAACTGTGAGGACCAAATTCAGAAGACAAGTTTGTCCCCTTGTCGCAAGACCCACAGTGATCTTGCTTTTAAACACGCTTATCTGCCCTTTACAGAAACCTAAAAGATACATGTCGTGGTTTAGCCCCAGCCGGCAACTGAGCACCACGCAGCCGCTCGCTCACTCCCCCTCGGTGGGATGGGGGAGAGAATCAGAAAAGCAAAAGTAAGAAAACTTGAGGGTTGAGATAAAAACAGTTTAATAGGTAAAGCAAAAGCCGCGCACGCAAGCAAAGCAAAGCAAGGAATTCATTCACTACTTCCCATGGTCAGGCAGGTGTTCAGCCATCCCCAGGAAAGCAGGGCTCCACCACGCGTAATGGTTACTTGGGAAGACAAACGCCATCACTCCAAATGTCCCCCCTTCCTTCTTCTTCCCCAGCTTTATATACTGAGCATGACATCATATGGTATGGAATAGCCCTTTGGTCAGTTTGGATCAACTATCCTGGCTGTGTCCCCTCCCATCTTCTTCTGCACCTGGCAGAGCACGGGAAGCTGAAAAGTCCTTGACTAGTACAGCAGCAACTAAAACATCTCTGTATTATCAACACTGTCTTCAGCACAAATCCAAAACATAGCCCCATACCAGCCACTATAAAGAAAATTAACTCTATCTCAACTGAAACCAGGACAATACAGTTCGTGTGCTGACAACCCAGGCAACGTAACTCCAAGCAACAGATACCTTATTCTGGTCTTGCGGTAGACAAATTAAATCAACGTAGACTTTATAGAAAATGTGAGATTTCTGTTTTTACAATGCCTTACGTTTTACTTCTCAATTTCATACAGAATTTTCAGATGTAAATGTATGTATTTGCACAGCCCTATCTGCAGGCTTAGGTGGCTTTAAGCACCTCCTTCTGCTGCATGGCGGTCTTCCCGCTCAGCCCCTGGTGCTGCTTCGTAATGTTCTCCTGTCCCTCTCCAGTTATTTCCCAGCTCTTGTGGAAGTGTTGCCACCTTTAATTGCTCACTGAAATACTGTCACTCATTCTCCCCTTTCTATCCCACCAGCATGGCTAAAATTGGTCTGAAAGTTTTGGAAGAATGCAAAATACAGGTACCTATTTTAACCACGTGATTGAATATTAGCTAATTGAAGGAAAGATTTTCTTTCTGAAATAATGCAACATCACTCAAAGTACTTTTAGGCCTTTTGACTGTATAAATAACCTTTTGCACTTCAAGGGTCATTAGATCACGATAGTTTGTAATACAATTATAGTCAGCACTCTGCTCTTATGGGCTGCCTGGTAATTTGCTTGTTAATATATTAGCACAAAGCATTGATCAAGTAGCTAATCCAATCACACGCTTGTTATTGATCGCTTGAGCATCCTGCCAGTGATCACTTTTCGCTCAGGCCTGGTCAATAGCAAATGCCAAATAGGCTCTCCCACACCTAATGAGCTTACAAAATAAACCAAACATTTTCCTTTGCCCTCAAGGCTAGGATCAATTGAGAGCTTTTAGAGCAGAATTCAGATTATTTTTTCATCAGCTTTTCCCCTTTCTTTCTGCAAGCACGCAGGTTTGCATTAAGACCTCTATCTAAGACTCTCATTCTAATTTGAGGACATCTGAAAAGCAGCTGCCATGTCTGAAATACTCGAACAGCTGTAAACAATAAATCATGTGGGTGAGGAATTCTGGGCTGCACGTTGGCATGTGGTCTGTCAAGCCAAAAAAATAGAGACATACAAAAGATCAAGAGGTCAGGGGTACCTGAAGTCTACAAAAAAATGAACTTGTCCCATATTTCATCCCAGAGAGCCGTATTCTAGAGGAAGGCCTACGCAGCATTCTTTTACAGGAGGATCATGCCTTCATACATAGGGGTGGGGGGAGGCTTGGGGGTACTGGAATGAATTAGACATGAGCCTTTTCATATCGCTGCTATTGCATTAGGGCAATTCCAGTATCAGCTAATGGAATTTCACACTACAGACACAGATTCTTGCTGATGAAAAGCACACCCAAATTATGCAGGAAGGAACAGTATTTCAGTTACACGCATAAGTGCCAAATACTAGTTCTCTAACTTATAACAGTTCCCAGTTGCTTACCATGCAGTACCTGAATGTGACCATAATGGCTTTACAGTTACTCAGGAAAGAAAAGAGTGAGAGAGAAGGGAGGAGAGAGGTTTTTTAGAAGAGGTAACTTTTACTTATCGCAAGAATTTTGTAACTTTTATCAGATGTCTTTTCGGCTACAACAGCTTATTAAGTCTCTGAGGAAAGTTCTTTGGAAAGAACATTTTTCCATTTAGTCAGAGGCCTTACAGCAAAACAATAGTGCTGTAATAGTAGCTTCTATTAGATCATAAAAAAAGAATGCAAGATCCTTAGATCTTAAATATCCTTGCTTCAGCTATTACTATTAGCACTATTTTATATAGCTAGGTTGCATTTTCACTTTAATCACTTTTATTCCATGATCTTGTTTTGATTATTGTGGTTACTATTTTCCTCATTACCGTACCAGATTTAAATTACAAAGAGACATAATCTGAATATAAACCAGGTACAGATTTAAAATCTTTAAAAGCATTTGTAACATGTAAGCATGCAATTTAAAACCATTACCAAAATCTGATTACTTGCCTGGGGAAAAAAAAAGTTCAGCTAGAAACATCGGCGATACCTTTTTGGAATTTTTCTTTTGAATTACTCACAATTATGCATTACAAAAATATTTGTTTGGCAGACTTTTTTGATGTCAAATAAAAATGAGTGCATCTTGTGACTCTGTATTTTGCAAGTTTCCACTATCTATTTCTGTGTGATCCTCTTAATAACCTGCTGTACAAATCTTTACTGATGAGGCTGGACCTCAGGTAAGAGGACTTTCATTTACATGACAAGACCTTGCTCTTGCCATTAGTAAGTCTTACGGGGTCAGTCTCTACTGACAAATACTTTACCTCTGTGTTTCACCTCTAAGTTTCACCCTCTTATTGTCTCACTGCCTACACTTATTCTCAGGTTTTCTTTCAGAGTGATTCATACAATTCCTTCAGGATCAAGCTGCGCATGCTTCCCAGGATGGTCTAACCCTGACATCATTCCTGAAAAGACTGTAAGAAGACTGAACTGAGTATGGGCAACATCCACCTTCAACCTAGACAGGGCTCACCTTCTCAAACACCTATCTGCAACTTCATGCTGCAAAAACACTGGTCTGGTGGCTGTGGCACTCCTTATATCATTTGAGAAACACCTATCTGCAACTTCATGCTGCAAAAACACTGGTCTGGTGGCTGTGGCACTCCTTATATCATTTGAGGCATTTTTGTTGAAAAAGGCACGCACCCCAAAAATAGCATCTGAACCCATGGGAGCACCACAGCAGGCCCAGAGGATAGTGTAGGCCACATGCTCGGTATGTTATTCACTCTGCTCAAGAAAAAACAGTTAGGAGCCACTGACACTATTTGGTTTGGAGGCAAGGGATTGCTCCCTGGGTGGGATGCCCTCGGCTGCGCAGGCAGAGCCATCCAGGTGATTTGCATCTTTCTTATGCAACCTTAAACCAGGAGAAACTCCACTAAGTCAATGGACTTAGAGCAGCATACATGCTATTTGAGCTCAGCCCAAGTGTGTAAGAACTGCTCAGATGAGCCAAGAGTCAAGTTGGCAGCCTGCAAAATTGAGGATTTAACTCTTTATGACAAAGTTCCTAAAAGTATCACATTTTTTAATGCAGACAGTGCTGCAACTCTACCTTCCGCTAAGTCATTTAATGATCAACTGCCTGCATAACCAATTACGTTTATACAAAGACTCTGATTTTGCAAGTAACTAAAAGTAGCTGGCAAAGTTAGACAGATATGACACTAAATGTGAGCACACATCCTATTGAACTTACAATCTAATTGAAAAATTGGTCTCTAATGTGTAATTGGATTACTCAGCTTTGTTTGTTGTTTAAATGGTTATTTAAACATTTTTGGAAATGTAAACTCTTTCTTCTTTTTAAAAATATTTTCTAATAGGTGCCTCTCAAAGAAAGGAGGCAGCACCCAAATTCTGTATCACATCAATTCCTTGCATTATTGCACCTCTCAAGTCAGTATCTATTTAGGTTTTCAGAACTACATATTTGTTCTTGAGTTAACTCTGGAGGTGTAAGCAGGCCCTTCTGACTAACTGCAAAAAAGACTTCACATTCCTTGTACTTACAAGATTTATTGTGTAAAATGCAGAACATCATCTATATGGTGGGGGCAAAAATGGGAGGGATTTAATAGTCTGGAGAGAGGAAAGTTTCTAAGTCCTAATTCCACATCTTTCTCAAAATCTAAAAAGAAAAACTTCTTTCTAAGGTTTTTTTTCCCCCAATACTTTCCTCATCGACCACCAGAATCTCTCAATCAATCACTAACCAACTTGTTAGACTTTTTGTTAACCACATTTTCCTGCTGTACAGCTCTCAGTAACAAGGATCAAAACGTGGGAAGTGACCGTTAATATTTTTCACTTTCAGATGAAACTCTTGTAGGCATCTGGCAAAAATACTGTGAATTAACCATAAAAGTGTGCTTATGGCAGTAGTAACTCTCCATCTTTTCCTCCTTACTCAACCAGTCATGTCCTAAAGAATTATTGGAACTAGTCATATGAAATCATTGCTAAGGCACTGGGAAAGAAAGGTTTCGTTGTTGTTGGTTTTTTTCAAACTATGCTTCACACCCCCATGCTTAGCAGCTTAATTTGGACAGCATTTTATGCTCTTATAAGCCTGTCTGTGCTTCTTGGGGAAAGAACTTTTTAGAAGCGTACATTTAATTTTGTATCTCTTTACAGAAACGATACAGGCATGAATAACAAATAATAGCCAGTTCCTGTAACTGGGAAAGAAACATAAATCAGTTTGGTTTTGTCTTCTTGTGACCTATTGTGAACAGCTGCTTTGTTCTCTAGCTAGGTCTGTACTTTTAGGTGTACCTCCCTAGGCTATACACTGTATATAATTAGACATTTTAAGTTAGAGAAGATGAAAATCAAATATTAGAAATGTGACATTCTACCATAATAATTTCCAAGAAAGAGACCAAATGGATAGAAATAAAGATCCAACATCTAAATATTATGTTTTTCATATGGATTCATCCAATGCACTCCTTTAACAATGCCTATCTGGGAGAGGGTTTTCTTGGCTTCCTGGCGACCTTCTTTGAAGTACTGAAAGCTTTTTGATGAAAATGAAAGCCATTCTAGGATAGCTGGAATAAGATTTTAGCATAATATATTTAGCCATATATTGTATCATGACTTGAATTTGCATTGTTCTTGGTTATTTCTTCAGCATTGATGCAAGCCATTCTAAAGTTCTACAGTGGCAATGAAGTAGCTTATCTCTATGAAAATAAAGGCTAATTGGCTACACATTGCAAGGTGAAGTGTTGTGAAACAATGCAGAAAAAAGAAAATCAGTATGTTAGCATTTTCATGGTGGAATGACACCGATAATGAGACTGGAATGACAAATGTAATTAAATAATATAAATATTATGTTAGAAGCATAAGCATAAGTGGAAATATTTATTTTTCTCGTTCACCTATGAAAACTGACAACAGTGTTAAGCTTGGTCAAACACAACAAGGCATGCATGTGTAGCAAGAAGCTATGAAAATGCCCTTTTTCCCCAAACCATTTAGATGAGTGTTTTTCTAAAGCAGTGGATAAGAAAGCAATTCCCTGCTTTGATCTGAGTAGCCACCAACATTCAGTATAGAACGCTGCATGCGATCATTATCTATTTCTTTATAGTACTTCAAGAACAAAAAATCACAAAGCCATGCTCAGCTGAGTTCCCTTGTGAAACAAAGGAATTAGGTGGACTATCAGAGATGTACTCCAGTGGAGGCTGACGTCTCTAGAATGTCAAGGAGGTTCAGAGAAACGATGATTCCAAACACAAAGCCTTTCCTTCCTGTGATCTGATAGAGGTAAAAATTAAAGATGCGGAAATGTTAAGATGAAGCACTGTAATGTTGTTTTACATGTGCTGCTTCTGAAATGCATATTTGAAAACACTTTCTGTAAGAAAGAACTTCCTAAAAAGAAACCTGTGCTTTACCAGCTAAAAAGTCATTTAAATAGCTATGAAAATTTCTATCCCTTCAATAACGTTATGAAAGAAATCAGTGAAACGTGTAGAACTAGTCCCTTCTGTTCTTATCCACAATATTTTAAAACCATTAATGTCCTTTAAAATAACTTTTACACATTCTTTTGTAATTACAGATAATAGTCAGTTTACAAAATAACCCCATTTAAAAACTATCATCCAAACACATTAAATCAGCTACCAGAACTCTCTAATTAATAGCGTTAGCAGACTGAAGGGAATGAGTGGAGCACCTTCAGAAAACAGATTAACTAAATGTCACAGAAAAGTCCAAAATGTCCACACTAGACACTCAACTTAGACTTTAAGGCACTGACAAAGACAGACTTTAGACTTGCTAGACTGAGTTAGGTGCTACTGTGGTGCCTAGTCCAAGAAAAACAGCTCAAGAAAGCCTGAGGGTATATAAAGCAATTTCACTACCTTCTTAAGAACTATGACACAGAAGACATCTTAAGAATCTTCTGATGTGCCTTCCTTCACCTTTGCTTCTGGACTTGTGCAGAAGTACTCTGCTCTCAAAATCTAGAGCTATATTTGGTATATGGAACTAATTTGAAATTGAGTGGAATTTATATTTTAATCAGTTTCTCCCTACAGAAACAGTGCTCAGAGTGCAAGCCCAGACTAAGACATCTCTGGCCAGTCTGAATATCCTAGCCATCACACCAACAACAATTACAAGTCTTGTCCCTCCTGGCTTGTTCCTCTTCTAACTCCATGACTGATGCACTCCATGGTGGCCAGTGTCAATCAGATGAGAGGAAGATGCCTCTGAAACACTGTCTGGATTGGATGCAGCACATACTTGGCAAGTGGAGGATGTAAGAAATTTTTATGCTCTCAGACTATGAAGGGAACTGACCCTCAGTTTCTGCCTTCCTAGGCAGTTGCTCAAACTACTAGGTCATTATATAAAAACTGAGCCACACTTTAACCCTCTCCTTTTCCCCTTCAGCAATGTTCCCTTTGTTATTAGTCTTTTGTAACCAAAATGGGGTTTGTGCTCTCTATGCTAGACTCGGTGTTACCAGTGTACAGTCTGGTGTTTCTCAGAGCTAAGGTATTTGCGTGTTTTTCTGCTTTCCACCTGGATCATGATGAAATTGAGGGGGAATTTGGTCACCCAGTTGCTCAGGTCAAAGCATTCATGCATATGTACAAGATGTGAACTTAAGACATCTAGCAAAATTTCAAGACCACCAGCAAGATATCTGGAAAGCTGTAGGTGTCTCTAGAGCTATATAATGCTGGGGATAATCTCTCTAAATCACTTCAATGGTTTAGGTGCCAGCATTATACAAAAGCCCCAATCTAAGTTGATTTTGCAAGTTTTATCTCACCTTTTAAGTGTGCTTAAAGCCTAATCTGCAGGTTTTTATTTTGGATGAGAAGATATCGTCTTTTTTTCATGTTGAAAAATAATTCATTCTGTAACTAATTCTATTCTCATCAGTGGACTAAGCCCTGAAGGAAGCTGACACCTGACATCCATTAAAAACATGAATGGCTGGCTCTATCCAAAAGGTTTTGTTCACTCTTAATCACGTGAACTCCCACAAAAGTCAATGGGAGCAACCAAGCTAAAACTTTAGAATTTATTTGGTACTGGGGGGGGGGTATTTGAATTTAAAAAAAAAAAAAAAAAAGGAAACAAGCATGTCTCTCTAATGTGGTCTCAAACTTTCCCATAAACTCTTAAAAATATTCCCTTATTTCTACTCATAGATTCATCTGATGTAAGAACCATTAGATTATTGCAATAGCAAGGGTTAAGTACACTTCAAGTTGTTGCTCCTCTTTAAATGAAATGTATAAACATATACATCTTCTTGAACACTTTGAGTTCCAACTTGAAAGATGTCAGACTTAAATTGTAGCAAAGCATTAAAAAGCTATCTGAAAAATTAATTTCAAAATTATAAGTCTGTGTGTTCCTTGCCCATAATATAGATCTACTATATACTAGTTTTAAAGTGTGTATTTTCTAAATTAAAACCATTTGTGATTACATACACAAGGGAGGTTGTAATCACACACTAATGCACAAATTTATGCCTCTCTGTGTTTGAAATTAATAACAACTTCAGAATTAGAAGGAACATCAAAAAGGTCCTGTCAGTCATTGGCACAGGAGACCTGTTATGCTTCTTTGGATATCTACTTATTATTCTAAAATTAGGATACAGATACAGAAGCTAGCCAACTGAGGTACCAGCATTTATTTAACCGCAGTGCCATACAGCTCTCTGTGGATCTAATATCACCGCATTTCCCATGTCTCAACTTCATGGTCATCTTATGCAGTGCAGTCCCATGGGTTTTCTTCCTCTTAAATATGTCCACACTTGTTCTGCCTTGGGAGCATATGCAGTATATCATATAAATCACAGTTACAGTAAAAAATAGACCTCTTTCTCCTCCCAACACAGCAACAAAACAACTCCTGCCAACAAAAAGAGGTGGGAGGGAATCCCCAAACAGTCTCTTTGGTCATTAGCCCTACTTAAGAATGACTAATCAGAAAACCCAGAGACTTTGGACCGTGTCCATTTTATGCACTGAACCAAGCAGAATTGGAAATTCCAGAGTCAAACCTTTCACTGAAACAGCCTTGCACTAAAATTCCCTGTTGAGCTCTACCAACATGGCATCATCTGAAGAAAAATCTGTCAGGACCTAGAAATACAGGGAGCAAAATCAATATTTCCCAAAATAAATTCATGGCTGATAAAGGCTACAAATCATGGCTCTAATGTGCTCACTGAAAGAAGTTCTGTTTAGTGAATTCTCACCACAGTCTGCACCACTCAAATGTCTAGTCATCCATGAAGCAGAAACCCCAGAAACACACATTAGTTTAGGCTTGTCTCATAGGGTTCTCTGTAGGAAGATTAATATCTAATATTTTAAAATATGTCTTGGCAAGAACAGATGTGCATTAAGATTCCAGCAACATTTTCTGAATACGGCTCCAGACGGCAGAAAAGCAGGAGAACTCCTCCTGCACACTGATATGTTAGCAGCTCCACAGATAGCATCCGCGGTATTGATTGCCTTTGACACAGTCACAGTGGATCTATTATTTAAGAAGGAGATATTCTTCAGTGAATCCCTGCAATAAGCAATAACAAATACTGCGTGTTCTTGGTTTCCTGCTGGAGTGGTAATGGGCAGAAACTCAGAGCGTTATTGTTGCCATATGTCTCGACAGTCATATTGATTTAATTGGTTGTCATAAAAATCTGACAAGAGGGAAGCCAGTTCATAGCTGGGTATGGGCCAGAGAGTAATGGTGAATGGACTGCTTAGATCTCTCAAGAGCCTCTTCGACTTCTACCAGTGTCATTGAACTGGTTGTCTTGTCCGTAATCTAGAAACAATCCATTTTATGGATGGAAATGCAGGCCATTTACTTTTGGATGCAATTTGTGTTACAGAATTGCAGAAAATCTTATACTGTGAAGAAACTATCTGTATTAAAATATAAATTCCCTGAAACGGAAAATGTTTTCACTGAGGGCAGCAGATGGACTGCCTCATCATTTGTATCCATATCACCCATCAGTAAATCTGTGCTGTATTTAAACTGCTTCAGTCTTTCCTTAACATCAAAAGACAACCACATGCAAGAACATCCATATTACATAACAGAATATTTAGCACTTGCATGAGAACTGTCATACAAGAAGCTTAATGCACTCTTACATATCTGTGGTTTACTTCAGGATAGTGTTGCTACCCACATTTTATGGAAAGGGAAGGAAAACAGAGATGCTAGAGAAATGATGCGACTTGGCTACGGTGTGAGGTAAAACCAGGAGTGGAGCTTTCGGCTCTGCTTTTAGACTATGGGCTTTACTAACAGAACTGTCCTCTTACATTTTTCCTACCACCCCGGCTCTGGAGCGGTATGAAAACATTTACTCTGTTTGGAAGAAGAAAACAAAACTATGGTTACCTTCCCTCCATGTCGAAAATACAACAGCCAAGAGGTAGTCTTGTTCGTGTGCTCAGTTTATAGCATGTAGTTCGTATCACTTAGGTTCACCCATGAGGAAGTTAGGTGCCTCGTTTGTGTGAATCACCCGGGCTGCCTCTGTGTTCAGTGTCTTCTCTGGCAGCTCTTTCCACTGTAAGATAAACATGTCTAATAAGCAGAGAGAATCATCCTTATGCATTGAGAAGAACATATAAGCATCACCTAAGAGAGGATTTTGAACAATTTTGAAGCAGTGCGGTGTATTGACTTAATATACTACAGCTTTATGAACACTTTCAGATGCATCAGAACTGCTGTAGATTCAATGCAGACTTATTTTAGTGAAAATACAACTTTAAAGGTTCAGTAGGTAATGTTATATTCAATATATTACATTAGTCTATGAAAAGGAGAGGCATGAACCTAAAGACAAAGTTCAGCTTAGTTTTTTATTATCAGAAGTTCCTAATGATTGTTACTTATTTTGCAACTGAACTAAAAATGAACATAACAGTGATGTAACAATGCTACACTAGACAGTATGCTCGGGTTTTTTCCTCCAGTGAAAGATTCACTAGACTATATCCATCAAGGCTGACTACCCAAAATATGTACTGTATTTTTTTTTTTGGCTCAAAGATCTGTCAGTGTAGGTAATTTGTAAATTTAGACATTTATGCCCATAAAAGTGTACCATGCAATAAACCGATTTGACAAGCTCATCTGAAAAAAATGAAATTAAATTCTTGATTTTCATGCCCTAGTAAATGGTCAGCTAGTTATGGATGAATTTAAATACATAAATTAGCATCAACCTACTCCTGAGAGATGATTACTGAAAACAGCATACCACCATGGCAAGAATTGTACAGCAGAGGAACATTTCCATGCAGCAATTAAGTTGATACCCATTAGCTAAGGACAATGTATCCATGCCATGAAATTGATTGAACAGAGTCTGCACAGTAACTGACTCCTATTTCAAAATACTCAAGTGAACAATCATCTGTCCAAATACAACATTATTAAATTGAAGAGACCGTAGCTGATTTTGGCTACTATGGCATAAACCTTGAGAAGAATCCATGCTACTAATAAATTTAGTCAGTTTTCACCACTAAACTTGAGATTTACTCACCCTAAGGAGTATATTTGATGTGATAGGAAAAGTAAACCAGTTAGATCACACTCTTTGGTGAATTACACCTGTGTAATCCTACTTACTTCTGGTGGTTTATTTCAGATGAAAACTGGTGCAAAGCTGAGTGTTGAATATTTGTATGTTAAACACCTGATGGGTTTTAAATTCTTAAGAGCTTACCAAGCTCTAAGACAAAAATCAATTGCATTAAAGCAATACTAAGCAGTTTATTGAAGACCCTGGTTTTCCCTTGTGAAAGGCTTGCCTGAAATTGTTTGAGATGGTGGCAACAAATTATTTGAAAAAAGCCTTTTCCACGAATCCAGATAAAGAACTTCAGATCCCAGCTATATTATCCAGTAATAGAGGTAGTGCATACACCTTTTGCTGGCCTATGTAGAAAGAGAGGTATCTTTAAATTTGTTAAAGCTAAAAGAAAAGTTTGAGGTATTCAAGCAGGAAAAATCTAAGATGTTGTTCCACCTTGAACATATGGAGTGAAGTGCTGGGTTTGGACACACCAATTCAGAGCATCTCCAAAGAAGCAGATAAAGTTATTTACTTTCAACCAAATGCATGACAGCAGATTTTGGCCTTTCCTCTTCCAACCTTACATTTCTATAGGTATTAACTTGATTTCATATGCACACAAGCATACTTTTCTGATTTATCTGCTATTAGATTAAACACATGAAGTTGAGGATCTGTATGGACTTGATTGAAGTCCATGGAGATTGAAGTCCATTACTAAATAACAGTGAGATGATCAAAACCAGCAAATAATTGCTTCCTAATACACCACATGCCTAAAGTACCTGTGTTTTCCCTTTGAAAATTGGACCTGGTCAGAATTTTCCTATTGAAACCCAATAAGCATTTCAACATCCCCAAGGCACTTTGGGGATTTAGGCTCATTTAGCCCACAGGTATCACAACAGGCTGATTCAAACCTGTCTGCACCCAGTGCTTAGTGCTAGGGGGTAGTGCAAGAATATGGTCCCATATTCTTGCAACTTAGTGGGAGCTAGGAGACCTTGTAGGAGACCACTGGCTACAACATGTCCAAGGCAGTGGCTGCCGGTGCCTGCTAATCTCAGGAATAAAGATTAATGTCAGCTATTCCCAGGCTCACAAGCTCTCTCAGTTCCTGCTGAGTTCTTCTAAGACCTGTGATGTCCCATGCAAGGCAGGAGCTGCCCCATTAGAGAATTTTCTGTGGTTTTCCCTTTATGATTCAGTTTCTTACCAGTTATGCCCACTGCTGAGCTGAAGACCTATAAAGGTTGGAGCTGGCCAGTTGCAGTGAAAGCTCTTCCATATTAAGAAAAAGCTGAGTCAAACAACATGTTTCATGAACCCAGCTGGAAGATGAACCAAAGCTAATCATTAAACCAGCTATGACCAAATAAAATATTACCTTTTCACATATCGCCACATTTGTTTTGCTGTTTGTATTTTATCCTTTCTATAAACAGAGGCAAGTCATATGACCAGGAAAAAAAAAAACCAAACCATTACCAATTAGAGTAGCCTTACAGAGAACAGCAATTAACCTTCCGCAGAACTTAATCTCCTCCAGTGGAGTAACCTCTCAGTTATGTTCTCTCTACTCTTCCTTCTCAGCCATGCTGCTTTGTGCTGACCAGGCTGACAGTATTGCTCATCTGCATTGCTTTTTGCATTGCTGTTCTGCAAAATGAAATCAGAAACTGTGTTCAGTCAAAGCCTTATATGAATATTTAAATTGTTAATGCATTTTGATTCTTTTATGTTTTACTCCTGTCCCTGTATTTTCCTTTACTTTGCTACTTTAAAAGGGGATAAATCATGCCAGCGATCAAATAAAAACCCCAAAAGTCATATTTTGCATTGTTGAGGCAAATCCAAAAGGACACAATAAATAACTTTTGTGGTGTCTGGATTGGTTTCAAACCAATCTTTTTAAAAGGGAAAAAAGTCGCTGAAAAATGTCAAGTGCCTTTACAATTTACCAGGACTCTTGGTTTGATTTTGATTAATGCTCAGCTTAACAATTCTACCAGCATTTGAAATCAGTTCATCAGCATTATATATTACAAAAGTAGGTAAGTGCTACATCCAGCTCCAGAGTGCATATAGTAATTAATAGTTCACAGCAAGAAAGCATACCACTGTAAGAGAAGAAGCTAAGCAGGATATCGTCACTCCATATCAGAAACAGCCACCATGATCACTCTTCTTAGTCTCATACCAATGCACTCATACTGCCAGCAGCCACACAGATTGGGGAGCTAGGGAAAAGTTTTAGAAAGTGGCCTACAGGCAGAAGACCACAGTTGCTTTCCAAAGATTTCACTGTTTCTCTGCCTCGAGAGGGTCAGGGTGAGCCAGAGCAGGGCAAGGCAGAAACCTCCACAGGCTTGCTTACCCACATAACCAGGAGTCCAGGGTATGTAGCCTCTGTCCTCCATATTACAGGTAGCATGTGGTCTGGAAGCTTCACTTCCATAGAGGAAGAGCTACATCTGACTCAAAGCCATGAACAGGTCACTCCTGCTTTATGTAGATAACCATATGGGGAATTTAATTTGGAAAAATGCAATTACTTGCATGGCACAAGGGTCAGCATCATTAGATTAACACAGAAAGTGCTACAGGCTCTTTAGTTAGCATCAGTGGTTAGTTCCATATTTCAGCTGGAAGATGGCACCTCCAACAGTAAAGGGCCCACTAACTTCATGATGAACCACTGATTCAGTGCGATACAAAATTTAAGTGCCACCTACCGAATGACCAGAACCACTTCCTGCTCCTCCTACGTCCTTCCCTTGGGTCCAGCATCCAGGCATTGATCCTGTTCACTGCTGATTTGGAATCGAACTCAAGATCCATAAAATACAGCAGTTCAGAGCAATAGCCTTAAAAACACTTCAGAATTAAGTTAAAGAAATTAACATTTGTTTGATTTGTTTTGTTTTTCAAAATTCAAGTAGTTCTTTCTTCTAAATATCGCAAATACATACTTGAAATCCTTCCACAGTTAAAAAATCATATTTCCGTCACACAAAAAGGATTCCTATTTTAACTCTTTATTAGAATGTTAGTCTGCAGGTACACTAAAGGTTAGATGTCTTGTCTACATTAGTGAAATTCAGAAGTAATTAGCAAATGTCTCGAGTATGTTGACAAATGAGTCAGTGGTGTAAGTAACGGGCAACACTGGACAAAGAAAATAGGAGTTGTGCTTGTCAGCATGAGGGATTTCACTGCAGGAGAGTTGCTGTGGCTTTCATTATTTCAACGGTCAATGGATGTTGCTATAGAAACTACATAGTTAGCAAGCCATGTAAGCAAAAGAAATATGATAACAACAAAACTAAAACAATGAAAGGATAAAAACCCAAGGATCTCATATCTGTCCAACAACTTAAATTCATTTGTTGGTTTTATCTTTCAATCATACCACCAATTGACAAGATTCCTAGTAACAATATCATCTATCCACATAGCACTTTTATGTAAGTCCCATCACGTATTATAGCACATAAAAATCAAAATCAGCATCAAACCAAAACCCTTTCAATATCAATTTAAAAATGAAATAACACTGAGTTATTTTAATATGTAAAAATAGTATTTGGCTTCATAACAATATATTAGCCCTCCATAAATACTTATAAGTAATTATTAATATCTCTTTCATCATGTACTTTCTTTGCTTAGAGGAAAAATAGCATTTTAATATTTAAACTAGCTTTTATATATGCTAGAAACTACTTGCAAATATAGTTACCTGCCTGAAGTATCCAGGCATTGATGATCACCTGCATAACAGGTTGGCTTGTCACACAGCATGTCACACAGTTTATGCTGATTTGAATATTTGCACTTAATGAATGAAACCTGAGACTCTTCTTCCGTTTTGGATAATTAAGTAAAAAGCCAATCTGAGATTTTAAAACAAGTGGGATTAAAGAGATTTAGAGATTTTATCATCCTAAAAAGAAGGATGTATGACAGGTGAACATATATAATTCTGAGTTTATACAGGATCCATGGACTGTATTCTGTTAGTATATTTTGTCAATTTTTCTATAACCACATTTTTCTCTAAATTGATTTCTGTTGTGTACCTTTTCAGTGACAAGACAACATGATTGTTTTTCTTTTTAGACATGAATACAACAAATATATACAGAAAAAGAGGTACACACCAGAACGTGCAAATCCTCTTATTTCCTTTCCTAGTCCTGCAATCAGGGTTGAATGGCAGAGCCCTGAGCTTTCCATTCCAACTGCTGCCTGGCTGGAGGATTTTTTGATAGAGGAGTCCGCAGCATTAATCACCAAAAGAGATGTATTAAACAGGCAAAAGCCAAGAGAATGAGAAAACCTGATATATCAAGATGATGACTGTGCCAAATAACCAAAAACAACACAAGCATTAATGTCTTCAGACAAAGAAAAGCAACTTGAGGAACATAGCGAAACCACACATTTGCCCTCTATTCAACTGCAGCTTGTTCATCTAGCCATCACAAATAAACCTTTCATTATCACATTGCTTTCCAAGTCTATGGAGAAAAATGCCAACATATAGAAATGATTGCTTGCATTTCCACTGAAAGCCTTGGTGCTTTTAACTCCAAAGTCTCTTGAGAAATGTTGATAAGCTCCTGCCACTAGGTCGCATTAGAAAAGAGAATACCAAGTGTTTCATAAATGTTTGCACAAGCACTATAGAAAAACATGCAAGGATGATTAAACTGAAAGAAAGCATTCAAAAACTTTTCTTTTTAATAGAGAAAGCAAAAAACAAGGAATAACAATTTAAATAGGACACTTCTGGTTTGCACTGGTCCATGATTTGGTCACTTTGGTCATTTTAGCTGGACTATTAAAAGTAATTCTCAGAAAAGACACGGAGTCTTCAAGGGTCTCATTCCCTTATCATCCCAGAGGGCTGAGATTAATGTCTACTATGGGACTGTGCTAGGAACAGGGTCTTTTCTTGTTAACTCTGCTCCTGGAAAAAAGAGAACTATTGTAAACCTCTTAACGCACTTTCCTCTTGCCGTGTCTCTCAACCCCGTCACACAATTTGAAAGGATATTAGAACAGACAGAGAGTGCAGAGTTGAAATCAAGTATAAGTCCTTATTCCATGAAAGCTTTGCATATCACAGGGTCTGTCTTATGAAATGGTCAACCATTTGCCCCTGAGTCCTCATCCATTACACCCACATAAAAAAGACCATCTTGCAGTCGGAGCTGTGCAAACTGTTGGATGCTGCCTCAATCTGGCAGGAGGGAGGAAGTTCACTGCCCAAGCCCACTAGCTCAACATACCCCGGGGGACCCAAGCTGAGCCAAGGCAGCCGAAGGACAGACATAAAGCCAATTTGTTTCTTTGCAGAAGAAAACATCTGAGGCTGTTACTGGTGTGTCTAACCTTTGGATTAGGGGTCTCTCAGGTAGAGAAAGCTTAGTGCTATACCAGTGATTGGAGCAGAGCATACTACTGTGGCTGGCGATGAAGATCACTTGCCAAGACAGAAATTCCTTGGGAAGAGAGTGGATTTGAAAGGATTTCTCTAAAAGGAAATTATCTGTATGTGGTTTAAGTACCTTTGCTTGGTGTTAAAACTGTCTACGCTTTATTAAGTATATTAATTTCATTGGAAAATGACTTGAATAGTTGACTGAAATCTACTAATACAAAATTGGTCTGCTGCAAAACCACAAAGCACACTATCACTATCTAGCAAAGAAACATTCAGCAGCTGTACAAGATTTGTTCATGGAAAATCCTCTGAGACTGAAAAACAGTAATTAATTTTTCTCATCACCTTAGGAAGTATCTTTTTTATGGATAAACAACCTAAGGCGCAAAGGTCTGGCTCCATCCAACTCAGTTCACATCTTTCAGTGAGGAACCTCACCCAGGTTTGCAGTGTAGCCACGAGAGGAACAGAATCATCCTGGGGAGAGCTAGCACACTTCATGTCTAGATCCGGTAGAGAGAATCTGGCAAAACAGCTTAACTCAGTAGCTCAAAGCCATGCACCAAGTTAATGACAAACCTCAGAGCAGAACACAATCCTTAACCGTTTTGGTGATAGTGTCGGTCAGCCCTGAGGACAAGTGGGTTCTAAGTATATGACAATCAATAGTGAACAGGGACAAAAATAAAGGAGAAGGGAGGCTAATTTTATGTAACTACATTGACTACCTCTGTCCCAGTAAACTTACCCAGGGCCAGACTTTTCCATATTGTTTAATTGTTATTGTGCTCCTTGGCACAGGTTTAGTCAGTGCCCCATAGCTCCAGGCACTGCCCTGGCACATTCAGGAGAGGACACAAGCTGTGGTCTGGTCCCAATAGGCTTAACAGGGATTTGTGGGCAGGGGGGCGTAGATGAGGTTAGCTTCATGGACATAACTGTCCTGTGCTACTTGCTGTTGGGGCCTGGGGTTAGTCCTGGCCATGTCTCCAGGTAAAGTTGTAGTAGTTATGTTTGTCACTATTTCAAAGACAACGTTTCAAGCCATGTTAATGTATTTTCAGCTTTGCTGTGTTTGGGGGAATGTGAGATATAGGAAAAAAATTGTGCTAGATTAAATAGCTATCCAAGCTCAGAATGTCTTCCTCTGGAAGTTTAATATGTTTTATTTATCCAAGGAAAGCTTAAGAAAGGGCCTAATCATAACCTGCATTTTCACAACATTTCAGACTTCCAATAATTCTGGTGACTTTTCTAAAATTTCTGTAGTTTTTCAGTTTGCTATTTGTACAGTGGATTATACAACTTTAAACAATGCTGCCTGTTGTACTCTCTTCTAACCCTGAGCTGATATTTCTCATTCATACCTAGCTGATTTGTTACTGTGGCTCTGGATTCTTTTCCATGTCACCTAATTCCAGATAAATGCTGCCCATCTGGTATGCATGACCTACTTTGTAGTCCTACATTAGCAGGACTAATTGGAGAAAAATTGATGGGCTCATATTCCATCTGAATATGTACTTCTGTCAGAATCATAAAGGTTTTCCTGGAGTTACATTCTGGAAGAAAGATGTTAGAGGCAATGCTGACATTCATCGTTTGAGAGCAAGATACTTGCTTTTCTGATTGGGAAGGGGTTTTTGAGTTAAAAAAGCAACTAATATTAAAATGAGATATTAAATTAAAGCAAATATAGTCAAATACATATGTTTTAAATTTTTTTTCTTTAATGAAGAATGTATACGTTCATAGTTCATAGTATGAGTTCATGAAGGCAAATTCTGAGATCTTAGTTTATTCCACACTCCATGCAAAGGAAGTTCATTTCAGGCAATCTTTTCCTCATGGCTTTATTGTCATTCAATTTTTTTTTATCATCACCATCATTTCCTAAGCAATGATTTTATACTTTCTTCTAGATCACTACAGAAAATGGGTATATATCATTCATGAACAGGACTTGGCATGACCTAACTAGACTTTTTGCCCCTTTTTGGATGCAGATTTTCCATTTGAAATTAGTGTTTTCAGACCAGTTTCATATCTTTCATATGGGATCCATGATATTTTTTATTAAACCGTTTTTTACCTGAATGTAATGTGGTACTGAGCCCTTACACTGTATATGATGTCAATACAGTTAACTTCATCAGCTGGCATTGATTATGTAAATGTGTTTTAATTTGTTGTTTGACTATGCACGATATGAGCTTTTCTATGGCTTTGATCAGAAGACTAGCCAGCTTGAATACTCAAAATACACTGTTTATCTTTTTTCGTATCAGGACAGTGCACCTATATTTCTTACAAATCAAGAATAGCGACCGAGAAATTCATGAGCTAACTTTAATGTATGGTGGATGTAGGTTTTCCAGTCATGTTGATTCAAATTGTTTTATTACACTAGATTTGGTTTAACATTCTTGGGAGTCAATGGTAGCTTTTGCACTGTATTTGATAACTGTTCCACCCTTATCTCTTACTGGAGCTGTATGAACAGTAGGATTTTCTTTTTCTTCTCTTATTTTGTAAGCATTAATTCTCACACATCCGATAGCTTCCCTTGTCTATTATCAGTCACTGATGACATCTATTGTTGACAAAACATTCATATATCTATATATGCATGAACACATGTTTCTGTGGCTTGTCTACATACACATTATGCATGATATTCCCATGTCCTTTTCCAACTGGGATGACTTTCTAATCACAGAAAATATTTTGGTTTGTTTCGGAATTGCTACTCATTCCTCCAGAAAGCACTGTTCAACAATTCTCAGCTAACAAGTTTAAGCCAGTCCTGCTGTAATGGATATGTAAAGCAAAATCCTGAAAACATTTATGAGAGCAGAGAGTTAGGATTTTGCAGACCATCAGCTTTCAGTGCTCAACTTGCAACACCTGGGGCTTGAATTTCAGTGGTACTTATTGCTGGCAGTTTACAGTGATTTCAAGAGCAATAGTAGTGCTGCGCTTTTTTTCCTTATTAAATATTAACACATTCACACATGAGAAACCACAAGGGTAGTCTAACATGTTGTATATTTATCAAATATTAAACAGTCACTGTTTGGATTTTAAGAAATGGAACCACAGAAGTATGTTTAACTTATTTCCACTTCTAGCAAGGCACGTTCAAAATAATGCAGAGTAATGTTTAGGCTACTAGTGGTTTAGTAACACCGTGCCATGTTTCCTAGATGAAAAATGGGATGTTAACAGAATGAACAAATCTTAAAGGGCAAAAATCTCTTCAGGCACCACCTACTTAAACAGCTGCCATTAGAGGAAGCTGTATTAAGCACAGATGTTAAGTATCCACAGGAGCTGCTGTGTGAAAACATCAGGCTATTCAGCTCTTTCCAAGGCTCGGTGCCTGAACCCTACATGCCAGTCAGACTGAACATCCCCTGTGAAAGGCACATTTGCATGGAGTTCTGACTCCATCAATACATTACACTCTCAGATCTTATTATTTTAACAAGACTCCTCACTGTGCCAGTTCCAAATGGGCATTAAGGCTGAACACCAGAGTAAACAGTGCAGGCAATGAACTTCATCACCGCAAACACCTGATGACTACTTCCACCAGCCCTTTCTTTTCTCTTTCTCTTGCAGGCAGCCCATTATTTTGGTCCTCCTGGCAGCAATTAGCTGTCATCAGGCTCTCTCTCTCAGGCACCCTTTCTGCTAGAGACTAATCCCCCTCAACACAGTCCATTCTTCTGTCTGTTGCCGTTCTTTGTTGGTTACACCGTGTGCACAAATTAATTAGGGCTCGATTTAAGGGCTGACTCAGCTGGTTCATAGCACAAACGAGTGCAGCTGTTTTTCTGCATAAGGTTTTCAGCTTCTTTTTTTTGGCTTTTTTTTTTCCTCCTGGTTTAGAAATATGCTCTGTGTGCGCAAATTAAACATGAGATTTTTGGCAGATGCAATTGGCTAAGGAAGTTGACAACATGGATCTGTTTAGCCCATCTGCCCCTGAGGATCCAACTCAATTTCTTGCAGAGCTATAGGGTGAGGACTACTGAGTTTCCGGTGTCAAAGGGTGGCTTCTCTACCTCAGACATGCTGGCATTCTGATCCTGGGAGGTCCCCTGCCCCAAAAAAACCAGAAACATCTGGAATCACATGGGCAGCTTGTCTGCTGAGTTCAGCAACAGGGATCCCTGTAGCTACAGCTCCACCCCACTGTTAGGGGACCTAGAAGGCACTTAGCAATTACTGTCTTTACTATAGGATTACAAGTGCATTCGATATCATATGTATAGTATGAACCTTCAGATTTTACACAAAAATATTCTTGGGGTATAGCTGACACTGAAATACATCCTCAGAGAGATAAGCATCATGATGTTTTAATTTAATTCAGTAAATATTCCTGAAAGAAAAGAATATTTTACTTAAGTAACCATGTTATGTTTATATCCTCTTACATATGCTGGAATTTTAAAATTCTGAGTCATGATTCAACACCAGAGCAATAAAGCACCTCAAGTGATTGGGAAAAGTACATTCTGAACATGCAGATATTATTCTTCACTGTTCATTTCAACTGGAAGAATTTAGTCTTTGATCATGGAACTGGACTGTTTGATTCTGTTCTCACTGAAATCAAATGAGACTGTTGCTGTTAACTTCCATGGATGCCTGTAAAATGTTAGGATATATCAGTTTATGAGACTTCAACCAAAATGTTTACTACTTTGGGCTTAGTATCACTGCCACTGGGCTTTAAAGATAACAACAGTATATAAATGCTGCTATAATTACCTGGTTGATAATTACCTCTCATTGACTTCATGGAGTTTTGCCTTCCCTATGGTCAACCAAGGTCTTATTTTATTGGGATATATCATTTATTTTAGAGTCTAATTATGTAAATATTGCTGAAAAACAATCAAGCACAGGCATAAGCCTCAGAGCCCCTGGAATATTCCACAAGCTGGAACAATTAGTTTATATTTTATATCTATAGATATGCATGTATATATACATATATAGACACCCTTTTTTTTTCCACAAGATTTGTAAACTCATTGGGGTAAGCATTGTCCCTGACTAAAGTGTACGTACCATTCAACAGGGACTTAAAGATGTTAAGACTTAGAAACTCCATACCACCACAGTCCAAATAGTGAAAGGCAACGTGCCATTTGGAATCAGAGGACTACTTACATGCTTACAATTAAACAGCTGCTGAAGTGCTTTATTAGACTGGGTTAATCAGCTCCTCCCCAGAACACACCTTCATTTCAATAAATGAAGTTCTGTACTCATATTTACTGAAGCAAAAGTCTTCATTTTTGTCTTATTTTAAACAGGAGGGAAATAAATATATATTATTTAGTCTGTTCTATCTTCCTTTTTCTAAAAAAGTAGCTACTGAGTTGTCATCAGTTCAAATGTGAACTACTACTTTGAATGTCGAATACAAATATTGCGTAAATTATATGTTTGAATCACTCATGGAATAGATATGGAATTATTAGACATACAGTATGTAAACACTAGGGCAAAAGTCTCTGCATTGACCTTTGAAGGAAAGTTATTTAAATCAGTAGAGTGAAAACAAGAGGTAAAAAAGGTGCAATTCAGAAGAGAAACCAGATTCATAATTTCCTAGAACAAACATGCAAATTTAAATTCAGCTGTGCTAAAAAAAAATAAGAAAGGCAAATATTTACGTGAGCAGAATCTCACCCAGCCCAGTCCCCACACTTCTACACATGAATAACTTCACACACTTTAGCAGTAAAATTGTCTCAGATGGTTTTCCTCGGGTAAGAAATGTCCTGTATTTGCAGAGTCTGTCCATTACCACATAATTGTCATGCACCATAAGAAAAGCTTGCCAGTCTAAAGAAAATACTCTGACAATCCAAAATAAGCATTTTTAAATATAAAAAAATTACATTTACCTGTAGAATTTGTTATTAACAGCCACTGATTTTTAGGCCATACCTCATTAAGAGCTTCTGTACCAATGAAACCCCTTTCTAGATTGACAGGTGGCTGGTTTAACAACAACAACAAAATCTTATTTTGAAGGTTTTTATCATGAAAAACCCTCTCAAACGGCCCAGTGCCTTGTGATTTCCGTGGTTCTTTTTCTTCTGAGCTGTTCAATTAGTTGGAAATCTCTGTCTGATGGACTGAAGCAGCTTGAGTGAACGCCTGAGCGCACAACCAATTAGGCTCATTTGAAGTTGCAGAATTGCCTTCTTTGGTGTTAAAACCCCATGTCAAACACTGGGTCTAAGATCATTTGTACTACAAAATGAGATTGACAGAGCAGCTGCAACAGGGGGCATGCCTGCTGGACGACTTAATTGTGGAGACTGAAGGGCCATCATGAACTGGCGTGTGGAGATTGTATCACCACTGCTGCATTACAAATGCTCTTTATTAACAGTGATCTGTAATCAATGAGCTCAGGCTTTTTGCCAGAGCTCCAAAATCAGATAGGCAGCTCTCCTCCCAAGGAATAGGAGGAGACACGGGAGCGGGGTGTTGTGCCGGGGAAGGGGGCAGGGATGCGCTCCCGGGCACCTCGGTGGGGCTGCGGAGCTTCGGAGAGGGGAATAACCGGCCAACGGCACGCAGCTTGCCTCATTTACTGCCATATGCATTAGCTGCCTTGAGCATGCGGCAACCTACAGGCAATTTCACTCATACTGGCACGAATGGAATACGGCCACTTCAGCAAAGCAGTATTTTCTGAGTCAAAGAGACTGCACCAGCTCACACTGGTCTGAATAAATAGGTTCGATGGTGGCATAATGTCTGTAGCTTAATGCTAATCCCGTGATACAAATGACCTGACGTAAATCCAATAGGCTTAGTTTCAGCCAATTATTGAAGAAAACAGTTTATTTTCATCTTTTGGGTAGGAAATCTTTTGCTTTTTTTAATAAGACTTTGAAGCTAAGCTTTTGAAAAGCATAGTTGCTTTCCACTGACGCTTCCAAGCCAACAGTTTTGTTTACTCCTTCATTATTCAAAACAGTGTCCTCTTACTGTAACCTGCTAGGTCAGTTTCCTGGAAAGAAATCCATATATCTGCACAAGTATTCAAAGATTACTTTATGATGAGACAGATGTAAAAACAATGTCGAAGTCAACTGTAAAGTTAGCCAAAATCAGCAATAGCTGATTGTAATTACCTACCCAATGCCTTTTGCTATGAGAATAACTTCACTGCTTTTATTCGAAGGCGTTGCCACTCTTGCCACTTCACTCTGAAAGAATCCCAGAGAAGGAAATGAGAAACTTGAGTGAGCAATAGAGGAACAGCTCAACCAGTGTGGCAAATCACATGCAGATGAGCTCTAGTATCACCAAATAGTGCCTCAAGTTTGTGCTCCTCAATTATATGAGCAATTCATGTTTAGGTGCATAGTCTAAACTTTTGGCTCCTCGTACAAGTCAGAGTGACGGGATTTACTTTTGATTACAGGCTTCTTTCCATTCTTGCTTTGGGTTTTTTTGGTTTGGTTTTGTTTTGTTTTGTTTTGTTTTTTTAATTTATACCACAAAGTATGATTATCTGTTCAGGTGTTTGTTACAGGGTTGTATTTTTTTGCCTGAAGGGTTCATTTTGCTATTACCAGTAATTCCCACGTGTTTATAAAATCTGTTCAAATTAAACAGATTCACACTGTGTCATTCTGCATCAATTGCAACATAAGCAGCAGGCAGCTGAAATCAAATCATTTTCGGAAAAAAATCCGAAGTAAATACCTGCACACGTAATCACGTTTTAAATTATCTTTAGGAACTCTCTTTTACTACAATACATACGGGAAACTTAACAATAAACTTGACATTGTTTAGGCTGCAGATTGTTTCACTGCTACCTTGTGGTCCCCATATGACTCAATCCATCTGCTGCCTCTTTCCTTACAACTAGAGAGTGAGCTCTGAGGTGGGAATTGTATTTGTGTTCTGTGTCTGTACAGCGCCTAGCTCAACACCCTCATTGCCTATGACCAGGGCCCCAGGAAGCTACAGTGAAACCACTTACTGCTACCGTTACCAAAACCAGCAAGAAAAATCCAAGTATCCCACTAGGTTAATGGTGGAAACAAAATGTCATTGTATTCTATTGTTTACGCAGTGTTCATTCACCTGTTGCCAGATCTTGTTGTGAAATGTTTCTCCTGTGTCAGCAATTCCTGATAGTAGGATGGTGAAAGGTGCGGAAGGTGGATATACAGGTAAAGAAGAGTTTTAGTATAATCAAGATATTAAAAAAAAATAAAAGCAGAATCCTTTTTTTAAGTAAATGAGTTCTTATTCAGTGTATCTATCAGCTACACTCAACCAATCCATTCCATGTCTGCTAGTATTTTTGCAGTGGCGTTTAGACCAGTTCACTCCAACCAAAGCAAGTGTCTAAACTGAGATGATACCTTAGTGTAAGGAAATAACTGATCAATAAATATGTGACTGAAAGTAAGTGGCTATGTGTTTGTTCATACTAATGCTGTTGCAACTAAACTAATACCTCACCCAGTCAATAAAGATATGAAACGTCAGTTCCTTTTTCCCTCCCACTTACAGTTTCTGCATATTCACTTAACATTGTCTTTCCCACATATCGCAGAGTATGGCCTTACATAAATTTATTGTTGGGACACTGAAATCTGGATGAATTGTCTTGCTGTTACTCTCTCTGTTCCAAAATCTCTTATGCTTATCTTTTTCACTGTTTCTTACAAAACTTTACTCCCAGCAAAGATCTGAAATATAACACACAGATATGTCACACTTTGCTGTGGAAAGGACTAGATGATTCAACCCCGGCAGAATTATTCTGCAAATTTGCAAGCTGTCAGCAGCCTGTGAAAGTTTTCTCCAGCTATGCTGGTGAATAGGTCCGTATCATGTGGTCAGCATCGAGCAGAACTCCGTGGTTTCACATATCAATGTATGGAGATTTCACAATGCTGGAAGACCACAGCCTCCCTGAATAGATGATTGTCCTACCTCTTGAAGCATTAGGTTTCCTTTCTATTTCCCATTTATCTTGGGAAACTAAATATACAGAAGGAAACTTTTGAAACTAGGAACTAGAATTTCACTAAAACCATACACAGAAACTCTTTTCTTGTCATGCTTTGTTGAAGTCCCAGCACTTTCCCCTTCTCCCACTCACTGCTGTGAGAGATGCAACCATGAACTGATTATCATCCCATTGTCATTTTGTTGAACACAGTGGTGTTCCATGCATACATGGCAGAGCACCAAATTCAGGATGCATATAATTAAAAAAGATTAGTTTTGAATTATAAAATAAATGGAATGTGATAAAATGAGAGGAACAAAATAAACAAAAAATGCTTACGTTTGAGTCTGGAAAGCTATTGTGAGTTCTAATATAATGCATTTTTATTTAAGTGATCTGTATAAAGAGCCACAAAAGCAAAAACACAGAATAAGAAAAAATTGTATGTTCACCATACAGTTCTTTAAGTAAAACCAAAAAAAAAGTAACTGCTAAATTTATTTATAAAAACTTAAAGCAACTCACAGTTAGTTGTACAGGACTGAATAATTACAATCCATCAATATCCAAAAAGTACAGCAGGGAGCATTCCACACCCGCAGAGCTAATAGCATAATTTCTGACTGCCTGCAGTAGAAGTGTCAAGGCACAGCTCTTCAATGTTTTTCTTTTAATTGAACTAGTTTCATATAGAGACACTATTGGGTTTTATTTTCTTAAAAAGTTACCTTGTTTCCTAAAAAGCTATCCTATAAACTCAAAAGTTATCCTTAAAAAGTCATCCAAGCATTGCAGTCAACAAATAACAGGGTCTAAAATAAATCATGCTATTAGAACATGCTTTGAAAATATACCCCTTACATTCCACCTTCTGAAGGCAACAGCTGCATCCTCTGTAATCTAGAGTAAATAGGGAAAAAACTGTCACTGTACAAACACTTTTTAAAAAATAAATCTTGCTTCCTTAAATCTGTGCAAATTCTTCAGTGATTATTGTCTTTAAATAATGTCATAGATATAAAAGGAATTAGTGTTGATGCTTCCAAATTTTCATGCTCATTTGTATGCTGTGGATTTTGGTACAGAGAAATCAAATTGCTCACATCTGTGAAAATACCACATACTATACTGATTTCGACTTCCATTTAGAGAAGTCAAAGCTTTTTCTGCAAGCCATGTTTTTTTAAAAACAGAAAGAAAATTAAAACACAATATATGAAATGTATTGGCATTGCTAATCAATAATCTGTGACTTTATACTTGGTTATCAAAAGGAAGTTTCATGCAACCAGTAATTAAAGGACAGAGTACTGTCATGGGTACGCTCAAGAAGAATGTTTTAGAGAGGAATCAAATATTACAGGATAACAAGAATATCTAGCACCACACTAATTAATACTACCAACAATTGTAACTGGGACATACAAACATATCTTTCAGATTTTAAAACAATTGCTAATTATTAAGTCGATATGAGACTTCCCAGAAGAGGACTTATTATTTAGCTAGTAGCCATGGGTATTTTGTACCTTTCTCTCTGGTGGCACTGTTAAGCAAGCTTTAACTGAACAGATTGTGTTTAATTCTATCATTCAAAGAACAAAAATAATTGCTATTATTCAAAGACTAATACCAAGCTTCAATCTAGTTCTGAAATATTTATTATATTTCTTCTCTCTGTCATCTTTTGTTAGTTATCAGAATGCAAGGAATGTCTTAAAAATATTCTGCTTCTGAAGTATATTTAAAAATTCAAAACATGCAATATAAAAATAATACAATATTATTTTTTAATTCAGTTGCAAGGCTCTTTTTTCCCTCCCCCCAAAACAGGGAAATAAAGCTGTCAGACTCAAATACCAATAGATTTGTATCAATATGCCCAGATTGGGATTCATCTTCTGTAATCTAAGATTCCTCATTTTAGTAGTCCAAGTCACCCTGGTCTCCTTTATGGTCAATAGAAGAAATCACGTAACTTCAGAAAAGAAGTCATGTTGCCGATCTTACTACAACCAGTTTAAGATGAAATTAATTGCTTGTTTCTCTCATTGGCTATACATGGTCCCTAGGGAGACTAACCTGAATTTAAACAACTAACTTTTAACACATAAATTAGGGAAGCTGAATCTTCTCCCAATCCATAAAATTGCTTCATTTACAAGTAAGTCAGAAAATCAGTGACATGCTACAATAGCGGCATGAGACAATACCCAGGCTGCTATGGTGACCCTGAAAGTTTTTACCCTTTTAGTTTTGCTCCAGTCATTCTAAGTCATTAATATCTCCTTGATTTTCAGTGATTAATTTCCTTTCTCATTGATTACCCTTTTCCATATGTAAGGAAATGTTGACCTGCTTCTCTGAATAAAATTTAACACTAGCAACAACTATTGTCTCTCTTTGTGACGAAGCAGGATTTAAAACTTAAACATATCCTTCCTTTCTTACGGTTTAGCAACACTTTTTTCAGGAGCCAACCTGCTATTCATATAAAAAAAGTTGCAAAATGAAGAATGCAACTCAGGAATAAATAACATCCTAAAAGCAGTAGAATCTCTACAAAGAAAAGATGCAGAATCTGAACAGGCTACAGATAACCTTCAAACTACCATTGTCTGAGCCTGTTTTGTTCATTTTGTAGTTCTATTATCAAGCCTATTTATAGATATTTGCAATGATAAAAGATCCAAAAATAATTAGGAAGTCAGACTGTGACTTCATAAAAGAACATGAAAGAACAGTAATAGTACATGTATTTTATGAGCAGTCTAAATTAGGTTGTCCTCAATTTTGGTGTGGTTACCTGCAAATGATTGTCCATTTGGATTAAATGTGAAGGTGATTTGGTGTTGTTCCTTGAGTGCAAACTGATCAGCTGATGAAGATTTTGTTGCTTACATTTAGATAAAGATAGAAACCTTCCTCCCAGAGGAAAAATATCTAAGTAACCAATGATTCCACTTATTGCTCCTATCAGGTGCTTTACTTGCTGTTTGATCATTTAATATGTTAACAAATCAATTTTATATTATTTATCCAAGTGGAAGCCTAATCTGTGCTATTATGTATCACTCACCTATGTTGTGTCACACATTAGAATCAAAACCTCTATGATATTTTTATTGTATGCACTGGTCTTCTGTTTCTTGCCCAAACTTCTAGTCATGCATAAATGCTCTGTATCAAACTCCAGCTGCTTCTGAAGAGGTTCTTCAATGTCATTACACAAATTATCATAGGATATAATGGGCTAATATGGTAGCACACAAACTACTGCTGTAGTTTGGGAGCATCCAAACAATTATCACTCTACAGTGCTACCTTGTTTCTGCTCTACCTTGTTTCTGCTATAGTGGATGTTTCCAGAGATTGTTCTTCACCACAATCTTGGGTGATAATGCACTTAATGACTCAAAGATGGAGCTGCATGCTTACAGGCACTTCTCCACAGACCTTTTCCTGATAAATATAATGGAAAATTCAGCTGCCAGAGAATGCACCTGGGTCTTTTCAGAGCCTGAATCTGTAGACTTCTGAACTTAATATGCAGAGTATCAGCTAGGTTCTTTCCTCTTTTGTTTTTCATGTGACTAATGATTATATTTTTCATATGTTCTGCATCCTTTTTTAATCTCTTATACTTCTTCCTCCTGGTTTGTTCTTTTTTTTTTTCCCCATCACCTTCCTTTACACTACCTTCTTTTCAGTTCCTCTGCTTTTTTCCCTATCTTTTCAATACCCCTCTTCCTTTCAAATTTTGCTTATCATACTGAATGGATTTGTCTCACCTAACTACATCCATAAAAATGTTAGGTATTTTGTCTAAGGCAGTTATCTCAACTCCCTTTATAGGCAACAGAGAAGGACCGTATTGACCAAAGTTATTTATCCTGTGCACTTTATATATCAGCCTCAGATAGGGTCATGCAAGGCCTCCTAGCAACCTCCACAGAGGACAACTAGTTTAGACTGGATGCTGAACTTTAAGATATAGTCTGGCAGCGTAACTCCCATCTGTTATAACCATCTTATCATCTTCTTCTGCCATATGCTTTAAACTCTTTAGTTTTACTTCACTAACCCTAGCTATTGGTACTTGCCCACTCAAGCCTCCCTTTGTCTTCTGTTCCTTCTGCAACTTTAAGAAAAAAACCAGTGACTAAGGATCTCAAATCTTATTACTGTTGCCTGCCTTTATCCTTTTTTGCTTTCCTGCTTCTATATGCATGCTCTCAGTGTGTGAGATTAGACTGTGAATGCCACAAGAATATAGGGACCGTATGTTTATTTTTCTGTGTCAGGTAGTACATTTTAGATATTCTCATTTTTAATAGGCATCCTCCCACGTGTTGATGGGATGGAGTGTGGACCAGAGGCACAGATTGTCAGCTGAAACAGAAGATGGCCATCTTTTCCTGGGATGGCTGAGGAACAATCCATGGGTTGCTCACCAAGTTCTGTAGATGTTCATTCTGATGATGGAAAAATGGGATAACCTTCTATGGGAATGCTAAGGACATTTCTTCTCCCTGTGATTCTTTCACAGTTGGGTTTTTTTTCCCCAAAAAGAAGAAAGGAATCACTTTGATCAAACATGCTGTGTTTAATTGGGAAAAAGCAAGGAAAAAATCTCCGTGACAGCTTTATTTTACACCTGTTTTAATAAATTTCCTACACAGATGAGTGGTAAGCTAAATTCATTTTAGTCAACCACAAAATGATCAATGATTAAAAGAAATGCTTTATTTAGAAGCAACATAAATATTTCTGACAAGTCATACAGCTTTTCTAAGCAATTTAAATCTGACATGCAACCTTGCTTATCTTTTACATCACTTAAAATATAGCATAAATGCTTCCAAGAAACTTATAACTGCTTTTTCCAGGATGAAATAGAAAAATATTCATGAATATTAATCACCTTTATTTCAGTATTTCCCAGGCACTTCAAAACACTGAGGTTCCAAAAGCCTGGTCAGAGAAGTGAAACACTTCACTCACTATTAAATACCGCAATAATGCCTGTTAAACGTCACATAGTCACACATTAAACAACCAGTTTTCACTTAGGTCTTCTTCCCTTGCCTAAATCAGAAGAAGAATCCAAAACTAGGTTAAGAAGTTCAAGAATCATTTCACGTGCAGAGGCTGATGAAAGGAAAAGCAGAACATGCTGGCTAGGAGAGATGAGGGAGGACAACAGATAAGCAGAAAACCCTCCTCATTCAAAATAGCTGGGACACCCTAGCTTAAAGCCTTGCAGCTGTGAGAAGTCTCATGGGGCTTTACTGATCTTAAGAGCTCAGTCTCAGTTTTGAAGGAGAGATATATTTCCTGTGTTTTCTGTCCTGAATTATACTGTCACGGCTGCACTGCACTGACAGTCCCACAGTATAATTTTTTCTAAAAATAAAATCATAACAAAAGAGATCTTGTTCATTATGTTTGAAGCACTTTCCTCTGAGTGTTCCTCCAACCAGGCAAAAGTTATTTCAGAATTTTACGTCATCTTACAATGCAAGTATTAAAAAGTATGAAAGCACCCCTCCTGACTTTTCTATACCACTCCACTTCCTCCAAAAAAATGAAACCAGATGACATTTCGGTTTATTTGTTATTAGGAGGAGTGGGAAGAATCTAATGCTGTATACATCCTCAGTCCATTATTTCTGTGCCAGCTTGAGTTTCATAATTTAATTCAATTCCAGTAGGGCAGAGCACAGCAATACATTTCATAAAACAGTAAACTATGCAAACATGACATAGAAGTTATAATGCAGTATTCATATGCATGCTGAGTTGTCATTTTTATAACACAGCATTTGCACCAGAGGGACACTTAATTAAAAACAGATTCTTTGTATCTGGTATCGAACTAGTACCAACAATTAATTCATTCTAATGCTATTTTTCTATCAGGAGCTAGTCTTTAATTGTGTTGAAAAATGTAGCATGCACATTTGATTTGAATTAAAGAAACCATACTAAGCCTCTGCAAGAAGCAAAAAGTGGATAACCATTTTGTAACACGGGAAAAAAAAACTTGCGCAAACTACAGGAGACCATTGTTTTTTGAAGAGAAAGGAGGCTGTCAACATTGTACAATATAGAAGATGGACAGGTGTAAAAGTGATCTCTTAACTTTGTTGTCTGAAAGTTATTTAATACCAACAGTATCCTTACCTAATACAATACACAAATAAAGACTGTGTATAAAGATAAAGATTCCCTGCCTCTACTCTCTGACTCAAATACACAGTGGATTGGACCCAGTAGAAAACGCCAAGGCTATCAATGTCAGGTTTGAGGGTTTTGTTTTCTCTCAATTCACTTCTGTGTGTTTAAAGAGAAGCAGTGCTTTAGAAAGAATTTGAATGATGACAAGGTGATGGGTTTGTAAATAAAGGTGGCAAAAAATATGCCTGCATTGCAGAAAATGTGGGAAAATACACAGAGAACTGTATGTGGCTGCTGCTGGTGACAAGACTGGGATGAATTAAGGTAGAGACTGGATGTTTTTAGGCAAGAAGTTAAGTTCAGAAAAGCTTTCACTGGCCTCAGTAAGCTTTGGAGAAAAGCTTTTTTGCAGGAGATTTCTGTGAACATCTGCTGCCAGATATAATTTGGGATTCCACGAGCAGATGATGAGCCAGAGCTTTTTACCTGAGACAGATTCTCCCTTAGTGCCGATGCCTCCTGTCTCAGCGCCCTACATCACATCCCTGGGGCAAGACACAGAGCAGAAAATGTTGGCCCCAGACTCAAGGAACTGCTCTTCCAGAACCTGAGCGTGGGCAGACCTATTCCATCTCACCTGCCTTATATTTCATTATGAAGGTTCTTAAGATGTTTTAAATCAGCTCGATTGTGCCTCCTTTGCCTGTACATAGCTCTTGTTTGAGTCAAGGGAAGACTAACAACCAAGCCAGCCTCATTAGCTTTTACCACCATCAACGGTATCGTCATTTCTCACCAGTCTGTGGCACAGTGTGTCTTCTCTCTCCTTCCAGCTCTCTTCTGTGAACTGCTACTTTCTTCCACAGTTTCCCGTTTAAGATTTACTTGCTTTATGACTGTTATTGTTACTGTTTCTCAAATATGTTGTCTTTGTGTTCCTACTTTGAGCTAATTGGAAAATGACTATTTATCCTTTTCTGCCAAAAAGCAGAATAGGTTCATGGGTCAAGTGTTTTTGCTACATCTACCCTCTCAAATTGTGCTTTCAGCTGAGAAATCTGTGCTTCTGACAAACACCACAAAGAACGTCAGGCTGAGAGTCAGGCTGCGCAGCCTGTGTATCACTGTTCGTATTACACGGCCCGTGTTCAGTAAGTGACTTGTCCTTCATCTCAGGAGTTTGAAGTAGTGCAATCAGGCTAAAATCCATAAAGCTAATTTAGCGAGAGGAACAAAGATAAAATGCAGGCAGAATTTAAGTACCTATGTCAAAGTGTATGGGCTGAATCTGCTTGCCCCTCTCTGCCATCTCATCTAGGCACCTAGTTGCCTGGCATCCAGGTTTATGACAAGAAAGTTACTTTGCTAAATAGCAAAATTTCCAGTTCTGCTGACCGTGGTGTAAATCTGTTTATGTGCCAATAAACCTAAGCTTGGATTTTTGTTTCCAAGGTCTCTTCTGAGCATGCCCAAAATAAAAAGGATTGAGTTCAGCAGGAAGGATAGGAGTTCGTGGTGCTACCACAGTCTTTAGTCAGCGGTGCTTTAAATACTACAGACGTGAGTGAAGCCTGTTGCAGGAGTCACAACAGATCAGACTGCCCTCACACTGGGCCAGAATAGCTGTTCCTTTTGGCCATTATGAGTCTCCAGTTTGTGAAGGATGTAAAGAAAATATATCCACCTAAATGGTGTGAATTTTGCTCCAATGGTTGAAGTGAGACCTGTTTACATAAATGTGAACATTACCAAATGTATAAATGTACATCTGAGGAAATAAAAAATTATTTTCTTTAAGCCAGAAAATAAATTAGTAATTTTCTAATACTGACTCCAAGACTTCTAAGCTGATATCTCGATTTTTATTTTATCTGTTTTATTAAAGAGGGCAATAAACAGTTGCAGCCTATTTCCCTTCACTGATTATAAAGGGACCCTGGGGTGCATGTATCCAATCCCCTGTAAAGATGGATGAGATGAATCTAACTCTCAATTTCTGAGACTTAAGCATAGCACTACTAATAGTTGCCACATCCAAATTCTGGTTATTAATTGGAACTTATTAGAAAATTAATATTTTTCTGGCCTAAAGAAGAAAAAAAGGTAGAGCTACACCAGTTATTTTTTTTATCGTCACAAACCTTTTTGACAACCCAGCTTCAAATCACTTTTGTAGGTTAAATGTGAAGAAGATATATAAGGCCAATAGTTAATTTTTTTATAGACATGGTTTAGTTGAGCAGTTCTTCTAATTTATTTTTTGTTTCACTTTCATATATTTTCATTTTCATGCTGTCCATAGCAGTTTATTTATGCCCATGGTAAGTTCTGACCAATGCATTTGGACAGAAAGACATCTCAGATAATATTTCCAAATCTGCTGCAGGTTGAATAGTCAAGGAAAACATTTCACTTCTCACAGTGATCTAATAGACACTGGTGGCTAACCAACTGGGAAACAGCTCTGCAGAGGATCCAGGGATCTAGTTCTGGGCTCCTTTATACAAGACAGCCATGAACTTACTGGAGGACAACAGAGATGATGAAGGGATGGAGAATCTGTCATATGAGAAACGGCTGAGAGAGATGGGGTTGTTCAGCCTGGAGCATAGAAGGCTCAGGAGGATCGGGTCAATGTGTGCAAAAACCTGATTGCAGGTGGGAGATGAGAAAGACAGAGACAGACTCTTCCCAGCGTAGCCCGGTGACAGGGGAAGAGGCAATGGGCACAAACTGAAATTCCACTTAAACATTTGAAAAAGTTTTTCTACAGTGAATGTGATCAAGCACTGGTACAGGTTGCCCAGAGAGGTTGTGGCGTCTCCATCCTTGGAAATATTCAAAACCTGACTGGACATGGCTCTGAGCAACTTGCTGTAATTGACCCTGCTTTGAGCAGGGGGCTTGGACTAGAGGTCTCCAGAGGTACATTCCAACCTCAGCCCTTCTGTGACTCTATGATTCTGTAATTTATTTTTTCAATGAAAAAGAAACATTTCTATAAAAGCCAAACTTTTCAGTAAAAATTGTAATAAAAATAAGCAACTTCACATAAAAATTCTGATAGAAATTTCCAGTGCCTGGTTTTCAAGAAGACAGCATTTTTAGGAATTTCTGTGTTGCTTTGTAGAAGGAATAGATATAAATCTAATCTATTTTTGTTACCCAGAGAACTTAATACAACAAGGTTGAATTTATTATAAGGGAAGGCAGAGTAAATTTACTGTCAGTGTAGGCAAACATGCACAAAAGAGCATAAGCAAGTAATTATGTAATGCTCTGATTTGACATGCAAGTAAGTATAAACTAATACTGACTTGAGCCTCCTAATCATGTTCACACTGATTCAAATGAAAATGTATGTTTTGTATTACAATGATTTTACCACTGATTTAATGGAATTTCTCTCCAGCTAAGAGTGATTATTAGTCACAGAAGTGCTGTAATGCTGTGACCCTTTCAAACTTTTGCTATGAAACAGTTGTTACTGCATTTCTAATGTCCAAATAGTTGCAGCTGGATTCACATAATTTGACAATTATCTTGCAACAGAATGTCCATATGCAATTTAGAGCTTTCTTATGATGTTCGTTTTCAGAAATACAACAGATAGCACCTAGTCTATTGATTGGAGTAAGCAGTTACTGTTTTAGAAATATTCCTGTCCACATATTTGTCAGGGTCATTTGCAATAATATTCAACAAGACAAAACAGACAAAGCTAAATCATTTAAAGACTGACTGTTATTCTTAAACATTTTATACCATTCATCCAACTGTAACGCTGATAATATATCAGCGTTGATGTATCAGCATTGATCATCTGTTCAGCATTGAACAGACGATGCTGTATAAATGTTTCTTGACATTGCATTCCCAGCAACTGGTTAAAGGACTTCCTATTCTTTTATTTATAATTAATCTTGTTGGTTTAGGTTGTTTTGTACCCTATGAATTTTACACAGGTAAAGCTCTAGGGAAAACCCATGGTAGCAGACCTATATATGATATCTACTATTATGTATCTTTTCTATCAATATCAGTGATAAAGGTCAGGTGCAAACACATAATACATAGTCTATTGCTATCTCTGAAATAAAGTGGGACAGATTATTAAGAAGTATGCTAATAAATTTGCCTGAATGATCTTCTTTATATTCACAATGAAATATTACTTGCAGGAGAAACAAAAGATCTTTTCAAGGATGGCAATAGATAGCCCTAAATGATCTTCCTGTTCCTACTGCCTGAAAACACACTATTGCACATATTTAGATGTGCAGGGCTACAAAAATGCTGTAGACAATATTTCACTCACAAGGCTTTGCTTTACTGTAATTTTCTTCATCTTCTTCCTGTGTCAGACTCATCCTGGACAGAATAAATTCTAATGACAGGTGAGTAGAGACAGATGTGCATTAAATACACAGCATTTTGGTTAAGTGAGCATTCACTGATGACTGAAACTAGTGACAATGAGTAGTAAATGGGTTGGAGACACTGGCCCACAAGTTATTGTGTTGCTCTGCACACACTGGAGACAGAATACCAGTAGTGAAGAAACTGCAGTGAAAAATTCGCCACAGCATATCCCTGTGTTCCCAGTGAGAAGAGGTTTTTCCAGGTTTCTGCACACATATATTATGCTGTTAGCAAAGTTTGCATGGATAGCTTTGCTACATTCAGCACAATGATGAAATGTGGACGTAGAATTGTACTCTGAAGTGACATTAAGTGCATTAATATTGTATGTCCAGCAGCAGCTGCTCTGGCACTAGAGCTGTTAATAGATCTTTGGCTTTTTTAGTACTTAGCAAATAATAATATTTAAATTCCTTGGACATAATGAAGATAAGTCTTCTTTTTATTTTTCTTTTTTTTTTTGTATAAAGACACATTTAGAGAAGTTGGTCAACTGCCAGTTCAAGAGAAATATTAAATGTGAGAAGTGCTTTAGACATACATTAGCTAGATAGATTAGATAGCTTGAAAGCTCCTTTCCTTACTGTAGGATAATCAAGGAACTTGGTCAACCTCCAATTCAAGATATTTATTTGACTTGCTGCAAGCTGCAAAGGGATATAAAATACCCCATAGCATTTGGGAATATAGAACTAAAACAGCCAAGCCTGAAGAAAAAATACACTTGTGAATACCAGCAGTCAGGAGCCATCCATCACTGATGCAGAACCCCAGAATCCTGACAGCCTGAACTGATTTGGTTTGATATTTGTAGTCAGCCCTTGTTCCTGAAAGCAGTGAAACAGTCCTCTGTGATGCTACAGTTGTGATAACAGACCAAATAACTTCATCTTCCAGAGGTGAGACTCTTACAGACTTGCCAAATCCTGTACATACCCCTAAAAATGTATTTCTTTAAACCATGAAGAGGGTTTAAAATTCCCTTAGGCAAATACATGCAGGACTATACTTTCTGAGTTTTGCATACTTCATCATAAGGTTTCCCCATAATCATTGTTGTTTCAATTCTACACTAAGGCATGTGAGAGCAGATTGCTAAAGGACTGCAAATGACCTGGCTATTATCCACACACAGGGCTGTAAAAAACATGACCTTGGACAAGTAGTTGGTGCTAGTCTTTGGTTTTCTCATTTGTGTTTTGTGTCTGTTGTCTTTGCCAAACTTTACTTTCTGTGTCACAACACATATAATGCCTAGAAAGCCTTTTAATCCTTAAGTCATGTTGGTTTGTGGATTTTATTTACTTGGTTCTAGATTAAATTTATGTGCTATAATGAAAGACATATGTCTAGTTGTAGGTTCACCAAACTATATTTTGTCTCTTTCAGTATCCTGACATGGTCTCAGAGGGTCAGGAGAATATCCCAGCCTTTGCTCCCAATGCTTTTCCTCTTCCTGAGAGGACGTCCTAGAAACACAGCATCTCTCCCTCTTCCCTGGGAAGGCTCCACAAGGTAAACCACCACCTTCTTAGAGCTGAACATCTGAGGAACCGGGAGGGCACTCTGCACCACCAAATGCACCTGCTCCACAGTCTGGAAGTCCAGCCAGTCATCTACTGAAAATGTCTTTGGCTTAAGGGAAGCACTCAGTATGAGACTGAACTCTGTCCAAGCGTTATAGGACTCAATCTATGTAATGTTTAATTTTGGCTCTTTGGTCAGACACAGCCAGGATATTTCATGGTATCTGCATAATAACTTTCCATGGTTTCTCAACAGATATTTTCTGCTTTTAAACCTCAGATGAATTATGTAGTTGGGGGTTTTGTAACTCAAAAGGGCCTGACATGTAGGTGAATAAGGAGGCTAATCATTTTGCTGTAAAGAAGAAAAATATGTATATTTTCTCATGCTTAGTAGAGTGTAATAGATATCCTAGATGATAAAGGCTCACAATCGTAGAGTAGTTAAACCAGGGCTGGTCAGTTTAAATGAATCAAACCCCCTTTAATTCCTCTGAGGCCTCTCGATTTCTGTTCAGATTTAAACTGTAGTCACAGCCTCCTGTTAACTAATACGCATGCTGTGGATTTTCCATCCTATTCATCACAAATTCCTGCAGTAGTGGGAATGGGGGAGGGGAGGAGGAAGGACTTCAGCTCGGTTATAAATCGCCAAGAAATGACTGACAAATACCAATGCAGACCTTTGCACAGCGCGATGCTGGAGGTGGCACATTGCCAGGCAGGCTGCAGATACACATGGTGTTATCTCTGAGCAATTTTAGGGAAATGATATGTTTATTCTAAAGTAAGGGAGGGGATTAAAATGGAACTCTTGCAGTTTCATTTGTAAGACAATGGAAAAACTATTTGAATTGCCTTTTCCTGTTTTATTTCATATGCAAATAAGGGAATAGAAAAAAAACACCAAGAAAATTCAATATCATACACTGTGAAAAATAAACAAGGTAATGGAATTTATTTAGTTTATTCTGAATGTGTTGTGCATTTAGTGTTCTTTCTCCAGGGTTCAGTCATATTTTGAAATTTTGATATGTAATATATTTGAATTCCAGAGTATTTTATATTTCTGAAGCAAGCATTTTTGCTTGAAGTAAAAAAGTAATTTCCAAACCACTTACATCTAATTCATGATATATGTTGTATATTTGTTTAATAAGGTCTCTGTAAATTCAGTCATTTATCTGAGTTATGTACACAGCTGTCTGATCACGGTTTGGTACTTTCCATATAGCTACAAGTATGCAACATGGAACTTAAATTATAATTCTTCAAGTCTGTGTCATTTTTTGTTGATAGTTACAAGAGGACAGGATGATCATACTTTAACATAGACACTAATTTATGCAGTCAGTGTGTGTACTTTGTGTTGATTTACTTAATTGGCCACAGTAATATATAAAGTCTGAATACAGGAGGGAAGCATTCAAGAAAAATTCAAGAAGAAACAGAGCCTAGCTCTGCACACTGCTCTCCTAAGATACACATGTAATATTATGGCACATAGGATATGCAGCTCACATTTATACATTGTCAAAAATATCATGCCTATTACACTTCTGTGAAAATATTAATCTTGCTTTTGCCTGTGAATCAGTGTCAATTTTTTTTAAAATTACTAAAACAGTGATCAATTTTTTGGAAGACAATTGCCATTTTTCCAATCCGTTTTATTTATGCTGATAGCAGAAAAATGAATGAATGAAAAAGAATACAGAACTATTTTCAGGGTTCAAAAAAAATACAGAAAGGAAGCATTCAAGTCACAATCCCTTTCATCTCTTGCAGCTTACTGATCACAGACAGAAGGGGAAAATGTGGAACATATTCCAGATTTCCTACTTGACTCTGTTGTTTCAGTGCCAAGAGGAAAATAAGTAAAATATTATGTAAAATATTAAACATTATGAGCCAAATATCCTTTAGGGGGACTGGAGGAAAGACAGCCAAAAGAAAATGTTTTTCAATAGGAGTAATGATATTAACTTCCTTTCCAAAACACTTTGGAATACATAGCTCAAAAGTGACAAGTATCTTTAACAATAAAAAAAAAATCCACTCAGCATTCTTAGCAAACTGGCTATTCAGCAGAAATTACAAACATAAAGGAAGCCAATTTCAGTCAAATTTCCAAAGAATTAAACCCACTGATTTTCAGAGGTGATGAAAATGAAGGGTTAATTACTAACATCAAATTTCCAAAGAATTAAACCCACTGATTTTCAGAGGTGATGAAAATGAAGGGTTAATTACTAACCAGATTGCTTAGTGTTCCTTCTTTTCATATCACATATATGGCCCTTGGAGTTACACAAGCAGACACTTGTTCTCACTGGAGTTCACGGTAAGCCAAGCATAGGGATCTTGGTGGCAAGTTTAGTTATGCCAATGCCACCTTGTTTTCCTTGTCCCTGAGAACAGGCATCGGACAAGGATAGATAACTATCGCTGGAACAGGCTTCTTCCTCCTCAAACACTGGAACAGGCTTCCTGGAGAGGTGGCCGATGCCCCAAGCCTGTCAGTGTTTAAGAGGCATTCAGACAATGCCCTTAATGTGCTTTAACTTTTGGTCAGCCCTGAAGTGGTCAGGCAATTGGACTAGATGATCGTTGTAGGTCCCTTCCAACTGAACTATTCTATTCTATTCTATTCTATTCTATTCTATTCTATTTCACTGGGACGAAAACGTCTTGCATTTTAACTGTGAACAACAAATATATGAAATGAAATGTAAGAATTCAGCAGGAAAAGCAAACCACACATTAATATTAATATTACTTATGCAGTTGGTTAAGGTGATTTTTTTTTTCTTTATATCATATAAATCAAATTCAAAATAGCCATTGTGAGCCCATTTTACTTGATGCCAGGAAAACCTACAAGTTCAAGAAAGAGAGGAAGAGGAGTTATCAGGGTATTTGTTTTCCTTTTCATTTCATGTTTTCCTTTTGGAAATGAACAATCCACAACTGCAATTCTGCCTGTCTGTCATCCCTGGCTGATTACTTGTAGCATCCAGCAGAGATCATCAGAAAGGAATTTGGATGAAAGTAGGTTAGCAGCTTTGCAGATTTATTTATGGAGGAAAACCTGTGTGACCAGTGCCATGATATCAGCTGTGGAGATGATAAAGAGCGGAAGTGGATAAATTGATCTTCAATATTAGGAAGACTGGTGGACAGGTACATTAAAACCCAACATTGGGTAAGTGGTTTTGAAGAGGGATACAAAAAGGACTTGATACTATGGAAACCTCTAGAAAGTTTCTAAGACAGGCATGGTCTCCTCAATGGAAGGGACAAGGAAAATCACTTTACATGTTAAGGTCTACATGGATTATTTGGGTATGAAGGAAGAGTGGCAGAAGAAAAGATCGACATCTCTGCAAGACAGGTCAGAAGGCGGCAGTGTTCAAGGAATTAAATACCAGCCTCCAACATCCATGAAGAGAAGCTGACTTTGCCATTTCCTTGAATATCCAGATGGACCCTTTTTTGTTTGTTCCTTTTAGTCATGAACAGATGCATCAGACTTTAAAACTGAGGTGTAGTTTAAACCATACATATTGTTCAACACACATATATCACACAGACCTGCTGAAGTGTTTAACACGACGTGTAAGGAGTCAAAGTTTTAATACACATTACCATAAATCATGCTAAATCTTGGCAAGCAAAGTCCACTCTTTCTAAAGACTATCAAATTCTTCAGATATTTTGACTGTGTATATTCAAATCAACAACTTAGAAAAATGAGAGTAGTGTAGCTGTAGTCATTACATAGCAGAGCCAGGCATAATGCATGCAGGCAACCTGAGAGCTCCTTGTGTGTCTCTACCAATGTCTCCTAGGCTGAGCAGAGCAGGCTAAGCTGCAAGGAGATTCTGTGAAGTGGAAAATCCCTTGACCTTCAAGATCAGGTCAGCAAATGTATTGTTGCTTGTTGACAAACAATGAGCCCTGATTTTGAGTCAGAACTCTTGAAACTGAAGTCTATGCAACATGACATGTTTATTCACCCAGGCTAACCCAGAAAGCATAGCCTTAAAGATTTATTTCACTTTATGTTTAATTTACATTCAACGAAATGTATCACAGACAGTTGCTACTTGTCTTTGCATCAGTGGAGGGACCTCAACCAGCAGAATTTTATTCATAAGTTACTATTATTTAAGCTTGTTTGGGAACAGAGACAACTGCATCTTAACAATTTGTCAAGTGGACAATTTCTACTCAGGCTAATAAATATTTCCAAAGAAGTGACTTGATCATCCCTGTGGTCTATTGACTACTTCTAAGAGATGTGAGGAAAGAAATTAAAAAGACTGACTAACATCAGTGAGCTTCATTTTTCACAATGAAAAAGGTGAATTCAGACACATCATTTTCTCAAGATGTCTCTAGATGAAAAATGTGGGAAAACCACTGTTCTGTAATAATCTACAATCACATTTCTGGCTGCATTTTTTTCCAGAATAAATGATAAAATCTCCCACATTTAACACTGGGGAACTGAAAAGACTAATCACTTTATGGAAGTATCATTCTCCATTTCTTGGATTTCTAAAAATGGTTTTATAATTCAGCATATCGAAAATGTATGCATTTGAAAGCAAATACTTGGACAAAGAAACAGGAGGTAGTACTTTTTACTTTATTTCTTACATCATTTTTTCTGAAAAAAAAGAAGTAGATTTTTAAGTTATATTTAAAAAAACATATTCTTTCATGAATATAAGATTTTTGTACAAGGTAGTTAATATGACAGTTTTTAAGTAGGTTTAAATATACTCACAGCAAGACCCCTTTCTCCTCAACAAAGTTATATGGTAGGGAGGGAGGGAGGGAGGGAGATAGTAGATAGATAGATAGATAGATAGATAGATACATAGATAGATAGATAGATAGATAGATAGATGTGTTCTGCTTGTACGTGACTAAGCTTTTTCCAAAGAACTGCAAAAAAATCTTGAGGTGAAAGACATTGTATGTGTTTTAGCAAAGGAAGGACAATCAGGAGGTATAAAAAAATGTTATGAACTAGCAAAGCAGGATATCATTACTCATTTTCTTCAGAGTGCCTACAGCATACATATGTAATCCTAACTTGTTCATCTTTAGGGTTTGCAGTTCTAACCTGTGCTTTTAACTTCAGAAATGTTGTCTGGTTGCATCACAGCATGTTTGCCAGTTCATCCTAGTTTAACGAGATAAGCAGCATGATTTCATGTACAATGTCTGCTTAGGATGCTCCACTACCCAGACAATTTTTTTGATGGGCTGGGAAGAAATTCTTTTCTTATTGTTGTGCCACTTGTTCATTTGAACCATAATTAAACTCTCAAAAACCTAAAATGCCCATACAAATACAAAAAAAAGTGGCTACAATAATTTTTGCTGTAACTACATGGAACCAAACACAGCACCAGAAATGTAGCAGCAAGATTTATCAAAGAGACTGGAAACACCTGGAGACTTGTAAAGAAAATGAATAAATAGTCAACAGCAACAAAATGGGCCATCCTGACACCACATCCTAACTGCACGTGAGGCGATGCTTAGGAAGCATCGCCTCACAGTTGTGCGCTTCCTACTGGCTCAACCAAAAATTCGCTCTTGTTCAGTAAGCAGCTGATAAAGGTTCTATAATATGGAAACCATTGTAATAGTCCAGCCTTGGTGATACAACAAAACTGACCATGCCAGCCAATAGCCACCCAGTGACTTCTCACCACAGCAGCACAAAGCTGCTAAAGAGGAGCAGAGTGGAAAACGTGTTTTTCTGGACTGTATATGATGATTTATTTGCACTAATAGCAAGCATCCCTCCAAAAGTGTTGACAATCTCTGGAGTTTTTTATCAGTTTTGGAGTGACACAGTGGGCTGTCTTTATACCAAGTCCTATTACAGAACTTGGCAATGTAAATATATGCAAAATCAGTAGATATTCCCAAGTGTCTTTACTTCCTTTCTTTACTTTAATGTTCCCTTGGTGAAACATGGAATATTCTTCTCTTAGAAAATTTCATAAATATGAAGACAGAAAAAACATAATGTGCAGGCAACTCTACTGACTTACTGGTTACTTTTCTTGCCTCCTAGTTCATGTTTTGGAAGCTAAATATGTAACTAATGTTTCTGTCCTGTATTTGCACTAAAATTACAGCACTGGGACAATTAAGGTTGGGTTTTTTTCCTTCAGCATATCAAAACCTTTTGTTTTAATCACAAGAAATGGCAATGTGTCACACAGCAGGTAATAATTTAATGTGGGGAAAATCAGATATTGAAAATGATGTGGGCAGCATTAAATATTTGCTCTAAATTAAGGTTGGATTTTTAAAAAATTTTATCCCTGTTTTTCATTAGTTTTGTTCTCATCTTCTGTTGAACTTCTAGTCAAAAAAGCCAAAAGAGACTGACACACTGAAGAAGGGCCAATAGCTTACTCTGGCTTCTTGCTCCTAGACTTCATGGAGAAATTTGAGAGAACTTTGGAGCCAGCTTTGCTCAAATGATGGAAAGACTGACAGCAGCTCCTTTCCCTTGTAAAAACCCTCAGCCAGCATGAAGCCTACTTAGTACAATAAACAACACAGTGTGAACTATTTTTGCAGGTGAGATATCCTGCTGGTGGCCCACCCATAAATCAAGGACACTGCCTAACAGCAAGGGAAACAGCCAGAGCTAAAAGAAGGGGAAATGAAGTGTTGCACATAACCCCCTACTGATTGAAGGTCACAGACCCGTTGAGACTGACAATTTATTATAATTTATTAGTGTTGCATTTCTTCTTTAAACCAGCAGGAGCATCAGAATCCAAGCATATGAATTCTGAAAACTTGAGGAAGAACGAAAGGTCTTTACACGATGTGCAGTGTGTGTATAAAGTAAAGAGAAATAAGGTAAGGGTAGCTAATTCAGCCAATTTGTTTTTGACAAAAGTAAAGTTTGAATGATGGGTGAAAAGCAGTATTTGTAAACATCTTAGGATGGACATAAAATATGCCAGAAATTATTAATCACACAGTCATTAATAGAAATGTGCCAAAATTTGTCTTTCAGCAATGCCTGGTACTTAATGTACTCATATGAAAGACCTCCTGGAATTATTACTGTAAACAGTAATTAAATGAACCCAATCTTTGGTTGTTGTTAGGCAAGAGATTAACTCCATGTGAAGTCAGTAGCAACCCACATTTTTGAAAGACTGTTTGGACCCAATTTTGAAGTCCTTCATCTAGGAAGGACTTGAAGTCCAGAAATGACTTAACTTCTCTGATCACGTATTAAAAGATTTCAGCTGATGTCAGCTTGCATAGCTCCACAGAAACTGTTCATCCATGACATAAAGAGACAACCCGTGAACTACAGAACATCAGCATTGTTTCTGTAACAGATAAGTGGGGAAAAATGTACTAGCTTTTATATATTAAAAAAAAAAAGTTCCTAACAAAGGGAAAACTATTTTCCCACCTTTCTTAGATTTTTCCCACATTTAGATACTACATTAACTAGTAAGTACAGGTGATCATGAAGTAATTAAGAGTAAGAACTGCCATACTTCTGACCCAAAAATTGTGATTTTTTGGAGTTAAGGTAGACTCGGTGTAGTCAAAGAATCATTCAAAATAAAATAACAAAACTAGCCAAGTGAAAATTCACTAGCTTCACACTGCTGGACTGATAAATCCTAAAGATTTCCTGGGAATGAAACATGAATATCAAAGTCATGTGTTGGGGAACATTTTTTTAATCAGTCATACCATTTAAAAAACTCTTAAACCAGAACAATACTATGCCCCTCAGGAAAAGGAATGATCAAAAGAATAAACCCCTCTGGCAGATATAAATCACCCCACTTAATGCATTACTGGAGGGTTCTTATATTCGGGCAATGAGGGCAGTTTAAAAATACGGTTTGACCATATGGTACAATGTCTCATAATTTGGATGGTAGCATGCCAGCTTTGTCTCTTTGGCTGCAGATCCCCAATTCAGCTTGTTCCCACTTCCACCAAGGTTCAGATGGCCTTTTGTTGTAACTTAAATTGCTTTGATAGGGAGCTACCACTTTTTGTCTCTCTGTTCTGTCTTACTGAAATTTGGATCTATAACAGCTATTTCCCTGCTACATTCTTACTTATCAAGTGCTCTCTTACCCTACTTTTTTTCCCACTTGAAGTGATCAGTTCTGAACTTGGAAATGCCATTTCTTACAGCACACGGGTGAAAGCATGCTCCTTTAAGAAGCAGGTACAGATGGCAAGTCCATCAGCTAAGTTCAAACCGGAGGTCAAGAGAGGAAAAGGAAATTACCCCTAGTACTCATCTCAGACTCTGCCCTCTTCCACTGTCTTCTCTGACTGCTGGTAAATTTAGCTCATCATTTCCCCAACCAGCACGCAGCTTAGCCAGTGACAGTGGGAAATCAATATATCCACCACATTTGACCTGATCACCTTTAAACCAGTATCTTACAAATCACTCAGGATAAACAGTCGTGATCACAGAGTTGGTTGGGAGGTCAACTAGTCTAAAGGTGGAAACAACTATACCTAAACCATTCCTGGCAGATGTTTGTCTAATGTTTTCTTAAAAACTTCCAGCAATTGAGACTCCTTAGCTCCCCTCAGAAATCTCTTCCACCGTGTAATTATCCTTACTGATAGAAAATCTTTTCTCATGTCTAACCTAAATCTTCCTAGCTGCATTTTAGCATGCTATTTCTCACCCTAAAGATCAATAGATCAATGTCCTAAATAATGTCTGGAGAACATTTTGTAAATCTCATCTTTGCAGTAACCTTTTAAATATTTGAAGACTTACACCTACCCCTCAGTTTTCTGTTCCTTGTACTCCTCTATCCCAATTCTTTCTTTAAAGCCAGATTTTCTAGGTTTCTGATCAATCTTTTTGCTCTGCTTTGCCCTCCCCTTCTTTTGGTCCACAAACTTCTGGAAATATGGTGCCTCTAATTGGATGCAGTAATGCTCCAGCTGAGGCCAGTATTCAGCAGAGCAGCTGGTTTACATATAATACTCATGTTTATACATCCTGATACAGTGTTTGCTTTTTTAAAAATATTTTTGGCAGAAGTTTAACATTGAGAATACATGCTCTGTTTGGGGTCCCTTCTAGTTCCTAGGCTCTTTTCTGCAGAACTGCCAGCCAGGTGGAGATCCATCTTTGTGAAACAACACAAAACCAGGGGAGCCCTCCTATCTATGTCAGAGGACGCTGGTGTGAGGAAATACTGGGCTGGTTTGACAATTTATGTTACTAGTTACTTAACAGATTATTATCTTCAAGGTGCTTACACACAATGTGGTTGATTATTTGTTCCTTTGTTTCTCTGGGACTCCAGTTATACCAGCTCATCAGTAACTCCTTTCTCTAGCAAAAAGAAGACAGAATTAGCTTCCTCGCCAGCCTTAGGCCATGATTGATGTATGCCATATATGGGCAGGTCTCTTTAGAAAAAAAAATATCTTACGGATAGAAGATTATTACCTCTCATAACTAAAGACAAAAGGAGGTCTTTTCTAAAAGAGGTCTAAGTGCCTAGGAACTCAGGTCCTACTAGTTATATCTCAGGGCCCTGCAGTAAGTCCTTGTTCAAGTAACCCCACTGATTTAAACCAGTTGTGGTGTAGAACTGAAGGAAGAGGCCCAGAGACGTTTTATGTGCAAATAATACAGTCTGCAGTGGTAGTCCAAAACCAAAAGAGTTTACTCAGAGATGTTCCCAAACAGAAACATATTAAGCTGTTTCCGGTGAATCAAGTAGAGTTTTAACTTTCAGATATCCAAAATAATGCTGTTTGATTGCTTTAATTGTTTAGACTGTGTTACCTTGTAGCAGTAGTCAGAGCACAGGGAACAATAGCAAACCCCACACATGGCATGCAGAGTACAGAAAACAAAGAAAAATAGTTTCACAGCTCAGCCAAGAAGCACCTGCAGTTACAGAGCACTCTGCTTTCAAAAGCTTTTCTACTTCATATTTCGGGTATTTGGACCTATGTTCATCCTGCCCAGCTTTAATTCATTTGAACTGATATGTTCAGAATAGGCACACATACTCTTAACTTTCGTCTGGGGTCAATTAAGAAAGGGCAAAAGAATTATTCAAAGTCTCTAAGATTTGAATCATGGCCTGGAGGTATTAATCTCTATTAATTATGCATCAGTCTTATAAATTAGTAGTCTTTGTGCTCTAAATCCCCCTGGTCTGATAATACTGGTTTTCCTACTTCTTGGGGACCTTAACTGTAGATAGAATGGTAAACATCAAAATGATGTAAAATGAGGCGGGGGAAACTTACTGTGAATAAAAAACCAAAGGACTTTCTTTTTCCCCAAATTTGACCCTATCATCTAAATTTCTATCTTCCACCGGAGCTGTGCTTCATAGCAGAAAAGGCTATCATCTAGCTACCTGATTCTGATAGCCACTGCATTTCCTATGTGATGCACACCTACTAACCTGTGACACTGAGCTGTGCCAATAGAGCTGGTTACTGGTAGGTCTCACACTAGAATGACTAGCAAAGTTAAGGAGCTCTGTCCCAAGACATCCTCCATCCAAATGCTTCTGTGTCACCTGGTCAGGAATGTTATGACAACACAACATTTTGGGAGGGATTAAAAAACATTAGTCAAATTATTCTGATCAGAGGGGCAATTTTTTTGAACACGCTAGCTTGCAAAAAACGATGGATTCTGAGTTGGCTAAAAGTTTCTTTTTACAAATATCATCAAAATAAAAGCTTTGCTTTTGACATGAATATCCCTCTCACACTGAAGTACCAAGATATTTTTAAAGGATTAAAATGATTACACTGATTGTATTTGATTTCACTTCTTCTAATCAGTTCACAGAGGTTTTACAGGTTGATATTTCATCAAGAGTCAAAGTCAGGAAGGTTTCACTGTTGCTATAAGGACTAGAAATATCCCCAATTGACCCAGACCTGCTTTTGAGCACTTCTGATTACTTTATTTTGTATTCTTTTGTCCATATATTTTTTTTCCTGATGCCAACTTATTTTTACTGAATTTATTTCCATTATTTCAATATGTGCATTCATCATTTGAACAGCTATAAATATTCTCACTCCCCCCATCCCTAATTACTGCTTTGAAGGTACCATTAAGTCATGCATGTGGCTTAATTTGCAACTGGGGATATAATTCTTAGTGCAGCCTGGACCACTCATCAGTGTTTAACACCTAGTGAACTCTTAGAATAAACTTTTGAAGTATTATGGATTGGTCTGCTTTTTCTACCACTAATTCAAGGACGAGCATAGTCAGCACAGTACTGGGTGATTTGGAGAGTTACCCTCACCAGAAATTTTTCCAGTAAAATACATCAAACTCTAAAGTCTTGCACAGCCGCTGGAAATGGAAATGTTTGCATTTTTGCCTGGCCTCTGCTCAGCAAAGGGCAGTTATGATTAAATTATCCCTATTCACTAGTGTATTGGTGAAGATCTAAACTTACAAACCCACAAATACGGAGCTACTTCCAAACAAATTCAACCTCCCTGAAAATGTCACTCAGAAATATGAACAAGACTGTTCGACTCCGTGTGTGAAAATCCAACCACCAAACACTCTGCACAGTAAACTTAGTTTTCATTCATACAACAGCAAACAAAGCATGTATTGTAATGACTTTTGATCCTATAATCCACACCAGAGCTCAGAGGTGAGCTAGCAATTTGCAGAGCTTTCTCCCTGAGCCTTGCTGGCACTTTTCTGCTATTCAAGTACACACTGTCCTGGTGGCTGATCCAAATTACAGATATGGTAGAAAGCAAGGGAGCTTACAGAGCTCTGAAAACTTCAGTCGCCATCATTTTTACCAACTTTGTTAATTTTTTTTTTTCTCCTAAGGAAAACTTCTCATCTTACTCTTAAAATTGTCATGTGATTCAGCATAACATTACGCGTGCCAACAAGTCAGCATAAAAGTGGAACAGCAATAAAAAGGCACCTTTTTCACATGCTTTTTTACTTTATTTCACAAAAAATAGTTTCTTTTCTTCTGTTAGAATTTCCAGTTCCCAAAATCTCAGCATCTGCATTATAACACAAGACAAAACAAACTCTTAAATTGCAGTAGATTTCAACTTGTGAGCTACTGTGCAAATCTATTTTCAGGCATTTCACTACAATATTCATTAAAAATTTGAGTAATGTTTGATTTTCATATTTTACTGAGATTAAGTTGACTACAGGGAGAAAGCATCTCGTATGGGAATTTTGGTTATCAAAGAAGGCATTTTGCTCTGTTTGATTTCCTGGCTGTATTACCAAAGAAATCCCTAAAAAGTGAATTCAGCTTTGGAACTAGAAGAATGTCCTGTCAAAAATGTGCTAAATGCCAGAGGGGAAGCATGACCAGTCAGAAAGGATTAGAAAAACCTCTTATTTGGATTACCCAGAACTACTGAAAATAAAAATAAAAACCACTGGGAACAAGAAAAAAAAAGGCTGAAATCATCCAGGTTAGTTAGCAATCAATTATGTTGCATTAAAAGGCCAAGCCAGAACTACCCGCAGACCAGGCTAAGCCTACCCAGGACAGAGCAGCAGAGGAGAACATAGATCTCTGCTCAGTCACAGGCTTCCCACATAAAGCAAGTAATTTTTCTGGTTTTTATTTCAGCCCCTCATTAGTGGGAGAGAGAACAGCCACTGCTGTCTGTGCCATTTATGCTCATGCAATTTTTTTCTGTGCTACATGTTTTTAATTCTCCATAAGAAGTCAGCCACAAATCGGGCATACATGGAGACTCTTCAAAACGTATCAAGGTTTTACAATAACCTGTTGGAGAGCACTATTAAGAGTATAATTCTCATTTAGAAATGTAGAAATTTTGACTGGGTTAAATGGGAGGTCCTGCATCCTGATCCAACTGTGGCCAGTGCCAGATATTCCACAAAAGGGGACAAGGTCCTCTGAAATGTGCAAAAAAGGGTTAATAATGGGACAAAATACCTCTTAACTTTTAGGAAGTAATTGACTTTCACTCTGGTACAGAATCTCACACTTGATCCTAACCTCTTTTGTTTAATTCTATTTCTTATTGTCCGAATATATATAAGCCTTTTAAAATTATGGTGGGATTTTGCAAGCAACAGTATTTTGTAGCAATTAATTCCAGAAGGAGATTATATGTTGGATAATGTTCTTCTTTTCTTTTGAAAATTTTCAACTTTTAAATTATTTAAACAATCCCTTCTCTCATAATCAGAAGCATGTTAACTTATGTTGTCTTTACTTTCTCATTCTAGTGTTCGCCAACCTCTTCAAAGTCTCACCATTCCTTCAATAATTTTATTTTTCCAGCTGCAACTTTTCTCATATATGCATCAAAAATATTTTATATATATCAGAAGTGTTTTTAATAGGATCTCATATCCAAAATGGAACACAAGTGAGGGCATACTGCCAGTTGCTGTTATGGGCACTATAATAACATTGTGACTTTCCCCCCCTCTTTTTTGCAACATTTTCTTCACTGGTTTCACTGTAGCTGCAGACGGAGATGAGAGTGTCATTGAGGCAAACTCAATGATGCCAATGTTTACTTTCCTGAATGCCAGCACTGAATTTAAAATTGGCAGAATTCATTCAGACTGTTCCATCTCGGCATTTAGGAGCAGTTAAATTGGCACTGTGCTTTTTTTTTTCCTATGCTTTTTACAATTCTTATCAAATCTTGATTAGTCTAAGTACTACTAGTCTATTTCAATTTTTTGTATTTGCCTCTTCTCTAATTGTGTCTTTTTTTCTAGATCGTTAATAAATAAAAAGCAATAGCTTTGGATATTCTACTCATAAAAGTGGTTACACAAAGCTGGTAACATAGTCTCACAAGTGCAATGATTGAGTACAACAATATAGCTGCTTATTCAGTGCTTTCTGCCACAAGGGTCCTGATATTACCTGCATGAAGGAACAACTTCGATGCCATACATATCAAAACAGTATATCTGAACCAAGAGCTTGCCTCTGGAGTCTTTGCCTGTGTCAGAAATAGAAAGGAGTGTTCAGCCAGTTTCATATATATGTGAACACTTTGCCCCTCTGTGAGTGAGTGAATTAATTATATTAATAAACCTACTGCAGAGCTTTGAAAGTCAAATAAGAGTATCTTCAGGTATTTATTGGAGCAAGGACTCCTCCAGCAAGCTGTCCTAACCACTAACCACAAGACAGGAGGGATTTAACAACTGGGGTTTATTTCTGCCACCACTGAGCAGGAGACAAGACATGATGACACCGTTTGTCTTTGATGAGCATATTATCATTGTCCTAGATAAACCACCCTGTTATTCTCACCCACAAATGACATGGGAAAAGAACAGGCAAAATTCCCGTGATGTAAATGTGTTACAATTCTCTAGCAGCTACAGAAGGCATTGGAAAAGGTGAAGATATGCACCAAAACAGCAATCAGCTCCACGCTGTTAGGGCTCTGAGACGTGAAAGCCAGATTGCACTGAGATGAGTATCTTGGGTGATGGTTCCCCAGTTAATTGTATTGCCTTGCCAACAGTTTTGGCCTGAAACAGCAACGGATCTCCAAGAAGTACACAATCCTCTCTGTCCTTTGAGCCTCACTGGAGGAGTCTCTGCTCGGACACCTCAGTTTGACACAGAACAACTCACCCTCTAGTGGGAAAAATGTAAAGAAAAAAACATTCACCCAAATCTTTTCATGGATCTTTTCATAACCTGGGCTTCCACTTTTGCCCACCAGTCTTGTAGCTGATCTGAGCATGAGTCCATCTAAGAGCTGTCTTTGTAAATGGTCTCGGGCTTCCTCAGAAGGTCTTTTCTAAGAAAGACAAACATCTGCATCAAATACAAAAGAGCAAACAGCTAAATCATTCGTGAGCACTTCAGGCAAAAGGAAAACACCAGAAAACACCTTCAAGCACCAGTCCAAATCCAAATGATTACACCTGAAACCTGCATAGCACCTTAGCTATGTCCTGGATATAGCAATGCAATATGCAATATACAATGGCCCCAGGGGGGATTTGTACCTTTCAAGGTTCCTTGAGAAGCCCTTTTTCCAGTGCTACACCAACAGCCTCATCCTTCTCAATCTGGAACCCGGTGAGCTGTGCTACCTGCAAAAGCCACGCGTGGGAGACAGTAACACAAAGGCAACAAATACTTCAGCACGGTGGGGGCCACCAATGTGAGTAAGTCACCAGGGAAAGGCAGAATGATGAATTTCCTGTGGGGTTTCTGCCCCTAAGAAACAGCAATGGCTTGCTAGAATAATCCCCGCTGCCCTGAACTGGTTCAAGGTGTGTGTTTCTAGACTAAACTACGTGAGCCCTGTATATCTCTGATATCGAGGTAGTTTTCCCCTCTGCCTCATGCCTGCATTGCAACTGCAGAGCGTGGGATGGGGAAATGGGCAAGCTGAAATAGATTTTTTGCAGCAAACACTTTTTTCCTTGTTTGTTTTTTTTTTTTTTTTTTAAAAACCCATGCAAATAAAGCTTATATCTGTTTTCCTGCCTGACTGTACACATTAAAGATAGGAGATGCTGGGACCTGCTGAAAAGGGCTTTGCCAGGGCAGGGCCAATCAAACAGTGACCAGGACTATGTACAGTAAGTGGTCAAGGCATATAGTTGTCATAAAGTTGTGATTAGCTCATGTGATACAGTTGTGATTAACTCATGTCATCCAGATACATGATGCAGTAGACAGATTTGGAAGGTATAAACTGCACAGACCAACTCTTCAGGTAGGGAGACAACCTGAGCAGTGGGAGTTTTCAGAAGGCCTGACAGTGTGGGGGTTCTTGTGTGTGCTCAGTGGTGAGCCCTGATTTCTCATTCCTCAAATGGGAAATCTGGGGGAGAGGGGGATTTCCTGAGACAGCATGAAGCTGCATGTAGGAGGGTGCTGCAAGGCCAGATCTGAGATTCCCACCTCTGCAGGGTTCCCAGCACCCCACTCGTAATACACATGGGTCAAGGCCACAACAGAAGGTCAGGGAACCTAACCCTGAGGGAACCATGTGGGGCTCGTTAATAAGACAATGTAGATGCCATCTAGAAGAAAAGAGCAAGAGGCATCCCCATTGCTATACTTTTGAGTGTTGGGGGGGAGCACACACAACATATTGATCCCTTATGGATGGTTTGGGAACACTTAGCTGACGAAGCCCCTTAGGAATGAATCCTGTGAATCACAGTGGGGTTTGGCTAGGAATTAGGCTCCAAGCTGCTCAGTGCTATTGAGACTAAGATGCTTCCAGGTCCACAGAGAAACAAAACATGAGGGCCTATAAAAATCCAAAAGCACAGTCTCCTCTCAGTTTTCCGCTGCCTCCCACATTAGGCAGTGGTTGAGTAGGACTTTTGCAGCTTTCCACAGTTACAAGTAAGCAGCTAAACCTTACATCCTCTTGTAGGATTCTTTTAACATCATTTGGATAATATAATCTGGTTCTGGTAGTTTGCTGATCCATGAAGCATCCAAATGTTCTAGCACCTTTTTTATGTTTCAGCCTATTAAAAGGTCTCTACCTTTCTTTTATTATTATTATTATTAAAAGAGTCACCTGATGTTCTTTGCACTCCTACGCTATAAAAACAAAAAAAGACTTGTAAGTGTCCTCTTGGTAATTATGTCTACTCTTGTCTTCAATGGGAGTGACCAATAATCAGAGGAACCTGGAAGAAAGAAAAGGGCCTTAAAATAAGTTTCTGAACAATGACATAAGAAGCCAGTAACACTCTGGAGCCAATTTTAATTCTGAGCACTAAACATTTTCTCATGCTACTCACACATCCTTAAAACTAGAACAAGAAGTCTGCAGACTCTACAAGCATACTCCATGAACCCAAACTTCTTACCCCAAAGGTTGCAACATTTTATATGGATGAAATACTGTTCTGTTAGCTAGAAGCAGTGATTCTGCTCATCAGACATACCGCTGCCGCATCAATAATTGCCATGCTTATTTTGCCAGAGATGATATCTTCAGAAAGGTAAATGGGGATTCTTAAAAAAAATGTACTTTCATCTGAATTTCTGGACTTTGACTGTTCTCTATTACTGTTATGTTTGTATTGCTGGCCTGTACTGTTAACTGGATTATTTCATTCCTAATCTTAATTACTTACTACTTTATTTAAAGTGTAATTTATAACATCCTTTTTAAATTTTGAACCGAACTTTCCTGGTACCTTCACTGTGTTTGGGATTTAGTTGAAATTGCCCTAACCTTTAGTTTAGTGTACTACCCTAACAGTTCATAAATTAAGTCCCATTTTTTCTGCTTTATTGAGGGCACAGGATAAGTAGTGGTTTTGGTCCCTAGAGGATTTATATGCTGTGTATACATCACATTTCCTATCTTAAGAATGCCAGATGAAATATTATAGAACTGATCCTGCTAACTGACATTTTGCTAATCTTCTGTTGCTTTTAAAACAAAAAGTTGTAAATAAAGTAATACTGTAAATGCTCTGTAATCAACGAATAAAGTATAAAAATACGTAACTAATTTTGCGTGCCAGATTTGTGCTATTGCAAATGGCAGCAGCATGCTCCAATAAATTGTTATTCCAGTCAGGTCTTTTGTAATATTAATTGGTTACTTTTGTATAGCTTTGAATCAATAAACTGATTAAAGTCAGCTGGGTTAGCTTTCAAACTTTTATTCAGCCACTAACTTCTATTCAAAAGTATCACAGCTGACAGTATCAGTAAAGCTTTTAGTAGAGACAAGCCCCAACTACAGAATGCTAAAGAAGTCTGGATATGAATACCAGAACTGGACTCCCTTAAACCAGAGCCTGCCTTAGAATAATTATCATCATTTTTAATCTAAATTGCAGACAATTTTGTTTCTTCAGACCTTGAAGCACATCAAGCTAATTCTCACTTAATGCTGGAGCAGGATAAAAATTTTTGAGCAGGAATGAGGGTCAGGTCCTTAGCTATTTCTATGTTTGCTCTCTTATAGCTATAGTCTCCTTAAAATAAGGTGAAATACAAAATTAAGTTGCTGGTTTGGACTGTGGGTTTTTTTCCCATACCAAAGTGTTTATATGCATACTGTAAAAATCATTAAGTCAAAGCATTAGTCCAGCTATAGTTCTAGCTAAACTTTGCAAGGAAATACATCTTTTCATATCTTCTCAGGAAAAAAAAATCATATTCTATTAACATACCACTGCTAGAATGAGTAATACATATTTTTATGTATTAAAAGTATCTTATCTTAATACTTATGTATCAAAAGTATTTTATGTATTAAAAGTGTCTCTGCTGAAAAAAATCAGTCCTTTGTGTAATATTAAACCAGTAAGAATCATTGATTTTCATATTTTTCCTATGCTGTCAATCTGCCATTCCCATTGTTCCTTGCAGTATTCTTATAATAGAAAATATCCAAGAAGTGTTGCATAGCTGTGCTGAATCCATTTGTCTCAAGTACACCGGCGACTGCTGGTATTGCTCGTGTTTCTTTGCTAAAGCTCCCATATCTATCACTACTTATGTCAGAGCCAACATTCACTTAAGACAGCAGGAGAGGAAGTGGAAAACCTCTACCACAAACTAGATCTGTGCTCTAAATGTTTAAAGAGATAAGCAGCGTCGCTCTGAAATGGGCATTACTTATAGGTTAGAGCCTTTTTTCCATTTAAATACTTTGCAAACTTTACCATTTAACCTAGGAGAGCCAGTTTGTCGAATGGAGATAGGGTTTGTGACTGACCCCTGCTAATACACATTAGAAGACTTCTTGAGGTGCCAACATATATGGAGGTCAAACAGCAGTTGCACAACGTTCAATTTGTTGTCTGCTCTTGCGTACTTACTCGCAATCCTAAAGGAGCTCACGAGTTATAGCATGAGGTGAGATAAGCTTTGCTGCTTGCCGTTCTACAGCCATTGAATTATTAATGCTTGGGCCGCTGCTCAGAAAGGTTCGTGTCCACAGTTCACAAGATCACCGCCTGGTGAAATTGCTCTTTGCTGTGCTACACCAATAGCTCATACGCTGGCCCTAATGGGGCAAAGTTAAAAAGTTGTACAAGGCTTCCCCTTGTAAACACTTGTGTGTGGGGATGTGAGTATGTGTAGGGAAGCGAGGTAGAGAGGGAGGGAGAGTCGTTCTGATTCTTACATACCCACATCTGTCTGCAAGGTGTGCAATTCCTCAGGGCGGAAGACCTGAGCCTGGCAACTGGTAAAAGCTAAAGAAGCCACCCTAACTGCTAGGAAAAAATAGCTAGCAAGAAAACAGATGGTTATACATGTGGGGTTTCTCCCAGAAGTTCTACTTAAGGCTTTTTTGTTTTGTTTTCACAGCAAAATGGAAAAATGTGAATGCATAAAGAAAAAGCCACAGACTTATTTTCTGATTTCGGTCACAGTATTCTTATAAAAATGAAAAACTTACAGATCTGGAAACAATCTTACTGTCACATAGCTAATTTCAAAAAAGGAGTGTAGACTGTAAAACAAGTGTGCAATTTCCCACAAATGCTTCCGTGTGCACAAATGGTAAGATTTTATGGGAACTCTATTCACACGTGTGAAATAACGTGGTTACCTAGTGATGCAAATTTGCAGGCATAAAATAAAATCACAACTTCTGCACATAGACAGCAGTCACAGAAAACTCCATGTAGACTGAAGCTACAGCTTGACATGCAGCTTCTAAACCACCTCAGGAATAAAATTAATTGTAATATTAATATTTTTTTAAAATCAGTTTAGTGGAAAAAATGACTCAGTCCTCATTCACTGGTATGTACACAGTTTGGCTTACTGACCATGAGCCATAGAGGGTGTGTGGTTCAGGTGAATTACTTAAATAATACATTAGTTCTGTATTGGTTTGTCTGTCTTCATTCCAATATCCTTGTGCTGACATAAGGCAAACACGGCACGTGACAACTAGACTGAACAGGGGGAAGGGAGCAAGAAGGGAGCATAAAACCGACATGATTAATAGAGCTGCCACAATTTGTTTACCAGAATGACTTTGATGAACATGTACTTTTTTCAAGACTGTTAGTTCACTGCCATTTGTCTGTTGATTCACATTAAGGGTAAAATCAGGCCATCAAACTGTCTGGAAAAAAAAAAATCCCACCCTAGCAAGCTGGCTGAAGCAGCTGAAGGTATTATAAGAATGTTCAAATGCTCAGTGATCACTGCATGGTGCTTTTGAGTCATATTTGTATACAGAAATATAGACTAAGGACAACGTGGGACACTTTTCATTACCTTCTATAAAATTCCCTGTGCATTCACAAATAATATTCCTCATTGATAAAAATGACATGGAGTGAAATGAGTTGCTTGAATAAAGTAGAAACTGCCATGTTCCAGTAATTAAAAAGGTTAATAGTAAAGTAAGTTTGAACCAAGCATTTCAGTCTGAGTACTCTAATCTTATGTACAGATTAGAAAAAATCTAAATAAAGATGCTTTTCCATTTATAGCCATACTGTTGCCTTTCTTTGATGTGAGTGATTAGCCAAATTTAACTGATTTGCATCTTGCTGTGATAGAAGGAGACACTGATTCTGTCAAGGTGTTTCTTAGATAAACTCCTGTTTACTTACAGAGCATATCTGAAGTCCCAGAAGAACTCAGATAGGAGACAGCTGATTTGCTCACAGATACAAGCTTCTTTTTCAGGCAACACTTGACCCAAAAATTACATCTCAGACTTTCTCAAGGTCATACTCCCAGAGCATCTGTGTTCTTTCCTTGTGTATATCCATCCTGTTTCTACCACTTCTCTGCAATCCCTGATCCGTCCATAACCTCTCTAGCCACTCAATTTATCTTACTGAGGAGTTTTACAGATAGGTCAAGTTTCAGATGAAACTACAGACCAACCAGCTAGCTCCACAAAGAGATTTGTTTCTTCCACATGAATAAAAAACCTGAATATTGTTCCAAGAACATTTCTCCCAATCCTTTGCATAACAATGCATTACATGCCTTTTTTTACTGATTTAAAACCTCCCACGTAACTAAAGTTATACCAAGTCCTCAGGTTTACAAAAGGGGAGGGAGGGAGGGATTGTTAGAGTTAATGGCTCAGTAAACTGAATTTGTAACTCCCACTGCCTCCCACATGGCAGATGCTTGGGTTTTTCGTGAAATCATTGACTAGGAGAAATGCAGCTAAGTGACCAAGCTTTTTCAGTTTTCTCTTGTTGGCTTTTCTTCAACATTTCTCATCAAACCTGTGAACTTCATAGTGATCAAAATAGCCCTTGTGTGGCCCACAGGTGTTGTTTCTCAAACTATGAATTTAAGTGCCCAGAATAAGGCATCTCAATTGGGGAAGTTCTGGTCACACTTTTGAAATATGAGACTTCTGTTTCTCTTTATAACATTGTTGACCACGTTCTCAACACCTGTAAATGTGCAAGTGAAGAAAAAATAAAGCAAAAGCCCATAAACTGTTAAAATAGAAAAGAGACAGAAAATCTGAATCAGTTATGTTAAAGATCAAAGTGATCAGTGTCTCTTAAAATGTTTAGAGACTGAAATTCTCAATTTATGGCTTCAGTCTTACAGCTCTCTCAGGTGTTGTATGCACCTGGACTCATGGAGCCTTACTGAGTCTTTCAGTCCCTGGGCACTGTCACTCAGGCAAGATAGACATATAAGCAGTTCAGTAGATTAATTCTTCGTAAGCAATACTCTGAGAGTAAATCTTCATACTAGCTACTAAGATATGGCTCATGCAATATTTTTAATTTATCACAGTCATTCAGTTATTATAATTAAACCCAAATTCACATTGTGTTTGAGAGATTTTTTTGATCAGTTTAGTATTCCACTTTTTAGGAGGCAATTTATTCAGAGATGGATTTGCAGCGCTCTTAAATAAAATAAAACTTTAAGAAATGTAAGGGTAAAAACTCAAGCTACTGCATAAATAGTAGAAATAGAAAAATAATCAAACTGGGCTTGTTCATAAAAGGTTATTTTGACAAGTTTCATTAAATTCATAACATAATAAAAGACAGAGATTATCGTTCATAACATGCTACTCCTCCTCCTTATTGTGTAAATTAACAAACTCAAGACATTATTTCCCTCTAACAAAAAGACAGGGTTCATTTTCTAATGTTTAATGCTTCATTTTTGGTAGCAAATAGGAAAATTGTTCATAACTTTATAGAGAATTATTGAAAAAAAACTTGTTTGATATCAGAGTTCATCAAGTTAGAATCTTTCTCCCTTCACAAGCCTTGAAAGGTAATGAACATTAAAAGGTTTCCTTTACAATACAGTTGAACTGAAGTGGCACCTAACCTCCTTTTACATAATCAAAGTTAACATGGATGAATACAAAACTAAGTATTCCGGTTCAAAATTTTACAGAGCATCATTTTCATTGGACAGACTTTTAGAGTATTTGAAGGTTAATTGGGGGGGTATGGACATTTGTTTTTCTCCTTCAAGAAAAAGGAATTTTGATGTGATGTTGATTTGTCCTTTTTTAGCTGAGTGCTGTTTATCATAGGAATATATATGTACATCTGAAAACAGAAAAAAAGTATAAGTCTTTTCTCAAACTGTAGTGTCAGAGTGCCAGATCACCATATCACAGTGATATCAATAGTTAGTTAGCTAGTTTTTTCTACTGTGCAATAATGGGCACTGGTATATGAGCCATTCTTCTACAGAACCTTCACAAAAAGTCTATGACAGAAAAAAGTCTGGACATAGTGACAGTGAATATTTGGGACAAAGAAATAATCTGATAGCCATGGAAGAATTCTCACACTACAAACACATAGTTTGTACTGAGAAACCTATGCACAAAATACCATTTCAGAGAAAAGTCGAAGTCCTCAAGCAGCATCGCACTTTCAGGAGCAACTACAGACCTAAAAGAAAGAAACTATTTTTTTCCAGTATGAATTTGAAGAAAAAAAAAAAGAGTCATCAGTCTCTCTTCATCCAGTTTTTCCTATCTTCATCGTATGAAATATAATTCTTACAACCAACCAGAGTATTTATATGCACAGAAGCAGAACAAACTGTGCATTAAATATGGCAATGTGAAAATCCAGCAGAGCAGTACATGAAATCCAATATTTTAAAATCCAATCCAACCCAATCCATATTTTAAAACAGCATAGCTAAAGAAAAGTAAGCCATCAAAATATAATTTAAATGAAAGTAAATAATATATAATATTAAAACTCAAAATAATTGTACTTGAACACTTTACAAAACACTGTCTAAACCAAAAAATATTACCAGGGTCTGTTAAGAGAATTGTTTTTAATTTTTTCTCTGCTTTTTAAAGTAAATCATAATAAACATCTAAAAAGAAGTTTAAAAACCACATGTAATGACCCTACAGATATATCACAAGAAGGCCACTTGCCAGTACAGCATTTGGACTCCCTTCTTCTCAACCCCTTTATGAAATGCAGTGCGTTCCATCACTTAACCAGATAGACACATTTTCTTACTGTAAATGCTAATACATATTATAGCATCTTCACTCCAGATCTGAAAGATTTCCTTACCATTTTGTACTTATGAATTTTAATAAGATTTAATATGATAGCTAGGTTAAAATCAGATATTTTTTGTCAGAGATGATACAAGTGTAGTCACTGGTGGTATGTCATTTGGGATTGTCATACTGAGACCTTCCTATGTTATTTAGTTGGGACGGCAGGGGTTAAGATACATTTTGTGGCACTGTATGTTGATCCCACATGGAGTAAATATCTGTTACTAGAGAGGTATGAATAAATCAGGCATTCTGTTCAACTTTAAAAAAAAAAGAATTTTTTCTACTTTTCAGTAATGCAGTCTGTAAAAGATGTAGTAAATAACTAGATGAGGTAAAACTGGGGGGCGGGGGGGAAGAAAACAGGCTCCTTATTGTAGCTAATGATCTAATTGTTCTAATATTCCATGTCTCTCAAAAACTCTTGTAGCCAGTGGTAGAGAAGCCCAAATGAAACACATCTGCAGAACAGAGACACTGTTACCCACATCCTTCTTCTCTATGCAGCAGAACTATAGTAGTTTTATTGCTTACAAAGTCTTCCAGAAACAGTAAGTCTGAATAACTTCTCCATTTTAATATTTTGTTTCAGAGCGGAGGGCTGAGGGTCAAATCAGGAACCATTTTCAAGCCATAGTACTTAAAAATCTTAGAGGCGGGCGAGAAACACAAAAAAACTCTTACAAAATATTTATTCAAACTAGTCATGCTGGTTTTGTTTTAATTTTCATGTCTCCATTGGCACATGTCTCAAGAAAAATTCTATTTTAAAGAGTGTTCATAAAAATAATTTCAAGCAAGAGGAAGAAATTTGTTCAGTAGCCTTTTGGACTGTTTTTTTTGTGACAAAAAGAGGAACAGAAATAGTATTATACCACTGAGAGGATCAGGCATACAGACCAAGTCGTGTGACTAACTTAACTCAGTGTATCAAATAACTAAAGCTATGCTCAATTTTTACGCACACAATACAATGAAATGTATATAAATAAAGTAGTGTTCCACCAAATTATGATTAAACTATTTGTATTTTTTCCTGCATTGGAGAGCACTTTGCCCAGCAATAGCCAGTTAGTCAAGGAAATCGGTTCGCACCAAAAAGATAAATTGCCCCACATTGTATTAATTAGCAGGGTATTGTCTTTGAACTGACTTCCCTACACCTGAATAAAAGCGTTAAGAACCCAGACTTTTTCTCAAAAACTCTAATTTAAAAAAGGTGTAAGTTCCAAGATGTAGATTTGTGTTAGAAGATCTTGTGCGTGCAATTTTCTGCATGCAATTCTATGCATGCAATGGTTTTGCAGAAAGTGTCCAGGAGAAATTAAAAATATTTTGTTCTAAACATTTATGAACAGTACCTTTAACTCAGAGCATATGAGACCAACACCACAAGAAGGTCATTTTTTTCCCTTCCTGGAATTACTGCAGCAAGTTTCTGCTATTGCAAGATGAGTTATCAAAAACTGTTTATGTTAAATGTAATGGATTAGTAAATTGAAAAAAGGACAATACTTTCTTCTCAAATCTACCTTTAGGTGAGTTCAGCTAGAGCTTCAGCTGCTTGAGAAAGGACATCATTTTGTTCCAAAAGAAAGAAAAAAATAAAAACCCACTCATATCTGCCTGATTATTAGCCCTAAGTATAGTTGCAGCAGATTCCTTGGTAAGCTCCTCATCACCAGCTTTTCACAAGCCTGTTTTTCTCTCTCTGGTCAGCCACCAGTACTATGTTCAGTTTAATTCTTCTCAGAGTTGTTTCTATCTTTGTATCCAATTTTGTAAGTTCATTCATTAGTGAAAGACCCCATTTCTCTTCAGCAATATTTCCCAAAAAATATTCACATTTTTAATTATCAGGAGATATCAAAAATCAAAAAATGCTTCTGTAGTGCCACATCCTAAAAACTTCAATTTTCATTTGTTAGTTATCACTGCTCTCCCAAAATTCACACCTATCCAATTTTACCCTGAATAAATCACAGCCCTTTAAAAGACAGCACAAAGAGAAGCTTGTGAATCTGTGGAAAATTAAATAGAAAACATTTTTTCCTTATCAATCAACTCTTGTATTTGTATATTGTATTTTTAATTTTTTAAATTACAAAAACTGTTGTGCAAGTTAGCATGTAGCACAGAGTGCCTCTGCTTCTTCTCCATTTATTGTCTATTTCCATTTTTAAAGTTTCAGATGCACTATTCAAGCTAGCAAAGGATCTTGTATTCATCTTCACAATAATACTATGCTGTATCCAAATTGTAAGTCATGTTGCTTTTAAGAATTCTAATAGCATGATGCATACTTCATACATTACCTCTATTTTCCTCTTGCCCTTTCGACCTTGTTTATAGTTTTGCATAATTTGTAATCTGCTCAGGAGGGTGAGATAATTGCCTGGTTAAAGTGGAGAATATTGAGGCAGGACTTGAGGCTGAAAATCCTTTCTTGGGTAAGCAGTCCTTACTCAAATAGGTATTACTCAACGAATTCAAGAGAGTTTACATAAATGCAGTTTGTAAGTGCCTAGTCTAGGAGGATATTGAATGCCATGTGTGTAGTTTCCCTACAGAAATGGATATCAGCTATGCTTTTATTTTCAGTAAAACTGGAAAATAATTAATTCATTAGACCATGATGGATCATCCTGCACTTAGCTTTCTAAGTTGCTATAAATTTTTAAGGCCAGATAAAACTAGTGCACCTCCACAGACTTCAGCAGAATTGTACTGTTATTCATGAACAAACTCACACTCCCATTTTACAATAAACCTTATTAAAATTTCCAAGTAATATTGTATTCCACAGAAAAGATGGGAACAGAAAGAAGCATAACACAGATTTATAAATCACTGCAGAGACCCAAGAGTTCAAAAAGAAGGTATAGAATATTAAACAATAATAATACTTATTAATGTTTATTTAATAGATTAATCAGGAAAAGAGAAATATATAGAGAACAAATATTTCTCAAATTCTGATTACTGTCATACAGTCTCAAAAATGGAAGCAGGCAAGGAAAAGAGGATGTCTAGCAAATTACAATGTGAATAAGATAAATCAGCTCCATGCCACTTATTTTCCTTTGAGTCAACAGAAAATGTTTCCATTTCATTTCCAAAGGGAAAGGGTAAAGAGGCTTTAATCAGTATTCCATAAACAACTCCAATACTTTCATTAGAGGACAAAAAAAACAAATGACAAAGAATGTAGATCTTCAAAAGTGGTGAAGGGTTTGGAGAAAATCTGTGGAAGCAGTGGGAACAAAAATTTTTAAAAGCCTAATAGATGAGGTATAATCTCTGTAAGAAGGACAAGATGCACAGAGGATAGGCGAGAGCATAGGTTAGTTGGGGTTGTTGGAACTGACACATCTAATCCAAAAAGTAAACTAAACACAGAACCTTTGTATTTCAAAACCATCTTAGGTAGCAGACTTTTGTGTGCCTTCTACCTTTTTAGTTTAGAAAGGAAAGTTAAAACAACCCACAAACCTTTTGATGGAGAGTAAATGGCATACTTTAGAATCTTACTAAATCACGATTCCTTTGCTGTTTGATTAGGAATGCATTTGAGAGTCTGGACACTTTCTTTCAAACTTGTTTGCTTTTCTTCCTCCCTGCTTCTCTTTACTCGACATTGTCTGTCTGTGGTGCCGAGATTTTAGAAGTCTCTTTACCCTCTAAACTGTTGCTGTCAAAGACTACAATAAAAGGGAGATTCATAATAAGAAGCGCATTCTGCCAAGATGCTTCTGCAATATATATTGCCATTATGTATCTTGACAGACCCTTGTGATTAATATTGTCCTTTTAAGCCAATGAAATTGATCCTGTCATCACCTTTAGAAGAGAAGACAACCAAAAGAAAAAGTTCATTTCTAGGGTTTACACAGGAGATGCAAAAAGAACTTTTAAATGGTCCTCATGCAAAAGGCAAATTCATTCCTTGTATGTGTGCACTGCTGACCGCTGCCGACCATGCCATAGACAACAGAACACCTTGGACTTTATCACTATCTAAATCTAGTGTCCCTGATACACTTTCATTAGTTGCATTCCCCAGCAGAACAAAGAGTATTTTCACACAACTCGGAATGAACCATATGTTGTTAGCAATTTATCATCCTTGTCTTAAATTCTTCTGCTCCTATAGACACACAGTAAAATTCTCAGGCCAAATAAAAAGTGTCAAGGAACAACACTTGTCAACAAAGTCAATCTTACAAATAGGTAATGGAACAAATTCATTGATCAAAGGCATTTGCAATAAAAGCAATAAAGACATAAACACTGCACCTTTATCAAATTATTTTTCTTTTTCTCTCTCTCACCTTTTTTTTTCCATCCTCCCACTGACAGTACATAAATGTCCAGAAAAACTATATCTTCTCTGCGTATGGGTGATCTTTTCAATAATAACTTGCTGCTTCCTTCCTTTTCCTTTTTGCTGCTTGAATGAAAAATTTGTCTACAAAACTGCATTTTTGGCTGAGTTGACTGCCTGAACCTTTAATTCTAATGTTTCAATACATTGACTCCTGGAGATTATATATGTGTCTTGTATTTCATGGACTTTTAGTTGTGATAATTTAGGCTTAGATTGCTGATAATGTTAGACCATTAGAGAATATATAGTCTGACAGCAGTCATAAAACAGGCATTTGTTACTGCATTGTGTTTTATGTTGGTTAATGGTGTGTCCACAAATGTTTGCAAAACATAAAAGATACCAATATTTTAATGATGCAATAAGACTGAATCAAATAAAAAGCCATATCTTTGTGACAAGAAAATTTATTCCAAAACAAAGGCATCAGAATTTAAATGAAAAGTTTTATAGAAAAGAATAGTGTGCTTGTCAGAGGTTTATATATGTATGTATTTATTGGTGTGCTAAATTGATTATATACAGTAAATGGCATTGGTGCTATTACACCGTATTCTGATCATTTCCATATGCTCTAGGCCTTTATTTTGACTTTGCAATTATGAATGTATAATCACAGTTATTTGAGTAGGTTACATTCTGCAGGGAGAAAAAGTGATTGATTGAGTAACAAAATAACACAGGAACACAAGAAAGTTTAGGCACCATACTGGTCAGATGGAAAACCAGTGCTGACTGTTTGCAGGCTTCAGAATATATGCTACAAGTTTGTTAACTTGAATTTTACCAGGCATCAAGGGCAGATAAACAGCCTACAGTAACAAATGTGAAGCTGCTCAGATTTGAAAGTAGCATACCTATACTGACAGCAATTTTTGTTATATCAGCATTTTACAGGTAAGAAACTGAGAGGCAAGTGATTAAGCCATTTGCCCAGGTCAGAATTTCATACTTAAATTCTGTCTACCTCAAATGCTCTTTGCAATGACAGCAATACTGCTCTTCTTTTCTGTCCTGAACTGATGTAGAGGAGTGGACAAAGAGCAGCTGAATTCTGCCATAGGAGCATTTGCCAATCTGTGCTGGATAAAGTTATATCCTTCACCTCTTTGTGGTTTTTCCCCTGGAGCAGGGAGCTCACTAACCTCACCACAAGGTGCCCCCAGGCAGCAGGACGGCTCAGTGGGGAGACTCAGAGCCCCAGACCAAGTGTGGAGATGCAGATATGGAGCAATCAAGCAAGGGAAATTACTTTGACTTACATTATGCAACGGATGGACATCACGCTGGTGAAACTGCAGCTGCACTGCCACCCAGAGTAATGGGATCCCCCGCAAAGGCAGAAGTGCCTGAAGTGAAGCAGCACCCTCACCAGTTTTTACATCTCTTCCAAGCTCAGACGTGAAACAAGAGGCAATAGCATGGGAAGGTGAAATGGTGAAGAGAGAGACAGAAAAATGGCTCCCGTTTAGCAGAAAGATATTTTCCTAAGTAACACCCATGCTGCTCCAAAGACATGGGCAGCAGAGAAGCCAACCTCATGGGTGACAAATGCCAGGGAAGCCCCCTCTCTTCTCACTCAGCCTGGAGTGGGAGAGACATCAGCATCTTTCAAGAAGGACTGCTGCAATGAAGCTAGATAATTTGAGCCAGTGAAGTCTCTTATGCAGCTTCCCATGGGAGCTAGCAGGAATCTTCTGCAAGCAGAGGAGGGCCTGAAGGACGATGCCTGTTCCCTCTGCTGCGTGGCAGTAACCTGTTGCTGAAGTCAGTGGGGTGAGACACAGGTGGTACCAGAGCTGTACCACAGGATCAAAGAAGAAAGATTGATGGAGATGCACAAGGCATATCATGAGCAAGACAGCATTAGATAAAATGACATAAGAGATAGGGCTGCTTATTTTCTACCTAAATCACATTCTCCAGATGCTTTTTCCTGTGTCAGCCTACTCTTTTGCCTCCTTTGTGGTAAGTGTCTCCACAGAGTACTGGCATTTATCATTTATGCCAGTACTTTAGTCAGTGATAAATTTGGCTTAGCAGTTTATAAAATAATTGCAAGACTTTTAGAACAATAATTCCTCCGGTATTTGACTATCCTTTGAAAACATTTTGTTGTATTATCAGCTCCAACAGTTCCTCAAGAATCTTAATTTGTTATGAATAATTTCGTGAGGATTTTGGCTGAGAAGTACAAGCACATTCTGATTTTCACATTAAAGAGTGAGTAACATATAAATGTATACTGCTTTCAAAGAGTGGAACCATTTCTGGTGGGCTCTTTAAAAAAAAATATTGTGATGGACAGTTGTCACTTTTTTATTTACTGATTGTTTCAGTGGCAAAACTGGCCATTTTCTAAGCAAGATTTCTTTATTTTGCAGCCTATTTTCCCCAAAATACAATTGGTTTCTGTACACATTGTATCCTGGTTATAGCAGGTAAGCAAGGCCACGAAGAGGAGTTTGGTTAGTGAGAAAATCTTTCCAGCAGCATAGTTCATCTGCAGGGACTTGGACAGACTTGGGACATTTTGGTGACTGATATTTCCCTGAGTCCAAAGTATGTAACTGTGAGAGGAATGCACGCAATATGTAGAAATCAGCTGCTTAAAACTAATAAGAGGGCTATTATGTGCATTAAAACAATTAGCAACCAACTACATACTTCAGGCTGTATAAAGCTGAAAAACATTCCTCTGTTTCTAACTAGAATTGCCTGCAGGGCGATAGTATTTGGCATTATGAAAAAGTAAAAACACTTTCGAAATTCGTGCTTAAATTAGCATGCAAAATCCTGGTTGTACCAGGAAGCGTCGTTTCATAAAGGGAGGTGAATAAAACAGAAACTTCCTAAATACAGCAAAGGTATTCATGTTTCATGGGGAAGAGAAGGCACACCCTTGATTCAGAGATCAGTCCCAGTAACTTCCCGACAGTAGAGAGGGAAGAAGCTCTGAGACTCTTCTGCCTATGTGCCTCATAACTCGTGGAAGTCAGACAGAGCAATACAAGCAATTCACAGGTTGTATTTTGTATTATAAGTCTGATCCTATGATTTTAAAAGAAACTGAAATTTTGGTGGGACTGGGCCCTGGCAGAGGTATGATGAGTTCAGAAATTGGTATGGTCTACATCACTTCTTCGAGAAAACATGTAAGAGGAAGAGAGACCTACTTTGCCTACTTCAGAGATCCAGGAAGCTGACAGAAAATTACCTTTGCTTTTAGTACTACTATCCCTCACAGCATAACAATGGGTATGGAATAAATATTTCAGGATTAAAAAGTTGTAGATTAAAATGACTTAAATAGGAGACATACCACAAAACTGTACTTATATGTTATTGCAAACAGAGCAAACCAGATCTGCCTACAGCCAAATTAATTTTAAAAAAAAATCATATTTTTAATTCAAGAATCTACAGTCTTCATTCATGTAGGTTTGTTACAGCTATCTGCAGCTCATTTTCCAGTCTGTGGTTGTCAGGAGTAACATGTTGGTAAATACCAGTTTAAAGCGTGTTATGCAATAAAGGAGGCATATTTTTTCCACTGAATTTGCATTAAATTTAACTTTATGTAGGGAAATAGTGCACTATAAAGTAGGGGCCTCAGATTCAGCAGAGCAGTTGGGTAGCTCTACTAAAACAGCATCGGTCAGGCACCCTACTTGTGCTGTAAGACTGCTCCATGGGTAGTCAACTTGGCTGTAGACAGCGATGCCACTGACGACAATAACGTCCCAAAAGCACAGCTACGGCTCCGCAGCTACTTGCCAAAATGTACAGTTCAATTTTAACGTCATCTTCTCTATTCAACAGCAGCTCTCCCCTCCCCAGTTCAAAAAAGCAGCTGTGGTGTCAACAGGCACATTATGTAAAAATAAACCATTTGATAAGTGGATGGAGAAGAACGCTCTTTGATCAGCAGAATATACAGACGTCCACAAGTGCAAGGGGCACTGGAGGAATGCCTAAGAAATAAGTTCCAGCAAGGGTGAATTTGCTGGAAGGGTAATTCTGTGAGAGTCTGTCAGGCAGCAAGAAAGAGCTGTAAGCTTCCAAACCATATGATCCAAACCGAGGGGGAAAAAAAAAAAGCACTTTTGCTTTCAAAAGTCTCCCAAAAGACTAAAAATAGATCATAGGGCGATAAATCAAATAATAATTTATTCAGAAAACTAACTTGCAGACAGAATACACAATCCTTTGATGTTAGAAAACTATTGAAGAAGGTCAGTCTATTTCAAAATAACACTGTTTGAAAGTTTTCTTTCTTCCCTCTTATTTCAATGAAGTTTGCAATGTGGGTAAACTTTGCTGCTGCTACTATATATTCAGACATCAAAAAAAGTAGAAGAGAAGCCCATGGTTCTGGGTGGATAATAGATTTCTGTCTGCTGCAAAACCAACAGTAAGTTCAGCTCCAGCAGAATACACCCACGGTTAAACCACCACCTCTAGGATTCTCCAAGATTACATTTTGTTCAACCTCTAGAAAAAGGTCAGCTCTTGTAAGTAACTAATTTTTACTTTTTCCTTGGGTCATCAACTTACAAGTTTCCATGTACACTTCAGAAAAACAAGCACACAAGGTTTTATTCTGTAAGATGTCCTACTTGTAAAGAAAAGTGAAGGCTTCAAAATGTCTTTCCTTGCATAAACTCTTTATGTTGAGGAGCCAGACTATTTTTAAAGTGATGAAATTTGATTATGCATATTTGCTATAGTAATTTGAAGGCAGCACCTTGGGCAGATAAATTGTGCTCACTGGCAAAAACCTGGCAACTGACAGCATGTTTAAGTCTCAAGTTGCTACATTGATTATTTCCTTTTGCATTTTAGGATTTGAAATGTGCAGTTGATTTAACCAGTCAAGCAGCAAAAAATTTAGTGAGTTATTTTTCCCCTTTTATTTTTGGGGTATATTTTCATTCTGTAACAAGAATCCAAACAGTTTATCAGGAGGTAAACTTTCTGGGAAAATCCCAAGTTGCTGGTTTTAAAGACTATCAGCAATTACTGAGGCTACCAAACTTCACTGAGACTGGCAAATCCAACACCTGCAGAAAGATAACAGAAGAGCCCAGTGCTGTTTCAGAAACATCAGCAGTAGCACAGTCACAGCTAGATAAATATCACATGACAAGAAGCGATAACAAACATACTGCCATAACCTCAGGAAAATCTAAGTTTACAAAGATTAAGGGGGAAAACACGAGGAAATGCAGTTAAACAAAGAGCCTAAAAGCTACTTCTATTTCACATCAGTTGTGGAAAAATCAATAGAAAAATACAAAGAATGAACTCGGTGTGTTGAGAGCCTTATAAAAATAACTCAGAGCAAATGCAAGCAAGCTGGAAAATCAGACCCACGCTGGCGGTTGTTAAAGTGCTACCAGGAGGATTTAAGCCCTGCACTGCATTGGCTTTCAGATGTACACAGTTTGCTTTACAAAGGGGGTGTGTGTTGCAACTGAACGTGTCAGCTTCTATTAACTGGTGACAAAATGCAAGGCACACAAGGAGCTGCTCAGGTCAACCTGACGGACTCCATCTCATACGACAGACAATGACATCACCCAAGCCCTGCCCCTCATTTCACAACCAGTGCTGAGATAAATGATGCTTCCTTTGCTGAATCGTGCTGCCTTGGCTGTTCAGGAACCACCAGACTCCCCATTAATATTGACAGTGCCACTTCCACCCATACTGGATGCAATACATATTCAGAAAGAGAATTGATGGGGAAAGTGTCATACATTTTTCAGTGACTTGCTCCATATTTTGTGTTCTCAATATATTAACTTCATACCATTCTGCTGGTGCCTGTGTGAAAGAAATATGAGACAAAACCATCTTTCTTAATTTGTTGGATATATGACTAGAAAAACAATAGTAAACATTTTGAAGTCTTTGAAGCAATGAGCATAAGTTACTTCACTTTTTTACCCAGACCTTCTCTCTGAGTTGGGTTTTTACCTTATGTCTTAAGGCTTAGATATATTTTTTCCCCCACAAAAAATAATTCCAGCTTAGATGTCATAGTCCTTGCTATCATTAGTGGATGAAAAAGTTGTGATTTATTTGTGACATACAATGAAATAGTTCTAGAGATGGGCCATCCGTTGGAAAATAATGGCATTTTATTTTAGACTGCATGCGACAAAGATGGGGAAAAAACATAGTAATAGCCACTGTTTTATTTTGCTTAACAAATATGAGCCTGTAAAGCACTGACCATATAAGCCCACATTCATTTATCTGAGACAACAGGATGCTTTGCAGGTCCTGACAGTGTGAACATGTAAGCAACCTGGTAGATCTTTGAGGCCTTTCCTCATTTCTGCCCAAACAAATTAAATAAAATCAGACTTTCGAATGAAGACTTTGTCACAGCTGCCTTTGATCACAGGCATATGGCACAGCAGACGCAAATGTTTCCTTCTCACCTATGGTTGACAGAGTAGGCGTGGGATTTCCTGCCTGACTCTATCCCAAGAGGAAAGCGTTATGCCCTTTAGTGCTACTGACTGGACCTCAGCCTTAACATAAAGTTGAATACATGTCCTCAGCATTTCTCGTTCTCCCTCTTCAGACCGAGGATGCCTATTACAGGCCAAAGAAAGGCTGTTGTGGACCTGTTCTAGCAGATGAGACTTCAAAGGGCTATTGAATATGGTCGCATGTCTTGTACACAACATTTCCCTTTCTCTTGTGTTTCAAAGGCCAGCTGAGAAGTAAAAAGGTGTTTTACTAACACTTTTCAAGCTAGTTATAGCTTCTAGGTATCAACCATAACCTCTGGGACCATTTACTACCAAACTGGGTTAGTGAAAGAGTTTTAAAGATTTCTCTTAACAATGTTTTTGGTTGTGTGAATTAACTGACAAGTGATAAACACCTGCCCACAATCCCAATCAAGACAGGGAAGACATTGTGCACTATCCTACTAGAGTGATGTTTGTTTTATAAGGTATCTGCTTCTGAAGATTACCGTTAACACAGACTCGGATGTCACTGAGACTGCAACCCTTATGCCTTCACACAGAATGTACCTCCTAACGCTCGGTGGTCCATTGCCCCCGAAGTCATTGAAGTACTCAGAAGTTTTATGACCAGTCTTCCGGCAGGAAGCTACACACTAACCAAACTTCAGGCATGTGAACCATCCCATTGAAGTTAGCTGCAGATTTCAAGTTCATACCCATGTGTCTGTAGGATGACAGTACCTCAGCATCTTCATGCCTCTCGATTAAAGGCCAGTAATTGGAGCCAGCTTCCAGTAGTATGGGCAACATTTCCTTCTGCAGCTCTGAGGACTCAGGATAGGGCTGCTCCTGTAATAAAAAGTGAAAAAAGGACAGCCCTGGGGAGCTAGAATTGTTGTTTCTGGAAGGGGCTATCTCCCGCACTTCAAATCCCAGTGGCTTCTCCAGGACTCCAGCTCAGGCAAAGCGATGGCTGTGATCACAGTCATTCTCAGCATTGTCATAGGGAATGTTGTGAGCCCAGAGGTGCAAGTAAGGAGACAAAAGATAACTTGACAACCTGCACAGTAAAAGGAACCCAGATGTACCGAGCCTTCTGCCGAAGAAACAGACATTTCTCTCTTTTGTTCTGGAGCTGAAGGTTGTTTAACATTTTTGAGGCCTCTTGAGAGTCCACTTTTCGGGGCCGCTTCCACACATCCATATATGAGGCATAACTTCTAGCATATTTTCATCTCAGCTCAAACACTGAAAAACTAACAGAAGAGAACACCAAGGGAGGAAAAGATGATGGAAACTCCTGACTACTTGGAAGACAAAATTAGAGAAGGTCCAGGTATTTGTCATAAATGAGCTTTGGGACCACCGGCTACCTCTATGAAGACAAATGTTGTCTTTGCTCCATTCTCAGTAGTGAAGACATTTGGACTGCATTAAACTGCAGAGTGGGAGGGGATTTAAAACGAAATTTCCCCTGCCAAAGATTGCGTGTAAGGCTGCTTTAAGGAAAAGAGCATGATTGTCATAAAGCTTAATGTTACAATGTTTTCAATTAGTTTAAAAGCTTTTTTATTGATCATTTTTATTATGGTTCTTCAGTTATTTTGTAACTTTTATTTGGAATAAGTCTCAGTTTATTTGAAACATTTTTAAAAACTACATTGCTTTTTCAAGTGTTATCAAGTAAGAGTACTTTGCAAGGCCAGGTTAGTGTACTTACTTTCAATGTTTAGTGACTATTTTTGATTTAATGTTTCAAAAAGTTCATGTTGTGTTTGTTTTTCATCCATTGATCTGATTTTGCAAGTCTTTGTGTAAGGTGTAGCTTCGGTTCATTTGAGGTGTTAAGCACCTTGCAGAATTTTAGCTATTGTTTCTTAACTGAGATTCAACAAATTCAGATACTCATGATTTGTGTACAAGTCAAATCTGATATACAGATTTCTTTCATGAATAGGTTACATTACTATATTCTTGCTTTTCTAACTTATGCAGTGCATTCTTTTTTATTTCTATTTAACTATTCCAGTTTTGGTTAGGTTTTTTTGCTCTGCCTTAAGTTTAGATTCTGCACATTTTGTAAGTTCCCAATTAAAGGTTTTAAAATTCTGAAAATCAACTGATATGTCAATACGCTCAGCAATACTTGGATGATATCCATGCCGCATACACTTTTAATACACCAGCACAACAGATAAGTTCCAATGCAAGATCTATGTTGAGGATTTGCTACAACTGAAGATTTAGTATTAATTGGATACAAATTGCTATAACGGAATTACCCTGAGTAAGTACTTTCAGCTATTAAATATAAGTAACTTGATCTATTTCTAAACCAATTATAAGCTGCAGGGAGTTTGGGGGAGAGGGAGGAGATGGTGAAGGATAACTGGAGAAGGAGAAAGGAAATGGAGAAAAGGATTAATTGGACATGAGCAGACAGTTTGTATGAAGGAAATCTTACCTATAATGTTACCTATAAGACCTAAAGAACACATGACAGCCTACTTGGTATTTTTGCTAACAATTTATAGACCCAAGATTACTGGTAAAGCTTGCCACACCATACATGTAAGAAAAGTGTAAGCAACACTTAAGAAGTTAGTTGAGTGATTCTGAATATCTGTGCTTCACAAAAAGAGATGGGAAGAGGTAATAACTAGATTAATAGGATATTTCATTCCTAAAGCTGATACCATGGTTATTTTTTTCTTTTCTGCCACAATTGTTCCCCTGCATAACCAACCCCAAACACTGGCATATCTGACAGCTATAAACAAGGACTACACCATAGTAGAACTACATCACAGAGCAACCTCATCACACAGCTGGTGTTATTAGATTGTCCTTACTCAATCTAGCAGAGAGGAGACACCATGAAACTGAGATCAGTTTACGCAGATGTCCAATAATTTGGCAGTTATTCAGGTGTATGACTTTTCCCCTCTAAAGGCTTTTTTCTTCTATTTTCTTTTTTTCCTTTTTTTTTTTTTTCCCTTATTCTCTAACCTTATCTGGTATTGGCTTCTTAATGCTATTCTTGTTCAGAATGTTTTGACAGATGGCAAGCCCGGGGCATATTCCCCTTTCCACATAAAATTCAGGGAAAAAAAAAGAAAAGAAAAAAATGTTGCAAATGTTTTGGATAGCCTTTCTGAACAAATAGACTCATCTCAAATCACCAGAGAAGTAGAAAAGGAGAAACAGGACTGTGACAGGAAATGAGAGTCAAGTATTTTAAGTTTGTTTTAAACTGCAAAAGTGGCAGTTTACTCTGAACCTATTGCCAGAATCCAGCATAGAAGCAGGAGAAGGAGGAGGCTGGAAAGAAATAGGTGAATTGCCTATGCCATTTTTTTGGCACCATTCTGTTAATATGGAAAAATTCTCATTAACCAAAATGTTTGAAGACTTACACATGCAAGGGTCTTACTTAAAACTTTTGCAAGATGCTTCCCACAACTCAGTGATTCTTTGTATGTGGGATAAAAAAGAGGAAATACAATTCCACATGAGTAGGATTGGCTTAAAAATACAAGTTTGCCAAAACTGAAAGATAAAGATTTCAGCCGCACTCAATTTGAAAGCTAAGCTTTTAACTTCAGACAGTCCCCATTTCTGATTAAATTCTTTAGCACTCTGATTTCCTTTCCCAGAATATGAAATCAGATCACAGAAAGGGAAAAAAAAGATCCCAGAGAGGAGACCATTACTGACGGAAGCCATGTGTCATTAATTCAGTTATAAATTATTAGCTGAAAGCAGCCTCTCAGCATTTGTATTTGATGAACAAAAATTGATTGCTTCAAGGGCATTTCAATCCTTTTGATGTTACCATCTTTTAGTCCACCACAAATCTGAATCCTTAACAGAATGATTATAGCATTATAGTAATCCTAAGAGCCAATACTAAAGGATTTGGAAGAGCAACAGAGATCAATAGTTTGAAAAAAGCATGTCTTTTTGAGTTGACAGAGCTGTCTAGCCTGATAGTGAACCTGAAAAAAATAAGTGGGGACTAAGTAAACAAGCAATCGTGCAGACTGAGCTAAACTGAGATGATGAGCCATTTTTCTGAATTGTTGAATACACCAGGAAGCTCTGAATATTTCCATGGGATTTAAGCAAAACTAATGGCAACCAAGGGATATTTTGCCCACAATAAAAAAAGAAGTTTCAGAAATATGTTTGCAAGTGTTTTCAGAGCTTTGTGAACTGTTCTGGAGGTTGGGAGGTTGGGAAGTTCTGTGAGGTCAACATTTGTCTTTTGCATAGACTTTGAGATTATTTGAACTGGGATTTAAGGGAACATTGTCTTAATGATTGTCTTCCTTTTAGTTGCTTTGAAATCCAGAATCTGGGCCATATTCCAACCTAGAGATGAAAGTTCAGTCCTCTCAGCAATTGGATTGTGAGATATACAGTAGACAGAAGGACCATGCATCCTTACCGTGTAATCTCTACCAAATTAAAAAAAATGTTTAAACTATGGAAGCAATAGGTAACGTTTGTGGAAAGTTCAGGTTGTGCCAGGTTGTAAGTAACAAAGTTTCCCTAGCACAACAAATCAGAAAATGAGCTGAAAGCTAATGCCCTCTTCAACAGCTCAAGGATTAGCATAAAATTATACTTTGAAGGAGGAAAAAGAACAGCATTGCAACAGTGGGGTATTGTTAAAGATCACTGGAATGGAGAGAAGGAAGAAAGAGAAGAAAAAAATCCTTACACCAGAACACTGCAAACTGGTATAATGTTTAGCAGATATTTAATGATTCTTTTGGTGTGCTAAACAACAGATTAACTTCATAGTACTCAAGTGAAAATTCAGACAAATTCAGATGCAACACATCTGGAGAGCATCCCATGGCAAATGGTGAATGGCTAAGTAATCTATTTCAATAGCAAGACATGTAGTGATAATTTATTGTTTGTAACAAGGGCTGTGAGCTTACCATTAATTCCAATGCAAAAACTTCTAAAATTATTTGAAGGATAAATGCAGGACTTCCAACAATCACATTTCTTTAGTGAGACATATGTCACTGATACATACTATTATTAAAAGATAAAGTCATAAAAGTAATTTGAAAAAGGGTGTGTTTTTAAATTCTGTATGATCTTGCATAAGAAGACTAGTGAAAAAAAGTGTGGTATGTACCTTTTACGCTACTGCAGATGATTTTCTTTATGGGGCACAGCTTTTTAGCTTGGTTCATGTTTTCACATTTCTTACATCTGAAAGAGTGGCACAAATTAAATGCACATTAAAGACATGATTTCGGAACATTGTGTTGAAGCAGGTTTAACCCATTATTTTGAAGCTGTGCATGATAACATGTGATCTTTAAGCTTAACCTTTATCTCAAGCTGTTTAAAATGTTTTGTAGCTGTTCTTGTCTAAACGAATAAAGAGGATGATAAGCAGGGACTGGCATAAATAATAGCTGCTTTAAAACGGGCAAAGAAATTGATAGCTCTACAAATGGTAGCCACCTGTACCAGGAAACTAAAGAAAGAGTGAGTATTCAGTGGAGAAGAATTACTGGAAACCTGACAGCAAAGGATAGAAATGGCAAGGGGACAGGTCTTTTTAAAATGCTCTGTTCTCTAATCATGCAGTGCCAACTTCAAGCCATGAATGTAGGTTATAATATCACTGGTGATCTGCTGACTTTATCCAGCCACTCCTAACTTTAGTGAGTTACAAGATTTCATCAGTGTTGGAAGCTAGCTTGTCTAATGAATACACCAACCTTCATTTTTCCTTTTTATGGGAATGTTATTTGGACCATGGTCTGTACTCCTTCCACCACATCGCACACTCTCTTGAGCAGAACTGGAGATTTTGAGCATGAAAGAGGACAAGACTCTGTCTGCGTCAGGGTAAGATCTCATGAAAACCTGCAAGGATTGATGACTTTCCACAGAGGTTCACAGAAGCAGAGGTGATTAGGAAAGTACAGCTGGTTCACAAAAGACAAGGACACAATTTGTGAACAGCAGATGAGCAGACAAAAGGAGACAACAGCATAACTGCTGTAAATCACAGGATGCTGTGACATGCAGATAGTCTCATGGCAGGAAAAAAGGCAACTTTGTGAGGCCTGAGAGAAAATCTGAACCTGTGCTTCCAATAGTGAGAGACAAAAAGACAAAGCTATATTTTATGCCATGTTACAATTTCTGGAAGACCATAATATCCTACCTGCAAGGCTAAGTCCTTGAAAGTCATTACATCTTTTTCCCTCTGTGACCCATATTCACACAAACACAAGTGAGCTTCTGCAACAGGACAGGGGCTTCAGCTGTCCTGAAAAGGCAGAACATCTCTGTCTCTGGCTGCGTGGCATAAACCCCATACTTAGCTCCCAGGCAGGAAAAATTCTTATCTTCCTCAATAAAGCTTTTCTTTGTCTTGGCCCATAATATTTTCTGCTTTTCTACAATTTAGAACAATTCTTTGAACATGAAGCTACTGTAGAACTGCTTACTACTAACCAGTTGTTTTTGCATTTCCACCCAGCATAAACCTGGAGAGGCAGAAAATATAAGTTACTAACTTTACCCTAATCTTTAGGAAAAAAAGTAGCACAGAACCATTGCAGAAAAAGATCTGTACTTCCCCTTGTTAAGGTCTGACACATTCATCTCATCCTACACTTCTGTAAGAAACTTCTGGAGATATTTCTATAGATTATTGCTGGGGTTGGTCTGCAATTTGCATGTATACCCCTGAAATTATTGATATGATTCTTGACAGTTGGGTTGTCAAATTTACATGTTCGATAACAAGATTGGCATTCCAGCCAAAGTGGCTTAATTCCTAAAAACACATAATTAACAAAAAATTTTTACATCCTTCCTATCTAGCTACACAATATTTCCCACAAATGTAAATCTCTATACAGACTGAAGTTTCCAAAGGTTCTGTTGACACTGGTGGCAGTTTATACATCTACAGTTCGTTCTACATGTGAGTGAAAATTAACTAGAAATAAGAAAATTATATTGCAAATATCAAAAGTTTTTGCAAAATTTGAAAAAAAAAAGAAAATAATTGAGAAAATACTTAGACCTTACACAGGTGCTTATATCATATGGACAGATAGTGTCTTATTATACAATCATAGACTCTTAAAAAGATTTCAGCTGGAAAGGACCTCAAGAGATGATCTGGTCCAAACCTGATTATCCCTACCCAAGGCAATGCTACCTCTCACCAAGACCAACTTGATTCTACCATGCTTATCAATGAATAACTCATTCAAGTTAATATTTTTCACCTGTGATAAGAGAAGGCTCAGAAACACAGTATGTGAACTGTAAAAGGTATTGTTCCTCAGGATTACTCTCCTTCCTGAGGTTGCCCCATCACCTTCTCAGTCCTTTATAACTCACTGCAACTCTCTTCCTAAATTACAAGCTTTTACTAGTTGCCTACTGGTATTATTCACAGTATAAAGTCTTATTCAGAGTACGTAACTTACTCCCTCTGTGTTCATACAACAAGATAACTACTATCCTACAGATGAGGTTTGCTCTGTAATACATCTGCTTCTCACAGGTATTTTAGAGGTGTTATGTGCACATTAATTTATTTATTAATGAGGATTGCTAGACAAAAGAGGTCAGAATTCATGTTGAAAAGTGTTAAATATTATTATAAAATTTTCATTCCACAGCAATTAAAGTTGCATAACATGGACTCCAAAAAAGAGTCTCTCATTTTAAGAGCTATACATCAGGTCTCCTGAGGACTTCCCATATGGTTTTGGTGACTTGAAAGATAATCACAAATATGTATTTAGGATTAGAAGGATGTTTAGCCATTAAATTTGTGCTTAATAGGGGTGAAAAATATCCAGTGAATTTCACTAAAACTATAGGGACTGATCCACCAACAAGCAAACCAAAAGTTTTCAGCAAGATGGGAAAAGTTTTGAAGTGCAGAAGGGAAACAAAGCATCACTATGAAAAATAAAATGTTTCCACTGTGTGATACTGAGAAACCATATGGAGATGATCCATGATTCCTGAATCAAGGCTTAAAAATAAAATAGAATAATTCTATGTCACTTTTGTTTTTAGTATTTTTTGACAGGTTTCTGATGTGGGGTCAATTGAAGGACTTTGGAGAATCTATTCTGGCATTGTTTTATTGCTTCAAATAATGGCAAAATTCTGATCATAAGAGGTTGATCAATTGTAGCATATGTCTATCACTATTTCTATTTTAGCATTGCTGCAGCCCTTGTATCTGTTATTCAAGAACTGAACCAATAGACTGAGAATCTGAGAAAAGAAAAACTGAGAAAAGAAAAACTGAATCAATTGTTATTCAAGAAAAACTAAATCAATCCAGGGAACTACAGGCCTGTCATCCTGTACCGGGGAAAAATTTGGAGCGGTTCATCTTGAGTACTCTCAACAGGCATGTGCAGGCCAACCAGGGGATCAGGCCCAGCCAGCATGGGTTCATGAAAGACAGGTCCTCCTTGACTAACCTGATCTCCTTCTATGACCAGGTGACCCACTTGGTGGATGAGGGAAAGGCTGTAGATGTTATCTACCTGGACTTTAGTAAAGCCTTTGACACTGTCTCCCACAGCATTCTCCTAGAGAAGCTGGCTGCTCATGGCTTAGGTAGGCGTACTCTTCACTGGGTAAAAAACTAGCTGGATGGCCAAGCCCAGAGAGTTGTGGTGAATGGAGTTAACTCCAGTTGGCAGCTGGTCACAAGCGGTGTTCCCCAGGGCTCAGTTTTGGGGCCAGTCTTGTTTAATATCTTTATCAATGATCTGGATGAGGGGATTGAGTGCACCGTCAATAAGTTTGCAGATGACACCAAATTGGGTGGGAGTGTTGATCTGCTTGAGGGGAGGAAGGCTCTGCAGAGGAATCTGGACAGGCTGGATCGATGGGCTGAGGTCAATTGTATGAGGTTTAACAAGACCAAGTGCTGGGTCCTGCACTTGGGTCACAACAACCCCATGCAATGCTACAGGCTTGGGGAAGAGTGGCTGGAAAGCTGCCTGGCGGAAAAGAACCTGGGACTGCTGGTTGACAGCCAGTTGACCATGAGCCGGCAGTGTGCCCAGGTGGCCAAGAAGGCCAACAGTGTCCTGGTTTGTTTCAGAAATAGTGTGGCCAGCAGGAGTACGGAAGTGATTGTCCCCCTGTACCCAGCACTTGTGAGGCCGCACCTTGAATACTGTGTTCAGTTTTGGGCCCCTCACTACAAGAGAGACATTGAGTTGCTGGAGTGTGTCCAGAGAAGGGCAACAAAGCTGGTGAAGGGTCTGGAGAACAAGTCTTATGAGGAGCGGCTGAGGGAACTGGGATTGTTTAGCCTGGAGAAAAGGAGGCTGAGGGGAGACCTTATTGCTCTCTACAACTACCTGAAAGGAGGTTGTAGAGAGGTGGATGTCAGTCTCTTCTCCCAAGTAACTAGAGATAGGACAAGAGGAAATGGCCTCAAGTTGTGCCAGGGGAGGTTTAGATTGGATATTAGGTAAAATTTCTTTACTGAAAGAGTTGTCAAGCATTGGAACAGGCTGCCCAGAGAGGTGGTGGAGTCAGCATCCCTGGAGGAGTTCAAAAAACATGTAGACGTGGCACTTCGGGACATGGTTTAGTAGGCATGGACATGTTGGGTTCATGGTTGGACTAGATGATCTTAGAGGTCTTTTCCAATCTTAATGATTCTATGATTCTATGATTCTATGATTCTATGAATACCATAAGTATTTTATGACTACATGTTGTGTATACAAACTACATTAAGAGGAGTTGTGCTGGTTTTGGCTGGGATACAATTAATTTTCTTTATAGTAGCTAGTATGGTGCTATGTTTTGGATTTCTGCTGAAAACAGTGTTGACAATACTGAGAAGTTTTTGTTATTGCTGAGCAGTGCTTACACACAGTCAAGGCCTTTGCTGCTTCTCACCCCACCAGCGAGTAGGCTGGGGGTGCACAAGAAGCTGGGAGGGGACACGGCTGGGACAGATGACCCCAGCTGACCAAAGGGCTATTCCATACCATATGATATCATGATCACTATATAAAGCTGGGGGAAAAAGAAGCAAGGGGGGGACGTTTGGAGTGATGGCGCTTGTCTTCCCAAGGAACCGTTACACATGATGGAGTCCTGCTTGCCTGGAGATGGCTGAACACCTGCCTGCCCATGGGAAGGAGTGAATGAATTCCTTGTTTTGCTTTGCTTGTGTGCATGGCTTTTGCTTTCCCTATTAAACTGTCTTTATCTCAACCCTCGAGTTTTCTCACTTTTACTCTTCTGATTTTCTCCCGCATCCCACCAGGGAGGAGTGAGTGAGTGGCTGTGTGGGGCTTAGTTGATGGCCAGAGTTAAACCATGACAGGAGTATAGGACTGGAAAATATCTGTCACTCAGCCTACTCAGCTGCTATTGCAGGCAATCATAACTACTCACAAGTTGCCACATCTTTTAATTTTTTGGTCTTAATTTTCATTGTTCTAGAACTTTGCTGTGTTCTACACTCAAAATTGTCCTTAGTTTTCACCCTACATCTTCTCAAGAGCATCTTCTACCCATTTATTCTTGGATCAAGATTGTCCTTTAGCTTAAATACTTTTCTCTCCTTAGGGCTTGTTTCCATCATACATTTTGAAACAGCAGTAAAATTTCTGCCAGCTCTTGTTTTGCTATGCTACACAAAGCCAGCTCCTCTAGTTTGTTCTCACACTTTTGATCTCCCTCTTTTGAAGCTCTGCATCCTTTGATCACCCCATTCTCCTCACTTTGAATTTTTAGTTGAATTGTAGGTTTCTAGAACACAGATAACCAGATCCATGCACAAGATTTTGGAAGAGTACCCTGGATAAAGGTAAAATTAATTCCTCACCTCTATTGAAAAAGCTTCGCATAATAAATCCAGTGACTGAATTTGCCTTTCCCATGGTTGTATCCCACCTGTGGATTACAGCCATTTTATGATTAAGTAATGCAAAATCTTTCTCCTCCTCTACTGATGACCTTTGAATTTTATTATTAACCCCCAAAGGCATGAATTTGTAATTCTCTCTGTTCAGTGTCATTTCATTGCAATTATAATGCAGGCTGATTATTCAAGATATTTATATTTTAATTTTTTTAGTTCATATCTTCAGGACTAACACTAACAGCATCCTTACACCCCAACACCTTTCTTTCAGTACTCACTCAACATAGTCTCTGCTCAGACCAATTCTTCTGCCTACACTAACCAGTAATTTCTCACAGAGCACAAAATCCGTTTACTCAGGTTGAGATATCTTACATCTACTACATCTAACTTGTAAAAAAAAGGCTACTGTGTACATTCCTCAAACTTTTTAAATAACACAGCATATCTTTAATCCTTTATAAAAATACATCTTACATTTATTATTCTACAGTCTTATGGTAACAGTGGCTAAATTTATTTTTAAATATCTTGCCACCAATCTTGCAATTTCATATGCTAGTCCTCTCAGAACTCTGGAAAGGACATGAAATTCAGAGTTTATTCCCCCATAAACATAATAACTTCAATCTTTCTATTCCCTGTATCTAGCTGTCTTGCCCCTTCTCACCTGTATTTCATATCACTTATTAAAAATTGAAGCAAAGTATTATTTTAGTGGTGGGACAACCTTCCATCCATTCCTACCCCTTCCAAATACAGAGTAGCCTCTGTTCTTCCCTCACCTTCATTTTATTGATAAGGCTAAAGAACCTTTTGTTCTTTGTTTTGAATTCCTTTGTGATGTCTAACTTGGCTCAGCTTCTGCTATCTTACAAGTTTTAACTGCTCTCTCTATACCTCATGAACTCTAGAATGTCCTTTCCTTTGCTTAACAATCCTTCTTTCCACTCATATTCTCTTACCTAAACCTTAAATCCAATACCTTTTCTCACATTTTGCTCTCATTTTGAAGACAGTTATTTTTCAGCCAGGATGAGAGTGTGACTCTCAACTTTGGATAGAGTTCCAATGAGTTTTTGCTCCTTTGACTTAAAGTAAATCCGTCTTGTCTACATTCTGCCCTCCTAGTTCCTTAGTCCAAATGATACTACTGCCTGAATTAACTTAGTTTAGTGAGCACATTAAGGTTTCTAAGTTAAGCAATCAATCAGAATTCAGAATAAATCAGTTATAAGGCTGCTTGTGCAATTTTAATTCAAAATCTTTATGCGTACACAATATGAGACAGTTGTTATGAACCACATCATTATTTCATTCAACTTCAGGAAACATACAACATGGACAGTATTTATTGGGTACATAATAATTCACAATCATTCTTTTAACCAATTGTTCATTGGGTTGTTCCCATCATTACCTGATGTTCATCATCCAAACCCTTCACAGAATACAGACACATTTCCTTTCATCTCTGCTTTTCTGCTGTGCTCATCACCTGCCTTAGGGGAGATATCCACTGCTTTAATTTTCAGTAATAAGTGAGATACTTTAGTAACTCAAATTCCATGATCTTAAGTGGGGACTGCCAAAAAAAAGTTTTTTAAAGGAAGTTGTTTGTAATCAAACATGCTAAACAGGTTTAACTGATTGCCTAAGGAATTGCTCATGGGAATTCTCTTGTAAGGATATAGATAGGAGAGAGTTTTCTAAGACAGCATTTAGCTCATGTAACTAACAGAACACTACATATCCCTCTACATCTTTTTCCTTGTTCTGTGCACAAGAATTTTAGCTTCTGTGGCCAGCTCGAGGAGGAAGCTGGGTGCATTGGGCAGTGAATCCCAGATAGAAGAAAAAGGGTTAATTGCTAGAAACAGATGATTTTAAATTAATGATTTGGCCTTTCCATGATGGAATGAGAAGATTCCCTCTTAGATGACTAGGTCCTGTTCCCAGGTACTTGATTTCAGGTTTCCACTGGATGATAGGGTACCCAGGAGTTAGACGTAGCTGTACTGAAGTGGAAGGCCCCGTGTGGGCCTATTTCCTATTTTTTAAGCAAAGATCATCAGTTCATTCCAATGCAAAAGAGGCAGAAATGTGGATTTACTTGTCCAAAATTTACTCTGATTTACACAGACTTATGAGTTATGCAGGAATTCACAGCAAGCCTGATCTTACTTTTAAGTGGTAAAATCTGCAAGAGTTCCCAATTGCAACATTTGCAACAAATCATGCTATTGTGAGGACTAAGTTTAACAGGACCCGACAGCAGTTTAGAGGGACAAAACAATGTGATCAAGTATTCCCAGAGGGAGCATAAGAAAGCTGTGGAATATATGGAGGCATAATATAGCCCTGCAACTCCTCAGGCAGCTGGGAACTGACACCTACGCAAATACTGTCTAGCTTTGCAGACAGTATGACAACAGTTAGCACCACGGAGACTGAAACTACAGAGCAACAGAAACATGGAAGGCCCAGGAATCTGCAAAAAGGTTAAGCATTTTAAGCATTAACCTGCAGAAAAGTTAAGCTGGCATTTTTTAATGCTTCATGCTAAAAAGTAGCAGGCAAAACTGCACAGAAGAAAGACACTGTGTCCTATTTGCTCTCTGTTCCCATTCAGCTACACCTTAACCTACTTTGATGTGGAAGGGACTGTAATACAGCACAGGTTCCCCACTTTGATGAGAGCATATCTTCATACCTCGAATCAGAAGCAAGAGAGAATAATTTCTTGACAAGATGTGTAAAACATTAGCAGACATCTCAATGAAACATTACAAAACTAAGAGGAAAAACTTATGTCCACTGAGCTTCTATGTTAACTGATGGGCCTGTTATTCTCTTCACAGGACTAAAAAAAGGTACCCTTTCTTGAATTTTCTTATTGGTGTTTCCCTTTCCCTTAGGGGGAATGGGACTAGTATTAGGTAAGTCAATCTAGTTACTACTGGAAAAGAGGATCCACATGGGGCAGCTTTTTGGTATGTTTGGGATCATTCATTACTGAGTTCTATAATGAAGTCATCAGCTTTCTTTTTTGGACTTTAGTTGATCCAACTTTATTTCTATTTTGAAGAATTGTTACCTCACTAGAAAAGTATGAAGATCTGATAAGAATTGGGCCCAGCAGAGCCAGCCAATTCCATGTAACACTAGGGCAGTATGCCATATTTTTTTTCATTGGAAACTGGCTTAGTCCCACAAATGGGAGGCAGGTCAGGGGGAAAGATGCCAATACATAAATGTAAGATCTTGGAAATACTGCCCATGGACTATGACTAAAATTATTGTATAAAACATAATAACGTTTCAGGGCACACTTTTAAAAACCAGTTTAAATGCAGAAGAGCAGCTCCAGTAAGAACAATAAAGAAAGGACCACCTTAGACTTTCAATATCTTCTCTATTACTTGGTACACCCCATGGGATATTGGCCTTTTGCCACACCATTCATGAGGTTAAAATCCACTTTATGCTTACCCCTCAGTGGAAGTATCCTAACAAGTTGCCCATAGGGAACATTCGTGTGAACCTCCCCCCTTTCTCACTTAACATAGAGTAAACAGTTCCCAAGATAGAACAATTTGTTCTCCAGGCTGGTGGTTAAGACAATTCGTTCAGAGCCCTACAGCCTGCTGATTTCAGTATTCCCTTTGTTCGTTGGGGCTCTCAGAGAGACAGGGGAATGAGAACATGAAGCCTGAACCTGGGTCTCCTGCCCTTTTTTGAGTATTCTCTTAATCCATATATACGTGCTGAGAACTAATAGAGCTCAAGGAACCAGGTCCCATTAAGAAGGAGGGTTTTTAAAGCACTTTACTGAGCATAATTAAAAAAATCAGCAAATAAGAATGCATCATACAAAAAATTCACAACAATATGCATACTAACTTTTTTTTAAAAAAAAAAGAAAGAAAAAATGATAATTCAGAAGTTATTATAAGTTTTAAGATGTTAGAAAACGCTAACAGCTGGCCAGTCTGTTAGGGATAAATCTTGCCTAAGCCTTAGATGTTAAGCTGCAAAGAAATGGAGGTCTCATTGCATTTGCAGATGGGAACTTTGGCATGAATATGAGTTCAATGCCAGATGAAGGCTGCTTCATGGAAGAGTCCTCTTTTATTACCTAATCACCAACATTAAGCTGCACTAGTACAAATATGGCAAATGAATGCACTTAATGTCTCTGAGTGGACTAGGTCTGACTTTTGTCCTAATGCTTATACTTCATTGTTACCTAAATGAGTCTGATATTATTCTGTGGTCACTTTTGGCTCTGTGAATGTGAAGAATTAATTCAGTGATCACGTCTTTTGATTCTTGTTCCCTGAAATCTGTTTCTGACCCAAAGGCCAGTCAGAGTTTGACGAGAGGCCTTAACTTATAAATCTTAGACCTTTAGTATCCTAGGTGTACTCTTCCTGTCTATTCCTGCAAGCAGTATTTTCACTCTATTTGCAACACCTCTATCCTTGGTTCTAGAACTGAAAAGGTTTAGAATGGAAAAAAAAATTCCCAGGAGGTTTTCTGAATCTAGCTCCCTGCTTTCTTACTCTGAGTACCCAAAGTTATCTTTTCTTTGTTTTATGCCAAAGGACAGTCATTTCAAACAGTTCACTTTGGCAAGCAAAGATCTCTTTTTTCCCCAGTATTTTGCTTTATCTGCTCTACTGAAAAGAGAAGAGTTAACATCGAACCCTGAGAATTCATAACATACACACAGAAACCCTGTATACTAGGTGCTTTAAAACAGAGAATATTGGCAAAGGTCCACAGAGTTTCTGACTTTAGGTGGGCAATCGGAGGAAGTCAATAGAGTTTGGGGACTGTTGTCTCGATCAAAGAATGCAAATAAACAAATCCGTGGGCTCACAGGAAGTGTTTGCCAAAAATAATCTGAGAGAGCAGACACTCATGATGTATTCCCATAGATGGTATTACTGTTCCCACATGAGAAGCAATTTTATTTACGTTGCATTTAGAAATTGTAACTTGTGCTTTCAAAGTTTCTATTCTCTTGGTCTGCTCAATGTCAGCATTCATTGTGGATGAAATACTGATTTTCCTTTTGCCTCGTATTTTCCTACTATTTCAGTCAAAGCAGAGTACCTTTCCATATTTCTAATGATACTAAGGCCAAAGAGACTGCATTAGGTATAGTAACATCTGTATTATCTGCCACTAATTTAAGCCACTAGGAAGTTACAAATTCTTGCAGGATCATCCCACTCCATTATACTACTAGTAGATGTGTGCACTCTACTAGCTAGTGAAAAAAGTAATTTTCATGGATACCATTATTTTAGAACCATATTTTAATAAAATTGTCTGTTACTAGTTCCCAGAATTTATCCTTAAAAGAACTGGAGTGCCCAGAAATTGACTGTGCAAAAATTATTTGATACTTAACAAAGTGTTCCCTGTACATGTGCAGTCTGAAACTCATTCTTCACTCTACTACAAAATTCAGTGGTTAGCTCAGCAGAACTAAGAGGTGAAAGAAAGGGCAATCTGTTGTTCCCCAAATGTACTAAAAGGACCATTTAAGTTATAGATATAAAATCATTACTGCTGAACATAAAAGATTAAAAAAAAATAGAAAGAAAAAAACTGCCTTGATGTAAAGAGTTCTAGATAAGTATGCGAAGTTAAATGTTTGGGAAACCCAAAGCATCTAGATACAATAAAAAAAACTCTAAATAGTATTTTAGGTAATTATAAGACTGTAATTGTCATTCTAGTTATGGTCAACTTGTACCAAATTATCTTATTGCACTTTTCAGAAAAATCATCAGTGATGTTATGATTTAATAAGAAACTATTCCTTTGTATTAACATACTTTTAGGAGGTTTACCACAGGAAAGAACTTTTCATCAGTTCTCAATGATTGGAAACTATTTGACTTGCTCAAACCATCTTTATAATTCCTTCAAAGGAATTATCTGGACAACAAATTCATTGAAATTGAAGGCTCTGCCAGCTGAGTCAGTTCATCCCAAACTCATTGTCCCACAAATAATTCTTCTTTTGTCTCATACAAAATCTAGAAGCACCTGCAGGCATCAGAGTGTTGGTACAAGGGTGGCCGTCAGTTTGTGGGTGTATGAAGAGGCTTCATCCTGCAGCTGTGATTCATAAAGTGATTCGTACAGAAACGTACACTTCTTGAACAGCATTATTGCTCTAATAGCGGTGCTAATGGCGGCAGTCTCTGTCCAAGGTGCTTGCTCCTTGCACCACTGCCCTCTCTCCCTCACTGCACAGTGAACCAGACCGAGGAGCTGATCCAGCAGAAATACAACTTTCTCGGTTAGGTAATTTTCCAGCCATATCACAGCTCTGATTCAATTCTCTTCATGGTTATCCAGCAGAGGGGTATCTATCGAAGGATGGGAACTGCTTAAGCTGGTTTAAGAATTGCTGCTGCCAAATGCTACGTTGATTTTTTTTTTTTACTAATTTCTTATCAGGGAAGCTAAAGCATTTTCTTTCAGTATAGGTTAACGCTACACTAAGAGCTTGGCCAAAGCCCAGTAGTGTAGTGAGCTAACTGTTTATCCTCTGGAGAGGTGAAAACTGCATGTGGTTACTCTTATGGACATCAGCATTACGACTGGTTGAAGATTAAAATCGTCAGGAAACAAAGGGGAAAATCCCTTTCTTGTTAACTCAGCTACTTAAATTTCATGTGGGAGAAAGAAGAAAGGGGAAAATGGGGACTTGGTTTAAATGGCCTTCCAAGGGAAGCTTGGACTATAAAAGCAGGACTCCAGACTAGATCCTTCTTCACAAATGCAATATAAGTATATGAAGCTGAAGTAAAAGACGGGGCTCTCATTAAAGAGGCTGTGGTTGCCTAACATTTTGTCAGCAAGAGCATGAAGGGTGAAAGGAACCTTTGGTGATACGCTGCTAAATAAACCTACCAATGGCTTTCTGTTCACATTTATTTGCCTGTTTCCGTTACGTTTTCAAATTCACTAGAGGAGTGAGTGATAGAGAGGATGAAAAGAACCTCTGTATTTGTTTTACAGAATCATTATGCTGTCCACTACCAATGTCTTCAGTGAGCTCAGCAATGAGTTGCTGAAGCAAAGCAAAGCAAATTTTAAGGAAAATGTGTTATTGAAATTTAGAGTCCAGCTCCCTCTATGTGAGGAGCTTTTAGAGCTGAAGTTAAAGACCTCCTATATCACAAGGCAATATGAGTGCTGAAAACATACACAAATCACGATATGAACAAATTATCAACATTTTTTAACAGCAAGTATAGGCAGAATATATAAAGTATTATCTTGATATGTAACAGAATAATTGATCTACATAAGGGCACTATGAAAAGAAGCAGATGTTCAGTCAATGAAACAGTATCGAAGCATTTTACCCAAAAAATATAAAGTCAAGACAAACACACATTTAAATCTTTGTTTTCCTTTAAAATCTAAAGGCTCGGAAATATTCAAGTCATGCAGATGAAGTTATTTTGGCTTTTTACAAAAAGTTTACATGCAGCTCTGACAGGCATCTGCTATTGCAGACCCACCAAAAGGCCCAGTTTTTAGCCTTCTTAGAGCTTTCCTCACCATGATTTTTCAGAACCACTTTATCAGTGTCGTGGTTTAACTCCAGCCAGCAACTAAGCCCCACACAGCCACTTGCTCACTCCTCCACGGTGGGATGGGGGAGAGAATCAGATGAGTAAAAGTGAGAAAACTCGTGGGTTGAGATAAAGACAGTTTAATAGGGAAAGCAAAAGCCACTCACACAAGCAAAGCAAAACAAAACAAGGAATTCATTCTCTCCTTCCCATGGGCAGGCAGGTGTTCAGCCATCTCCAGGCAAGCAGGACTCCATCACGCGTAACGGTTCCTTGGGAAGACAAATGCCATCACTCCAAATGTCACCCCCATGTTTCTTTTTCCCCCAGCTTTATATAGTGATCATGATATCATATGGTATGGGATATCCCTTTGGTCAGCTGGGGTCAGCTGTCCTGGCTGTGTCCCCTCCCAACTTTTTGTGCACCTGGCAGAGCATGGGAAGCTGAAAAGTCCTTGATTTAGTATAAGCACTACTTAGCAACAACTGAAACATCTCTGTATTATCAACACTGTTTTCAGCACAAATCCAAAACATAGTCCCATTCTAGCTACTATAAAGAAAATTAACTCTATCCCAGCCAAAACCAGCACAAACAGATTCTCCGTTGCTTAGTATTTATGCTGTACTTGGAGAGTACACAGTGATAAGAAGCTGTGGAACCATGGTGAGGTTTATGGCCTTATACAGAAGGCTGGACTAGATCATTACATGGTCCCTGGCCTTACAAGAGGAAAAAAAAGTGTTAGAATCTCATCCAAGCTGTTGGAATTCCCTTTTACACAGATGAGTTTAATACCCATGTACTGGTTCTCAAAACTATTATCCCTTACTTCAAGGAGGCAGGGAAATTTGAAACAAATGTAGAAAAAACAATTACAAAAAATATATACTAGCCAGCTGGAAAGGAAACGTGAAGCACTCTTATATGCAGAACATGCTACTACTACTTCTTTCCCAGAATTAAACACAAAGCAAACAGAAGCACATTAGCAAAGTCAAATCTGTATTATCATGGGTGACAAAGGAAAACAGATCCTGGCAAGGGGTCTGAAAAAAGACCATTTTGAGGATTACTACCCTGGATGTTTAATGAGGAAGAAGCAGAAGAAAACTTTATTGCAAACTTCCATTTATTTATTTAGCCATCTTTTCCTGGCTATCCACATCAACAAATTTTCTGGAAATAAATTTAAAAAGACTGAATAACAGTTCTCTGGAAATGTGAAATATTATTAAAATGATTAGTTTCCATAATAAAGATGCAGTGGGATTTGTAATATTAATACATATACAATATAGATTTTCTTTCAGCTACTATCCTAAAACAACTAGATAGGGACTTTTTGTCTTTTCTGTTTAGCTAAATGGAACTTTCTCTTACACATCTCAGACGCTGACAGCACACATTTCAGAAGACACCTTGCAACATGCAGAATCTCCCATCAGCATCTTATCCTTGTCTTGGCAGCTAGAGAACTTTGAAGTTCAACAATGTGAGAGATATTTGATCTTCTTTTCAATAGTCTTAAGTTTAATTACTGCACCCTGAATGTAGTTGCTAATCATATCAGAAGACAGTTCCTCTTTCAATCCAGTTGGTCTCTGTCACTTCCTGAGCACAAACCTCAGCTTTAGATTCTCTCTCAGTTAATCAAATTATGTTTTCCAGAGAGGCACACAAGTCACCCTGAAACAGGAGTTAGTGCACCTCCTTGCCAAAAAAATGTAGAAGTTTGCACACCTATTTGGAAGTATGTGATATTGATCTCACATATCTACTAATATCATGGTTTGATAGGAGAGCCATGGGGGAAGTTCTTCACTGGATATAAACTAAAGCTAATTAATTTAGGAACGTGAACAAAGTACCCCAAGACAAGGCAGTTTGCAAACTTACAGTATTCTCAGCCTACAGAAAATGCTCATCGAGAGGTCATTCAAAGCAGCTCATCCACTGCTGACCTTAAGTTAAGACCATATCCACAGACAGTAAGGCCTGTGTAACTGACCCTTAAGACAGCTTAGCTAACCCAGTGTCCTGGTTTCGGCTGGGATAGAGTTAATTTTCTTCCTAGTAGCTGGTATAGTGCTGTGTTTTGGATTTAGTGTGAGAATAATGTGATAACACACTGATGTTTTAGTTGTTGCTAAGCAGGGCTTATACTAAGTCAAGGACTTTTCAGCTTCCCATGCTCTGCCAGCAAGGAGGTGCACAAGAAGCTGGGAGGAAGCATAGCGAGGACATCTGATCCGAACTGGCCAAAGGGCTTTTCCATACCATATGACATCACGCTCAGTATATAAACTGAGGGGAGTTGGCCAGGGGGCAATGATCACTGCTAGGGACTGGCTGGGCATCAGTAGGCAAGTGGTGAGCGGTTGCATCACTTGTTTTTCCTGAGTTTTGTTCCTCTCTCTCTCTTCTGTTGTTTTCCTTTTCATTACAATTTATTGTTATTATTATTGTTGTTGTTATTGTTGTTGTTGTTATTGTCATTGTTATTATGATTATTATTAGATTTTATTTCAATTATTAAAATGTTCTTATCTCAACCCACAAGTTTTCTTACTTTTGCTCTTCAGATTCTCTACCCTGTCCCACTGCAGGGGGAGGGTGAGAGAGCGGCTGTGTGGTGCTTAGCTGCCAGCTGGGGTTAAACCATGACAGTCTTTTTTGGCACCCAACGTGGGGCAAGAAGGGTTTGCGATAATAATAGATTAACCAGAGCATATTAAGGAATTTATATCTGTTAACAGTGCCAGTCACAATATTGATTCATCTGTTCTCGATATTAGTTTACCTGATCCACATCATGATCTGTACTTTTGCTGTACATGTTAAAGATCGGTGTTGGTTTTTGCAGTTTGCTGTGCTGTGCAGTGCAGTGATTAGTGATGTTTTGCCTGGGAGATTTGTTGTTAAAACACTGGCCTTGAGCTTAATCTGGTATCTGAGTTCTGTACTGAAGCCATTACTGTACGTTGCGTACCACCTCATGGAGACAATTAGCAATTATACCTCTTCCTCTGAGAGGTTTTTTATGGAGGAAATACAGAATGGCACCTTCGCTACCTTCTTCTGTGATGTTTCCTCCTTCATTACAATAACTTTTCAGTATCTTGAACACTCTTGGGTAGTTAAGATACTTCTATTGGTATTGCTTGGGAATATTGTTTCGGTTTTGTCTAAGGTTAATAAGCAATTTGAGAATATCATCCAGAGATCTGCCCGAAGGCTGGATAGTTATGAGTGGCAGGGTGTGTGGGATAGTGTGGGCAAGTACCTAGGACAGTGGGCACCTCCAGTGTTTTGGAACTTCACCCCTTAACAAGTGCAGAATCCTGAAAAACTAGTAAAGTATTCGGAAAAAGTATGCTGTCACCCTGGCAGCTCCAGAGACAGACATCACTGCAACATGCTGGGGTCTGGCCCATGCCTACTGAACCCTGTTCAACACTATTCAGAACCCCCAGGGGAAGAGAATGTCTTTGGATCTGATGATAAAATGACAGGCACTGCGACTACTCCAATCCCTGTGACAGGCACTGTGGCTACTCCAATCCCTGTGGCAGGCACTGCGGCTACTCCAACCCCTGCAACAGGTACTGTAGCTGAACCAGAGAAGCAACCCATGCCGGTATCAGTCACCCATATACACGAGAAGAAATACACAAGAAAATCAGCTCATTTAGTAAGGGATGAACATGAACCAGGACCATCATGAGAACAGGAGGAGGAAGAGGCAGAACCCATAAATGAGATGGTAACCACCCGATCCCTATCCCTGAGTGAGGTGCAAGATATGCGAAAAGATTTCGGCTGTCATCCAGGCGAGCACATTGTCACTTGGCTGCTCCAATGCTGGCATAACAGGGCCAGTAGCCTGGAATTAGAGGGTAAGGAAGCCAAGCAGCTGGGATCCCTTTCTAGGGAAGGGGGCATTGACAAAGTGATTGGAAAAGGGGCACAAGCCCTCAACCTCTGGAGGCAACTCCTGTCAGGTTTGAAGGAAAGGTATCCTTTCAAGGAAGATGTTATATGTCACCCAGACAAGTGGACCACCATGGAGAGAGGTATCCAGTACCTGAGGGAATTAGCTGTGCTGGAGGTGATTTATGATGACCTGAACAACAAGCAGTTATCCAAAGATCCAGATGAAGTCAGGTGCACACAACCCATGTGGCGGAAGTTTGTATGGAGCGCACCATCGTCTCATTTGTATAGTTTGTATGGAGTGCATCATCAACTCATTGGCAGTAATGACCTGGAAAGACAGAGGGAAACCAATGGTGGATGAATTGGCTGGCCAACTCTGGCAATATGAAGGAAGTCTCTCTTTGTTGCTACAGGCCTGCATCTCAGCTGTGGAGAAACTGCTGGACATGCTAGCCGAGAAACTGTTCCGGGAGTTCCAGCAATTTAAAGAGGATATACCCTGCTCCCCACCTGTACAGACCAGTATCTCAGCTATTAGGACTCAGTGTTCCTCTGCTCAAGAGAGAGAATATAGTGGATACACACCACAGGCCACCCTGTGGTTTTACCTCCGTGACCATGGAGAGGACATGAGGAAGTGGGATGGAAAACCTACCTCAACCCTAGAGGCACGGGTACGTGAGTTGCAAAGAAAAACAATCACCAAAGGGGGTTCCTCCAGGAAAATTGCTGCTCCAGTTTCCAGCGGGCAGTTCCCCAGACAGGGTGGAAGGGCTGATCTTACTCCTGATCTTAATGAAGGGACTTCTGATTCGTATTTACAAGAAATGGGTAGCGAATATTATGACAAGGACTAGAGGGGCCCTGCCTCCAGCCAGGTGAGGAAAGGGACAACTGGGTTTATTGGACTGTGTGGATTCAATGGCCTGGCACATCAGACCCACGGGAGTATAAGGCCCTAGTAGTCACCGGTGCACAGTGTACCCTAATGCCATCAAGCTATACAGGGGCAGAACCCATCGGTATTTCTGGAGTGACAGGGGGATCCCAACAACTAACTGTATCAGAGGCCGAAGTGAGCCTAACTGGGAATGAGTGGCAAAGCACCCCTTTGTGACTGGCCCAGAGGCTCCGTGCATCCTTGGCATAGACTACCTCAGGAAAGGGTATTTCAAGGGCCCAAAAGGGTGGGGTTTTCCTATAGCTGCTTTGGAGATGGAGGAAATTAAACAGCTGTATACCTTGCCTGGACTCTCAGAGGACCCTTCTGTTGTGGGGTTGCTGAGGGTCTAAGAACAACAGGTGCCAACTCCACCACAATGGTGCACCGGCAGCAATATTGCACCAACGAGACTCCCTGATTCCCATCCAAAAGCACCAGGGGAGACTCAAGGTCGACCCCTTGGGGTTTTGGAGTCGGGAATACAGAGGATCTGAGGCCCGCTATACTCCAACTGAGAAAAATATATTGGCAGCATATGAAGGGGTTCGAGCTGCTTCGGAAGTGGTTGGTACTGAAGCACAGCTCCTCCTGGCAGTCCGGCTGCCGGTGCTGGGCTGGATGTTCAAAGGGAGGGTCCTCTCTACACATCATGCAACTGATGCTACGTGGAGTAAGTGGGTTGCACTGATTACACAAGGGGCTTGAATAGGAAACCCCAGTCGCCCAGGAATCTTGGAAGTAATTATGGACTGGCCAGAAGGCAAAGAATATCACTAGAGAAGGAAGTGACGCCTGCTGAGGAGGCCCCACTGAGAAGGCCACCACTGGGTGGTGGGACGTTCAAACATTGGGATACACATTTAGCAAAGGCCACCTGGTTAGTCAACACTAGGGGATCTGTCAATCGAGCTGGCCCTGCCCAATCAAAACTTTTATGTACTGTAGAAGGGGATAAAGTCCCTGTAGTGTATGTAAAAAACATGCTGGGGAAGACAGTCTGGGTTACTCCTGCCTTGGGCAAAGGAAAACCCATTCATGGGATTGCTTTTGCTCAAGAACCTGGGTGCAGTTGGTGGGTAATACGAAAGGATGGGGAAGTCTGCTGGGTACCCAAGGACATTTGATTTTGGGTGAGAATAGCCAATGATTCAAACTGTATGATATTAATTGCTATGTATAGCATTATATATATTGTTATATATAATAACTGTATATCATTACTACTGTAGTTGTTATATGCCATATCAATGGTATTGCAGTAAGAATTACCCAGATTAATGAAGAATGAACTTTGATGAAACCGAGAAAAGTGCAGCAGTGATGGAACCAGAACTGGCTTCAGCATGCAACAACCCAACACCACACACCATCTCTCCTGCCCTGAAAGACTCTTATGACAGATGGAGCCCAAAGTCATGGACTAAATGAACTCAATGGACATTTTAGAGGGATGGGCCATAGACTAAGGGAATGATATCTGTGTGTGTATATTAAAAGATAAGAAAAACAGTGGTGATTAATTGAAATGTATTGGAAAGTACGGGACCTGGGCATGACATAGATGGTATAAAATAAGGGATGGATACTGTCCTGGTTTCGGCTGGGACAGAGTTAATTTTCTTCCTAGTAGCTGGTATAGTGCTGTGGTTTGGATTTAGTATGAGAATAATGTGATGACACACTGATGTTTTAGTTACTGCTAAGCAGTGCTTACACTAGTCAAGGACTTTTCAGCTTCCCATGCTCTGCCAGGTGCACAAGAAGCTGGGAGGGGGCACAGTCAAGACAGCTGACCCCAACTGACCAAAGGGCTATTCCATACCATATGACACCATGCTCACTATAGAAACTGGGGGGAGTTGGCCAGGGAGCAGTGATCGCTGCTCGGGGACTGGCTGGTCATCGGTTGGCGGGTAGTGAGCAGTTGCATCACTTGGGGGTTTTTTTCCCCTGGGTTTTGTTTCTCTCCCTCTCTTGTTGTTTTCCTTTTCATTACAATTTAATTTTTATTATTATTATTGTTGTTGTTATTATTTGTTATTGTTGCTATTATTATTATTGGATTTTATTTCAATTATTAAACTGTTCTTATCTCAACCCATGAGTTTTCTTACTTTTGCTCTTCAGATTCTCTCCCCATCCCACTGTGCGGGGAGGGTGAGAGAGAGGCTGCATGGTGCTTGGTTGCCGGCTGGGGTTAAACCACAACACCCAGGCAGGTTGTTCAAGTATCCAGCCTCATGAGGACCCCTGCACAACTGCAATAGTTTATCACAGCCAGAGAGTCAGTTCTCAAGGTGTGGGTTTTTTTCCTTTAGAAGAAAGGGGAAAAGAAACATTGCACTCTGCAAATGGAGAGAATACATTGCGCAAAGAGTTTTGAGAGGAAAACCTTGTGTTTTAAAATGTGAAGAAAGGATGCCAGCTCAAAACCAGGAAATGTACACTTTGTTCTGGGCTTGAGTCTGAGCTCCACAGGACTTACAGGTGCTAAGAACATTTTACACTAAGAGCTGTCAAGGGAGGATGCTCTAGTTGCTAGCCAGCTTTTGGGGAAAGTCAGACCAGTGCTCTCCTAAATTTTCCTTACATAGGCAGCTTTAAAAAGGGGGTTTCCTTCTTCTGCTTTTAGCCAGTGAGAATTTTCTTTTCCATAAGGGACATCAGGCCTGTTGGTGTGGAGAATCAGTTTGGGGAGTGTGAATGCTGCTGTTGCCAGCAGTCCATGGTGCTGATGGAGAGATTTATATTTGAATATGGTCAGTGTCCTCAGCCTGCAGCTGGAACGGATTATTTCCAACATTTTTTGAAAGGTCAGTTGGTGCGTTTCTGTGTCAGCATTGTCAAGGATTTATGGACAGCAAGAAAAGGTCAATAATGCACACAAAATGACCTGCCAAAATGAGTTGTGATCTACTAGTGGGTTGTTGCCCTACAAAGTTCCACTAAACTGGAGATAACATACAGAAAACCCACTTGTTAGTTTACCATGCCATTTGGCAATTGCTCAGCATAGCTTAGGTCTCCTGCTGAGCTATGAAAAAAAGTGGTACTAAAAGTCACAAAAGGAAAAATTTTAGTATATATCATCTTCATGGTCCATTTTTCTTTCATGTACTTCCCCATAATAATGTAGTGTTCACTGGATTTTCATGGGTGTCCAGGGTATGCATGTTAAAAAGAGCTGATCATATTCAGAGATATATTTGCCATTTTACATTATTGTGTTACAGGATCCTTAACTGTGCAATATTCTCATTAAAAAGGTGCTGCTGCCTGTCTTTTATTAAATTAAAAAATGAAGAAGTGTGGCAGGTTGATATTATGGGGGGGGGGGGTATGACTAATGAAAAAGGCTGGACTGTTTTGTCACATATTACAACAGACAACGGCTGCACATGAGAAACAGATCGCATAGATAACCTTCCCCCCATCCCCGCCATCCAGATTTTGTCCAGACCATCACATGTATTAGCAACTGACTGACCTATCCTTCATCAGTTTGGACCCATTTAGTTTTTGGCTCATAGTCAAAATCTATAGCTCTAGCAAATACAGAAGAGGAGGACTAAGTCACCTGTCAACACCCACAGTAACCCGCTGAGCTCAGACCCAGCCCGGCAGCCTTCGTCACACATTGCTCATTCTGCCATGCTGGTGGTAGCACCATTCTCACAAGTACTGTTAAAAAACACCGGCCCCCAAAACAAGGATGCGTGATGAGCACTGAGCTACTCCCGGGACAGGGGCTCTCCAAGTCTCAGTGCAATTACCTCCTCCCGAGTTGTCGCTTCCCCTTGTGCAGAGAGACAAAACCCAGACTCCTCTTCTGTAATCCAGCCAAAAGATCCTGTGGAAAACAACAGAGCATTGTTCCTCCTAAAATCCTTCACTATTTCCCTAGGCATTTGACTGTCTTCCCTTTCAGATTTTTCCTGCCTCTTTCTGAGCCACCAGAAAGGGCACCCTGCTCTGACACCTCATTTTGGCCTTGGCTGAGATGGCTGAGAGGCTGCTTCTGCTTGGCGACTTGGTCACAGCTGCAGAAAGACACAGACCCCAATCGTGCACAAGGTCCAACTGGGAAACCCTTTTGGGGCACACTGAGATGGGTGTCTGTGCCCTGTCCCCCAAACAAACATGCAGAAGTCAGCATAGCTACAATGTTTAGCATCAGATGAAGGTCCCTCCCTCAACCTGCTTCTATTTTACTGCTGTTACAAGATAAATTATGGCATTACACCAAAGAAGAAATGGAAACAGAAAAGGCTTTTTTTCTTCTATATCAACTATTTATTGTCACCCATTTCTGTGTCCTATAGTCTTTTCAAGGAAGACAGATGAACTTCGGATAAGCAATACGAAATCTCCTATTATGCTTTCATACTTCAGCTATTGTTTGTACTGTCCTTCTAGCATGCCCTAGTGTGACAAACCACCGTCCAATAACTAGTATGTTTTACCTCACGTTAGAAATGTAGCAAGCAGGCTCACTGCGGTGTTCTTGCCATGGGCTTGCATCAGACAGCAGCAAAATGAGGACAATAAACATGGAGGGAAGCTACTTTTAAATCTCAAAATAGTACTTCATTTTGAGTTCTGTTCATCGCTGGGATTCATTCCAATTTTAATGAAACAGAATTTCTTGGTCATATTTCCACATTACGTTTCCATCTTTCATTAAAGTAGAGCCAGAAAAGCACTTAAGCACATGCTTAAAACTTCAAAATGCATTCTGAATGTATTGCCTAATTCCTGTGATATTTTTGTTCACTGGGGGTCTTCACAAGTTCAGACTAATACTAGAAATTGGCTTTGATTTAGATAAAAGCATTCTTGTCCTAAATGAGGTCAAATACAAGAAGGCCAAAACCTGAAACCTTCACATATGCTGGGGGAGACAGACACTATCATTCTTCCCTACACTCATGCAGTTAAAACATTGGCCAGTTAGACACAATACGAAGAGAAATAACTAACTCCTCTAGCTTCCCCGCTGCAGACAGCTGTCCCACTTGCTGGCCCGTGGGCTAGGTTGGCTCAGATGCTAGCACCAAGAGCAACGACTACTTTCAGCAAGGTGACTTGCTGAGTACAGTGCTATCCAAATCGAGCTTTAAAAGACTGTGAAAGTGGCAGCGTAGCAGTTCTCCTACCCAGTTTTTTAGGGCAGCCTTGAGTCTTTGTTGTTATTACTGGCTTCCCTTCGTCAAAGCAAGGGCATTTTGGAGGAGGAGGTTTCCTCAGTGGTTTCCCCCTTTAGGAACCCCATGCCTTCACATAAAAGCGCAGGATTTCCTAAGTGGTTCACAAACAACAGGCCAAATTCTTAATCCAGTTTCAAAATAGTATTTTCTTTACTAGTCTTCGTGAGGAAGGTTCGGCTCCCAGAGAGCAGGAGCAGGCTATTTTAATACAAAGGAACTCAGACCTTTAAAGGGATTCAAGCTGCTCTTTATATCTTCCAGAAAGCCTTGCTCTGAATCGCATGCTCCCAGCGTCTGCTCCCTATTCTCACCTATTCTCCTTCTTTCACCTGGGGAGTTAGGTAATGTCTGGCCCAAGTACAATAAGGCCCTCACCCCCTTTAAAGGCCATCTTATTCTAGAACAACATTGTTTATGGATTCCATATGGTCTATCATTAGTGCTATCCTTGATTCTCTGTCTCTCACTTTCCTCTTGTGCAATAAAAGAGATGAAGTAACACATTGTAAAAGAATGTGTTTGCAAGATAGAATAGACATCTGCCTCTCTCCTTTGGAGGCTGCTGCGAGAATACAGTTGCTACCTATTTTGCCAATTTGACCACAACATGTCTAGGGCCTCTCAGAGCAATCATGCGTGAACACATCAATCTGTTCACGAGCAATAGCTCTGTGTCTAAGATGGACATTGATTTTATTTTTTTGCACTGTTACTGGCACACTTTGTCCAAAAACTACACAAGTTATTGTTGGTAGTGTTACGAAAGATGTTAAGGATCTTTTGGGGAAGATGTGACCTGATCTTTCTGGAACATTTTAAAAAATGTTGTCTTTCTTTTTTAAAAGCAAGTATCATTCTTCCTTTGAGCCAGCAAGCCCTGCACACCCAGGCAAGGCCAGGAAGAAGTCGTGTTTCCACTTTCAGAATTGAAGAGAGAATGCTTTGTACGTTTCTAAGAAAAAGCAATCCACTCCAACTCGACCACATAATTTGCTTTAGATCTGTCTGTGACAGATCTGTCTTAAAAATTAGTAAGAATAATTTAATCAATTAAAACCACGTGCTGTTTGATTTATGACAACTGTACAACATCTAAGAATCAGTGAGCACAGTGGATATTGTTGTCAGAAAAGCTTATTTTGTCCTCTCTTTCTCTTTTACACCATCTTAAGTCAGGAATACCTCTGATCGATTTGCTGCAATTAGTCTGCTGTAAAACTGTACAAAAGTAGACGGTTTCTGACTGCAGTGGAGGCAGCCCCCCCACCTTACACTGGTGCGGCTGAGATGGGAATCAGGTACAAAGGCTGCAAACTGGTCTTTAGCCACACACTTGGTGCCCTGTCAAACTTAATAGCATTTGGAAATCTGTTCATTTCTCTCATTTCGTTGTCTGCTAGCCATAAGGCCATTGTTTAAAAAAAAAAATTGACAGTATGTCTTCTCTTATCATCACATGGAAAAGGATATAAAAATATAAATAACCCACAGGCATCTGTCTTTCTGGATTATTTGAGAATAACCCATCTTAATGAAGAATTAAACAATATGCTTTAACAGAACCTGCAGCATAAACTCTGATTGAAAGAGAAATTATTATTTCTCTTCTATTTCCTAAGTAATCAGACTTGAAAGCAGGTCTTCTTCTGTTACTTCCCAGACATAAGACAAAGACTATTTTAAAAACACTGAATCTATTCTTTCGTCTTCACGGAAGACCTGGTGCTTCACTGGTTACTCATGGAAACTATTGCTGGAGTTGGTGACATGTTTTTGGAGTGAGGTATGTAGAGGTGGGCATACTTGTTATAGTGCTAAAATTATTTTTCTCATGCAAAAGATAACTAATCAACTAACACAAATAAACAAAACCATACAAGTTGCCAGCAAGTCCACTGAATCTTTCTTTTGAAGTTAAAGGAAGCTTAAGTATCTGCCTTCCTGCCAACTTCATTTCATGGTCTTGTGTCTATCCTCCTCCTACACATATCCATCAATTTCCAGCCAGAATTACAATTATTTTGTGTGTCACTTTTTTCTGTGTAAGCACCTGAATGACTCTTGCCTTAGGCATTTTTTTCTCTGCCTTCTGAAATCTCTATAATCTGAAATTATCTACAAGGTCAGAAACAAATTAAATTGAAATCTATGCAATCTATGGGAGAACCAAGAAATTCCTTCAGATTGTCTTGTGATTTTGGGAATAAAGCTGGCCAAGACAGTGACAAGATCCTTCACAACTGCAGCAGCCAAGCAATAAATACCCACTTTCCCGGGGACAGAGGTGTACAACTGGCAAAGCATTCTCCATTCACCAGAAGAGGAAGCACTTAAGGACAAAAGACTGCATGTGGAATATGGTACAATGGGAGAGACACTAACGATCTTAACCTAGGTGCACTCACATAAACTTTGCCAAACCTCAGGTTACCTCTGGTGCTTGTTATTATTTTAATATTATTGCCTCTGACTGACAGTGAATTGGAATAGTGTGTTTGAAAACCCATATGTATAATGTACTTACACCAAAATGGAGTTGAACCTCTATACTCAAAAAGGTCTGCTCATCATTAGTCTGGGACTGATTTTTTGGACACTGCTTTTTACACTGTTTCATTTGAACCAGATACTGCTAAAGTCTTCTTTTCTCTAACATACTCAGTACAGTGTAATTCATAGTGTTATGCAGATGCTGGATCATTTGAATCTCCATTCTGTTGCACATAATTTACATTGTCTGTGGCAAATAAAAAGATAAGTGCGATCCATATTGCAAATGCATTGTACCATTGTGAATTTGCATGCATCCTTGCTCTTCACGTCATGGAATTTATGCGGTCATTGTAGCAATGTCTGATATCACAGTGAGTATCCTCTTATCAGTTATGTTTGGATTTTAAAGCTAGCTGTTTCTATATACATCGTCATAGCAGTCTTCACTATCACCCTAAATAATTCCCAAGCTACAGCAAAAAATTCTGCTGAACTGAAATATTACAGTAAAAGTAAGGACACTGCTTGAAAATACACATATAACATCTTCTCTTATTTAATTCCTATTTGAGCAAGCAGTCCTAAATCAGAATTTTTAAAAAAAAATTAAATCACTTTACAGATTTAAATCCATTTCTGTTGGACCATTTTTTATCTCAGTGACACTTTTATGTGGACCATATAACTCTTTTGAACTAATTTTCACTTGAGCATCAGTGTTTCACCATGTCAACAAACATTTCCCTGATGCAGGAGACTATCTAGCATTTTCAAGGCTCAGACACATAAAGTGATCTTCCAACTAGATTTGAATGGATAGTATCAAAGTAACTTTAAATACAATAAAATACACAGTTCTGTGAGAAGATAACCCACTGAGCCTCACTCCCTAAGGTCTGGTGTCTTACGTCTGAGTTTCCATGTTCTGATATTGTGTAAGAGGAAAGCTCATGTTTCAGTTTTACTTAAGCTGCAGCATGGAAGGTCTCTTGCCTGTCTGGAGCATCTTGTTTTTATAAAACTTGTGAGAATTTAGACTGACATCTCTTTTGAAAACTTGGTTCAATTAGGCTGAAGAGTTACAAAGATATTAAGGATGAAGTGACTGACAGATGGACAAAGAGACAATGTGGTTGCATGAGCTTCATTCTCATAGGAAACCATGACAACTAGAAAGAGAAATTTGGAGATCTTTAGCTGGAACAAGTTGGTACAGCTTCACTTACCTCAGCGACCTGCTGAGTGCTAAAAATACATAGTAATTAAAATGGAAACACTGGGCTGGGCAAGCTCTATCTGAATGCTCTCTCCCTTGCACCTCCTTGTAATACAAATACAGTGTAATTGAATTTGAATGAATTCTTCATATATTCAAAAAGAAGCATGTTTTTAAGTGAGCATCAAAACCAGCACTTTAAAATAGCCATTGTAAAAGTACCCTGTAATCAAAATGCAGTACATTCATTTTGGCATAAATGAAAAGTTCACTTCTTACCCTTGACTTTCTGACATTATTTTTATAACACTGCAATTTTACAAAGCAATGCTATGTAAAAAATGGAAACGTGATTTCTCTGTTTATTTATTTTCTAATCACTTTGCCATCTCCTTTTGATAAACTACCAGGAAATTTTTAATGTCATTTCTAATGATATAAAGTGTCTGTATTTTGCCCCTCCCTGTGAAGCCATTACCTAATCAAGTGCTGCATAATAAAACAAATAAACAAATACCAAAATATGATCCATCACTACTGCGTGAAAAAAAATGAAAATATTAACCAAGGTCTGTTTAAAAAAGTTTCATGTGATAAATCACAACTTGTTAAAAAGTCAAATGAATGAATGTGTTTAAAGAATAGAAGCAGAAAACAGAGAACTTCAATCCCTTTTAAATTCTCTCCACAAAAAATAACCTCTTCAATTCATTCGATGCAGTACATGAATCAAACATTATTGATTAATATACAGAATCTATGATGTGCTAATGTGGGAGTTGAGGGAGTTGTTTAAACTACAGAAGTCTTTAAAAACTTCCCTTCCCCCAGCAGGGCGATCTCAGGTAGGATGTTAAATGTATGCTCAGTCACCGGCTGCAAGAAGTCACTAAAGCAAACACTGAAGCACCTTGGTGAAGGCAATGCTATCAACCAACACTTCTGCTCAGTGACCCTCTCAGGTCTTAGAAATGGTCTTTTCGGATTCCGGGTCTTGCCGTATTGATTTCAATCAGCAGCTTTTCCTAAGAGCCCCTGCCAGAAATTCTACGCTCTATCCCAAGTTTTATCTCAGGGTTTTTATTCGCATTTGACATCATTCAGCTAAATGACAAGAGAGGATTTTGTGTGTACTTGTTTCCCTACCCACATTTTTTTTTAATTATGTTTGTTTCGAACACCAATAAATCTCTCTGTTTACTTATGCTTTCACTTGCCCCATCGAGGGACGCACACTGAGCTGCCTCAAGTGTTGTTTTCAAAACGCTTTTACATTTTTGGCCACGCTTCGGTGGGACCAAAGTATTTCTGTCAATGACTTCATTAATGCCAGGGTTTTACCCCTGGCTTTTGAACACTGGAGGCACCCCGCAGGAGGCTCTCTCACCGCTCAAATCCCCATGCTTCCTTCTTATCCTTACCCGAGCAGCAGAGGCTTTGATAGCCCGTGCACCCCCGTGGTGACACCCTTGCCCAAGGTGGCGAGGGGCCAGGCAGCCGCCGCTCCGCACCGCGGCACGGGAGCCGGGGCAGAAAGGCAAAGAGCGGGCAGCTGCCGTGCCCTCCATCACGAGAGGCTGCACCCCCTGCACTGCATCTCCGAAGGCACGGAGCAAAGCAAGCTGGGGGGAGGCAAAGTCGCCGAAGCCGTGTTTACACCTCCTAACTTCTGTAGCTCTCGGCGTAAATTAAAGTCACCTAAAGGGCTTTTTGCTGGTTAAGATTTGGGAGGGGGGAAAAGGGTATTTCAGACAGTTAAAAAAAGTTTCCAAGTTTTTCTCTTTTTCTGTTGTTTTTTTGTTGTTTCTTTTTTTAAATGAAGAAAGCTATCAGGAAATCCTCAGCAGAAACTGAGAATGGGTTCCTGATGGCTGGATGGATTTTGCCAAAATCCATTTTAAGGTTTGCTTTGAGTAAGCTCAAATCAGGTTGCCATATGGAATTACTCCATGCAGCAGCCTGACCTAGAGCAAAACTGAACAAAGCTGAGATTATTTACTAAAATCCTAAACCGCTGGCTGTTTTGCATCTCTCCCCCACTGGATCTAATTCCCTAAGTAAATAAACACATATTAAGTTAAAAACCCACGTTAACGAATAGGCCAAATAGCTGTACGCCAGGTAGGCTATTTGATGACACACAAAACACAACCATGGGTCAGCATTCATGCCTCGGACTGTCTCAAAGCTTGCTGGCACCTGCAGGTTAGCATATTTACTGCTGTAGCCAAGAAGATTGATCACAGGAAGCCAAAGCTGTTCAGTTAAAAAAAATAAGAATCAGCTGTTTTCTATGAGCAGTCTGTCAGATAACCAGCCTAATGAAACTGTGGGCATTTCTCTTGAGCTCCAGAAACATTCACGCTGGAGAGGATACTGCTAATACTTTGCAGTTGTTTTGGAGGTTAAATAGAAAATGGCACTGAAGAAAGGCTCTGCCTCTGTGGTTAAAGAAAAGGCAGAGACCACACCAAAATGTACAGTTGTGCCCTCGACTGAAATAGACGTAACACTAACACTGTATTTTTCACCTCACTGATGCAGTCCAAATTGAAAACACAAAGGATGCCTTTCACTGGTATTCTTAAAAAAAAAAAAATGACACAACTGTCCCACGGAGAAATGAGACAGACAAGACACAGTCCTGCTTTTGTAAAAATAATTCATAACCTGATGAAATGTCTTGTGTCAGAATCAAAACCAAGAAGCTTCAGATGAAAAATGGATCTGACTCCTGTTAGAACCGCATAAGCTGCTCCGCAGTCTCGGCTCTCCCTGTCCTGGGCTCCAAATGGATGCAAAGATAAAAGGAAAGCAGCAAAAGGCTCAGCACCCAGCGATCCTAGTGTCCTTTGACAGGACACGTAACCAACGTGGAAAACACTGACATTCATGCACAGGTTTTGGCTAGCTTGTACATACAAACATGGTTTCGCCAGCCACCCCACTGTCGGTGCAAAACGGCATTTCCACATAAGGTGCTTTATCGGGTTGCGTGCAGGCAGGGCTCCACTGGGCAGGCATTTATTCTGCCGTGATGAGAATAGTATTCTGGGTGTTCACTCAGTTTTGCTGGACAGTGTGGGAGAAAAAGCATAGTTTCACATCTTCTGGCACCTTCTTCCTTTCATTTCTTACCACTTGTGAAGCTAATAGCACAGCAGAAAGGTGGCAGCCTAACGTGCTTTACCTCACAAAAGAGACAATACCAATGTAAAAAAGCATTTTCAAATGGTGGTGAGATGCTTACCGCTATTTCAGCCCTCTTGCACTTCTAAACTCTCTGCAAGCCAGACGGCCATTGTTTTTCATATGTGAAAGACACATAGACAATCATGGTGGGTGGCACAAATCAGCGTAGCCTCAAGGCTGCTCTAGCCGATCCCAAGAGGCTGACCAGTTCAGAACTACCTCAGGCTTCAAGGGAGACAGAAGGAGCCATAGAAAGATTCCAATCTGCCCTTTGAAAGTGAATCAAATGATCTCTGGCACTACATCTTGACGGGAAATTGAAAGCGTCCAGCTTAAAAAAGAACCTTAAGCTTTCTTCACCATTTTGTCATGTTTCTTCTTATTTAAAAAAAAAAAAAAAATCAATCATGTTGCACATGTAGCACATTTGATAATGTACAAGTTTATCTGTTTGCAACACAGCGTTGGTATAATTTCCAAATACGTCATACTAACAATTCCGAGGAATATTGCTGGAAGTGAAAGATGGCTCCCATATGACATTTACCACCTGATACATTGGGTACCAAATAGTGGAGCTCATAGTCAGTTAAAAGCTTGGAACATGCCGATACTGTCTGGTTTTTATTTCCCAGGCCTCAGTTTATGCTCTGCATTTTATATCAATATTTTTATTATAGAATATTTTTATTTATAGGTGAAAAAGAGTATAGATAACAGGTGACAAATATAGATAACATGATAAAAAGGACTAAGCTGATAACGGCTCATGATAATAATGAACGAATGAATAATAATGATGAGATGAACAGGAATAATGAACATTTGATTATTTGCATGTAATTTAATGCATGCTTAGACAAAGACCTAATTTTTAAGTTTCCCTCTCAGGTGCATTTGATAGTAGCTTTTGTTATTTTCCAATACAGGCTTATGTCCTCTGGTTTCAGTTTTCATCTTTATGTTCTGTTTGCAGGCCAACGGTGATGATGTTTTGCAATGCAGCTAAAGTAGTATGTGTACTTGGTATGCTGAAGGCATCTATCATCTTTTGTCTGTAGCTTTTCTGAAAAGTTCATCACCTCCATTCCCTCAACCAATAGCTTTCTTGTAGCAGAACTAATGCCTGTGAGAAAAAGATTGCAGGGTCCTCAGTATGGGATTTACATCAGCTGTATAAAGAAGGGAAAGGGAAAGGGGAATGCAAGTGATGGAAACTGTTGCCAAATAGCCCTTTTCCTCATGAAAAGGAAAACATGATTTTCAGGATCAACAGAGGACACTTGCTGGGCAAGCTAGATCATGGGATTTGTGAAATCACAGGCCAGTGCTTGAGGCAGAAGGATGGAAAGGGAAATGGAAGGGATAATGCCTGAGGGAGCCGAAAATGAGAGGACTGTGGGAGAAAGGCAACGACAGACTGTGGGCAGAGACGTGTCTGAGAGGATGAGCAGGCTCGATGCTGGCGAGGCCCATCTGTTTCTATGTATACATAACCTTGCACCTGGCCTCTGGACCATAGTCCAGAGTGTTGTGTGCATGCCTAGTGAAACTCCTGTTAACATCCATGAAGAAATGGTGTAGTCTGTCAGGCTTTGTGCTGTGGTGGATAGCACTTTTTATTCACACAGCCACACCGGGCTGCATAGCAGCAGGGTATTTGTGACCTTCTCACAGTCAGAGAAGCTGTATCAAATGAAATTGCTGATGCTGAAGCCTCTGATGGCCACCATATGGGGATAGAGGAAGTTTCTGATGGTATCGCACACTTTTATTACGATGGCCATGACAGCAGATTTCCTCAGTGCAGAGCAATTTGCCAACGAGCGTAGGAGCCAAAAGTGAATAGAGACCCATGGGCAATGGGTACTATTTACGCACTAGAAGAGAGACTGAAGAGCATGCATGGATGTTGCAGGACTTTCAGCACACACCATCGAGGATGATACTCAGTTTTGTTGCAGAGCTGAGCATGGAGAAACTAGGACTACTGCTGTCCTATGGAGGACAATACGGTCCCATGAGTGCCTATTGATCTCAGTGTCTCTTTTTCAGTATGGCCTTCAAAGGCAGTGTGGTAGGTCCATAACGGGCATTTCTGAAACCCCTCACCCATGCATTTAAAAAAAAAAAAAAGAAAGAAAGAAACCCAACACATGTTTTGCACAGCTAAACAGCGTCGTTTGGGGAAAAGATGACACCATTTCCTGCCTGCATGGAGAACCGGGGCCAAATTCAGGCCAAGGAGAGGGGAACTGCCTAAACTACCCCATAGGAAATGCTAAAAGTGTGAATGTAGTTTAAACATCTACCTCTATGCTGCAGAGTATTCCCCAATCCCAGGAGCATCTCGGAGAACTGAGTGCCTATATCCGTGCAAGAGCAAAGGGTCAGTGACACAACCGCATCTCTGTTTTATGCAATTAATTCACTTGAGACTCAAAACTGACCACTGCTTATGTGTTTTGCTCTGAGTCTTGTGAATGGCAAATATGTGAGCCACCACTTTCCCCCCTGAGAAAGCTGCTTTCTCACCCAACCACAGCCTCAGGTTCCCCCTACTCTCTGATACCATCAGTCTCACATTTGTTCACCTGCAGGGAAGAGCCTCCGTGAGAGTATAGTATTTTAAGCACCTAAGGGGCACCACGCTCCAAGTCAGCAAGCTGATTTAGCTGAGGCACAGGGGTGGTGGATGGCTTCAAGAAACATGGCAGGCTATTCACAAAGCAGACAATTAATCTTAATTAAGCCCCTGTGAGTCAGATCTTCCTGACAGAATAGTATTTGAGCAGACTCAGACATCTTTCTTAAATGGGGTAGCAGTATATTATCAGTGTCCCTTCATATCTGATAATCTTCATTCAAGATTCAGAGAGCACTTAGGATTCACAGGAATCAAAATAAATTACTTTTCCCATGTCCCCTCTCAACTCTGAGAAATATTCTCATTAATTAAAATGAATTCCTGAAAATGTATCCTATATAGGACAGTCCTTAGTTTAAAAATGTAGAAAACCAGACAAAAATTGCGTATTGGTAGCTATATTTTAAACCAAAAAAATCTTCACATAATAAATACATCTTATGCACATTAACTTCAAATTTACTTCAGTAAGCTATTTACAATATAAATAATTATAAATGGGAACACTTTGCAAGATATTGTTGACATAACTAAATTGTGTTTCCTACATTACATTCCAAAGGAAAACTTCAAATTACAGATGTTATGCTATAATGTCACTAGACCCTATACATTGCAAGGCATGGTATTTCAAATGCTGGCAATCTGTGTCTTTTTTTCCATAAATATAACCCATTGGTTTAAAGCAAACATGAAATGCTTCATTATGTCTCAAGTGCTTTTTTTTGCTAGATTAGTATATTTTTTATGCATTGAAATATTTACCTTGGGAAAAAGTTGCAGTGCCTTAAAAGTACTTTTCTTAATAGACTTTATTTCCTTTGAAATGTAAAGGTGCCAATGTTTTATAATGTGTGAGCAAGATTATTTCTTGCATTTCCAAACTTCCCACTGTATCGGTAGCTGAAAAGAAAAAAATGCATGCAGTCCAAATTGCAATAAATAAAAATAATTGAAAACCATATTTTGAATCCTAGAACAACAGGAAATCTTGAGAACCCTGTGTGAGAGGGGAGTTAAATAGTGAATACAACCAGACAAAAAGCTTTGTTTCTTCCTGTATTTGATCTTGCCTTTCAAATACAGCTTCATAGATGGAGTCATAAATTACCTCTTTTCAGAAAGGGATGTATTCCTAACAACTTAGAGCCAGATTTATCCACAGAACTCTTGTATACATAAGCTAAATGCCACAGTGAAGTTTAACCTCACATCATTTTTTTTTCGTTAATAAATGCTCTAAGGAAATGTGAAATGGAGTCACACCAGCGCTCTCACCATTCTGAACAGAAGACTATTTAATTTTTAGTCTTCAGAATAACAGCTCGGTAAAAATACTTTGCTAAACCCTCAGTTACACCTCTCACAGCTTTACTAACACCAAACTGAAGGGTTAAGGAAAAAAATTGTGGGTTTTTTTGTTTTGTTTTTCCTGTTGTTGGTTTTTGGGGTTTCTTTTTGCTTCTCAGTGCATACAGCTGAAATATTTAACCCTCAATACTAACTGCAAATAAAATAAAATGGCTTCTCCTTCACACTGTGGAAGTGTCTGGAGCTAATCCAGTATACCTCCAGGAAAGCAGTTCATCCACCATTGTTCCTAATAACAAAGCCTGTATTGCCTTTAGACCCTTAGGTGTTTTAAGTAAACTTGCAACTCATGGAAAGATCAGAGCCTGAACCCATTTGCTGCCAGACGTTAACTATAGTCACCTTAAAATAGACATAGCTATGTCTAATCCTGAAACGTGTGCTATAATCCCCATTATATACAGCTTTGTATGCAGAAGGTCTGAAAACCAATGCGTATGCCACAGCTTTGTTTCTTGACTAAAGGGTTAACTGACCTTTGGAACAGCCAGTCTGATTTTCTGGGGTGGCTGTGCCTTTTTCAGAAATCCTATGCGACCTTTTATTTTTTTCCAACTCACTCAGGATGTTCACATAAATGAACATATGGTGGTTAACATACTTAGGGACATTAATGAATAAATGCTGCATGTCCAAAGATAAAAATGAGAATCAGATAAGAGTGATTAAAAGAGTTTAAAAGAGCAGAATTTAACTGTGTAACCTGTGGCAGTATTGCAGGCACATCAACAAAAGCCATTTAAAGTTTTAAGAAATACTTCTGGGGCTCCTCAGTGCAGAGAGATGCACTCATCTTTTCAGTGTGTATAAATAACCTCTACTGTAGAAACAGCCATTACAGCTATTACCTTCCATAGTTTCCATACTCACATCTTGAGATTTAAAAAAAAAAAAAAAAATTACAAACAATCCCCAAGCCTATTGCCTCTTCACAAGCCAGCTTTTTTGCGCTTACACATATTAAGTAGTACCTTACTCCACAAATATTCCCATCTGAGTCAATGGGACAAATTGCTGAGTAAGGTTCTTCCTCTAATTTAAGAATTGCTTTGCAAATTTGTCCAAAATTACAAACTCCGTGCCCCTGGGGTGCAGTTTTGTATAAAGAAGAGAGGGGGGGTTTGCTTCTTTAAACAAAAGAGATATCGCAAAATCATAATGCACCAAAATCATAATGCACCATCCACTATCAGTAAGAAATGGTTTGCCAGAGCCGTGGTCACTCTGTATTTGGAGTAGCTACAAAATATTAATTTGGTGTTAATAGCAAAACAGTATTATGTTAGAGAAATGATGCAACACAGCAATTTATATTGTTTCTGTTCCAAAACACAACCTATATACCTTGTTTAAAGTTATAACCTTTCACTAATATGATACATTTGAAATATATTTGGTACAAATGCCTTGCATTTTTCAATTTTGCAAAACATCTCCTCTCACCTTATCTGATTTAGAAAAGGAAGAAAGAAAAAAAAAGAAGATGATATCCTTGAAGGATATTAAATGAAAATTTGAATTAAATAAATATGTAATGGAAAAAATAAGCTTTATACCATATTGAAAAATACATGTAATATGAGCTGCAGTGATATTATATGCTATAATTAAGATTGCAAACTTGCTTTCATGTAGCATGCAGAGTCTATGTTTACAACACTCAATGCTTTTGGTCAATTAAGAAGAAATTCCTGGCTATCTAAAGAAGCAGGATGGCAAATTAGCTGACAAAAGGCATCTACCCCTGGCAGACTGTACTGAAGTGCTAAGGAGTGCCAGTTGCTGGAATCCCATGAGGGGAGCGAGCGTCAGCCTTTGCTTGTAGCACCATGGGGCTGCATGTACAGACCTCTCTCCTGATATATTCCATTCAGTACAGTGCATTTTGCTGCATTTGTCATTGGAGTGGACTGGAACTATTAAAAATAGGATAAATAACTACAGTTTGGGAAGTTTTATTTTGGGATCACAGTAAATAAGAATGGGGAACTTTTATTGCATAGCACACTGGCTTTTTTCCTAGGTGAAATCATATAGAGTACAAGCATCTTATATCGTGCCTGTTTGTTTTATAAGTCTTCTATTTTTCAAAAGTGCCTGTCAGAATGCAAATACAACAGTGCCCAAACTGTGGTTTCCTGACTCTTTGTGGCCATTAGGCCACAGCCAAGGAACTGCAGCTGGTCTGCAGAACTCTATTGCCTTCTAATTAAAAGCTTGATAACAAGAGTTCTTGGTGATCCCAAGAAACTTGGCTGCTGACAAAATTCCATTCATCCAAACAGTTTAGGAAACTCTTATGTAATACAAAATAATATTGACACTTAGACTTATTTTCATGTGTACTAGTAGGGATTATATGATACCATGTACCTCTACTCTAATTCGCTTTGCAAATTGTATTTTAATACTGTACAATGAGGCTCCAAATACAAGTTTATTCATATTACTCATAGGAATAAGTGAAATAAATATGTATCCAGAACTAGATTTATCAAAAATATTTTCTCATTCCTATGCTTTAGGAATATATACAATTGTTGGGCTGAAAGAAGTCCATTTTGGTCCATTCCTTCCTCTGAGTTAACAGTTGTCAATGTTTTTCTTTCCCTCAATTATTTGCCTTGTTTTTATCTTAAAACAAGCAAACAAACAAACAAAAATCTCTAGCTGCTTCTCTTTAAGACCTTTGTTATTCATTTGGCAGTTACTCAAATAAACTTCTTGCCAAATCATTTTGTTCTCATTTTGCCTTGGCTAACATTCAATGCCCTGTCTCTCATTTCTGCCGCTAGTTCAAATAGTTTCAGACCATTATTTATCTCTCCTCTGTGCAGAGCTTGGTGCACACCAGTGACATTCCCCCTTACTCTTTTCCCTTACAAAGATGACAGACCCAGTTTATTTAAAGTTTTTATTAGATCTTTCAGTCTCTTTATCTTTTGCTGAGCTCTGCTCCACCTTTTCTATTATAAGCTTTAGATAATAAAGACCAGACTGTGTTGCTCTTCCTTGTGTTCAACGTACATTTCACCAGGAGTGATCACACTGCAGTCAACAAAGATTGCTTATGGAGTAAGGTACTACTCAATTCAAGATTCACAATCTGCCTTGGAGTGATCAGGACTGTACACAATATTCCAAGTTCAGAGAGGTAATTTCCTCTGCTTTCAAGTACATCTCTACTTACGTGGCTTATAATGTTATTATTTAGCTTTTGCTTCTGATTAGTTTTATTTGAAAATAGATATTTTTAACCCACCCGTAGCGTGCTGGTTTATATTTAGTCCCATTGATGACTCAGTCCCATATGTCGAGCTTCTTAATGTTACAAATGAAGCTAGACTTAGTGCTAATCTCATTTTAGTAACCACCTCAAGTCCCCTTACCTCCACATTGTTATAATAGGGAGCGGTGGTCCTGCTCCTATTGCAGTCAACTTTGAGACTACACATAAATGCCATACAAAGAAGGACAGGTCTAGAAATTGTGCCTACAAATGCCCTATTTTACTTTTTTTAGCATATGTTTTTTATTTATTCTTTTCCAATCAATTAGTGTCTCTTTGTTCATGACATTATTAAAAATTGCAAAAAGTTTCTCTGCCTCTTTTGATGTCTTCTATAACTCTTGGACAGGCCCTGATAATATCAGCATTCTTAATACAATTGAATTTCTTGGAACCCTGATTTCCCTCAGTATTTTTTAATGTACGTATGACTGATTTTGATATCCCTAATATGTTCTGATATTCATTAATTTTCTGCTGCAAGCAAGAGAAGAATGCACATCTCTTTTTCAAAGTCATACCTATTACTTTACTGTATGTCAGACAGCGTAGTTACGATTTTCTATATTTTCTTAATTTACTCCAAAACTTTATCAGAAGTAGGACAAACCATACAGTTTTTGTCTATTCTCGCCTCTCATATTTTTACACTTATGCAATTGCCTTTGTATTTTACAGCAAAATTTCTATGATTCTATCCAGTTCCTTCTGTGTTTCAAATTAATTCTTAATTATTTGGCCACTTAGAACCACTTTTCCTTATTTTGTAATCCATATTATTACTAAATGGCGTACATAGCCATAGGGTTAAACGTGTTTATCTTGGACGACTCCTAATTCCAGCCTATTCTCCCTGTTTCACCTGACAATTTTCTTCCATTTCGCTCCACTACCCACCTTGTGCAACCTTTGAAAAATATGAGGACAATCTCCCATCTCTACATCAAGACAACCAAGCCCTATATATTTCTCAAAACTACACTGAGAAAGGCTCTCTTTCTTTTAAATACAGTAGAAGTAAATATTTGATCATACTAATCATAAGGATACTGCTCATTTGACTCCTTTCAAATCAAGCATATGGAAATAGCTATGCATGTGAGTACACAAGGAAATAACAATTTGAGGAGTTCTCTCTTCTTTCTCCCCTTTTTGATTTTGTATTGGTTAGCCATGGATGCTTTATACCATGGAGCAGCATAACACGCTTGGCCGTTAGGGAATAAACAGATCACCAGAAGTACACATTTTGATGCGTATTTTGAAGGAACACATTCCAACTTTCTGCGTAAAAAGAGTGCATAGCAGTTTTGTTGGCTGGAACCTGTGGGGCACATGCAGTTCAGAAGGTCTGCCCTTGGCAGCGTTTCCAAACAACCACCTCTTACACAATGTGCATAAATTGCTCTGCTAGCCTGCCCCAAGCACTCCCTGCCTAGACCTCTTCCATCCTTCTCACCTTGCATGGCACCAACTTTGAGTTTAGCTCCGCTCACTCTAACCCTGCATGCCAGTGCATTTTTATTTTTTAAAAGTAATGTATGTTAACTAACTTATACCCCCAAACCTTAGGTTATTCTTTCTAGTGCACTGTGGTATATCAAATGCTGGTAACGACAAGGGCATGAAAACATATAATATCTTCCAATTAGATCTCAAAGGTTATTTTTTAAAGCACAAAAGTTTTTAGAAAAAAAATGTCAGCTTCCATTGGTTATTATAACGGATGTTCCCTTGTGTCCTTGTGCTGGATCCTGCTGCATTCTTAAGTGAGAAGTCACATCAAAGTGTGATCCATTACAGCCTAGTGAATAGTTTCTAATGGTTTCAGTGTCATATAGATGCTCCAGGGCATATCCAGTTAATGTGTAAGCATGCTTATCAAAGTACTGCCTGTGGGAGCTGTAATAATTTGGAGAGGCTGCTGGGTGGTCCCCTGGGGTTTGATGAGGGGACATGTCTGAATGCAGGTAGTCTTTAGCTAGTACCAAACTAGATTTTGATATTCGGTCAGAATTGGGGCTGCTTATCCTAGACAGCGTTGTGGGGCTGTTGTCATAGTCATTTTCATGTGGGCTCATAATCTTTCCGTCTTGTTGCTGGATGTGTTCACAGGGAGGAGTGTTGGCAACCGTCGGGACGCGGCAGACATCCCCTGCCAACTGCTGCTGAGGGTAGTTTGCAAAACAGATCGCGTGCTTCTTCCCTGTGCCATTAATGGAGACCAATGGATCAGGGGTCGTTTTCCGCAGCTGTAGTCTGTTTTCTTCCTCTTTAATCATTTGCTGGGTGGCTCTTATTAGAGTTTCAATTTTGCTGGGCTCATGCGGACTGCTCTGATATTGCTCAGTACGGTACCGGTCGCCTGATTCACTGGCAGAGCCAGGATCAGGTGAACTAACGACACTGTCCTCATCCCAGTGTCCTCTCCCTAGGAAAGAGAGAAAGGGGACAAGCATTGAGGTTGAAGGAAGCAAGCAATCTTGAAGAACAAGTACTCTGAACCCTATTTTACAGACAGAAAACCAAGACAGAGGCAAGTGACTCGTAACAAAGTCACCATGGTAGACCCCCTGCTTTTCAGTGACAACCTCTAGTTTCCAGTGTCTGCACATGGAACAAGTAACACAGCTGAAAACATACAAAGAAGAGATCTAAGCACCTCAACACGGACATCCAGTGCCATCTGAGACGCTCTAGGGTAACCAAGCATCTGCAGAGGCCCAGCAGGTATGGCGCCGACTCTACAGGAACTCTGTGTCTTCTGGAGCAGCTAGAGGCCAGGCAGAGTACCCTAGGGCATGTCAAAGTGCCCTCAATATCAATGTTCAGGCCCCTGACCCCTCACTACCTCTTTGCATCAATAAAATCTGAGTGAATTGGGACCATGGTGAAAACAAAAATCTCAAGGAATTACAAATGTACATCATTCCAGCATGTCGTCTTAGGCCTTTCCAGGAGCTAAAACATAGAGACAGCATTGTGGAATAGTTTGTGGCCCTGTAGTGACATTAAGGAGGTTACACAACAATAAATAAATGCAAGTAATGAAGCAGTTCTTCTTTAGAAGCATAAGAACCCATAGCTGTTAGACAGGGTTACTGTAAAAATGTGATGTCATATCCCGATGCATAAATATTTGCTGTATAAAACTTTTAGAATGGGAAAATATAACTATATTCTTACCTCTCTTCAAAAAATAAGGCCCATAGACATATCAGAGAAGGTGTTCAGCTTGCATGTAGCTGAAAGGACAGAATCAGACCTGTCAATCCTCACTAGAAAGAAAGTGAGTGACCCCCAAACCTGAACAGCCAACTGAGGCCACACTATAATAAAGGGCTTGATAAAGGATTTGCTGAGATACGTGCCTGCAGGAGGGCGCGTGTTGGACTTGCCCAAATTACTTAACGATGCCTTTGCCTCAGTACATACAAAGTCCTCTTTGAGGTGAGGCCCATTGGGTTGGTTGACAGGACTCCTCGAAGGAAACCCATTTTCAGACTAGCACAGGTAGTTCCCCCTGCTCTGTGTTGGGTCAAGGTATACAGATCTCTTTGGCAGACCGCTACCGCTGTGTTGCAGAGTTCATGACAAAAATAAGTGATGGGCTTTTATAATAAACGTATCCTGCCATTTGTAAGTGGAAGTACTGCACCCTGGAGTATCTCGTGAGCATAAATTTATCCTTCACATCCTCTTAAGATCTGGACCCGAAATGCCAGGGCCTGGAGGTGGAAGGGAGCTCCAGCCACCAGAGCACACAGTACATCAGGCACGCCATGACACACTGGGGAGCTGGTCAGCCACAGCTCTAAACCATGCGCTCAGTTTGTTTCACTGCGCAGACCGCATCTGCAGTGTCCCAGACTTCCTGAGTGTGACCAGAAACGCATGGGCTCATACGCAATATCCAGGGCCTGCCATACCGGCCAGCTAATCGTCATTATTGTAAGGTGACTCCGAGCCAGAGCTACCAGAACATACATTAAAAGAACAGAAAAGGAAGAAAATATTTTCTGCCCAAAGAAACTGCTCTGACAGCAATGTTCACATAGTATTGTCAAAAAGAGTTTCATTTGTGAAAGACCAAGGTTTGGAACTGCCTAAATCTAAATTAAAATGGCATATTTGCAAGGGAAGCTGAGATGTTCCTCTCCTCAACTAAGACCAACACGTCAGGTTTTACCCCCAAAGCTACATGCAGACCGAAGGCCTACTGAAACACGTAAGACTTGATACAATAAAGAAAATAACTGCAGCACCCGTTGTTGTTTTGCTGTAACAGAATTACAGCAAAACCAAGGAACAAACTAAAATCAAATTATATTATCTATTTGCATTGATTATCCTTGATAAAGGTATGGAATAAATATTTAATGCTTTTGTATTTGTACCTCCGTATGATATTTCTACATTAGTATCTTTCTATGCTCAGCAAGAATTATCATGCATAAAATTTGCCAGCAAAATTATCATACTTCACTCAATTCTCTTTTTTGGAGAAGAAAAAGCTAGAGAAACACAAGTATGACAGGAGTACAGAACAGACACAAGGAAGGAGATGTGTTCTCGCAGGAAAAGTGGAGAATAGTCCTCATCAGCAAAATTTAAGGCTCCTTTTCTTTCCTCATTTTTCTCCTGACTGTATTTCCTAGAACTTGCTATTTAATCATTTTTCTATTCTCAACATAATTTTCCTCAGAATGGAGTAAAATAGTACAGTTCTTTTTGATTTCCAAAGCCTCATTCTGCAAGTCAATGGAATGGTACTAATGTAATTAGCTTTTATGAGTTCTTTAGATACAACCTATATTTTGACAGATTATTTTAGTAGAAAAGCATTTTTTTTTAATGCTGCATCTCTCCTTACAACCTTGAATTCTGACTTTTGGGTGAGTTGCAGTCTTTCAACTCCCAGCCTACCCTTTAAACCCAAGGACCTTCAGATTTTTCTAAACCCAAGATCAGCTTTTCACTGTGATTTTTTTATTAGCTTCAGCCTCTGAAGATTTGCTAATGCACTGAGTTTGCAACCTGCCAGACACCAAGCAAGGTTCAGGCTTGGTGCTGAAAGGATAGAGAGCCTCAAATTGGCTAAAAATTATAGCTGGAGATAAATGTCTGAAACCAAAAGCAAATGTTAATTTGAATTGCCAATTTTAAATAACAATAAATGGCAAATCTTACAGAATCTAGTAATAACCAGTGCAGAGAAAAAAATCATTTGGAGAACAATTTCTCCAAGGACTTTAAAGATTTTTTAATGTCTAGCTTGGATTTAGCTCTAATTTTTTGCAGTATATATATTCCATCCAAAGTAGTTTGATCTTAAGTCAAATAAATAACACATTTCTATCAAGTCTATAATTTTGTTTATATTTTTAAGATCATCCTTAAAATCTCACCAGTCAGATATATCCAACTGAATTTCACAGATTAGAAATATACAACAAAATTATATTTTGCTGCATATAAGCCAGACTGTCAAACTCAACTTGAATTTTAACTATTCCTCATCTCCACAGATGCGATCTCTGAGACAAGGACATACATCAAAGGTGTCTCTCATTATCTGTCTCTCACGTAAACAGCTGCGCGTTTATGTCATGTTGCTTTATCTGAGACGGTGCCACTTTCTGCAAATCCTTGTTACCTCTTACCATGAATCCTGTGCACTGACGTTATGTGGGGCATACTGTTTTCATACGCTTCTCTGCTCTCAGGGGACGACTTAGTCAGGGGCAATGCTGAACGAGAACCCCACCAGCTCTCCCTTCCCGGCTGCGGCGTGCCAAGGAAATACCGGCCAGCTTCACATCTGCCTCCTTCACAGGCCTGAGTATGGAAATGTCTGTCATCGGTCAGCCTGGAATGGTCGAGTGCAAAACCATAGCAGAGAGCACTGCGGTCTGAGTACTGTCTGTAGGCACAGGAGACATCGTGGTGCTGGGAGCTCGGTCTGTCCGCAGGCTCCAGTAGCTGGGGAGAAGCTGTATCGGTCAGGGGGCTCCCGCCCCACTGGCTCTCGTGGTCAGACTCGGATCTCTCTGTGTGAAATCCAGAATACTGCAAGACAGGAGAAGCAGCGGGGAAATTACTACGCCTGGGTGAAATCTGCAAGCAACTGCACTGGAAAGCCAGAGTATGTATGCAATAGGGTGTTTTTTGTGAGCGTGCCCACACGTCTGCACCTTCTGATTGGACTCCTAGTCCTTTCCTGTACAACACTCTGTAATGAGCTCACAGATGACAGGACAGACCTCATGAAAGTCTAAAACATCCCATGTCGACCCTTAATAGCCATCTCCTTTATGATGTGTAATATTAGGCTCAGCAACATCAATGTTGCAATTCAATATTTTTTTAATACGTCCAGGTTTTTCCTATTGCTTTGAAAGCTAGTGCTCATGCTCAGCAATGGTGCCCCAGTGCTCCTCGGCAAAATGCTTTCAAAAGGGACTGAAATAACACCGCTCCCGGAGCACTCTCGCATGTCAAATTGAAACTGAATGGGTTTGCAAGTTCTTTTTCTGAGGGTTCCCTCTCTTTTCCTCATATTTTGTTTGTTGTTGGATTTTTTTTTTCTCACCTGGAGTGGTATATTGGAACTTCTTTCCTCCTTTTAGTAGGGAAAAGAAAGCCTCCTGTAGATCCTGGGATTACCAGCTCTACTACAGAATAAAGCTCCAAAGTGATGGCAGATCAGTAGGAAGCTAAAAATCACAGCTCTGTAGCAATGTGGGAACAAGGGAAATCCAGAACCTATTTGCCAGAAAAGGCAACCTCTAGTCCAAGCAGGCAGAGCGGGCATCTGGCACCCTCATTTAAGCAGGGCCCTCCCAACACAGAAGAAGTACCTAGCAGGCAGTTGGAAAAGCAGACAGAATAGGAGCATGGGCATTTGTTTAGAGAGAAGTAAGGGTTAAGTTAAATGTCACAGATTTCTAGGTATTCATAATGAATGTTTCAAACTTTTAGATACTTTTTGGGAAAGGAAAAAAAAAAAAAGAATGCTTATTAAACCTCCTAAGATTTAGCTATCGCATTTTTAAATCTTTTTATTTATTGGAACTGTCGAACTTCACGGAACATCTTTAAATCAGTTTCACCCGTGATTACGGATTGGGATGAGACCAAAGCCGTACATGCTCACCTCTTCACCACTGCACACTCATGTCACAAATCAATGTATTACAACACGAAACCTTGGAATTCTCCCATTCCATCGCTCACCTTCCAGACGCCCACTCTGCCTTTCTTTTAATAGGCATTAGGCCTCTCTCCTGAAAACATAAGCTTACCTTCCTTTTCATTAGATTGAGTTGCTATGAAACTCCTCATTATCAGCCAGGATCAAGGTTTTATGCACTTACCAATCGAAAGTACTGACCAGATGTTTGACTTACAGAAACTTAAACCATCTGTGCAACATCAGTAGTGGTTTTGGCATTTAATTGGGTATTTCTTCAGTATTCCAGTTTATATTTGTGAATACTGTTTGTTAACACGATAGGTTTTTTAAAGGAAAGAAAGGAAGAAAGGAAGAAAGGAAGGAAGGAAGGAAGGAAGGAAGGAAGGAAGGAAGGAAGGAAGGAAAGAAGGAAGGAAGGAAGAAAGAAAGAAAGAAAGGAAGAAAGAAAGAAAGGAAGAAAGAAAGAAAGGAAGAAAGAAAGAAAGGAAGAAAGAAAGAAAGGAAGAAAGAAAGAAGGAAAGAGTCATGGCTTTGAGTAGCTCGATTATATTTTGTTATTAGTTGTCCGAAGAATACCCACAGGCAAAAAGCCTACCAGTAGATATGGAGGAGGTCAGCAAGCATCACCAAATTCATCGCAAGGTTTTAGAGATGAAAGGATAAATCTGATTTTGCACGGAGGTAAGATAGTTACAGAGCCACAAAAGATTCTCTTAAATGCCAGTAACTCGGCATACGTTAACTGGGAACTTTATTCAGCCATCACAGTGTTATGTGACCAACTGGAACATCTAACTCTTCTATTATCTTTTCCGATCTAATGTCTTCAAACTGCTTAGGCACAAAGATATCTTCATAAATACCGACTGAATTATTGTAATCTTTTTGACAAAAATATATAGATAAAATTAGGTTTCCAATGAAAAAATCAGAAATTATTAACAAGATTTTGACTATTAAATTTTAGTTGAAATGGAAATTCACAAAAGGAAAACTACTTTGGTACCTGTTCTTAATTTTAGAATTATTTTTAGTGCTCTTTTTGGATTTGACTTTTATAAACGAGATTTTTTAATTTTAAAAGTTAAGCTGAAATATAAGATAATATAAGCATAAATGTAAGTATAAAAAAGTTAAAAGTTCATTTATTTTCTTATTAAAAACAAAATTCATAATAAGTATTTCTTTCATGAGGTGACAAGGAAAATTAATTTCTAATAATATTATAATGAAATTTCATTTTTTGGACAATTTATGGTGATAACAAATGCCAGAGATTCTTTCAAGCTGAAAATTCTTAATTTCATTTAGCTCTAATAGATATCCTTCTATTAGTTCTCTGTTTCTAAGGACACCTCAGGATCCAACATAGCTTCCCTTGGAGGGAATTTCTCCATTTAATTGAAAACTTGCTCAATTTTTTTTTTTTATCATCTTGAACCTAACCACAAAGGATTCAATTGCACAGGCCTTCGTGCACTTTTCTTAAAGAAAGGGAAACGATTTCAAAGGGTACATGTTCAGTATATCAGAAATGCACCATGTAATGTCATATAACCTTGTAGTCAAGACCAACAATACTTCATGCATATTCTTTGTACTTGATGTAAATGATGATTATTTGAGATCTGACCCGTAGCAGCTGCTAGGCCACAGCAAAATTAAATTAACACAGTGAATTGCTTGTGGCCCGCATTGTCTACCAAGGTTTGATATGACTGCTTATTCTTAAGGTCCAACATCAGAAGACACAGGCCAAAAATATGTCTAATTCCCTTTAAAGCTAATCACATCTCTATTTGGCATCGTCAGGCTGCCTCTACTGCTGCAGTCCTACCACTGCCTCTTCTGGGAATCTGATGTTGACAGGTGGAGACTCCAAATACGGACATGTGTGACATGTTGACAGGGGCAGAAATGAAAGGATGATCAAAGATACTGCTCTACTGAAACAGGAGTGGAAACACTATCTCTCAAGTCAGAATTAGGCTCCCATATGTCAAGTGATGAAAGACCATAGAAAACGGAATCAGATTTAATGAAAATGATGGCCAATTAAAATTAGTGAAAATATTTTTCTTTTTTTAAATCCCAGTCCTGCCTCAGCAGAAATATTTTCCTTTCTGCTAATTTTTGCCTTCTGACTCCTACTGGGCAGAATTTTTTATTTTTGTTTTTTTTGACAAAGTTTGACCAGGAGACAGGAGTTAAACATGATAAAGAACTTCAGACAGGCAACATCTGAAATCCCTTCAGGTGATTTCTGAATTGTCTTCTGGCATAAACAACAACAATAAATAAATTAAATGGTCCTCCAGCTGGTTCCTGGAAACTGAATTGCCACCTCTGGATACTAGAAATGTCTTCCAGAGTGCTAATCCAGTGTACCATCACAATGAGAGCACACCAGCAGGATTAGCACTGACATAGAAAGGGGCTATAGGCCATCACTGATGTTATTTTCACCCCAAGAAAAACTTCAGGAGGGCTGAAGGGGCAAGGAAATAGGAAAATATAAATTCCATGTCTAAGAAAAGCTTACTTTACGAGAGCCCATGGAAGTGTATTAGGCCAGTAGACAACTTAATATTTCTCGGGTGATTTTCTTTTGCCTGACCTTCCATTCCTACAGGTGTCTCACTGGCCCGAGCACTCATGCTGTCATACGCAGCAACATCAGCCTGCTCCACACACCGTGCCAGATGTTCAAACAATAGATGTTATAGATATCTAATTTTCTGGCAGCCTACTCAGGTTTTTATCGTTATAAACATTAAATATACAGTGAAAGCCTCTCAGATGCTCTTTTCCATGAAAAACTTTCACTACATCAGCATTAGCAGCTTTCCTCTTGATTTGTGTCTTAACCATGAGAAAAAACATCACAGATGCAGGCTGCATTGTACTAAGAACATATGCATGCTTTTAAATCACTTTTATCTTACTTTTTACTAATGTAATCCTGAAATGTAAAATATGTTCTTTTTGCATTCACTATTATAGGCAGAACAGATGGTGAAAGGCTTAGATTAAAGTAATACAGCATGTCCATTAAAATAACCCCCACTGCTGGTGACTCTTCACCAGATCAGGAGTTATGCTTACTATAAAAAGAGGGCTTTGCTTTGCTTTTGAATACACTGGAAGTTGCCAAAGCTTGAGGCTACAGGAAGAAATGAAAAAACAAACAACAAAAAAGGCTGACTAGAATTCAGCCTGATTCTGTTATCTTTACCCCATTAGGTGATATGCCCAAATAGAGGTAGATTGCAGAATTAATCCAGATTATCTGTTTAAAGGAGCTGTAAAATCAATTTACGTCCAAAATCGGGTGTATTAGTATACACATACTAGAGAAGGCTCTTACTTCCAAAAATTCATGCGTGCTGTAACACACCCCAAAGCCTCCATCCAACAGCTCTTGGGTATATCCTTACTTGTATGCATGCGTTCTTTTTATATATATATATAATCTTTATCCAAGAACTAAAATGACATATGAAGCAATAAACGTTTATCCAGATCTCACCATAAAACATTTCCATTAGAGGCAGACAACAGACAATTTTAAATATTTTCTTTAAACAATCATCATTAATGGGAGATTAAACTCCAAAGCAGTTATTCAGATGATCACAATTAAAATGTTTTTCCAATCTTGTTGCTATTTCCTGTGTACAGAATAAATGAAGTCCAGCGCTAGCTTTTGGGAACACAAAATAAACGAGGTCCAGGGCTAGATTTTGGGAGCCCCTCACAATTATTATTATTATGGGGGAAAACTACAGGCATCTTTTAACCAACTCACAATTTCTTTTTTCTGCAGATCTATATCAAGTCTTTATCTCCTGTTTTTTCACCTCCTCTTTCAGCTCTCCACCTCTCTGGTAGAAAAGGACTAGAAGAGCACTGTTCAAAGTTTCTGGGCAAATCCTACAGCTGTGTCATGAATTTCGGGTTGCTCTCCTCTCCGCTTGCCGTTCCCCTGGCTGGGGCTGGTTTCACAGAACTCACTAGCCCACTGTACTAACGTCAGTCAGTGTTAACCAGATGCTGACCAATGCTTCCAATTTAATGAACTCTGGTTTTGCTTAAAGAGTCTACAAGCACCATATTACACTATGTCTGCTTTTGCATAAGATTTGAGGAAAAAAGCATTAACATTGTCTTAGGTGACCAAAGTATGCACCTTGTGCCCTAGTACTAAACATTCATCTGAAATTTATTAACATGGTTTTCGTACAGTTCACATCTCACGTAGATATCCTAGCGGCACACAGCTGGCAAGGGAGAGGATTCTCAGTTGTCACCCAATAAAGCATGTGATTCCCTTTTCTCTTCAAGAGTGAAGCAAAGTAAATGGTGAGGGGGCGGGGGGAAAAGGAAAGAATGTACATTTAAAATCTCCTAGGTGCACTTAACTTTAAGAAATACTTTGCCCACTGCCATTATTTTACTCATAAACTTCCTGCTTCCTTCCTCCACCAAACCCAGGCTCCTGTGTAAGCTAAAACCCACGACTTCACTTTTCAGCCGTGGCTTTTGAGTCACACTCTAATTCTCTGCAACTGACTGGCAAATTACGTGGGCTGGAGACTGAGGGACACAGGCCATACCACCTGCTGCATGTTCTTCACAACAGCTTTTCTTAGTCTTTCAACAGTTTATTCAGTGGTGGAGAAGGATGAGAGGGATGCAAAGCCAAGCTGCCAGCGTTGCTTGTGGTGATGTGCTACAATGAACGGTATGACCATTTTTCAAGATATTGGCAACTAGCACGGCTGCTTCTTTTTGAATGATGAAATCTGTGACTTTACTACCAGGCAGCTGGTAGCGAGGATGCAAAATGAAGCTGGAGACTAAACATCCTGAGCTTTCAGACAACAATCCCTGATAAACCAACAGTCTCAATGCTGCACTGCTAGTTTTCTGGTGGCAGAGAGAATGAGGAGGTACTGATGAAAGTCACACTTTCAGAAAGCAGATTGATGTGGGAGGATAACAGGTCTTCAGTTGGGATTGTCCTGCTAGCAAATGAGGACTTCTGAAAGGACTACGTAAGGCGAGAGGAAGGATAATTTTAGTAAATCAAAGATTGTCATCTTAAAAATCTAATTTAGACTTAATTGTAGGTATCTTTCCCAATTCTTTAGAGCAGTTTTATTACAATTGTTTGGTGTAGCACATTCAAGAGAAAGACCCTTCTTTAACAACCCACAGAAATGCGTATGAACAAATGATTAAACGACGAGAGCCATAACAAGCTCTGGCAAAACTAGATTCTTAAAATTAAGAACCTGAGTTAATATCTAGGCGCTCAGTTAAATATTCCTTCTGTCAAAAGCAGATGTCATTTGACTGAAATTCTTACCCTTGGTACTTCTGAGGGGAAAAAGAAAGAAAACAAGGAAGTAATGTAGACACTTGGGCTCACATTGTACACCCTTAGAGGTCAGTTTAGAAAACATTGTGCCTGCAGAGAAACTGTAGTCATCAAGGTCATTAATAGTTAAATATTGACCTGGACTCTTTAAAAATACATAGCTCTTCAATGTTACATCATGAATGCATAAATTTATATCCACTGTGTGGTGGTATACAGGCAGTAAGACTTGCATCGTTTAGTAAACATAATGGTTATTTCGACAAACAGATTTATTTGAGCTAAAGGGTTGACAATATAAGTATGCAAGTGCTGTGGCATTGTCTGCAGAAATCAGTTGCATAAATGTATTAGGAAAGCTCCAGTTCAGAGACCCAATCAAGTCTGGTCCATTCTCCAAGCAGGGACATGTTCCTTACACATTAGGCTTGAAAATGAAATCTGGGAAATTAAAGTCTACTGATGCCAATGGCCACCTCCTAGCGCTTTCTCCCTCTCAAAGCTTTGTACATAGAAAAGCTTTCTTGTTCCAGCTCAGCAATTTACCTTGTTGCTTTCCCTCCTCAAAACTCACTCCTCCTGACTAAGATTTCAGTATTAAACTGCTGTCAAACATCTGGCAGCTTTTTAGTTATGCTGGAATTATTAAAGAGTAAGTAAGAAAAAGCAAGCTTTCTCAAATGGCAAAACTCACAACCCTCTCAAACCAAGTATTTCAAAACCAACAGTTTCACTTGTCCTTCTGTCCTCTCCTCATTAACTCTGAGCCCTGTGCTGTTATTGTTGTTGATGATGATTTATTATGCATGCTGAAACATAAATGTTTCCAGCTTTTTAGAAACAGTTTAAAGAAACATATTCCTGTCTCAAGTTCTTATAACCTGTCATCCTTTATTCCCTTTGAGTAACATGTTCTTTGGCCCATTCTAATTACTTGACTAAAATAGCAGTCAAAATCAAGATATTCAAAAAGATTTAACTTTGTTTTTCAAAGACAACTACCTGTGGGTATGGTGACGTCCTTGATTTTGACTTTGTGCTCGAGAGGCGAGATTTGCTTCCCTTTCTATTATCCGTTATGGTCGGAGTTGAATTTGCGTATGAGAATGCCGGCTTGGTAGCAGTGACCTGATCCAGGGAGAGCTGTAGTCCTTTATATTCAGTATCCCTATATAAAAGGCAAAAGTGAAAAACAAACTCACTTCATATCTTAATGGGAAACATTCCTTCCTTCTTAGTAGGGGGTAGAAACGAAAGATATTTTTAAGGAAAAAGAATAAAACCATCCAGGGCAAGCCAGTATATCCCCCTAATACATTTAAGTAGTATAGCTTACTAAACAATAGCACTATTTTTATACTGAAAATATGATTGCTTTTTGCATCCTACTGTTATCATTCTGATCTACTTTCTTCAGTAATAAAAAACAATGGGATGGAAATTTCTGCGATTTATGTTACAGTTCTGCATTGGTCACATAGCTAAGCAGTAAATAGGATACATTTTCCTCAAAAATCTTTTAACTGTACAACTATAAACTTACCACGTGTGTATATGTGTGTGTGTTCATGCATGTGCGGGGGTGCACATAACAGCCTACATAGATGACTAAATACATTGAACAAATTAATTTTTTTATGGAAAACACTTCATCTTTAAGGTTATATTTTTTATTGTTTCCAAGGTTTCAGGCAACTGGTGCAAATTTTTGAATTTTGCTTCTTCTATGATTCTTGTGAGTGTTTATTCCTCTGTTTGAAGTTTCTTATACTGAAAAAGTTTACCAGTCAGAGAAAACAACTAAATAAATACAAACCTTGTGATCTAAATGGTCTGTCCCCCACTTACAAAATACTAGAGGTTTTCTATGGGGAGCTATAGATATAAATATAATGGCAGTTTGTGAAGTTCAGTGTTAGTTTCTTCAAACTTTCTAATGAATACATAAAAGTAAGGAAAACTGGCATTATTCACAATGTCTTACTAAGCATAACGAGAGTATATGCATTGGACTGCACCTCTCTGCACACATCTGCATGTCTGCTGATACCCGGGGGAGTAAGAAATGAGTTCTCCAGCTTTCATGTAGTCATACGGAACCTATTCTGACAATGATTTATTAAAAGAGAGCAAAGCAAGAGTTTCTTCCTGACCTACCTACCTGGAGGAAAAGAGGAAGGATTCATGGCTTTTCTCTTCCTTTGTGTTAATCAGCAGAGAAGTAGGAGAGCAAGGAAAGAATAATGCTTCTCTTATGCAGTCGAGGAGGCAACATATTCATTCACACATTACCCATACTCCATCTAAACCTAAAGACTCATCCTTAACGAATTATATTAATAATAAATTGTTCACCCAGCTTTAGCAACAATATCTTGCTCTATAATCACACATATATTGATGTAAGCCATGACAGTCTAACATTTTTTTAGAAAGGAACTGCACCATAACCTGAGCATATCACGGCTTAGTACACTGAAATGCTTTCAGGTAAAAGTCAGGGGCAGAAGGATAAACTTGATAAATCACTGATATAAATGAAATAGGATGAATCTTTGAACAGCCACAGATAAACCTGCAGAACAGACAAATTAATTCATGCCAATTCTACACTAAAATTTTTTTCTGGCTGATAAACAACAAACATTGGTTGAAAAGGCTTCGCTTTTTTTGGCAATGCAGACAATGTGCACGTATCTATGTATATGTAACATATGAAAACGAATCACTGACATTAGAACTGTGCCAACTACACTGTTACCAGTCCATAGAGACAGAGACATAGCAGACAGGCCAAGTATAATTAATATTTTGTATTGCAAAATTACTTCTTAATGAGGTAATTTCTTTAAATTTTTGCTTTAATAGAGATAGGCCTCTGCTATAATATTTGCATTTCAAATATCCTGCCTGCAGTGAAAGCATCTGAATATGGGGATTTGCTTTGGCCTATTTGACAGGTAAGACTCATCCACATATTTTGAAACCATTAGTCTTTCCCGTGGTTACCCTTAGAATTTGAATCCAGACACCTTGACTTAACATGCAAAGCATTTGTCCCCATAATTGAGTCCTACCAAACTATCTTTATGCTATACAAAACATCAGAAACAAAGGATGTCAATTAATCTTCATATTTAACTACCACAGTAGCATGAGATATTATCAATAGTCCTGAAAAAAACTATCAGTCTCATCCTGATATACACATTCCCCCTGACTATTTGATTATAAGAAAAGGAAGGGTCCTGTGGTCTGAGTGTCAGATGTATAAAGTGTTGCCTCCAGAAATGAAAATTAATCAAAACTAAGTAGATAAGTTGTTCACAGCCTTAGGGATATGAGGAGGTTCTGATTCTTTTTGAACCTACCAACCCTTTTACCTCCCTTGTTGCTGGAGAACCCGTAGCTCTGCACTCCTGCCATTACCTCCCCATCTCTGGTGTATGCCACCCTGTAACAGTCTGCTGCTTTCTCATGTCAATGGAAGAGTTTTAAAAAATCGGATGAAACACCACCCCAGTGTTCAGACCACAGACTGTCACTCCAACACTACTTGCCTGCTGTTATGATCTGTATAGGAGCCAAGCATTCAAATCATAGAGACTACACTGTACAATGCTTCTAGGTCACGGGAATCTAAAAAAAAAACAGGCAAACCAGGCTGCCCAAAACCTTGCATGCCATTATGTGTTACTTTTCTAAGTTTTTGGTATCTTTATGGTGAGGGGTCACCCTCCCAGAACACCACACATTAGAATAAACACCACAAGCTGGTATTTGCAGCCAGTTGTTTAGACAGTGACATCATTAAACAAAGGTTAAGAAGAAAACTATCTGAAGTTCTTGCTGCCGAATGCAAAGTTTCCCCTTAGAAAAAGAACACATCTGCACTCTCCTTGCAGATGAAACCCCTGGACTTTTTTGCATCATCGAGGCATGATTCAATACCATCTAAACCCTATCCTAGCACAGCTACCCTTCAGAAGAGCCAAGATAGACACCAGAACACCAATAGTAACAGGCCAAGATAAATACCAGAAGTTTAAAGAAAAAAAGCAAAGAAAACATGGAGGAAGGGTCCTGTGGTCTCAATGTCAGATGCGGAAGATGTTCCACCAAGAAATGAAAACGTTTGAGTATATCCATATGCACTGTGAGGCAAAGGACTAGAGGAACCAGGGCTCCCAGTGGTAAACTACAGATGGAAATTATGACAACTTCCTGGAGGAATTTATAAAACTTCCGCCAACCATGGAACTGTAATCTCCAGATTCCTGTTCTCAGACACCTGAATCCTCTATTACACAGTCCCAGCAACACAGTAGTACTGCATCTTGTGTCTACACGTAATTCAAAAAAAGGTGGTGGATATGAGCCTCTTCCTCCAAGGTCCTCACCTTCAGGATCCCACAGGGATCCATACAATCTACATCTATCTACATGAGACTGCTGAGAGAGAGAGTGATATGGCATGTGTTCAATTGCTAACAGTATGTTGCTGACAATCTACTATTTATCTCATTTTCTGATGCAACTATCATCACTATAAAACATCAGAATAACTACAGGAAATTAGCTCTTAAATGAAGAACAGATGGATCAAACTGAATCCAGACAAGACCAAAGTGATGCTTCTTTGCAAAGGGAAACACATTGAAGACCTCCACCTTTTCTTGATGGGAAACAGCCATTCTTTCCACAGTTGGATGGAAATTCTAGGTCCTCTTTGACTCCTCAAAAAACTTGGATGCATATGCTTTTGGTAGCATATGCTTCCAAAAATGTATTATTTCTCCTCTATCTTGTGTGTCCTCCCTTCCCATATGAGAACCTGGCCAGTATGGTCAATGTATCAGGCACATACAGACTGGATTACCATGCTTCACTGTAAGTGAAAAGAAATCAGAAGACAAAGCGTAAAATCCTCTTGCTACAATATGCTGCTTCCCATTTGCTTCTCATATCTAACTCTCAGAAGCATTTCCACTCTGTGCCATGTCTCTGGCTCTTCCAAGGCCCATTATAAAGCTTGAGTCTAATTTTGAAAGCACTTATTGATGTACTAGAGCTAGTACCATGAAAAACCAAGGATCAATAACTGTACCAACTGCACTTCTCTGCAATAAAGCATCTGAAAGTTGAGTACAAAGCATTCTTTACTAAAGGGATCTAGCTATAGCAAGCTGCATAGATGGAGAAGGACAAAAGGTGAAGCAGAAAAGCGTTTGGAAGAGGAAGCCAATCTGTTTGCGCATGACTTGGATGCCAGCTGGATCTGCAACACCTGAGTGACGAGTTCTCACGATTCACCTTTAGAAGACACTTTCTGCCTACTACCATTGCCAAAAGGTACAATATGAAACGTGGCGGCAACAGTCTGCCTACAAAAGTTTGAGGAAGAGATAATGACTCATTAGCAGATAGACCCAAAAAAGAACAGCAAGAGAGTATCAGAGTACCACAAAACCTGAATTCTCAGCAAACAACAGAGCTTGCACAAATATGGCAATTGAGCATGTGGATAGAGCTCACCATGAAACTGAAAATAAATGAGAGAGTTTTTTTATATGGCCTTTTTGAAGGAAAAAAGATAAGGAAAGGGTGACTCAGCCTTGCTAGAAATAATGTTAGGAAGACTGGAATTAGTGACAGAGGTCCAGTGGGCACAGTATGGCCCAAGACAAACTAAAACTGTACAGACAACAAGCCGGGCTTTTTTGTAGTTGTGTTTCTTCAAGTATTAGGGTGAAGTTTGGGACTACTTTAACCAAAATCTGAAAACCAAAGTGAGACTAGACATTAACATTAGAGAGCTAAAGGCACAAATAGTTTTCAAGGTATTAATATTCCCTGTTTAAAGACAGTGTTGGTTATGGAACAGAAGAGAACTTAAGCCCTGAAAAATGCTTTCAAATAGAAAGAGCAGCTCAACAGGATGCATCCAGAGGAAGGAGTAAAATAATGACATCTATTAGTGAAGAATAAATATCCAGACTCAACCAAAAGAACTTAAGAAGGACAACCAGACTAAAGAATAGAGATCTTATGTATCCAGTCATAAGCAGCATAACCTTCAAAATAAGAAGAAAACCTTCAAAAAAGAAGAAAAAATGCTCAGCCCATGGAAAACTCTGCAAAAGCCATAAGAAAGAGCATCTTTTTATGTTAATGCTACAACATGCCAGAAAGGAAGAATAAGCTATACACACAGTGACTGAAAATACACAGATAACCAACAAAGAGGCAGATATTTACAGTGTATTTAATTCTATCAAAAGACACTAAATTTAGACACCTTAAAGAAGATTCACAGAAATTCGGTTTTCATATGTGGAGTTACGGCATTGGGTTAGAAATGCATTTCAATTCATTCTCTCCAGCAGCAATCAAAATATCAATGTACAACTGGAAACAGATCTTATTCTTAGGTATCTTTCAATTGATAGTCTGAACAATATGCAATGATCATACTGTCACTGGAAATCACAGCAAATAAAGAATAAAAAGGCATCATGTGACCACCTAAACCTGACAAACACTGGATAACCTACACCCATGTCATTCTTTACACATATTAAAGTAATTAATGAAGTACAAGCTGAAAGTAAAAGCATTAAATTATCTTAATGCAGCAGGTTCCTACATCATGGGTACAATCATTCACATGACTGAAGCAAAGTGGAAAGCATTGTTCATGCAAAAGAAAACAAGGTGTAATTTTAATTGGTTGCACTAATATTTCTATTGAACATAATATATGTTCATCATTTCCTCTAGTTTTACATTAAAAATCTATGAAAAGGGTCATATACACTCTGCATCTCTTTTAGTTAAAAATCAGAAAAATTATATTTGTCAGATTTCCTGCCAGTCTAACAGAAGACAGAGTAGAAATTGTGAGATTAAACTAAAGGTGTTAATGTCATTAATGTTCAAGTCTGTTTTGCTGAGTTGTTGCAATTCAGTTAAAATCAGCCATGAAGGTGGTAAAAGTCTGGCACTTCCTTATGCATGTCTGACCACAATACTGTAATATATCATTCTTCTACTTTTAAACAATGCCTGCAACTTTTAACATTTCCACACTCCAGCTCACGCAATGCTAACAGAGCGTCATTCAGCAGATGAGTGAAAAGAGAACAGATTCTGGCTGTTTGTCATCTTCATGGCTTTCTAAATCAGCAGATGGTACAACAAAACAGACAATTTCCTCATCTGCTGTGTCCTCTGTTCATGTACAATGTGCCTCAGAAATGTTTACAAAGGCCTCAGTCTGCTCACGAGACTTGTCAGGAGGAGCGCATGCAATCCCTTTAGCATCTTCCAGAAACAGTCAAAATAAGGAGGTTTCACTTAGCTCATACAGGAAGCCAAATTTCAGGACAAAGTGGGGAAAAAAGCTGTTGAACCTCACCGCTTGTTATAATTCAGTTTTGCGATCTCAGAGATAGTCCCTGCCTCAGTTTTTCCATCAGTTATTGGGATGATGTTAGTAATCCTCCTTTCTAAAACTTCTCGAGTGAAAAGTCCCATATAGGCCTGACCTGCTGCTCACCAAAGTAATTGGAAAGACCCTCCAGAAATCTTTCAAGTGGTTGTTTGTACACTTAATGGTTAAGCAATGCCTCTACTTGAAGAAGTATGAGACCTGTATATTGGATCCCTTCATTAAGCTCCAGGAATCCATTTATCTCCATAAATAGCATAAGCAACAGTAGCTGTTTACATCTTGTTGAGTCAAAGTTTACAGCTTCTCCAGCCATGAGATTCACATACGTGATATCATGTTTCTGTAGTTGCTTTTAAAGACAGAGCAATCCAAACCAGGAAGTTTAATTAAATGATTGGATACATTCAGGAAAATTGAAGCACAAAGTTTCCTATATGGATCATTTAACACAAATGTCTGAGGATATCCTCTAGACAGCTACTGCCAGACAAATTTTATATATTCCCTGATTGGTTTCTCATCTCAGAATGCAGTCATTTAACTGTCAGCTAGAGTTAAATAAAACATCCTGGCGTCTAGATAATCATGGTGTGGCAGAGTTTTCAGCAGTCTGAAGGTACAGTTTGTCATTCCCAACCACATGTCTAGCCATCTCTGGCTCCAAAAGGAGCCCTTTGTACACTGTATTTGCCTTTATTTACTAGATTTGCTAGATGAAAATATGCACCAGGAATTTATTATTGTTTGTGAACAAAATGCCTACGAGATCCTAGGCTAATTATATATAAATATAATTACCATTTTTAGTTTCAGATAGCACTGAAAAAAATGCTTTAAATAAATAAAATATGATGACCTGAGTTTAATTCCGTAACATTTATTTATACTGGGAGTCCTTTCTTTCAAATGCGAGGTGCCTAGGAGCACAACTGGCTAAAAGTCATGTTTGATGTATATTCAGTGCTTGCCAAGTTAAATGGAGAAATATATTTGACAGGAGTTTATAAATGTTTGTATATGTTAGAATCTGCCTGTTAATGAGAAATTTGGATTAGAAGGACATAGCCTGCAATGCTTTTTTTTTTTTTTTTGATGGCCACCAAGTAGTTAAGAATACTTTCTCTGAAGGCATGTTAAACCTTGCACTACTCTATGACTCACATCCATACTGTCAGCTTTTATCAAATCTTTGTGGTGACTTCTTTGTAATAATTGGGGGTTTTCCATTACTTTAAATTCACCTGCACATTCAAATTAATATTTCTGAATAAACCAAAGGCCTGTTAAATGAGACTTTAAAAAGTCTAATTTTTTTTCTTCCAACTACTCCCTTTCAACCACTCCATAAAAAACAATGTCACCTCAGTGCATCAGCAAGTGCATGTACACAGCAGCCCTTTAGGAATTAATGCCACATAAACATAAGTTCTCACATATCCCTCTAAGACGGTTTCTGTTTTGCAGAAAGCCAGACTGACAACAGTGCAACAGACTGCTGTTTTACAGGGTAGTTTTTCCCATCTCAGACTTCTTAATATTTTTATGTGTTAAAAAATATACCTTGAATACCACTGACACCTTTAAGACACCGATCTAGTAACCAAGTGATCTGGGTTCAATTCTCAACCCTCCCACAGACTGCTGGTGCCACGCTAGACAAATCATGTATCATAGGATTTTAGCAAGCACTTGGCACTTGCCTGAGCTTACCCTCAAGGCAGCCAATGGGACTTTTAGTTTTGGTAGGGTCAAATTTAGCCCAGCACTGATCACTTCTGAGAATCCCTACCTTAACTTTGCTGAATATTAGCTCTGAAATGGAGAATAACAGTAGGTTCTTGTAGGAAATAGTTATTCTGTGAAATATCTTTGTCTGTCTCTCCTATTAAGCTTAAGCTTTTTGTTGGAAGGAACAATCTCCTTCTATCAATGCATGATAGCTAACGTGACCAAGCTAACTCTCAGCTGCAGCCCCTGGCTACCACAGATAACAAAAAATACATTTCCCGAGACCAATACTCATGTCACTACTGATGCAAAGCATGTTTTTATTATTTCAGAATCTCCATGTATTCAACACAAATGTTTTTAACTATGTCCTATACCATTTATCCTTGATTAAACCTCTTCTAGATAGTTAATCATTAATGATTTCTTTACAGTTGCTGTGCAAACAGTTCATTCATGCCTATGACATATCAAATTTCACAGATGTGTTCTTTAATTGGATTCATTTATTTCTAATCTACTTAAGCCCTCACTACTGTAATGCTTGACTAAATATACATTAAACTCACTTATTTAAACTGCTAAAATAAATTTGAGATGTTCTATGAATAAAAATGCTTGATTGAATACATGTAATACCATTGTTATTGTGTACCTAACTGAGCAGAAATTATTGGAAATAGCACACTAGATAGCTATATGATATGCTTGGACAAAAGGATTTCAGAGGATGCTGATGATTTTTTGACAGAGACTATAAATTAACAGTTTTCTAAATCCTAAGGGTTCCTATAGCAAATTAAGGTATGTAATAAGGAGAAACAAAAGGAGCTCCTCATGATTTTCATGAATTATGTTGGGTGTTTTCATTTTAAAATCCAGGCACTTTTTTAGAGATAAGACCCTCATACTAGTTCTGTCCCCTCATGGCAAGGAAAAGGGCTAAAACAGCCCAGATACTTTCAAGATTTGACTATTCTATGTTTTGTAAGTAACAGCAACTGAAAAGCTGGCACAAAATTGGATGAAGGTCCTGTTTCTGGGTTTAGAAGCCACAAAACACAATTATGTAGCTACGGACTCTGAGTTATTAGAGGCATATACAACACTCTCCTCTATGGGGCTTAAGTATGGTCTTTAAAACCTAGTTTCAGATTTTTCTTTCACTCCATTTTGGTGAGGAATCCTCTAATTTATATGTTTCACCACTTACACTGAGAAGTTTCACAAAAGAAAGATGCATCACATTGCAGAGAGGTCACTGATAACACAGACTGCCCCGTGTGTAACAAAATGCACATCATTGCATAATTACGCAGTAAATGAGGATTATAAAATGAGGATTATACCTCATAGCATACACAAACCCCTCATGCACTGACACCTCCAATATTGTATACTCTGACCATCCCATCTGAAAACCTGAAAAAGCTCAAGAGTGGGACAGCAAGGACTGTGGGCTTGGAACAGCCTCTCTATGAGGAACGCTTAAGGAGACTCCTCAGGCTGAAAAAGAGATGACTGGGAGAACAAAATAAGATCTGTAAATTATGAGTGACACAGAGAAAATGAGTAGGAAGCAGTTTTGCACTTTTTCTTCTAACACAAGAAGTATGGGCTATGAAAGGAATGAAAAGGTGGCACTTTCACAACAAATGGAGGCCTTTCTTACCACATTTACTTAAGCTTGGCTCACATGGTTTCAAAAAGTAAACAGATCAATTTCTGGAGAAAAAACAACACAAAAACATTGACAACTAATACACTCAAAGATGTTGCCTCTTTCTAGGAAGTCATTTGAACTTCTTGAAGACTGAGAGAAAGTACTGGGGAAACATTACTGCATGCTTGTCTTATTTTTAAACTCTTTGCAAAATATTTGCCATGGTCACTCTCAGTATGTGTCTGATCCTGTATAGCCGTTCTTATGTTACACTCTATACCACAGTAGTTAAGCAATTTCATACTTCAGTTCCTTTGAAACTGTGCAGCGAAGAGTGGTCCTGACAATTTGCTCTTATTACTTTTAATAATTCACTATAAAAGTTAATTTATTGATATTTCAGATTTTGTCAACTCCTGTATGTTCCCCATAATTAAAGCTTTTGTTGTGACAACCTTCCTAAGATCTTAAGGTGAAGGTGAACACTTAAAAAAATTAGTTAGCTTTTCTGTGATGACTTTCTGAATAAGCTTCTGTGATCTGGGAATAGTTTATTTGAGAAAAACAATGTGCTTGAAAAATGGTTTACTGTTCATTCTATTTGTTCCTCCTTGGGAAATTTTCTGTCTGCATGCCTCATAACATACTTATCCATCATTCCAGCCTGCTTTTTCTGATCAGCTGCACCCCATAGTGAAGAGGCATGTTGAGTCCAAAAGGATGCACGAACCCCATCTGGTGAGGAGGTCCCATTTACAGTAGCTCACTTTCTCTTTCATCAGATTAGACCTTTCTTGTCATAAGACTTTCACCTTTCTCAGAAGAAGCAAGATTTTTCTACAATGAAAGTCTTTCCAATTCACTTGCCCAGAGTTCCTCAGCTTTGGCCAAGGGACAGCACTTGGTCCCTGAGGGCTGTTGTGTGCCATTATCTGCCCACAAAGCAAGCAACCATGATATGATACTTAATAAATGCTTTTCAACTGAACCTTGTTTTGCTTAAATTTTAGAGGAGGTAAGGGGAGGAAGACGGGCAAGGACTTGCATGTGGTTTTTGGCATTTGGGGAGAATGGCTTTTTGGTTTTTTTACAAATTAATATACCTGTTTTCTCATTTCATTATTTGTACCTGAGTGAGACTGTCTTTTAGCTCCTTCTCACCCACAGCCAAACCTCTACTGCAGCCAAATCCCAGTCGCATTATTTGCCACTGGGGTCTAAGGCTCTGTTCATATCAGACTCAGGCTTGGTCATCCAGCTTTGATAGACATGCAATGTATAAAGTGTTTATGTTGACAAAACAGGAGACAAATAGCAAGAAAAACCAATATCATGAGGCTATAAGATAACACATAATACTCAGTTTAATTTGGTACTTTCCTGGTAATCAGGAAATAGTTCTATCTCCTCGGAGTATACCTTATATACGGTTATATTTGTTAAGCGGGTGCATTAAATGTTAAAATTGATACAAGACAACCTGCTTGACTACCTAGACCCTCTGGGCCACAGAGTAAGTTAAACCACCATACATTGCACAACTACTGCTGACCCCATGCCTTCTATCAAATTCAGAAAAGAGAATTTTTTAATGGTAGTTAATGCTTTTTGACAATACTCCTAAAAACAACTCATCATTAACATACACACCTCCAGAAATGCATGCTCATGTTAAAATCCAGCTTATGAAACTGAAGAATAAGTCTCCAGTGGGTTGAATGGTTATAGCTAGTGAAATACTTATTAGGCGTATCTAAAATTTCTCAACAAATAAATAAAAATCATTTCATGAAACACAATAACATCCAGCTACAATCTTCTTCAGAAATTTAAATCTATCATCTGACTAGTACCTTTGCCCTCTTGGTCCTTGCTTTGTCTAGGACAGGCAGAGGCCTTATCTGGCTTTAGCCACTCTGCTGTCACTGCTTCACAGGCACATTTATCAAGGGTTTCCGGATGCCTAGAAGTATCTCTGACCAGGTTGCTGTATGTTCCCACAAAAATGTCCACAGCATCAACTCCACTGCCAACCTGCAACAGTCCTTGGACCAACACTACAGCCAATCTGCAGCTGAAGTAACTGAACATTTGATTTGGCTTGTGCAACAAGTCTAGTACATCATAATGTATGAGATTTACTGTGCTTGTGGTGACCACTACTGCAGCACATACACAGCAACTCCAGAGTATCACACCTGTGCAAATGGCGCTGTGAGCCTTCTCTCCTATGGCTTTCTTGAACTCATGAGATATCATCATGGAAGCCCTAATTGCATATTCCCATGTTAAGTTACACAACTGTAGTCACACAGCTATGCAGGTTTTTTGGACTGAAGCCACTTCCCCACCCCCGTTGCTGGTTTTCACAGACTAGAAAGCACTAAGGAGGCTGATCATCTTTCAGAAGATGACACTTTTTCTTTAACTCTCCTACTAGCAGTTGAGGATCAAGAGAATTATTTCGGAGAACACCGTTCAGGCATTTGGCTGCAAATGGGAGGATGCTATCAAGCTATTTATCCCCAAATCCAGCCTTTATTTGAGCAAATACTCTACTGGCATATGCCTCGTGAAGCAGTCATTAAAGATTATTATTTTGTTCTGTGTACAAAACAGTCTTTGGAAACAGCAAGACAAAAATAGCATGCAATGCCTTTGGGTGGATTTCAGTTAACCGGGGCCTAAGTCAGAGGGAGAGAGTTTTCTATAGCAACAGCCCAGGCTACCAGCTGCCAAACATAGTACAGAAATGATCGAAGCCACAGGCTGCTTGGGAACAGGCTGCCTTCAGCACAGACTGTGCATGTTCGCTTCCTAACCGGCAGCCCAGATGTAAGAACGTTGAGTATTGGAGGGGTTTAAAGATCTTCATTCTAGGTTATGTCAAAATATCCACACAATGCTAGGGATACGGCCAAACTCTAGTTACCCAGGCATTTGAATTTCCATAGTTGCACTGAAACTTCAGCAGATAATAGCTGTTATTTTCAACATTGCTGCCCCCAAGATTTATACACAGTGGTCTGTAGCTGAAAAACTACGGCTGTTCTTCATTAGGTCCCAGTTCAACACGGTAACAAACGCGTCCTTCAAGCCATCTCTGTTTGGCAAAGCCAAGGAATATTCTTATTTCTAAGCGTGTGCCTAAGGGGTTTTTTTTTATTTCAAAACTGAATTCACTAGGATATAATCATGTACTGAAATTTATGTCTAAGCACTTCTAGATCCTGCCAACTGCTCAAGTGCTTTAGTAAATCAGGACTTCTGTGATTTAATTGCACTAAGTGGATGATAACAAAAGACAACAACAGGAATAAATCGTCTAACTGTGTTAAAGATCAGGTGATTGACTCCAGACTTCAGCCATCCCAAGCCTTCAGAAGGGTCAGGCACTATACCCTTGTTCACACAGAGCGATGCCTGCCTCCATAAACAGTGTCATCAAAGTGAAAGGGGCTGCCTCTGAAGTAACCTACTGAGTACGAACATGTGTGCTGGAGCCTGGCCCACGCTGTAAAGTACAAAAGAGAGGTGAGGGAAGGAGAATTAGATTTTAAACAGATACTTGCCACTGTTGAACGGACAAAGGAGATTTATTTGTTAACACTTAATTTAGGCCATGTCAAAATGCCACGTTTGTGCGTGCATGAATAAAAACTAACAACACCATAATGTAGAGGGAAGAGCTTACTTCAGAAGCAGTTTAGTAACTTATCACACCTATTGTATCTCATGATAATTACAGAGAAACAACATGGGAATCACAGCAGTACTAAGATGCAGCACAGAGCAATGAGAGCAAACATGCAACAGATTAAGGAAACAGAAGCAGAGCTAGTAAAATTGTAAACCTGCTTAAGGAACACACTGTTGCTGTTATGAAAGCAGGAGCCAGTCCAGCATCCAGTTTTGAGCAGAGTAATGAGAGGATAATAGTGTGGAGGGGAATCCTTTGGTAGCAGTTCAACTGCTTGCCCTGCCTCTTCTGCACAGCCAGTAACACAATCCGTAGATGAGATATAAATGTCGTGTGGTAAAACCAGCAGACACTCTTCCAACTGCCTCGCTTGTCTTCAGCTCTCTGAGCTATCACAGAGCAATGAACATAACCCTGAACTCCATGGCCTATGGTCCCCCCCACTGTGCCATGTAGGAGGACCACTGGGGCTGATCCCCAAAGGGACTGAAGCACCCAGCTGCTGTAGTGGTGTTCACAAGCCTCATTTATGCCATTCAAAGTGCTGAAGAGCAGAGTAAGGATAAAGTGTGAACAACCTCTCTAGCAGGAACAGCTGTGCTACAGTGTACAGTCCAACGCTTCCATGTAAGATTAAATCTGTGGCAGTTTACCTTAAACCATAAACTGTGGCATTTTAGGAGTACGAGTGCCTGCAGCGGGCCCTGTACCTTCCTTCAGCGGTGCGAGGCAGACAGCTGGAGATAGTAATTGCTTCAGCCATTGCCACTGCTGAGTGTGTCTCAACCCCAGACAATCATTTTACAAGATCTGTAACTCAGTGTTTGGGAGGAGGGAGATTCCAAAGGCCTGGAACAGCCAGCACACCGAATGGGAAAAGGATGAAGTGGAAAGCATTTGAAGTCAGTTTTCTTTCTTGGAATAGAGACATTTATTTGCAATCCTGAATTTCATGCCGTGCAAGACTATCAGTATGCATGCATTTAAACTAATGACTGCTTTTTTTTTTCTATGGATCTGATCTGCAGTCCTTTAATCCTTACTCTAGCAAGTAAAACTTTATTTGTATGAGCAGTGACTGTAGACTCTGGCTCACAGAGTCTTTAGTGCCTTGGCCATTACAGTCACCTGGTTTAAATACAAGCATAGAAATTTGGAGTGAATTAAACAAATGGTAGCTAAGAAAGCCCCTACATGAACAAAGAAGAACTGCAGAAACGTATTGTGGACACCTGGAAAAGCCTGTCTCCTATTTGCAAGAAATATATAAACAATGTTCCAGGGAGACAAGTCTGTAATAAAAACTAATGGTGAACAAACAGAATACTGCACTGAGTAGTTCAAGAGAAATCCTTTTATATTTTTTTCTTTGAGGTATATGCTTCCCAAACATTTTGATTGATTAAAACAATTCCTTTATAAATTTATGTTGCTAATCAAATCATGTGAATGATGGTAGGCTTTCCAGTCTTAGGAAAAGTACATTGTCGATTCAACATATTAAGTGGGGCCCAGTTCTGTGCACAATTATGCAAGTGGCAAAAGTCCCATTAATACAGAGAAATATAAAGGAAAGGCAGCAGGTCAAATTTGATTCTATTGTTTACAACTATTTAAGAAAAAATACATTATCCAGTTAGAGTCACTAAGCCTTATCTCGAGTTTTAAAGATGGCTAAGCTTACTCATACAACTAGTTCCACTAATGGTATGAGTAAGGGTGTGCAGGATTTCTTCTGCAAGTAATAACTTTCCCAGCATAATCACTATCCACACACTCCATCACACACTTGAGAGATCTACCTTCGACTGAGAAAAGGACTCTGTGGCAGTTCCAAATAGGTCGATTTGAAACACTTAAGAACGGTGGGCCTGTAGGTGTGGAAATATAGTTTGTGGATTCTCCCATTAACTAGGAAGAAAAGAGGTGAGACCTGATGGCCCTGAGACAGGCCAAAAAGAGGATGTTTATGAAAAGCTATGGAAATATTTCATTGTTACTGTCCAAAAATATGGACAAGCTTTGTTTCCACATGAAACACAAATTCTCCTAAAGGCCGCTTAATATGCCAGGGAGGAATGTTTTCAAAGTCTGAGCCATCACACAGAATGATATCCCACTGCTTATACAATCACTTTAAATCTGGTAGTACACAAAGCTATAAATAGTAATAACAATCTAAAGACGAAGTGTGTAGATACAATTAACGGTTAATTTATGCTAAATTGCATTTACCACATCATTAAGTAAAACATTCGTCAATATGGCAGTTATTTGTGAAATAATCTTTCAAACAAATTGCATTCAATTTGTGCTTCTAATCAGCCAGTTACATAATGCAATGTGAAGAGGTCAACTGGAACTATATCGTATATGTATTATATCATCAGAACAGAGATTAGTCACAATTAGGTACCTAATCCATGTTATCTGTACATGTTATCACTATTGCTATTCTTTTAAATGCTAAAGAACGACGAAATGTATATAGGAAAGCTTCCTTAGGTTTCTCTGGGGACAAATTATTATAATATTTGCTCTTGCTCAAAAAGTCAAAGGATTTGCACTTTGCGCTACCCGTCTGTTTAAAGGGAGGTTGTTTGCAATCTAACTATAAACTTAACTTCAGCAGTTGCATTCTCTATTAATTGACTCATACTTGAGTCCCTTCATGTGATAAACATGCACAGCTAATAATCGATGATATGGCAACTGTGTGTACAGAACAAATAAGAAAAGAAACACATATTCTGTGTCTGTACTTACATATGCCAAGCGGAATACAAAGAGCAAATGTGTGCTTTAAAGCTAATTAGCTAAAGCTAATTTTTGACACACTGCTATTACACAAAAAATCTTTTCCTCTTGTTGCTAAAATGCCTTTGCCACCGTACCTATTTAGTATGTCCCTTCTATTTATGTCCCTTCTGTATAAACTTTTTGTCATTCTTTCCGTTTTCATCATCTACATCGCCCAGGGGAGCTGGGAAGCTACAAGGTAAGAGATTCTTGCTCTTCCTGCTCAGGCTGCACTGAAACTGGTCCTCCAGACCAGTTTGGCACTTACGCCACTCGGTGCCCGCTTCTTTCCAAAACAGCAGAGCACTCGGGATCACCTTCTCTCAACAGCGAGAAAAAGCTCCTTATCCCACGAGCAAACCGAAAAAGCTCCTTATCCCACGAGCAAACCGAAAAAACTCCTGGGGCTTTTCCTGAGTGAAGAAGTACTGTGCGAGGGGACCAGGGACCCAGCAGCTCACAAACCTGCACCACCTCTTCCAAAGCTTATGATCCCTTCTGCTATTTTCACCCCCATTCAGTGAAAAAGACCGACATTTCCTATTTTCAAAGGAATCTTTGGCGAGAGGTATCCCACCTTTCAAGCTCCACCCTGCAACGCCAAACGCGACTCTCTTATATCGAAACACATACCCGCTAGTTTGCACCTCTTTCGCTTTCTCCTCGGCTTCCCTACACGAGAGTGGGTATGCAAACGTTTGGCTTTCTCTTCCGTAAGGAAGTTTTTCCTGGCTGGGTTTATAACACGATGCAGTGGGCAAACCTCTGCCGGGACCTGCGCCTGCACAAGCGGCTCTGCCACGCACCCCGTGCCGGGTGGGTGAAGGCTGGGAGGAACCCGCAGTGCACACACACACATCTCAGCTGTTCCTGGTTTGCTGGAAGAGTCCAGTGTCATCCTTAAGGAACTGCAGTAGCTATAGGATTTATACCGGAATAAAGTATATTAAACATTCGCAAGTTTTGAGTGCTGCAGGACCTTTACTCGGCCCTCCGGCAGTGGAGCCTACCTCAGAACCAGAGGAAAACATCAAGTCCCCATAACCTCTCGTTTTCCCCTGTATTTTCACCACGTACCTTCCTCATTTGAGTGAGGACACGTTGACTCCGAAGAGCTTATTAAGACAATTAAGCTGACTTTAGGTACGAGGAGCTCTGCATCCCCCCGCCCGACTCTCCCACCACGAACCTTTCCCCAACAGCTCCCCTCCGCCTCAGGTTACCCATTTCAGAGGCTGACTACATCTCACTTTTAAAAAAGTCAGCCTTTTCTCTGCTTACAGCCCTCCGGCGCACGGCAGGGCCTGTTCTTCTCACTTATTTTTCGGAACGGCAGGCTAGCCGTAGGATAATAATAATAATAATAATAATAATAATAATAATAATAATAATAATGATACAGGGGAAGCTGCGCCCGTCCCCTGCACGCAGGGCAGCGATTTCAGCAGCGGCAGCCCCGCCGCAGAACCAAGCAGGACGCGACCTCCTCTTCCGCAGCGCCCTAATGAAGAGCCAGGCAGGCTTGATGAGACCTCGAGGACCTGAGCATACCAAAAGCAGATTTTAATGCAGCCGTGGTGCCTGCATTGCAGCCGCCGGCAGCACACGACAGTCGCCGCAGCCAGTGATGACCTCCCCGCATTTACCACCCGCAGTTTAGCTCGCCTGGCTCCCTCTCTGCCCTCTCGCCGTCCTCCGCACTCGAGGCAATTAAGCAAAGAGCGCAAGGGGAGCCTTACGCCGAGGCGTAACCTCACTCTCCAAGGGAAATGTCGAAAGAACAGCTGTAGTCCTCCTACGCGTCAGCCTGGCTGAAAACAGGTTTAAACATAACCTCGTTCTTAAAATCCACATACGTGCACGAAAATACAAAGGCGCTGCCGCCAGCGAAAAATCAGCTGTGGCGGAGGAATCGCGCTATTCGGGTACCGCTCCTGAGGGGGAAGCCGGCTCCCCTGTAGCGCTGTTTTGGGGGGGGGGGGGGGGAGAGGTGAGCGCCGGGGCTCCCCGGGCCCAGCTCCCCGGCGGCGGGGAAATGCTGCCGGGGCGCAGGGCCGCGCTACGCGCAGGGGCTGTCCGCTCTCCGCGTCCTCCCGCGGGGGCGGTCGGCTGCGGAGTTGCAAACGGGCTGCGAACAGGCTGACCGCGGTGCCCCGGCTACCAGCTCCGAGCCGCTGGTAGCCACCCTGGGCTGCGTTGCACTGGTGGCGACCGCGGCACTGGTGCGCGGGCAAGGGGGCTAGGGAGGCACATGGTATAACCAGTCCCGCTGCTGGAAAACAGCTCCGAGGGGTTTGTCTGACCGGCCCCCACGGGACTAGGGTACTCCCTGCTTGCTTTGCTGCGCCGGCCTGAAATGCTGGTGCCGTGGTGGTCACCCCGGCAAGCAGGGGACAGACCGAGCCGTACCCCCAGCTGACTTTAAGCAGATCCGCTGGGATGTTTCATTTCCCCTCGGGTCATTTGAGGTAGAGTTCCGTGATTGATGTTCACGCTTTTGGGATTAAAGGAGAGGGAAACGACCGATAATCTCAGGTGCTCATAGAAAAACAAGTACCGTTTCTGGTGCAAAACCCTACTCTAGCTAGTTGCTTTTGGGTTCCTTGTTTCTTAGCGTTACGATACGCTGACTTCTGTCTTTGCCGTTCACTGTTCACCTAAGGCAAGTGCTTGGACTTAACTGAGAAGCATAAGGCGCGAAAAATACAGAGAGGGGCTGGTATGGGGGAAATGGACATACAAATGCACGGAACATAGCTGGAATAGAGGTGATGATGCCTCTGCTGATCCGCATCCTTGCTGGGTGAATGCCAGAGTATTACCCCGCAGCGCCCCGCACCCCCTTTCAAAGCGAATAGAAGGGATTTTCTTTAAAGGGGACTCGCAGTTTACTCCCTACACCAGAGCGCTGCCCCAAATGTATGCTCTTTCATGCAGGCGCAATAAACCCTGTCTGCCCAGCCAAGAGCACGGTGCCCGTTGTCACCTTACGTTCCAAGGTGATTACGGACTCGCAACGCAGGCGCTGCGACCCGCATCCCCTTCCCCACCCCACCTGCACACACGACCAGGGCCGCTGCCTCCGTAACGAGCCACTTCATTTTGGGAAGCACGTCTTAAACTCGGCTACCAAACCACTCGCCACCTGTGCACCCATGAAACCCGCAACGGCAAGGTCGCCACAGTTTTGGGAGAGGGGAGGGAGTGCCTCTCAGACGTTTCCAACACCTACATTTGTCTCCAGAATAAAAAATGAGCAGCGGAGCAGGAGGAATATTCAGCCCCTAGGATCAACGAGGTACCGCCGACCTGACCGGCCTACGATCCTAATGAAGCTACTGCTGGCTACCGCCGCGTCCGGAGGAGATGCTAATGATATAATCACAATGACAAACGCTTCGAAATAGCCCGACCGAGCTTCCCCTCCCTCACTGGGCCTCTGTGTTTCAGTTCAAGCAGCATAGCTAGAGCACAAGCTAGCAATCCCCAAATACAAGGAGATGCATTGAGATATACGGTATCTCAACAGTCACTCTGATTTTTTTTTTAATTTTATTTTATTTTATTTTATTTTTTTTTTAAAGTTTAACTGACCCTTCTGGTCACCAACTTTTTTGTGGTTCACTGTAAGGATCGCTCTCCAAGAACAAAAAAGAAATCTCGGAGCTTTGATAGAGACTCTGGATGAAATTAAGAACTTCAAACCCCAGATTTTTGAAAAGAAAAACAGATGTCCTGTTTGTTGAGTATAAATAACTCCGTACGTGGAAACCTTTTTTTTACGCTGCATTAAATTTTATTTAATGCTGGGTGCATTTAAAGTGGAAAAAAAAAAAAAAAGGTGGGGGGGAGGCAGCAAAATATGTGGGTGACAAACCTCTAAATCTTTTCCCCTCTCGAAAGAGAAAGAAACAGGCGGACGGGAAACCCTTCATCTAGATGAAAGTGTTCAATGTGTTTCCTAGCAGACCTGGCGAGCCTGCCCTGGTCAGTGCGGCGGCGAGGGGGCTTAGCAGCCGTGCTCGGGGGAGAGGAGGGCCGGCGGAGCGCACAGGCAGGTGCCCGCCGCCGGGCGCTCGGCCCCGCTCGGCCCCGCGCAACTTGGAGCGGCCCTCGGGCTGACTTACGTGAGGACGTAGTTGACGCTGACGATGCAGTGCGGGCGGGACGAGCGGCTGTTGTGCACGATGGTGGCGTAGCTCTGCACCCACACCCAGCCGCCGTGCTTGGCCAGGAAGCGGTAGTACTTGGTGGTCACTTGCCCCTTCACCAGCACTGCGGGGACAAAGCGGGGAGAGCCTCAGCGCGGCTCCCGCCCCCGTTTTGATCGGCCCTGGGAAGGGGCGCACACCCCCAGACCCCCGTGGGCCAGGAGAGGGACTGGGGACACCTTAGCATCACATCGGGAAGCGGCGTGGACCGAAACTCCCGTGGGCAAGGGTGGTGGAGACCCCCGGGCAGGGCTGATCTCAGTCCCTGAGGGTCGAGCCACTCGTTATCAAAGGCTCTTCGGGGAGATCGGTGGGACAGGGTGAGTACACCGGGGGGTTGAATCCCCCCACCCACCCCCACCCCGACATATCGTCATCGAGATTTAATTCTATAAATCTGGCTTTGGGTTTTATCTCTTCTCGTTACATTCTCTGTAAGGAAACTTACCGGAAATTAATATCCTTTTTATTCAGCTATCCGTGTATTAATGTCATCATGATATCAAAATAGAATAAAGAACAGCTCTCCGAATCGGGCTCACTACTGCAGTCAAAATTAGACACACAGATAAGATTTGTGAGACTTGGAGGAAGGGGAACAAAAGTATTTGGATTTCACTGGCATGGCTTTTTGGAGCAAGAAAAAAGGGTTTTTCCTAACCGGAATTTGAAGTGAACTGAGAGCCTGAGGTTTGTGCAGGGGAGTTCTTGTCCTACAACCGGGAGCTGAGGAGGGAAAAATAACCTTTAAGTGCCGATCCCCTCCGTTTCCCTCCTGCCTCCAGCTCGGAGTTCAGTCTCTAACGACTTGTTTCATTAAAAGCTGCTGCAGGTTTTGCTTATTCTCCCCTCCAGTGAGAGGAGGAAAATAAGCAAATTTTATTTATTTTCCCGGTCCGAGCTAGAGGTAAACCCTAACAAACCCAAAGTCCCTCTGCAGAGGGAGAAGGCGGGGGGCGAGGGGCAGGGTCTCTACAAGAACATCATCTCCTTACACAAGTGATGCGCGCATCGCAGGTGGAAAGTGTCACAGCCGTGGACGTGGTGGTAAAGGGTCTTCTCTATCAAGTCCTGCGGCTCGTAACCTGTTAGCTCAGCTACCCTGCAAGAGAGACAAGCAGCAAATAGCAGTGAGTGAGAGGACAGGAGAGGAGGCCTGGGGCAGAAGGGAGAGGCTAGAGGAATAGATTTGGAAGTAACTCCGGCTCTACCTGGAATCTAAGAATATGAGCTTCATGTCTAGGCTGGCCCGAAACATGAACATATTGCTGTGGAGCTTGATCTCCGTCACGGCGCTGGGCGGCAGCGAGTGGCCCACGGCGACCAAGCCAACGTTTTGGTAGCAGCCGTCGAAGGGGGACATGTCCAGGCTGTACTGGCGGATCTTCAGGTACCCGCTGCAGTGAATGACCTGCCGGAGACAGAGGAAAGCTCGGGGGCTGCCTAGCTGGGGGGGAGGGTGCTGTGACAGGCGTCCCCCCCCGCGGAGGGGACCCGCACAGAGCCGCCCGCCCCCCGGCTGGTGCCGATGCGGCCGCCGGGTGCCCGCGGGTGGCTGCCCCGCGCCGCCGCTCCGGCGAAGAGGCAGCGTCTGCCGGTTTTCTGCTCTTCCGTTTGGGTTGGGTTTGGGGTTTTTTCCATGCCAGAGTTCGGCACTGATCTAAGGCCCGTTAAAGTCAACGAGATTTTTTTTTCCACTGACTTAAGTGGTTTTTGGACCACCTCCTAACTACGCTTTTATTATTCTTCTAAAAAGGAAAGACGCGGAAGTGCCAAGCCAGTTACAACTTTGTAATGAAGAGTGTATGCGTGTGAGAGAAAGAGTTTACATGTGTGCGTATGTCACGTGTGTCAGATACGTCTATTACACAGATAGAGCAGACGCGGTCCGTAGCCAGAATGTATCTTTAGGCGTAGATTTAGGTATGTCTCCTAAATGTATCCTTGCATACGACTGCTGCGTACTTCCAGTCTTACTTGTCTGTTATTAGGGTGTTTCTTCCTGGAGTAATTTCAACAGATGTTCTTGTCGTACGGCACCTCGTGGCACAACGTCTCCTTGGGCTATAGGTGCCCGCCGCTCTCCGGCGTTGTGCAGCTGACACAAAAGCGGGGAGAAGGCAGGAGAGCAGGGGCTGTCCCCACCGAGCTGCCCTGAGCAGAACCGTGTGAAACACCTGGGCAAACCCCTTGACTTGGAGAGCTGCCCCTGAAGCTGACGAGTTACCCAATAAAGAAAGAAATTAACCCAGGGCTCCCATTGTGCCACCTGACGGCTTCCGCAGACACCTCGGGAGCGTCAGTGGTTGTGCGAGGTTCCGTTTAAAAAGCAAAATAAAACAAAAAACCCCACGGGGAGCTCGATTGCTTGGTTTTGTGGTTTGAGCTCTTGAACCTGAAACTCCGAGAGAAATTCCGGCTCTGAACCACATGAAAGAGGACCGGGCTGGGACAGCCCCCGCGGGCAGAAGGCTCATCCCCGCTCCTGTCCCCGTTTTCACCGCCCGCCCAGCGTGCTCGGCGCTGCCGGAGCAGGGGCGCAGGAAGGCGGCGGGGGGGGGAGGGGGATGTCCTGGCCGTGGGCACGCACCTTGTAGCCCCCGCAGGTCAGGCCCGCGTTCCTCTTGGCCAGGACGCACTTCATCCTCAGGAAAAAAGACCTCTCGATCTCGTACTCTGAGAGGGGGGAAAGGCAGATGTGGGGTGAGCCGCGGGCTCCGCCGCCCCTGCGCGGTCCCCTCCGCGGCCGCGCAGGCCAAGCGCGGGGGAGGGGAAGGAGGGGGGAGGGCTGTGTACTTCTGTGTACTTTACCCTGCACGAAGTGCGAATGGTAGGGCTGGTGGGCCGTCAGCACCGCCGTCATCTCGTCGTGGTCGGCGGGGTGGATGTACTCGTAAATGCTATTGCCGGTCAGCTCTACCTGTGAGAGGAGGAGGAGGAGAGGGAGGAAGGGGTTCATCGCCGGCACCTCTCACCCGCCCCGCACGCACCTCCCCTGTCAGCTGGGGCGGCAGGCAGGCCCGGGGGCTAACAGCCCCCCCAGCGTACCTGCGACAAGCCCAGGTGCACCGAGGCGGTCTCCGAGATGTACATGATCTTGCCATCCGGAGCCACGACAAATATGAAACCGTCCAACGTCTGCAGAAAAGGGTCGAGGGGTGGGAAGTATAAATATATCGATAGATAGACAGAGAGATCCACCCATGAAGACAGATAGATCCATGAAGTACCTGTCCCTCGGATTTATTTTAGCAAACAGGCATCCCTGTTCAGGCTGTGATTATTCAAAAAGCTGCAAGTAAATGGGCAAGTCCTGGACAGGAATCCCTCTAAAGCTCCTGGACCCCTGAGATACGACCCAAGAGGGGCCGAGCTCAAAAGTAATGCAAAGTGCCTGGGAAGTATCTAAGAAGAGGTCCTGGCTACCCGGTGATTAATATGTCGGTCCCAGAAATCCTGAATACTTCTATCCCGTTTCAAGTGTCACTGGGGGTTTAGCGCTGGGGTATTTGCTAAGGAGACTTTAAGCGAGCAAGGAGGATCTAAAACTCTCCGCAGTGTAAATAAGGGACGAGACAATTTGTCAGGCACGTTTCGGCAGATGTAGATGGGACTTCCAGGTGTGCCGAGGGCAGAACAGGCCCCCAAAAGGCCACACGACCCCACCAAAAATGCCTGGTGATGGTAACCGCTAATATTCCTTAATATTTCAGACCGTGGTGAGTTTTCAAATGTGTCCTACCTGATTTGTGTCTATGCTAATTTCTGTGCCTGCTGAGCCCTTCTGTCCAGGACAGTCTCCTCCAACTTGTCTCTAGAGCCTCTCCCTGTCTCTACACCACCCTGAGGTTCAGTGCATCGCCGGGACTTGCCACCTTGTTAATAACTTGGGGAAAAGTCACGGTCCTGTTCTCTGGTCCCAGAAGACCCACCGGGATACGCTGCGAACCCCTCGCTGCGGACACTGTGTTGGCCAGTGCTGGGGCAAAGGACCCGGAGTTAGCAAAGCGCAGCCCCATTACAACGCGACGGTTCGTATTTCTGAAGTCGTGTCCTGTGTCGTGTCCCCCCCCTTTTTTTTTATTAAACACGTGAACAGTTAAAAATTAGTCAAGGTGGCAATTAAAGGCTCAGAAGAGGGAATGATTTCTTTAATCATTAATACCGTATGGTTGTCCTTTCCAGACCAGTACCTGCAAAAGGTGGGATCCCAGTTCCCGTCCAACGTTATCCAGCGGGCTGGTTCGGCTAGAGTGGCCCCAGGCTTCTCCAAGTCCTGTTTATTTAAGACACACAAAAAAAGTGAGGTGAGGAGATGAAAAATTGACTCCTGTTGGCCTGCTGGAGAGGAACTTTTTTCCAGTTTTTTGCTTGTATTCGCTCTAAAACTCGTATACATATAATCTTTGGGAAACTAGACATGATTTCGTTGCACAGAGAAGCCTCTTTTGTGGATTTTTTTTTACAGATCTAACTCCTGTGAGATAAAAATACCAAAGTACCCATTTTGAGCTAACGGTGAGGTTCATTCCTAAGACCTAAGTGGAATAGCGTGCCAGAGAAAAGGGCTTTTTAGCGCTGCCTTCGGCTCCTGGGAACTGGCTCCTTGAACTTCAGGGAAAGCGCCTTTCCCCTAACATCACCGAAGGGATGCTGGACAACACTGAGAGCTGTTTAAAATGAAAGAAAGGGGCGTGCTGGGGGAAGCCTTTGATGTCGAGAGAAGGATGCGGTTAACGCGGCACGACGGTGTCTGGGGAGCGAAGCCCCGGGCGGCGGGCAGGCCGGCGGTGCGGATGGGTCCCGCCGGACCTGCCCTGCAGAAGGCAGAGCTCCGCCACAACCTGCCGGGAGATTAGCCAGCGGGCTTCGGAGGGGGAGTGATAAGGCTGGGCTTAGAGCCCCTGCTCGCCAGAGCTCACTTTCCGGTTTGATCTGTGACCTCCTGCCTCTCTTCGCGGCCACCGTCCTCTCACCTGGAAGGTTTGTCACCGCCTCTTGGGGAGGGAGAGAGGAGCGACCAGACGCCACTCCTCCAGCTCTCCCCGAGCCCCGTGTTAAAACGCTTTCCCCTTTAGCGATCCCCACTCGAGCCCGCGAAAAGCAAGCTACCTGTCGCTAAGCCGAGGGCGGTTTCACGGCTGCGGTAAGGCGCTTCTGGGGCGGCCCAGGCAAGTCACTGTCCGACGGCATGGACCGCCCTCCCTCCTGCCCCACGAAGCCGGGTCTCCGGGATTCACCTCCCCACCGTCCCTCCTCCGCGCTGCCCTGACAGGCGGGACGGGTTTCTCTGCAGAAGGGATGAGCTGCCTCCCAACAGCCCCCTCCAGAAACGAATCTCCCCGGACCTATCTAATGTTTCAGACGCCACTCGTTCTCTCCTATGCAAAGTGAGGAGGAATAAAAGCCAGATGGAGATTACTCCACCGCAGCAAAACTATTTATGGGCGATGCCTTTTCACAGTGTTGTTGCTGAAATAATTTAAACGGGGCAGTTAAAACCTTTTACGCTTATGCCATGACATAAGGCTCAGCCTGACACGCACAGACACTAGGATAAAGTAAAAGGGAGGAAAAAAACCACAAATCCTGATTGATGGCTGGGGTGCGGATCGCCCGGGGGAGGCGAGAGCCGAGCCGGCGAGGTCTCCCTCCCGCAGGGCGGGCTCGGGGAAGGCCAGACCCCGTTTTCCGGCTATTTCGAGGCAAACAGGCGAGGTGGCGACAGCAGGCAGCCGCGGGCATCCCTCGCTATTGACCGGCTTCACCTAGGTGTCCGCCGGTCTAAACAAAGCTAACGATTTCCTCCGCGCTGTTTGAACGGGGCATCCCACGGCGGCCCGAGCCCGCCCTGCCCGCCCTCCTCACCGCCGGGGCGATGCGCCCCTCTCGTCCCCACCTTTCCCTCTCTCTCCCCGCTTCCTCGTTCACCTCTTCACGCCGACTTGTCTCTTCACCGCTCCTACACTTCTCTCCCTCCTTTACTTCACAGCCCTACAAAGGCATCTCCCCGGCCTGGCCCCCATCCCGCAGCCCTGGCGTGTACCAGGGTGCCAGCCAGAAACAAGCTCCTTCCCATTAATTCCTCCACGCCAATTAACGGGGACCCAGTGACTTTTTGCTGAGTCCCGGGGCTTCACTCCCCCCTGTGCCCTCCGGCGCGGGTGGACCCGCGGGGGACGCTCCGGGGGCTCCGCAGGCACCTCTGCCCCCCCAGGGAGCCAGCAGCCAGGACGGAGGGTCACCTCCGCCCCCCGAAATCAGCAAGGAGCTGGCAAACCTTGCACAGCTTCCAGGGAAAGAGAGAAAAACCCGCTGTGTGTTTCTTTTTCCTGAGCTGCCCAGAGGTTTCTCTGCTGGGGAGCCAGGACGGCCCGTTAGAGCAGAGGCGGCCAAGGCGGCTCCTTGCGACGTCCCCCCACCCGGAGGGACATCTGAATGACAGGTTTCGGTATTCAGGGCTGAATCCGCGCTCCCCGCCTATGATTTAAGTTGCTTATTAATCGAAGTTTACGGCTCTAATTATTCTTCTTCTACAAGGGAAAACAACCCGACCCCGGCGGGTTAATGAACAGCTCATGGGCACTACAGGTTAACCTCCCCCGGGAAGGCGGTTCTCCACGGGGCGCTGGACTCCTCGCTGTGTTTCAGGTGGAAACCCCGCGCTGCTGGGCTGTGTCCGTGCATGGTTTATAATTAAACGTTTTCACTTGTCTACCTGAACCGGCTTTTTGAAATCCTATCACATGAGACGATTCTTTGTACTTCCCAGATGTTGCAGCAGCTTCAAGTCGGAGACTATTTCTATTCATTGCCAAGCCCAGCCTCTCCCAAACCGAGGGGCTCTGCTGATGCCCCTTAAATACTGTTTTCAAAGATTATGCGAGAAAACCTCCCCATTAATATTCCCTTTTATTCCCCCCCCCCCCCCGTCTATTCGCTTTAACATCCAATTTCCTTTTATCGAGGGGGCAAACTGTGATTTCTTGCACTTGACCTACCGCAGAAAATTCTGCAAATCCTTTGACTGTCTATTTAAAACAAAACAAGGAAATCAGCTCTCCCTTTTGCTTCAGGATTACGCTTGGAAACAAGATCTAAAGATTCTCTTGTAATTTGGAGAGCCAACAGCATAATAGGTTTGGAATAGAAACAAGCAGCTTTGTGAGGGGAAGGATAACTAAATCGTTTTTAGGCAAAGGATTTTCCCAGCTAAAGTGGCCGAAGACAAAGCAAAACATAATCTATTTTGGAAGATTTCCAAGATATGCCACATTAACCTTAGCAGATAAAATTTGCTTTCTTCCCTGCGTCCCCTCCCCCACCAAGGTCTGGTTTATCATATTTACATAAGTAGCCTTAGAAGGGACGTATTTATTACGGATCTAAGGAGCTAGCGAGCTCACATGTCATTTGGAAATAGAGGCGAAGTTTTACTGTTGCTTAATACCTGATGCATTGTAGAACCATTTCCATTTAAATACCCCCGACCCCCGGATTACCTCAATGGACTGGCTGCATGGGTTTTGTAATTTCCTGAAAATGAGATTTCGATTTATAAAACAAGAAACCAATTAGTAACCAAATGAGGCGAAGTAGATCCACTAAAATTGACCTAATCCCACAGGCACCATTTAGGCCAGTTCTTGGCGAATGAATGATGAGCAACCGTCTAGCGTAAGCTCAAGGCATCATCCAGCTGTGTTATTCAAGCAGCAAAAATAAATGGATCGAGCTTTTCTTTCGGAATGAATTTGCTACTCTTGACAAAATAGAGATTATAGGCTGCTACCTAACAATCCCCTCCACTCGAGGATATTTTTTTTTTCTTTTCTAAGAAGATAAACAGTTTGAGCCACAAGAAAGTGTCCACGGTCAGAATGAAGGGGGGAGGAAAAAAAAAAAAGCAAGGCATTTGTATAGCCAGGCTTTTGCCTAGTTTGCGAACAACAGTCTCGTTACCTAACAGCACGCGCCGAGGTTGCGCCGAGACTGCGCGGATGCCGCTCGGAGCCAGCGTGCTGACTCAGCGTTTCTCTCAGCGCTTCCCGATGGAAAACCCCAGAGCTTTCCACACCAAAAAGCATCTCGATGGGTTTCATGGGACAGCTACACCGGCGAGTCCATGTGAAATGCCTTCTCCCCGGCCGTGCCCACCCCCGGCACTAGGCAGGCCGGTCCCCCCACGCCAGGCTCACGGCCAGCGCCGCCGCCCTCGGCTGCCTTGGCCCTGTCCTTCCCCTCATCGTTTGATTGATGCGAGCCTTGATGCCGGCAGCCAATGGAGGGGTTGGGTGGGTATCGTCCCTACCCAGTGGCGATATTGTCGCAAGAAGCTCCTCTGTCCCAGGGAAGGGGGAAGACATTCCTCAGCCATTTCTAATTTGATCTGGGCAAAGACGGAGGAAGGCAGGCGCAGGGAAATGAGGCTCCAGGAGGCCCGGGCAGCTCCTTGGCCCTGGTTGATCTCCGGGTTACTTGTCCCTCTGTGAGCATCTGCAGCGCAGAACCCACCTCGACCCCCTCCTTTGTCTGGCGATAGCAAAGGGGGGGCGGGGGTGGACGGTGGGGGTGGGGGTGGCCAGAAGATGCAAGCCCTTATCTACTCTATGTTGATTTGCCGGCTTTTAAAAGCGGTTGCTACGATTTCCCCAACGGACTATCCGTCATGAAATCTCAGCGCAATCCGGATTCACGGTAGCGAAAACAACGGCAGAGCGGGCGATTTGATGTACCCGTTTAAAAATCACTTAGTGGAGAGCCCAGCCTGAGCTCCAGACGCGCTTCGTGCGGGGGCCAGGCTTTGAGGGGCAACTACCTCCGGAGGGGGGGGAACCCCTGGGGACTCCCCGGGGACTCGCCCCTGCGCCCTGCCTGGCCGCACTGCCCGCGCCGCCCGGCGAGGCCCACGGGCGCGGTGAGCGGGGCGAGGCCCGCGGGCGCGGTTAGCGGTGCGAGGCCCACGGCAGCCGTGCACGCCGGGTAGACGCTGGCTTGCAGACGGGGCCCCGTAGGCAGAGTTTTCTCCTGTTGCCGAGGATGGCAGAAGCACAGGGGGCTCGCCCGGAGGCGGCCCGCAGCCGCGCTGGGCGCCGGGGCAGCAGCGGGGGCTCTTGCTTAAGGCGGCTCCGAGGAGCCGAACCGCGCGTTTCTCTTCCAGGCGCTTCTTAAAACTCCTTCTCCGGGCAGCGGCCGCCGCCGCCCCGCTCCCGGGCTCTCCCCGCCGCCTCCCGGGGGCCGCGGCCCGGGGCGGCCTCCGCTGGCTTTTGTTTCGCTGCGTTTGTTTTGCCCCTTTCACAGCCGCTCTCTGCCTATTAAAGATGGAGGAGAGGCAGCTCGCCCGCGCCGCTGGGGATGCTGGCCCCGCGGAGGGCGAGGGATGCGGCACCCCCGGCCACCTCCGCCCCGGGGCTCGCCCCTTGCCTGCGGCACCGAGGCCGGCCGGGCCCCGCCGGCCTCCCCCGCGGCGCTGGGGAGGCCGAGGAGGGGCGGCCCGGGCCCCTCTCCCCTCCCGTCCCCCACGGCGGCTTCGTGCAACCTGCTCGGCGAAGCCGCTCGTAAGGCTCTACGGCGGCCACGGGCATTTCCCCCCCGTCTGCATCTCGTAAAGCAGCACCTTTCCTATCTCCCCACCGGCCCTCGCTGGCACCGCTGCCGCCTTGTGTCCCTCCCTGCAGCTGCTCTGGGGAGAAGCGGGGCACGGACGGTGGTTTGGGGAGAGGGAGGCAGGAGAGCCCGGTCCCCATCTTCAAGGCGGTCGTTTTCCCTCGCTGCCCCGGGAAAATGGCAAACCACAGTGCCGGGAGCCGCAGGGACAGAAGCTGTACGTCCTAGTCACCGGCAAGGGAAAAAGCAACTGGATGTCGTATCGAGGAATTGGCTTGATTCGATTAACCGATTAATTAAACAGCCTACCGCCAGCGCTCCGTTTTGCCATCGCCTAACGCCCGACAGGGCTGATTTCTCAGCTAATTTAACAGGCAGTGGTTAATGATAACTCAAAATCTCGGCCAAATTAGGCTTCTGCGAAGGAGTGGGTCGCCGTCGGAGGGTTCAGATGAAACGGAATAAGCTATGTTTAAACAAAAATGCTGCTCATTTCCAACTGCCTGCGGATGCCATTAGCAAGGTTTTGTAAAGATTTATTATCTCGGTAAATCACATGCGTTCATTTGAAGCAGAGATAAGTTAGCATCCCGCTTTCTTTATAAAAATAATAATAAGAGGGAGGAAAAGTCCTGTGGACTAAACAAACAACCTATTAAGAAAACGGTAGTGGAAATAATACCGAGACTGATTCACTCTAGAAAGAAATACCAGCATTTCGGCATACGCGGGCTAAGGGAATCGCGCTCTGAAATGCAAACAAACGGAACCATGCCCAAATTGGAGGGGGGGGGGGGGGGGACAGGGAAATTTTCGAGCGCCAACTACTTATTCCCTTCTACAGAAGATGCAAGTTCAAATAGTCCTGATTCCGAAGAAATTGGGGAGGGAAGGCTTTGCACCAACGGACTTGTGAACACACGCTATTTACATGCAAGTTGACAAATATCCTCCAACACTAAAACCGTCGTCTGTTACTAAGAAGGGAGAGGAGGTTTCTAAAGAAAATATATGATTTTTTTTCCACTCATCTCACTTCGTATTCTTTCTAACACATAAATCTGCTTTTTCAACGATCATGCTGGTAGTTTAGTTCTGCACTTCACATTTTAAGTTCGCATCAAAACTGGAATTAAACAGAGAGGTAGCATGGAGAGTAAACTGCAGCTTAAATGAGAAAAACTTCTGTAAGAAAATAAACACTGAAACCTAATGCTCAATCATTTCCCTTAGCAGTAAGAAAAACAGCATTAAATCACCTATCCACGTGGGAAACCGATTTTTTTTTTCTCCTGCTGATCTCTTCCCCCTTTAAAATAAAAGAAGATTAAGGGTTTCAATATTGAAATGTTAACCATCCTGAATCGGCGAAAGTTTATGTAAACGGAGCCTCTGCTTTTGTCTCGGAAATCAAACGCCTCTCCGCGCCGAAACGCCCCGTCCCCACCGGGACAGAGATTGCAAACCCGCCTTTTCCCTCTCTGTCCGCCTGAGGAGGATAGGACCTTCCAAGTATTCCTAACTAAAAAAGAAAAACAAAACAAAACAAAAAAATAAAACCAAGCAAATAAAAACCTATTTATTGCGCCACTTGGGTTGGGGTTTTTTTGTTGGTTTTGATTTTTTTTTTTCCCTCCCTTCACTTTTGGATACTGGCGAGGGTCAGTGAAGAATTACCCCGCTGGTTATAGCGACCGGATCCTTTTTTGAAGTAAAATTCTTTTCGTGCTTCGACATCCCAGAGTTTTTTCCAGATATTTTTCGAGGCTATGTTACTTGCCATTAACTGTTTAATGTTAAATTGAAATGTTAGGATTTTTTTTGTTTTTGAACATCAACTCACGAGTGAATTTATTAGGAAGTTCTCCTTAGAAAAAAAATCTTCCTTACTGTCCTCAGCGATTTAGCAGATCTTCAGCCTTTCCAAAAGCCCTCTGATCACCGAATACTACTATATGTCTTATAGGCTCTCTCCTCTTGAGGAGTTTTAGCACTGAAATGATGCAAGCTACCCAAGCCGCTGAAGGCTTTTCGCCCTTGACAGTTTTAATCTGCTGGAGACCTAGTAAAGTGAAATCAGGGGTAGAGAGAACAACCCAGGCGTTTTAATAGCTTGTGAGAATTACACAGCCATTACGAGAGGGAGCTCGTTGAAAAACCTCTGCTCGGTTTATCAAGTTTATTCGGTGCCACCGGTTTGTGTTTGGATTTCTGGGGGTGAGACGGAAACCGCAGCGCGATGCGTCTGCGTGTGTGACCCCCCTGGCATTTTACTCCCAGAAAACTCTCGTTGTTTCCCAAATGAACCCGAAATCTACCCACCTCCCCTCTCTCTAGGAACCTTTCAGACGCAAAAATATGCAGACAAATGCACAGCGATTCTTTCCGCCTGTTCCCCTCTCCCCAGCCCCGCGTGTGCGCGGCCGTGAGGAGTATATATCTTTCTGTACGTGATTATTTACACCCAGCCCCTATACAAGCGCTCTCCGGGCAGATGGAAATTCGCTCTTGTACCGGGGAGAGGGGGTGTGAGTTACACTGGAACTGCAGCTCGCTCCTACGGAGGCAACGCTTCTCTGTCCTGCCTCCTCCAAGATGTCTTTAAATGTACGACATGACACTTCGCCGTGCTCCCCAGCCTCCTGCTGCCCATCTCCAACTCACCGGGTCTGTCCCCATACTCGTATCGCTTTCCTCCCCAGGAAAAAACAAGCAAACGGACCGTTCAATCCATGCAGCATCCCTACCCTGCCTCCTTCTTTCAGAAAGGCTTTGCCTTTGGGCTGCCGCTGCCTGTCCTCCCTTCCCAGCGAAGCAATGACTTCTTTTGCTGGCTGGAGGTACCGGGAGATCGCCCGGGATCGCCCCCCTCTTCCTCGCCTCCCCTCGCTGCAGCCGGACGAGCCGAAAGGGCCGGGGCACAAGCACACCCGCGCCGGGAGCCCAACCGGCCGCTCCGCCCGCTCCTGCCTCTTCCTCGGAGCCCCCGCCGGCCCCCGAGCTCCCGGGGAAAATCACCCGGCCCTGGGCTCGGCTCCCGCACGGCCGGACACCGGCGCGGCGCCGGGAGGCCGCTCGTGGGCGAGTCGCTTGTGATTAATCGCAGGGAAACCCGCGGCTCCGGTGCCGGGCCGGGGTGCGCTCCCCGCTCGCCCGCGCCCGCCTCCTCGGAAGTACGTGGGAGGGAGAGGGAGCCCGCGTCGGGCCGCGGAGAAACCGCCCGGCGCCACGCCACTCCGCGGCCCTCGCTCTCGGGCCTTCGTGCCCAGCCCGCAGTGCCCCCCCGCCCTGCGCGGCTCCCGGGGGTGGGGGGCGCGGCGGTCCCGCGTGGATCTGCCGCCCGCTCGGCGCCGGGCCTCCCGCGGCAGGGCGCCTCGGAGGGGCGAGTCCCTTCGTGCCTGCTCGCTGCCTTTCTTTGTAACTCGCAGTTTGCCCTTAAGGGGGGTGCTAAGCCCCGCTTAGCCGCCCCCTCTGCCTCCGCGCTCGGGTTAGCATCTGCTGCGGCCGGCCGCGGCCCCGGCCCCGCCGCGCTTCGCCCCGCCGTTCCCCAGGGCATTCAAACATCCTGCGCTGCCGCCGAGGGACGGGGATCAGCTATTCTCCTCTTCCCCTGATTACTCACAGCCTACAAGCAACACCATATGCTTCTTCTGATCAAACAACCCGCTACATAGGCAGCAGTAATTGACGAGACCTGCTCGAAATCACGCAGAAAGGTAGCCTACTGAGACCGCCGGAGTTGACAAATCATTGCTAATAATCCTTTTAGGAACATCGCGGGCATCGGAGTTTGCAATAGCTTTATTTTTATAAAGTATGTGCTGACAGTATAAAGGACAACTCGTCTCCTTTGAAAGAGACGACTGCCCCGCATCGTGATCTTCAAGGTGGCAGATCACGTAGAAGAGGAAAGTGGCTTGATGACGGCTTTAATTTTTTTTTTTTTTTAACGGTTTCAGGTGTTATAGCTTGCATTTGTCCCTTCTTTAGTTCTAAGTCACTCGGAGATATGGCCCATCGTTTAAAGAAACTATTGCAACATGCACTAGATTGGAAATTACTTCTGTGGGCTCCAGGTAGAAGCGTTCATACGCAACCGTGGGGGGTACCTCCCCCAGTCCAAATGACTGCCCGGTTGCATATTTCCTTTAAAAAGTAGAATTAGGACCAATAGTTCACAGACTCAATCAGGTTAAAAAAACCCAACCAAAACACAACAAAAAAACGCCAAAACCCAAGAAAACCCCAAACCAAAGCAAAACAAACCCAGGCCGTATACCCACTCTAGATTTGTAAAACATAGTAGACAGACAGACCGACCGACCAGCTCGAGGTATAGCTAGGGAAAACACAGAGGGACGTGTCTCTCTTATGCTGTTTCTTGTACACACACTTTTCAACGAAAGATGCAGCGAATTTTGTTATTAGGTTGGGGGAAAAAAAACCTCTTAATACTTTTTCTTTCACTCAGACTATCTCTCAATCGAGTTGATCTAAATAAAAGGTTCGTGAAGCTTTTTTGATTTTTCCCCTACATTTTATAAAAACAATAGAGTGTGAACACAGGAGATCTTTATTTCGACTCTCTTAACTTTCTGTGCTGTTTGTTTTTCTTGGCGGCCGGTCTAGAAGCCCCAGGACGGTCGCTTTAAATCCTAATTCTACTTAAAAGCAAGACGTACTTTAGGACGCTCAAGTCTGCTTTCGCTAGACAGGCAGGAGCGTTGCTGCTGCCGTGGAAGTCACCGTGAAGTTGACTGTTGCCTGACCGTCGAGGAGAATCAGGCCCAGCCTGGGACGCTGGGCTTGCGGCGTCGGGTGGGCAGGGGGATTGAATGTGTCCGAGTACAAAACGCCTGTTAAAAACTTCCGAGGTCGATTAACGCCCTCAAACTGCCCTAATGATCCTCGGAGCGAGACACCTCACATTCATGATGCGATTTTGGTGTGCTTGGCTTACTTATTTAGGCTGTGCGAGTGTGTGCGAGCACGCCTGCACGCGTGTGCTGTACCTGTAAACCGCACCTTTGCTCGATACTTGAACTAAGGCTTTAGGACTTTGCATAGACTTATGTAAATATTTACCCATATATTAACTCCCCCCCATAGTATGGCTATAAATAGGGGTGAATCGTCCCCTCTTTCGCCACGCACGTGCTTGGCGGGGGACGCACATCTTACTGGGAGACGGGGGGAAAAGAAAACCCCTGTTTGCTTTAGCAGAGCACGCAGCAGAGCTCAGTGCCTTCAAGTGTTGACAAAAGCACCGTAAGTCCCCAACCAAACCTGTCATAGGAACTGAAGGGAAAGTATTTACGACAGAGAAAAGTGACAGCGGAGAGCACCCTGCCTCCGAGCATACCACCCCATGCGATTTGCCTTTCTTTTTGGTTTTGGTGTGGTTGTTTTTTGTTTTTGGGTTTTTTTTTTTTAAGTAAAAGCGACAAGAGACACCTGGATCGGAATGGAAATAAAGGCGAATAGGCATTGCCACCTACCTTCTGGAAAAACCACCCTCATTTTTAAATAGCTGGTGGTGAGTCTGATTATGGATGCTTTGTCCAGCTGAGAGGTGATAGCGGAGGGCAGGGGTAGTAATTTAGCCAGTTCATAAAATTCACTGTTTTCTTTCTCCCGTCTAGTCCGGGCAGCATTTTTGGACTTCTCTTTCATCGTGTTTTTTTCCCCCTTCCTTCCTACAATTTAAACTCCAGAGATTCATCCAAAGGTGGAAGGGAAACTTTCAGCTGCAATTCATCTCTCCGGAGCATCAGGCAGTGATTCTGAGCGCGGCCATTACTCTGAGAAACCGTTCAGTTGTGTAAAATGCAAACAAGTATTGAAGACCAGAGAGGTGTTCTTAAAAAAAAAAAAAAAAAAAAATCTCTGAAAAGCAGAGTCAATCGGATGGGAAAGACATTTATCCAATGCAGCTCAGAGACTCCAAGCAACTGCAGGGGGGGGAAAAAAAAAGCTAGAAGCTTGCGGCACCAGACAGCAACCAAACGAGGTATTTCTGGCCTTTTTTCCTACTCGTGGCAGGCAGCATAGCTCCTCGGAAGAGGGTCATAATAATCCCATTTCTTCCCGTGATCCGCTGTCAATCCGCGGCCCGAAACGCCCGGCCGTGGCTGCCTCCCAGGGCGCTGGGGGACTTCCCGGGAGCCTCTGTGAAGACAACAGCAGTCCTGGGGTGAGAGAGCCACTACACCACGCCGCAGCGGAGCCGCGAGAAATAATAATCAACAAACAGCCTCCGGCGGGTGTAGTATTTTCTCCCACCAGAGGGGAGAAGGAGGAAAAAAAAAAAAAAAAAAGTGTATTTCCCCATCTAGCGCGCCCGTAGAGGAGCCTGCCCCGCTCTCTCCTCCCACAGCCCTCTCCCTCCCCAGCCCAGGTGTGCACGGCATGACCAGAACAAAACCAAGGCAGAAACCAGCCCCGGCCCCCGGCACAGGCGGAGGAGCCGGGGCTGCCCTGGGCGCTGGCAGGGCTGCGCCGTCCCCCCGCGCTCCCCCGGGCTGCCACCGCGGCGGCGGCCAGACCTCCCCGGGCACCGCGCTGCCGGCCCCGCAGCCCGGCAAGCGTTTCCGATCCCGGAGTATATTTCTGCCTTTTTTTTTTTTTCTTTCTCTTTTTTCTTTTTCGCCTCGTCTCGGGTGCTCTTCTCACTCCGCGGCTGGGGTCGGGGCGGGGGGTGTCTGCCCCAGCTGCACCCCCGCCAGAGAAGGTACGCTCTGCCCGGCCCTGCCCCGAGCCGGAATCCCCCCAAAGATCACATTTTTCCAAGCAAATTTTTTTTTTCTTTCCTCTTTTTCCACCGGGGGGAAGCGACCCACAGCCTGGCCCCGCACATCACTGCGGCTCCTCGCTGAGGCTGGCAGCTTGTGGTGGGTTGTGATCTTCTTTCTTTTTTTTTTTTTTTTTTTTTTTACCTACCTTCAGTCCCTGAGCCCGGCAGCCTGCAGAGAGCTCTCCCGGGGTGAGGAGCCCAACTCTTTAATTGGTTCATTAATGGCACGGGGGAAAGTTTGCGCCTGTCACTGCTCCTCACACCGACGGGCAGACAGACATTGCCGCCTCCCCATCCCCTTTATCGGCTCCCAGGCTCTCCCTCTCACATAACGGGGGGGGGGGTAGGGTGGGGTGGGGGGGCGAGGTTGGTATTAATGAAGAATCCCTAATTTGCGGCTGAGAAATGCCTAATAACTTCTTGATGGCTAAAAAGCCTTTTAGCACAACTTCATTTCTCTCCCAGCTTTCCTCCCCCCCTCCTCCTCCTCCTCCTCCGCCGGCCGAGCCCTCCCTTAATGCCACTCATGGACCCACCTCGCTTCTCATTGGCTGCCGCTACCCCGCGCCTGGCCTCCCACTGGTGGAGGGGACGGTGACGTCACCGCGCCCCGGGCACACCCCCCTCTCTCCTCTCCCCGCGCCCGCCCTCTGACCTGGCGGCGCCGCGGGGGGGGGCGTCGCGCGGGGACGCGCGCGGGGGGTGTTCTCCCCCCCCCCCCCCGCGCCTCCCCCCCCCCCCCCGCGCGTACCTGTCCGCTCCGCTCTATTGCGGTTTATTTTTGTTTATTTGGGGGGTGTTAGGCGGGGTTTTTTGGCCACCGCGATCCAGGCGACGCTCCGGTGTCCCCGAGAAACGGCCCGAGGTCCCTCGGGACTGTGGGTTGTAAGGATCGGCAGTTTTACTCCCCCCCCGATTCCCCCCCCCCAAAGCCCCCCAAGCAAGTGGTCGTCTGTAGGAGAAATAAGCTGTAGCCACGTCCCCCTGTGTGTGTGTCCCCCCGCCTTTAAGGGGATACGGTTCAGCCCAGGGCTGATGCGCTGTGGGAGGGATGGAGAAAGCCGAGGAGGGGTATTTTAACCAAAATCTGGAAAAAAACAAACAATCCCACAAACAGGGGGAAAAAAAAAAAAGAGCAACACTCCCCCCCCCCCCCCCCCCCAATCCTCCAACATCAGGAGACAGAGGCACTTTAAAACTGCTCGCAAAGTGGATGTGGAGCGAGGGGGTTTCTTTCCTTCCCAGGGAGCGGGACTCCTCATCTCGCCAGTCCCCTGGAAAGAAAAAAAAAAAAAAACGGCTCCAACTGCTGGCTCCTAAAAAGAGTAGATAGAGCAGAAAGAGAGAGCCTGGGGCGGGGGAAGAAGGGGTGTAGAGTCTTCCCTAAAACCCGTAAGGGACGCTCAAAAGCCTGAAATAATTGCCAAGCCAGTTGGTGCGAGAGTTCGGCTCAAACAGTTGTTTAAAATGAAATCGCACTGGCAAGGCAACCGTCGGAATATTTCGAGGAAGAAGAAACGGTCTCGGTTTTCGAAAGAAGAAAAATGTCAACAACAACAACAAAATAGCCTTTGAAACACCCCATCCCTTTTACTCCACGGAGGGCTGCAGCTCGCAGCCCAGGCTTCCAGCGCTGACCGCCTGTTCGCTGCTTATCACCTTAAATCTCCCCTCGGTTAAAAGCTTTCCCTGTGTCCATTTGGGTAAATAAAGGCAGGATGGAAGGAGAGGCATTCGGCAACTCCTCTGGGTGTCCAGGCGTCTACAAGCAGCAGAGAAATGGACCCACGTAGTCTCAAATGTTCTTTTGATTGCCTTGTTTACCGTTGTTAAACAAACAGGAACGCAAGTCATTTAGTGAAGGTATGGATTAAAAAAAAAAAAAAAAAAAAGAAAGAAGACAAGGAGGAAAAAAAAGCGCGCCCCTCCCCGCGCCCCGCCACGTTGTAAAGCGATCGCTGCTTTACCAGGAAGGTGATAGTGAATTTTCAACCCCCCCCTGTGTGTTACTGGCATCAGGTGTAAAGTGGGTTTGGGGGAGAAAAAAAAAACGTCTTCCTTCTGGTTTTCATTTGAGGTAATTCTCTTGCTAAACGGCACTGACGTCTCTTCGAGGGTATTTAGACATATGGGCAACAACTGGACTAACGCTGTCAGGTAGCCCACGAGTTATTTGTCAACACGAGCCGCAGAGAATGTCTTTTATAACACCCTTGGTTTGGGAAAAATAAATAAATCCGTCGGATACTCTTCTGCTAATTCACACCAGGGAAGCACTAGCATCCACCTTGCCCACCCCACCCAGCCCCAGCGAGGACAGCAGCTCACAGAGGATCCGCTTTCCCGGTGCACCGGGACCCGGTTTCTTCCCCGCAGCGGCAGCCCGGGCTGGAGTCAGCAGCCGCCCCGGTGCCCCCCTGGCCGGAGCCCGGGGGCTCGGACTCGACGAGCCCCTGTGTAGATTTTTCATGTATAAATGCTACGGTAGGTAGAGCACAAGATGTGAAAGGACCAGCCTACGAAAGGCGATTATTCGGCTTTCCCAGTTACGCCAACCATGGACAAAGTCACGGCGTTACAGCGTTACGGGCGCGGGGTCAGCACGCCAGGGACATTTCCCAGCAGATTTCAAGAGGCAGTTGCCGAACGATGGGAGGATTTGGCCGTTTCAGACATTAGCTTTGTTTCCCTTCGTCAAAATACGCGCTCCTGAAAGCGGAGGTCAGAGCTAGCACTGCCCCGTTCCAGGTACACAGAGAAAGGCAGCCCACGGTGGCTAAATTCGTGGTCTTCCTACCAGCCAGGACCCCGATGTCGCTCGGGGTGGGCTCAGCGAGGCTCCCGCCGCGCCCCGCTGAAGCTCGTCTGTCCCAGAGGGGAGTACACGACGCCGCTTAATAAACCCGGTGGCCGCACCACTACGGACGGCCGTTCCGCGGGCGCTCCTCGGCGGACCAGCCGTCGGAGCGGAGTTCACACGGGGAGCGCGCTGGCGGCGCGGAGGGGCACCTGCGAGCGGAGGGGCCGAGCCCCGGGGGCACACCGCCGCCCCTGAAGCGGGGAACGAAGGGAGCGGCTCGGCGTCGGGCGGCGGCGTCCTGCCGCCGGCACCGCGGGTCGGGGCACGGAGGGAGGGGGCCGAGAGAGACCCTCCGGCTGCCCAAGGCGCACGGGTAGATGTGCTCCGTTCAGATGCATTTATCTTCGGGAGAGAATACTCTGGAAAAGAGATAATACTGGAAAATTTAATAAACAGGTACTGCAGCGCAATTGGATTTTAAAAGACGCATAATAAAGCGGGATATCTGAAGAAAGGCTGGTGAAAACAAAGCGTTTCACAGTCAGGTTTCCAACTCTATGTAGTAGAAAACTTGCATAGCCAGGCAGTGTGCAGCACATACTGCAGCGTGCGTGCGTGTGTGCGGAGAGGGGGGGAGAGAGAGAACTGTGCAAATCAAAGCGGGGGGGAAAGAAAGAAAAACCCTGCGGGGTCATTTCCCTACAGGACACGTCTGATCCAGTTTCTTCTCCAGCACATTCTGGCGTACTCTGATATATTTATTAGTTTATGAATTTGGATGCGTTTACTCCCCCCCCAAAAAAAAACCAAGGTGGCCATTTCTTAGGCAGAGAGAAAAATCTTTCCAAGCATAAGACGTCGCTTACGCAATGCGTTCCTAAAGGTAAGTATCGGCGAATTAGCTCTCACGATTGCTTAAAAAAAACATCGGCCTGCTGCTGGTACCGGGCAGATGCTGAGACGCCAGACCTCCCTCCGCGTTGTGCCGGCGAGAAGGCAGGGTCCCACCCCGCAGGGGCCCGCACGGCTGAGGGGAGCGCGCCGCGCCCCAGCGTCGTGACCCGAGATGGCGGGGGGACGCGGGCGTGAGGGCGCGGGCGGCGCCGGCCCCAGGCTGTCTCACTTCAGAGACCGGTGACTTCAGAGACACGCACTGGGGTACCCTGGTGAATTGGGGTGTGACGTGAATTTCCATCCCTGCTCTCATCAAGGCTTTATTGACATAAATGTACACGGCAAAGGCTCTCGGAGACCATTCAGAAGCAATTAATATGTTTTAACTGATCTAGATCTTAACCTCCAAGACTCGAGCCATGCTCCAGGTACTTTATCCCTGCTCTTTCGCTAATGTTATTAGGCTGTCCGGGGGAGCAGGACAACGAGACAGCCGAGTCTATAACAAAGCGCAGCAAACAGTTAACAGACCCTTGGATATCAGCTCTCAGATACGAGCGGTTCCGAAGGCTTCTCTTAAAAATAATTACAGAAACGTTGCAAAATTAGAGTACTCGACCACCAGCATGACTGTTAGTCATTGTCGGTAACGCTTTTAAACAATTTTTGGCGAATTTTTGGCGTGGATTTTTTAAGCGATGCTTTGGGGGGCACTTCTCTTGACCACGCACTCCTTTCAATTTTATTGGTTTTGGCATAAATGTAACGAGATGATTTACATTCATTTTTCCAGTGGAGTCAAAGGTCAGTACCTTTTAGCCCTTGTCTTACTGCATACACTCTTGCTAATGATCGGAAGCCAAGCTATCTCACTGTTACGTGGAGCAGTGGACGAAAACATAAAGAAACGTTAAAAAAAATTTACTTTATGGTCAGTAACAATTACTCCCAGGCACATTTTTCTTGCCTTCTGCATTTCCAAAGGAGCCCGGTATACCGAACGTCCGAACCGAGCTGAAATACCCTTGTAAGGGTTGAGAGGTTCGGGGAGGATACGGGACTGGAAACGAACTTTGAAGAAATTACAAACTTTGAAAAGTGTTCCTGCCCTCCCTATGCCTTCACAGACGTCCTGCTTAGCTCCTATATTCCTTTCTGCTGCACCGTTGTTTATTTTTCCCCTCTGCCCCGGACCGTAGCGGCGGCCCGGGCGGTGCCGGTGCTGCGCTCCCGGCTCCCCCCCCTCACCTGCGCCGGGCTCCCGCAGCCACACGGCCTGCCCGGCGGGGGGGAAACGGCCCCGAGACCCACCCCCGGCGCCCTCGCTGCCTCCCGCGGGGCCTGCCGCACCCTCCCCCCGCCCTGTGGAGCCCACCCCCACGCAGGGTTCGCTCCCCTCGTTTCGGTCGCGAGTGACCCCTCTCCCCTTCAGGTCGCCGTGGCGCTGTCTCTCTCTCCCTCCTCCCGGCGGAGGTCGGGCGCCCGCGGGCTCTGCCGGTTCTCCCTCACGGCTCTCCTTCGTAGGAGGGCAGAGCCGGGCTGCCGGTCCGTCCCCGCCCGCCCCGCCGAGCCCCTGGAGCATTTCGGGGGATGTTTCCCAGCGGCCGAGGGCTTTGTTCGGCTGCGGGGTTGCCCCGCCGGGCTCTCCGGTGACTCGGCGGCGGCCCGCAGCGAGCGGCGCACCCCCCGCGCCGCCTCCCGGCCCCCTGCCCTCGCCTCCTCGCGCCGCGCCCGACGCCAACGGCCGCCCGCCAACGGCCGCGGAACCCGCAGCGCCCCACGCGCCGCGCCAGCCCCTGGCACGAGAGCGCCTGTGCGCGCCAGCGCGGGAAACGGCGCCTCACAGCGCGCCCCGCCCCCACCCCCTCCCCACAGCGCCGCGCGCCGCCGCCGCCCCGGACAGACGGACGCGGGCGGAGAGACGTCGCGCTGTATTGACCCCACGCTGTCCTGCTGTCCCAATTAGCGTCCCCTCACCTGCAGCGCGGCCCCGGGGGGGCTGGCGAGGCGGCGAGAGGGGCCCGCACGGCGCGGGCCGCCGGTGCTCGGCACCCCCTCCCGCCGTTCATCTGCCTGGGGTCGGACCGGCCCTCCTGGCCCCTAAACGAGAGGGGGCCTGAGCTTTGCGAGGGGCGACGGGGAGGAGACGTCCCTTTTTCGGTGTTTTATTCGCTTTGGCTTGCTAGGTCGGGTTTTGCTATCCCTGTCCCAAACCAAGAGAAACGAGAGCGTCCGTGCGGGGGCTTCGCCCTGGTACAGGCCGGCGGCAGGCAAGCCCGGCAAGCCACCTGACGGCGGGGGGAACCTCCTCGGCAGGGTGGTCTCCTCCAGGCCTCAGGTGCAGCGTGAGATCTGCGCTTCCTCACGTATGCTAGTGGAGCTGGAGCTGCGTCAGGCTTCCTCCAACCCCTCGCTATCCCTGAAATCTCCTTTCCCAAGGCCTGGCTTTCATTAGCAAAGAAGTTATTTCATTAGTCGGGGGAAAATCTGTCAGCAGAAGCCTGTTTAAATTTCAGCACCCCAAAGAATAATGCTTAAAATGGTGGGATCCGTTCCACTGTCTGTTCTTACTATCAACCTGATAATTAAGAGGTCACAAATAGACTTCTATCGCTGCTTTGTTTCAGTGGAGGAAAGCAGCTTATCCCGTCTTCGAGGATGCACTTTGCTTTGAAATAACACATGCCGTTTCCGATGAAATCAATAGCGAGAGGAGCCGCCCCCCTCTGCTGCACTGAAACTCTGCCTTCTCTCTCCCATCACTTCGGAGAATAGACTTGATCAGACCAAAAAGGGGGGATGCGGGACACAGCTCCAGAGCTGGTGTCCGTTGCACTTGGTGTGTTTCGTGATCATCAGGATGCTTGCAGTTTTGTTGTAAGGCAAGGTGGGAAGCGTTCCCTGCGTGGATTTTAATAGGAGCTTTACTTGTTTTGGCCTCATACCTGTTTGTGGTTACGAGTCAAATTACATTTATGAGCATTGCGCACTATGCTCGGAGCAACCCCTCTGTCACTTAACATTTTCTGAATTATTTGGGCACTCTGCAAGCCCATCACTACTCTCCTCTGCGTTCCCCACGTGGTGAATATATGCCTTATTGCAACTGCAGTACGAACTGAGTTTGTAACTGTTTGCTTCAGAAGTGATGCAGAGGAGATGATGTCTCTGAGGAAAGCACTGTGGGATCAATTGCTTACATTGGAAGGGGGCACAGGGAAACAGCACCAGACTTGTAAGCCTGAATCCAGTTTTAACCTATTTCAGACTATGGTAAGTCTGTTGCTGAGGGGTGGGGGTGTTTCCCAAGGCTTGGCATATGCCTGCAATTAATATTTAATTTAGGTTTTGCCTCACTGTTGAAATGTTTTGTCTAACCCCTGAACTCTGACTGTTCACTGATGGTGGGACTCTGTTTACATAATGCCATGACTGGGTATAACTAGCTGAAGCTAGAGCCTATTAAAAGGACAGTTTCCCTGCAGTGCCTCTCCTGAGGAGTGTCCACTACTTGCAGCTGGAGGGAGGAAGCTCCAGGGCTTGCTTACCCTGTGTAATTCCTCTCAGATTTAGCTTGTAGATGAACAAGGAATTGTCATTTCTTTGGTCTGGCAGTAGCTTGGTGATGTTAATGCCGCATTTTTGAAACTTGCCAAAACCTTAGGATGTACTGGAGTGTGGTTTTAATTCTGGCTTCAGCACAAAATGCTCCTGGTGCACAACTTAACCCAGCCACTTGTCAGAGCAGCCATACTGGTGAGAAAAGAGAAGACTGGGTGTCAGGTTCCTGAGTGCACTAATAAGCCTTAATTACCCTGACCAGCCTCACCTGGCAGCTCCATCCACACCTTCTGCCCTCAGTGCTTGCCTGAGCCAGGCTGTAGGGATTCCTGGCTCCAGCAGCACTGTGGCTATGCCTGTACCTGGCTAGGGACCCTGTTGATCTGGACCCTAACCCACAGACTGACTTCCTGGCTTGACCTTGGACCAGCCTTGCTGCCATGGACTTGCCTGATGACCTGGGCTCTGGCCTGAGCCTGCCTGCCATCCCCCTGCCAGCCCTGCTCTCCTGGCTCAGGTAGCGTGGGGTGGGCCCTGGCTGGCGAGGCCCCTGCCCAGCCAGCCTGGCTGTTATGCTTGGCTTGCGGCTCCCTGTCCTGTCCCAACAGCCCAGCCCTCATTGTTTACTGATGCTGGGCTGCTTCTATTCGTTGTAGGGCTCCAATGACCCTTCTGCTTTCCCTCCAGGGCAAAGGATTCTCTGTCTCTAGCCTGCTCATCTATGTTCTTTTGCTTTTCCAAGGGTAGTGCCTGTCCCAGAAGCTGTTGCACTCTGGGGAGCTTCCTGAGAGGTACCAGAGACCTCTCTCCATGGGTGCAGGAGTCCACCTGCAGTTACGGGACCGTAGAAGTGTTTTCTATGGGGCTAGAGAGGGAAGGATGTTGCATGGCACAGAGCCTCCTCTGATTCCTTGGCAGGAGCAAAACTTTTGAGTTCCAGAGATGTGAATAAGGGTCAGAAGTTCGGTAAGATGGTGGACTTGCCTAAGCTTGGGCATGGTTCAACTGCTGAAGGGTGGGAGTGGAACAGATTAGAGAGGCTCAGGCTCCCCGCACCCAAAGCTTGCTTTCCACTTCCCCACATGGGAGGGTTAGGCAGGAAGCTCTGGCCGCCTTGGATTGCTGGGGGACTCCGCGGGGGCGCAAAAATCTATCTGCCCAGATCAGTTTACAAGGCTAGGACCATACAATACAAGCTCTTGGAGGCAAGGGCTGTGTTTATCTCCATACAGTGTTGATCACAATAGGATCCTATTTCTGTTTAGAGCTTCCAGATGCAATGCTAGTCGATGTCTATAATAAACAATAATATTAATAATAAGTATTAACATGCCAAGCTGCAAATCACTGACATAGTTTTCTAATATTGCTGGTTCCTTTCCAGTATTGTCCTCCAGTCTTACTGCAGTACATTGTATACAAAAGAATTGAAACCCAGTAATCGGCGTGTCAAGAGTTAGAAGGCATGATTGCATTTTTTCTTCTAAAATCCATCTATTGAAATTGACATCACAACAAGTGTGTTCATTGGCGTAATAAACCCAGTGTCCAGCATGCACGCACTGTTCTGTATACCAGGACGATAGTAATTAGGCTGGTAAGGAAGCTGTTGTTGCATAGAAGAACTAGTATGAAAATGTTAAAAGTTAAGGGTAATGTGGGAGAATAATGTAGCAAAAACGTAAACAGTGGACATCAGATATGACATTTATTTTCACTCGTGGGAAGACAGCTGGAAGGAAGACTTTGGCTATAATTTGTTTTCTCTGCTTTACTGAACCTGTAAAAAGTCTACAATGATTTCGTTCTTCTGACCACAGTAATGTAGCTTTACATTTGAACAGAAGTATAGCTTTAAATTTAGATTTTAATTTCATGTCTGATTGCAGACATAGTAGAAACTTTACCCTAAAATAACATTTCTTGTATAGCCAGCTCCTTTTGTGCTACTGAAAGAAATAATAATGAGAAAGTATTCCAGCAGGAGGAGCTGGTTTAGAAGCAAATGGATTCCATGGCAACTCCTGACTCTACATGACACCTAATAACTAGCATTTATGTTGGAAATTGTCTGTGTTATCTTGTACCCCAGATCTGGTCTTCTTATAGGGTTTTCCCCTCATTTTAAAGCATAGGGTGGGTGGGTTTTTTTTGTTTGGTTTTTTTTAAATATAGATCCAAGAATTAGCATGAAGTGAAATGAGTTTGCCTCAAATGTGTGCTTAGGCAGGCTGTTTTCAAATGAATGTAATTAATTTTCTTTTAATTATTTCAGAAATAAAATATTTGCTGGCAAATGTATTGATCTGTCAAGGGAAGAGTCGTTTAGGATCAGAACATTGGAACTGCATATTTTTTAACATCGTTGAGATATCCATATTCAACAGTTTGAAACATAACACAAGAAGATCCAACCGAATCAGACCAGTATCGTGGTTCTCACAGTGCTGAATGCACCAGGGGTATCTCATCATGGGCAGCTGGAGAATAACCCAGTGCTATGGGTGTCCTGTCTGCAGTCAGTCAGCCAGTTTGACTGATTTATGATCTGAAGAATGTGGATGTATATCCTATGCCATGATCCAATCTAGTGCATGTGTGGGGCCTGACAAATGTTGCTGTTTGAGCGTGGAATATTTGAACATACTATTTTATACCTAAATTGAAAGGAATCCGTTCTTAAACTGTCATGTGGTAAGCAACCTTTGCCTATGACAGTTTCAGTAGTACTTCATGACCATGAGAGCATTAGCTGAAATTAACCCTGGAGATGAAATTTTCTGTAGACACTTTGTGGCCTGGCTGGTTTCTCAGTCAGCTGTTGCTTAACTGGTTGCTTGAGGGCCTCAGATAGTAGAAGAGCATTGTCTAGGCTTGGAAAAAAATATGTATCTCCTGTGGTCAAATGAAAGCTGATTTAGGTTTGTGTTGCTCATCCCTCTTCAGTATAAGGGAAAGAATGAAGACAGTGTGTCTGTAGAAAACTCCTGGTTTTGTGATTGTTTGGCCAGGGACAGGTGCAATCACAGACGGTGTTCTAAGATGCAGGTGAAGGGTGGCCAAAATGAGAAAGATGGAAGACTCTAGGGTAGTCTAATCTTATTTCTAGGTGTTACTGATAGCAAAATACATATTGATACCTCTTGAAGATGGGGTATCAATTTACCTTTTTGCCCAAGGGAAGGAGTGCTTTTTTCTTCTTTCTGTCCATACAGACAAGATAGGCCTTATTACCTATTGCTCAAAACATGGAGCAATCTTGAGCAAATACACTAAATGGATGGGTAAAAAATGTGAAAATGAGGATTGGTTTAGCTCATCTTTTACTGTAGCTCACAATTAGATGCTGGCTTGGAGTTCCTTCAATAGAGAGCCTGATCTGCCATGAAGACTAGCACCTGGGATCAGTCTAGTGACAAGTCACTAGTCACTTTGTGACTAGCACCTGGGATCAAAACCAAACTACTATAAGAGGAGTTATAACAGATCACATAACAAAGGTGATGGGGAAAAAAAGAGGCAAGGCCACAATCAGACTTTGGAAGACAGTTTGAAGATAAAGGCATAGAAATGGAAAAGGCAATGGAAAATACAGGAAGCCCAGAGAAAGGTGCTCTGGGCAGCAGAAGTAGTAAGAAAATAATTTTTTAACTTGTTTAGGTGTATGCATTTATTTTAATCTACAAGAGAAGAGAAGGTACACCACAGAAAAGAGAAAGAAGGGTATAAATAAAATGGAAGCAATGCTAGACAGATTGGGAAATTAAAATGAAGATGAGGTAAGGGCTGAAATGGAAGAGTGAGCATAATTGTGGGAAAGGAAGAATTAGGAAAAATAGAAATTTCAAACAGGGAATTACTTGATTTATCCTTATTCCTATATCTTATTACATTACTATTTCTCATAGCCTGAAGTTTTGTGGTTTGGAGAAGAGATGGCAGAAACAGTGTTACATTGGTGATCTAAGCTGGGCAGGGATTCTTACATGAAAAGGTAAGTGGCAGATAAAAGAATGAAATAATGACTGTGGACAAAGTGTTTTTTGTTTTTTTTGTCCCGTTCCCCCCCCCCCCCCCCCCCAATTGCAGGAAAAAAAAAGGATATAAGTAAAGAAATGGAGCAGTAGAAGTTAATTTTAAAGGATATTGTCTTCTCCAGTTATGCATAAACGTAACACATAGACAGGGATCTGATTCCAATCAGTAATCTCTTTGCTCTTCTGAGAGATCAAAGCAACATTTCTCCTCTGAATGTTAGTTTTGGTGGGTTCTTTCCTTCTTTCAATAGTGGTGACAACAGTAACTGCTAACTTCAATGGCTTGTTATGTTCATGTTAATAAGTTACATGTTCATGTTACTATAGTATTTTTATATATATATTATAGAGTTATATATGTAATATTCTACCATGAATCTATTTATTCTTCCTTCCCTGAGAAATGTTGACATAATGGACTATATTTTATTAAGGTCACATGCTATACTTCCAAATATAAGGATATGGACCAGTTTTTAATGTGGACTACTTATTCTTAACATCAAGTTGGTATGATGTAACATCTTACAAGCATAGGTGTGTAAAATGGAAAGGAGAGCATACATAGTTTATAAAATGAAGAGTATGCACTTCTTTAGGGATATAGCTAAGAGAGGATTTTTAAATAGCAAAAATCTCACCCCTAAATGCACCCAGCATGGAATTCAAGATGTAAGGTGCTGAAATTCCCCTATCTGGTGAATATGGAAAATTAGGTATCTCAGATGAGACTGGATAACTGCATATGAAGAGGGAAGCCTAGCACAACGGTGGGACACAGAAATGTAGCTTACATTTGGTACCTTGCCTAAGACTACAGGAGAGGTGCTTGTCTGTTTAGGATATGTTACTTGGAAGCTTCCCCTGAAAACAGAGGCTTGCTCTCTTTCAGAATGAGAGATAGGACTTGTGCTTTCTTATTTAAAAATTGGCTGCATTCCACTATCCCATCTGCTCCCATACAAAATTCCCTCCTTCAGTTCTTTCTTCCCTTTTCTGACCACGTTTTCCCCTAATGTGCCCTAATCCACCAGGTAAATGGTAGAGGTATGCTTTTGTGGAGGCTGTGCCATCATACCAAAATAATTTGGTGTAATGAAAGCAGACGAGATTGTATAATAAAAACAAACAGGACTGTTGCTTCACAGCAGCCTTGTCTGTGTGACTCAAAGCTCTGTCCCTCCTTGGAGATGGCATTCTTATCCTGTTTTTCTCATTAGGGATATTTTTTTCATCTAATTTCATCCAATTAGCAATTTTTCATGGTCGTGAGTTCTTAGTATGTTCCTGTAAAGTCAATGGTTCCTAAGAATTAAATAACTTTAGGCCATTACCTACCCGTCCAATTCAAGAAAATACAATTTATCCCTGAATTAGAAGTGTTATAAAATCTGCAGCTGTTAATCTTTGAGTCCTAGGTCTGAGTGAAGGATTAGATAATACTAATGCTGCTGTCTATTCACCAAATCCTTTGAAAGTAATAGCAGAAACTAAATTTGATCTGCTAATAATATATGTTGGGAATGCATTTCATCCTCCGATCTCTGAAGCAAAGGGCAATGCATCAACAGAAAAGAAACTTTAGCATATTTTTCGGTCACTTAATGTTGAGATTTCTTTCCAGGTTCTGTTCGTTTCCTTAGCAGCACCCATATTTCCCAAAAGATTTTCACTGATTCGGTTAAATTATCCCAGCTGTTCCCCAAGATTTTCAGACAAATAGGTAGGTACTACATGCTTTTAAAATGAAGAAACAAAGTGTTTGGCATTCTTGTCAGTATCCTTTTGGTGAGATTTTTCCTTTTTTATTTCATGTTTACAAAATAGAATATTCTAGCAATCCATCTGGACCATTTATTTCTAAAAAAGAAAATCCCTGTTTCTGAAAGGTTTTGGTCCTTTAAGGTCAGTCCTCCCTGAGGACCCTGGTCCTGGGAAGATTTTGGACAAGGTTCAGTTTAGTTGAGGTGTGTTTAAGTTTGGAATAGAAATTTAGGCTCCTGTTCCCAAAACAGTGCGTCAGAGCATCTCTCTGGGCACCCTCTCTTGCCAGTGAAGGAAGCTGAAGCATGGCTTGGAAGGCTGACATACTCGTCCCCTACTGTAGGATGTGTAGGGCAGAGAGTGGATGTAAACTTTCCCATCCTCCAGTGGAGCTCGGGTGCCTCTGTCTACTTAGGAGTCACAGCGCAATACCTGGGAGTGTTGGTCGACAGCTGCCTGAATATGAGCCAGCAGTGTGCCCAGGTGGCCAAGAAAGCCAATGGCATCCTGGCTTGTATCAAAAATAGTGTGGCCAGCAGGACTAGGGAAGTGATCGTGCCCCTGTACTCGGCACTGGTGAGGCCGCACCTCGAATCCTGTGTTCAGTTTTGGGCCCCTCACTACAAGAGAGACATTGAGGTGCTGGAGCTTGTCCAGAGAAGGGCAACGAAGCTGGTGAAGGGTCTGGAGAACAAGTCTTATGAGGAGCGGCTGAGGGAGCTGGGGTTGTTTAGCCTGGAGAAAAGGAGGCTGAGGGGAGACCTTATTGCTCTCTACAGCTACCTGAAAGGAGGTTGTAGAGAGGTGGGGGTCGGTCTCTTCTCCCAGGTAACAAGTGATAGGACAAGAGGAAATGGCCTCAAGTTGTGCCAGGGGAGGTTTAGACTGGATATTAGGAAATTTTACTTCACTGAAAGGGTTATCAAGCATTGGAACAGGCTGCCCAGGGAAGTGGTTGAGTCGCCATCCCTGGAAGTATTTAAAAGACGTTTGGGTGAGGTGCTTAGGGATGGTATAGTGGTGGTCTTGGCAGTGTTAGGTTTATGGTTGGACTCGATGATCTTAAAGGTCTTTTCCAACCTATACGATTCTGTGATTCTATGATCTTGCAACAGTATGATCATGCTTCGTTCAGCTTGCACAACCCAAATGTCATGTCTGCTACTCTTAAGCACCTAAGGAATTTGAATGTCATTGCTTTATGTCTCATGGCTTTGTGAATGGACATAATTCTAGGAGATTGGTAGTATTTCTTGGTTCTATAGGGCTGGACTAAATGAATTAATTGATTAAGTCAATTCCTTTTACCATTACAACTACTTTCATTCATAATTTAGTTATGTTTTTTAAAAAAAGATTTAGCAGTCTTTTACCCAAATATAACTTTAAAAAAAAAAAGACAACAGGTTTATATATTCATTTAGAATTACATGAGCTGGATAGTTTAGAGCTTAGATTGATTAATTCTAGATATGCTTAGAACAGGTAAAATCAAAGAATTTCATCCAGACAGGTGGATGACTTTACTCTGAGCGGCTTTCTCCCAAAGCATACACAGTCCTTATCCTAAGAAAGTCTTTGTTTCAACTTCAACTCTTATCTTGGAGTACAAGCCAGAATATTTCATTCTCATTTTTTTTCCAACTTTCATTCTCTTCTTTTTTTTTTCCCAACTTTACCAACTCCATCTGTTGGTAGCCATTTTCCAGTGAAACTCACTGAAAAATTAAGTGTTCTGCAAATTGGATGTCTAAGTCAAGTCTTCCGGGTTACAGTATCTCCTATCCGGGTATCTCCTCTCCTCTTGTGCTTCCAGCTTGAAGAGTCAAACAGTTTTAGGACCAAAAAAAGTATTTGTTGAGTCAGCTGTTATCAATTCTTGTAGGTCTTGCAGGCTTATGGGATGAGAATGCAGTAATCAGATGATGAAAATAGCTGCAAGAAAAAACTCACCTGTTGAGCAAGTTTGTTTCTGTTTTCTCCAAGTCTTAAGTTCATGGCAGACTATTGATAAGACTGAACAGGATGAGAAAGCTATTGCAGCACTCTTTGCGTGTGTCACATGCCGTGAAGCCAAAACCTGAGGACCATCAGCAGTGCTAGGGCAAAAGTCCTCTGCTGTTGCAGTCCAGCCACAAGTTATTGACATGGAATTCAATTAAAAGGAAAAAAAAAAAGATTAAATATATTTTAGGTGACCATGCCTGTGTATAGTTTACCAACAGAAGGCAAAAATTGTTAGCAAAAGTTTCAGAAACTTTACCCAGCTGTGATTTCTTCTGAGTTACTGGGTAGCATTGCAGAAGATGGCACTGCAACTGTATATAACTGGGTGAAAGCAGAGTGTTAATCCTTTATGAATGCATGTTACAATTTCTAAACCTTTTGCTAAGGGGTCTTTGTGAAGATGCAGGAAGCGTTTGCCTTCTGATGCACATGATATTGTATGTAAATCATGGAGGTGCTGTTCTCTTGAGATGTGTAGAGCATGTGTTTTCCTGATATCTGCAAGGATGAAGCTGAAAGATGTTGTCAGTGTTTGCTTGTAGGAGTCAAGTAAAAATGTGTGAGATGCACAAAGGCAGAACTTGACTAGATGAGTATCACATGTGTGGATATGGCCTATAACTATTTCACTTTGGTGAGTTTTGAGCATTTCATTACCAAGGAGAACTGAGAAATCTCCACATCCCTCTTTTCCCAGATTAGCTCATTCCCTCTTTGAATCAAGTCACTTAGAATTAAAATCTAAAATTAAACTGGCATTTGCCTTAATCATACAGCTAGCTGTGCTACGTATTTCACACCTGTCTTATTTGCTTAATATATTCTTGGAGTAACATTGCATCATATTTTGAGTTTAGCACAGTAAGGCCTTATGCAGTTATTTGTAGATCTCAGGTTGCAGGAACCTAATCATGGACCAGGACTCCTTCTGTGCTATGTGTCCTATAAACAGAGAATGAAATTCCCCTAAAGGTCCTATCCCAGAAAGCTTAGTCCAAGTATAACATGAGCGACTGTGTGGGCAGGGGTGGAGGGGTGGGATGGGACAGGGCAGAGCCGTGCCAAAGAAACAGCAAGATCTTGTAACTGGGGTAAACTGTTAAATACTCATGTAGTCTCTTGGTACAGAGTTGAACTATTTTATGTTGTATTTTAGATAGGGCAAAATAGCAAAAAAAAAAAAAATAATTTAGGGATAGATCTTGCTTTGGCCTGGGTGAATGAAGGGGCCTTTTTATGGAGATGGCAGAATCCTCTCAGTGTTTTTTCCAACTCTCCCTTTAGTCATTGCAGTTGTTTCAGAAAATAAAATAAGGCTTAATTGCAGAATCTTCACAGCTACAAAGATGACAGTTTATCAGAACCTGATATTACTGTGCTACTACAATGAGTAATTAGTCCCTAATTAGTTGGATTTGCTGACAAAGACATGATGGGAACTCACCATGTGTTATTGGCATCTGAAACAATTTTACCCTGTTAGCTAAAAGAAAGTACCGCTGTCAAATATGTAAGCCTAATTTTCCCACATTAGCACTACATGGTAGCAACTGAGTTATTTCCATTCCAAGGTGCAAATTTGCTAGTGTGTGAAGAATGCTGTTTATGACATTTATGTAGAGATTTAGAACATAGTTAGAAAAAGATGGTGTTATTTCTAGACTCCCTTTTCTACTGTTCTTCTTGGCAGTAATTAACAGCATAGCCTTATAACTATTTGTCCATGTATCACGTTATCGAGAGCATGATTTTTCAAAAATGCCCAATTCACCTCTGCTGTCATTACAATTAGTGGGAATCTTATTATTGGGAATGATAATATTCCGCACAGAACAGTCTTCATTCTTTATTCCATTGGTTTTCTAGCACATATACAATAGCCAATGTCTTTATTTACTTTCCTTTTCCTCCCATGTTCTCATTTCTATTCTAAAATCTAGATGTAGACACCCCCCCCCCCCTCAGTGGTCACTTATGATATTTTCAAGGAGATCTCCATCTTCTCCTCTGACCTGTGTGATCCTTGTCATTGTGCAATGAGATGTCACCAATTCTGCTGTGTATGGATCTTCTGCAAGGAGAGATACAAGCCTTCTATTTTGGGTGCATGTTTTTATTGAGAGTCGTGGTAGGACAAGACTAAGCTGGAGGAAAAAAGCAGCGGTGAAGCCTAATGCATAGGCTTAGCAAAGATTTTACATTCTTTATTTCTGAGGAGAGATTTGAGCAGAGAAGGTGGTTGTGATTTTCTAGGAGTAGAGATGCAGAAGAAAGGCTTGCTGACTTGGAGAGTCCTGGATTCAAATCACATTGATGCAGTATGGAGCTCATTAGAAGATCTGAGTACAATACATATTGTAAACATATTTAATTGCAGGATGGCGTAATCACTGTGGAGAATCCTTTTCTATAGAGCTTGTTTCTTCTGTCTAGATTGAATCCTCTGTAGGAATTATTTGCACAGAGACTCATTTAGTACAAGCAGTACAATTGCTTTCCAGAGAAGTTCCTTTAATATAGAAGTTCCCTTCACACACTTCATGAAAGCAGCTTAACCTGTTACTGCTACCAGTGTGTGACATTAATAATAACCTTGATTAGTTCATTCCCGAGCTTTTGCAAATCACTTGAGAAAAATGTGCATCAAAATTTCTGCAGATGTAAGTCTTGGCACAGCCTGCTGAAGTGCAGTGTGCTCTGAGAAGACATGTCGTTTAACAAGATACGCTTTTCAAAAAGACAGGTGGGAATCAAACATAGCCGATAGAATAGGCATAGTGTGAAAGTAGAAATGGAGTGACCATTCTCAGCAGCAGCCCTACTCACCTTTTTGTAGCTCACATGCCTGTCTGGGCATCCTATGTCATCCAAACCTTTTGTCAGCAAATGTTTCTTCTCATGAAGCAGGAGAATTCTCCCTTCTCATAAAATAGCTTGCACTGTACTATGGAAGAGAGAATTTTGAACACTTACACTTTTTCTGACTTACAAAATAGCATGGGCTTGATTACCTAATTAAGCTTGAGTTTGTAGGTATCCACCCCATGATATTGGCATATCTGCATGGGGATAGCAGAAGTGACACAGGACCTGTGGAAGATACGCTGTCTTCTGGTGTGGTAACTGAAATAGCCTTGGTGATTTTAAAGTGCATTAGATGCAGTTAAGCAACTGAATGGCTTATGTATGACTAAACAAGTAGTAAGGGCTCAATTTGGTTAGCTGAGTGTAGATACCTAATGCTATTTCAGATGCCTTGGATTACTTGCGGCATCCACAGAGAGTGACAGATACAACAGCATCATGTTTCACATCTGATAGCCCTCTGCAGATGGCGCACGTTCTTCTGGAGCTGAATGTAGAGGCCAGGTGAGATATTGCATATTAAATGGCACTAGATATCTGCGTGTAAGCAACTGAATCAAGGCCAAAGGTGTGCAATTTAGCTGGAAAAACTAAAATTAGGTGATGCTGTTTGGATATGTACAGAGTTCAATGCACAGAAGGCCTCTAAGCTCCCACTATAACTCACACACTTAGTAGAGCTCTAATAGAATCTGGATTTTGGTGAGTGACTCAGCTCACTCTAAGTAGATGAGCGCTTGAATCAATTGCCTGAGCATAATCCTCTAGTGCCATTTAGGATATTATAGGGTGCCCAAGACATCCTCCTTGGGCTAGTAGGGTGTGTTTGCATTAGCATTTTGGGACAAACTAGAAATGTGTTTCTGAGCTGAGTCTCTTATCAGCTCTGCTCCTCGTGTGTTGATGCACATTGCAGTGTCCTCAAGCATGGGAAGAGGATTTCTTTCCGCTGCAACTAACCTAGCAGATGCGATCCAGGAGTGTACCTGAAGTGCTCAGTAACTCGCATGTATTCAGTACATTGGACTACACTGGAGCTGTATAGTTCCCAAACAGGTACAGTGGGAACACTGTCCTCAGCACTGTTTCCTTCTACGGATCTCCTTGTACTGGACTGCACTACTTGCTAATGTATGCTTTCCACACATATGTAAGATTTAAAAGAGCTGGATAGTCTGGTGATTTCAAATGGGTTTAGGCAGTGCAGGCAGGTGAGTTAATCCCATCTCCTCTAACAGGAGCTTAGACACCTCCATTACCTGCAGAGACAATTACATTTAGGTGTCCTGTCCTAGAGGTGAATCCCACCAACATTTTCTTTTTCTTTTTTCAAACTGTTATGAAACAAGAACTTTAATAATCCTTTGCAACTTGTGGTAAGTGTGAATATCTGCATGTAGTTCCTTCAGACCCATGCATCATCTGCAGCTCCCACCTGCTTACTCATTCAACCAGAATCAGAATAAGCAAAGGTCTGTCTGTTACAGTGCACCCTAAACACACAGTGCGTGTTCAACCTGTTGTATTAATCCTTCTGCAAAAGCATTTCATGTTTTAAGCTTCTGTCACCACTAGAATGCTAAAGGGAGGTGCCTCCTCCAAACTGGATTTTATCTAGGAGAGGAATGCCAGCTGCATATAAATGGACCAATCCTTGTTTATACCAAGTCTGTTGCTTTAGGCAAGGCTTTCTATATGCTCCATCCTTTCAATGAGTTTCCCTAGAAATAAAAAAAATTGCATTGCCTTCTTTGTACAGTGCATTAACATGTAGTACTTCTGATATTTTCAGGATGCTGGAACTTTTGTTAACCAGAAGTGGTGGTGCTGTGGTTCTCTTCCTTTTTATATCTGTAAGCATTTTGGTGTTTTGGCTGGATTTGACAGTATGTCAAACTGAAGAATGGCTGATGTTGCATTGTAAGTATAATCCCTTGCTATGATCAATATTATGTGCTTCAGCTCCTCATTTTTTCTCCCAAGTCACTGGGCTTTTGAAAAATGCATTGATGCTGTGGGTGATTTTTTTTTTTCTCCCACTTTTTTAACGTGCGCAATTTTAGTTGACATGGCCTTTTCCTTTTTTGTCCGTTGCCCTTTAGCATCCATTCTAACAGGAATTACCATATGCTTTTCTGTATCTCTTCTAACCTGCACAGCAAAAAGGTTCTTACTGCAAAGCTTGGAGGGATTTTCAGTTTCCCCTTTCTTTTATCAATAATGATAAAAAAAGTTTATATAAAAATCACTTAGACAAATTTAGCATTTCGTATTAGGTGTAAAGCACACTTGGATGGATGGGTGGCTGCTTTTTACACCTGTGGCTTGGCTTTCTGGTTACAGAATTATCATACAGATTTTTTTTTTCTGCTCTCAGCATTAGTTCAGATTTTCTGGTGGAGATCTTTAGGATGTGGAAAAAAATATACACCGTTTGCTTGTGTTACCTTGCTTCAGAACTTACTACATAGGCTAGAATAGTGTTCATACCACAACATAGAGAGATGAGCTTAACAAATTCCTTCTGTGATAATTTATTGCCACTAATACGGAGAACTGTCTCTGAACAGGTGTGACTGTAGGGTTTACAGGTAGTGGAAAATATCTGTGGAGGAGGTAAAGGGAAGTCTACCTTAAATGGAGGGGTGGAGGCAAGACAAGGAAGTGATGATTTAAGAACCGGGTGCAGTAAATAAGCCTCTTCACAGCAAAGTGATGCCTGTTGGGCCGGTTCATCAAACTGTCTTAAAAATATCACTGTATAAAACTGTATTAAAACTGTAATAAAACTGTATTACAAATATCAGCCTCTTTTTCTTGAGCAAGGGAGGAACATAGGAATTTGGATTCAGGCTGTGATGTGCTAGAGATGATGCACACAGGATACTTTCTTCTCTTTGTAAATACCTCCCAGAACTAGAAAATCGGAATTACAAAACTTTATTTAAATGCAGCCTATTCAGTGAATGTTCAAGTCTTATACTAGGCTCTGGGATGGAGGCTGATGACTGAGACTTCTTGAAGTTTCCTTCAGGATGACCATCTAGAGGTGGTCTCTAGAAGCAAACTAATAATGAGGAAGAGGAATTTTGGGTCAGCAGCATAGAACCCTATTTAATCTGGGTGGAATTAGGGCCTACAAAGATTCAATTTCCAACAGAAAAGAAAGACCTGCAGTACTGAAGATGGCTTCATGGTGCCACTGTGATACATTCAGGACCTGGACTAGAACCAAAGCTTTAAGTAAGGTTCTAAATAACAGATTGTATTGTAAGAGATCCTTAGGAAGAGATGGGGGATGGTTGTACATACCCAAACCTCCTCTAGCTCCTGCTAAGTACTGCTGCAATGCCACTATCAGATTAGGACAGGGTAACATGGAAAGGGTGAAGTCACAAAGTCAGACTTAAATACATCTCCATACACAAGATGGGCATGTTTTTTGCTGCTCTTTCCAAGTTTTGGAAGAAGTATCATACCTGAGCAGGCAGGCACTAGCTGTAGCTGCTCCCAGAAGGGGGGAAAAAAAAAAAGAAAAACCTGCTTGTGAACTGTAATGAGAAACTTAACATTAAAAATTTCTGTATGTGTTGTCAATTTGCTCATTTATCCATAACGGTGATAATTACATCACCAAAGTATTTATCTTTTTTTTTTAATTCTGTGTTTGATTTTCATACTTCTGTTACACCGCTTTTCTCACTTTGCACCATTAGATATCACTGGATTGAACATATTGATTGTTCCTGCTAAGCAGCTGTTTCAAATGCATCAGAATTCCTTCTTTCAGAATTTTTCAGATAAATACTGATTCTAATCAATTTGCTTAAATTCATTCTATATTACTTCAGACTTTGTCTTCATGAATCCAGTACTTCTGTTAAAAAAAAAAAAGTTTCAAATATGTTATTTAGAAATGTCACCAAACTATTTCTAAAAACAATTAACATGCTAGGAAATTAAATACAATATTTCCAAACCAAAGTACAAATGGTACAAATGACATTACAGAAACTCTTTAATTGATTAATACAGAATACTGAAGCTATTGTCTGCCACTCTGCAGTTAGACTGTTTTGTGATGTGCATTTACAAAGCAACAAGAGCTAGCGTCACTATGTTGGTATGTTGTTTGACTGTGGCATAGCTTTTTTTTCCTAATTAATTAAAATTGTTGAGGGACAATATATTGCTTCAGCCAAGAATTTTCCCAAAGAAAGGACTTAATTTCTGTGAAAATTTACTTGCAGATTAGAGAAAACAATTCTCTTAAGAATGGGTGTAGGACTAAGTAAATGTGTGTGCATAACCAAACTTTTGCCTACCAATTTGAAAAAAAAAAAATCTGTTTGCTGTGTGACACAACACCATATTATATTGGATATAGTCTAAAAGGCAAAGAAGGCAGTTGTCATCTAGCAGGCTGTAAATATAGTGACAACTTTTTCTATTATTGGCCCATTTTGTTAGGCAATAAAGTCAACCTATAATAATAAAATATAAAATTTTTAACATCATCAGGTGATGTGAAGTTCTCTGAAAACACTCCACTACAGGATTATTATTTTAAAAACTTTGCTCACCATTTAGAGGTGCCGGATAGATATGAAATAAATTAATGTTTAACTATTGACCCTTTGAAACCAGCCAGCCTTCTCTTTGCTGCAATGTAGCATTGCCAGCAGGTCGAGGGAGGTGATCAGCACTGCTGAGGCCACACCTGGAGTACCGTGTCCAGTTCTGGGCTCCCCAGTACAAGAGAGGCACAGATGTACTGGAAAGAGTCCAGTGAAGGGCAATGAAGATGATGAAGGGACTGGAGCATCTCTCGCATGAGGAAAGGCTGAGAGAGCTGGGACTGTTCAGCCTGGAGAAGAGAAGGCTCAGGGGGATCTCATCAATGTGTATAAATACCTGAAAGCAGGGTGTAAAGAAGAGGGAGCCAGGCTCCTTTCAGTGGTGCCCAGTGGCAGGACCAGAGGCCATGGGCACAAACTGAAACACAGGAGGTTCCCTCTGAACATCAGGAAACACTTTTTTTACTGTGAGGGTGACCAAACACTGGCACAAGATTGCCCAGGGAGGTTGTGGAGTCTCCATCCTTGGAGATATTAAAAAGCTGTGTGGACATAGTCCTGAGCAAGCAGCTCTAGGTGGCCCTGCTTGACGAGAGGCATTAGACCCGATGACCTCCAGAAGTCCCTTCCAACCTCAACCATGCTGTGATTCTACCTGGGTGCAGCACCACCAGTGTAATTTTTCCCTGGGAAGCTTCCAGGCAACAACTCCGCTGTGTTCTTTCATCTGGTGAAACACAACGGAAATGATAGCAAAATGATCCTTCAGAGAGGTAATGCTTATCAGCTAAATGCAAGGCTGAACAAGTTCAAGTATTAATATTCAGTTTAAGGTCTAGTCTATCTGAATGAAGATGTGTGAGAAGTTTTTGCAGTATGTTGCCTCCAAGTACTCGCTCAGCATCTTGAATCCCCTTAAGGCTGAGAAGAGGACTGACCTCAGGATGTGTAGATCGAGGTACCCAGTCTAATCACCATATTGTGCAGAAAGATGCTGCTACCTTCTCCCTTTGGATTTATGTCTTGCAGATGGAAGTGCCTCCATAGGACTATCACTGAGCTGGGCATCTCAGACACTACCTATCGCCTGGCGGAACTCTTCCTTGCTCAGCAAGCCGTCTGCTGTAAACCCTGTTTTTGGAGCCTCACTCTCCCCTATTTACAGAATGTAGTTGTCCACTTTAGCACCGAACCCTAGACCAGGACACCTGATTTTATGTGCTTTAGTCCTTCAAAATTCGGGAAAAAACAGTAAAGAAATTGTGAATATGTAATATATATGTATGGTGTGTGTATATATATGTACATACATGTAAAGGGTAAACTTTAATTATGATTTATATAAATTGCATCATTGCTATACTGGAAATATTTTATACTATTTGGCATGCCTTTATAACAAGATTTACTGCATATATAATTAATATAAATTTGTGAAATTTTTCCTTTAGATTATCACCTTCAAAATACAGTATGTGTAAGAGGAGGATTTTGTTACTATATATCTCATATTTTACACTAAAAAATCTAATGCAAAACATTCTTATGGACTTACTTTTATTAGACATGAAATATAACACATCCATCAATATTTTCCGCAGTTCTTAGGTCAAATTTTGTATTTTCCCCTATAAATTAAAAAAGTTGACTATTCAAACTACATTACTACATAGGCTACAGAACACTTTTCAAAATGAAGACTATAGCCCTAAATTTGCACAAATTACAATATCTTTTAGTCTTTTATTTTGATGTGTCAAAAGTCAATTAACAATATGACTTCCGAAAGAAGAAAGATGAAACAAGAAAAGACAAATCTTCATAAAGGAGTAAGGCCACTGTGGCTAACTCTGTATGTGTTACCAGAGTCAATACAGTAGTCACGTTCAATTTCCGAGTTGTCTTGAGGTTTGAAGTTGGCTCCACTAAGGCAAACGCATTTTTGTATGTCCAGAATGACCAGATGTCTTATCTGCAAGACCAGTTCTTTTAAATGGACTTTTCAGATCACCTTACTTCAGAGCCAGGCGACTCATAGCATCAAGACACCTCTGTTGTGACTCGTGCTGAAGTACTAGCCGGTATAATGTTCAGGTAAATATCGTACTGTTGGTCCATGCCAAGGTAACTGTCACTCATGAGATACAACGTGTAGATACACCTACAATGTAAAAAGCAGAATCATTAGTTTGGAAATTAGGTCTTGACTACTTGGAAAAGATAATCACTAAGAGAACTTAATTTTTAAATTTTACATACTTCCCAGGAGTTTCAGGAGTATAAAAAGCAACAGAAACAGTATTTCGATTCCTGACATATCCAGTTCTCTTCAGGGCGATGAGTTCTTTTTTATCAACTTCTCCCAATATCAAAAACCATCCTTCATCTTTAACTTTGGGGAATCGAGGAGCCACTGCTTTGCTGTCTTGCTTTCCCTGTTGTGGAAAAGAAACAGTTTAGTAAAACCAGAAATCACCTTTCCAAAATGCCTTTCTTCCTTGAATGACAAACACCTCAAAAACACATTGTCGTCAATTTTTACATAAGATGATAATTTAGCCAGACTAAAATATTTTTATTTCTTTCCAGACGAAGGGTTTAAAAAAAAAAAATAAAATCACAGTCCACAGAGAAAAACCCAGAATATGCCATACTATTCCACTTACTTTGTAAGCTATTAAAACTTGAATGGAAATACTGTTCCCTTTTTGTAATTTCATCTGATGTATTCCAAATGCTGTTCTCTGCAGAAGGGTTAATTGTAAACCTTGTGTCTTTATATTAATCTTGAACAATATTGTTTAGCATTCTTTAAAGACAAACCAAGCACTCGAAGTCTTTATTTGAGGTTGATATAGCAAAAGGAAAGATTATGTCAGTGATTCTTTAAGACTGTGACTTTGCTGCTGAAAGCTGAAGATATAATGATGCACACTCAGTCAGCATTCATTTCGTGTTCTGTAGATGGAAAGGTTTTACTGAAGATTTATACAGAAGAAAAAGCACCACCATAGCAATGAAGCTTCAGAAACAGTTTGATCCAGCTGTTTCTTACAAAAGAGGGATCAAATTCTAGGAGAGGTTTATAAAACAGTGATGACTGCATGAAATGCTCCTGCTCCCTTGTTTTCTGTGGCTTCTGGTTAGGAAAAGTCTCTGTCAGTAACTGGCACAGCAAATAGAACGACTTAGGGAGGAGCTTTGACCCTTTTTCCTTCCTACAAATGAGACAGTCTCCCCTTGAAGCTATGGAGAACCTGCTGTAGTCAGGACAAGAAGTCTTTTGGAAAAGAAGAATACTTTTCAAATATAATTCTTTAACTAATGTAAGTTAACTTCAGGATTTACCAACAGAACATATGTATCTCCGCTATTATTTTTATCAAAATGAAGTTGTCTTAAGATCTCAGAACTAACATCTAAAACTGTTCTCTGCTTATATCTTGAACTCTTCTTCGTATCTTAACAAAAATGCTGGTAATTATCATTCTTAGTGGTTTGAAATGTTAGAGAAATTCATTAGCAAAATTATAATCATGGTGGTCCATATGCCACTAATGGTATGCAAATGACAAAAACCCCGCATCTATGAGTAAGTGATAGCTACAGTGTCAGCAGTGCCTGATTTGAATGCAGGAGGCATGGTCTTAACTCTTCCAAGAGCCGACAAGCAGGTACAGTGAGTTACTGCTGCTATGGGCAGAGCAGTTGGAAACCTGTGGAGCTGCTGGTGTTTCTGGCTTGGCGCATGAAGACTTGCTGAGGGCCCAGCGAGGTGACCAGCCCAAGAGGAAATGGGATCCGCTTTAACTGGGCAAAGGGGTGGGACTGAAATTTGGGTGTGGAAAAGAATTGTATGTAGAAGTTGTTCTAGGAGCTGTTCAAAAAAGCTTCAAAAATTACTTCAGTAGAAGTAAAATATGAGGACAAGATCCTCAGTAAAGGCCTGAGGATGTGTTACGAGTAGAGAGCTACTGATAGGTGTGGGTCTGCTGTGCAGTTTGGAGGTACATGGGAATATAATAGGGAAGCTTATAAACTGGTTTGGGGGAGCAGGATATGCAAAAGTACAAGTGGTGGGAGTCTGGGGCAGGCGAGTACTTAAATACTGCCTGTGAAGCTACCTTCTCTACTGTCACTGCTTAGCGAACCCAAGCATATGAACTTTATGAGTTTCTGGTTTGTAAAAAATAATGAGAGATTTTTTTTCATTGACTTGACTTGGGCTAGGATTTTACCTTAGGAGGCTATTTACTATCCTATTGCAACCTGAAAAAACCTTTGCTTCATTACTAACACGGAAAAGGCTTTGAAAGTGTTTATAATTTACATAATACTTAAACCATGAAAAACCCTGTTATGCTGTGTAAAGCATTATTGATAATGTAAATGCATTATTGGAAACTTGTGCACTTGGGAAGGAAATGATAAATTAATCTACCTGATAGCCCATCTGGGTTCTCTGCAGATTTATTTGGAGCACATACTCTTGATCAGCATGCAATTTGATCCATCTTTTGTCATCTCGCGTGTCTGCTGCCAAAGAAGGAACAGGCACTTCGTTCTGTGGCTGAACTGGGTCATCCCAACAGCCCTTAATGCTCAGGCTGACGTTTAGAATTGGCAAACGGGACAAGAAATTCCAAGCCTGTAGAAAAAAACAGATCCCTGGGGATTACCAGACAATCTGTACAATTCCGCCCATTGTCACTGTAACAATAACAATTCAATGTGCAGTCGACATATTTATTCTATACTAATAATATTTTATTATGTATTAGAATATCATATATAATCGTAAGACTCTCAATCATAAGCATAAAAGACTTTTCATTAACCTCTTACTCTACTTTCTTCTAAGCAAATAAAACAAACGTGAGACTCCTCAAGCACGTTATACATGCCTCACTGAGATTACTGATGTCTGAACACAGGAAAAATTCCTTACTGCTCCCGATTAAAGTATTTTTTCCCTATAAGCCACTTAAAAACTAGTATAATTAAGTTTTAAGTTAAACTTCCTTAGCATAATCCATAAAGAACAAGTCACTGCAGTGCTAATTAGCAATGGGCAAACCTCAGAGAGTTCAGAGGATCAGTTCAGATAATTAACCAAAAGTTCAACTGCATATCCAAAGTTATCCCTAGGTTTTTTTTAAAGGTTTTCTTGCATCGATCTTCACGAACCCTCCTTCTTGCAGTCCTCCTGAGGAATCGTAAGTCTCTGGTTTCTCATGAACTGCAACAGGCCCTCAACTTTCTCTCATCCTTGTGCAGAGAACAGTTGTTAGCGGCGTACAATTTGTGTAGCTGAACATGCCGCTCTCTTCAACCTTAAAGAGGCATCCTGAAAATGCAGCCCTATGTATCTCTCATTTTGGTCTCCATCAGACAAGGCAAAGCAGCTCTGAGAAGCTGTGACAAAAATGGAAGGGAGTAATGCAGGCTTTCATTTAGTAAAAAGAAAATCAGCATCTTCACTCAATGAAATGTGTTAGGAAGAAGAAATGGAAAAATGGGCTGTGGAATGGAGGCAGTGGTTTGTGGCCTCACTATAGCTGAAAAAGATAGATGAGGCTGGCACTGGAAGAAAAACAAACAAAAAACCAAGAACCACCCTCTGCCCTGCCCTCCTTCCCCTCCACCCCCAAAACAAAATAGGAATCAGCGCTTCACCCACGTTTTCAAACACCACATATGAAAAGCTAGAGGGTGGGAAGGAGAAGAAGGAAAGAAGAATATTGATCTTGGTAAAGAGCCAGCAAATGTCAAAATGGGAACTTGCGGGAATGAAGAGGGTAGCCGTAGTCGCATGGGCAATACTGGCATGGAACAGAAATGTTTTATCTGGAAAAACTAAAGTACATTTTATTTTTCATGCATTGGTTTGACCATCTTGTGTTTCAACAAAATCTATTTTCATTTAGATTGTACTCGATGTGTCTCTGATTACTTTTTCTGTGCTGGAAGGCATAGAGCCCTAATAAAAGCTCAGTTCGCTTTTTGGAGACATCATTGCCATGATTCATACTGACAATAATGGTAAATATTAATACGTAATTAGGGATACAGCAGCCAGGGTAAGCAGACCTAAGATCGCACTGCTGTAGGAAAAGGTGGGGCCGTCCCTCTCTCCAGCATCCTCCTCGCCAGCTCGCTGTCCCCCGCTCCATCCCCGATATGTTGGCACTACCATGCTGTGATTGCGCAGCTAGATGGATCAGCTTGCTAATCATTTTGGTGACAGCATGAACCTAGATCAGCTTAAAGCTGCTTGTGGAAGCATATTCTCTAATCCTGTGAGTACTCTGAATAAGCATGAACCTTCAGTGCCACTGAAAGAAGTGGTCCAGCCTCCTCCCCTGCTGGCACAAGTATTCACGTAGCCACTTGGCTACAGGCCATTTTGACTGTCAGCGCGAGGGTTGATACGATCCCTCCTCCCCTCGTCCCCAGATGCTTGTTCCCACCTCCTCGCCCGAACCAGCCACAGCGTTTGTGCAGCTGTGCAGTGAGCTAGGTCAGGAGAGGTGAAAATGGCATGGGGAGGGCAGGACTGCCCATTTCGGCTGCAGCGCAGACTTATGTCGGATTAAAATGGCTGCATTACCAGAGCCTGGCTGAACTAAATGAGAAAACTGATTTAGGCTAAAACTAATCTCTCTCTGTCTTCCCTCTTCTGTGTGCTGCAGGAACAGCTGTGTCTGTTCAATGGAGAAGGTGGGGAGGGCCAGCTGTGAGCACGCGGGAACTGCAGTGTAAAAGCAGGGGACACCGATGAATTGCACTGATGTTCTTCATCGTGCCCTAGCTAAGAAAGGACAGCAAAATTATAACAGAAAATAAACAGCTAGAACGTTAAGGGAAAAGATTTCCCTCTGTGTCCCAACTCTGGAAGGCAAAAGGGGGAAAAAAAGGCAGCACCTTGAAGAAGGAGAAAAAACACCACAGACATTCTTAATTAATTAGTTGTTGCCAGGATTTTGCTACATTTAACACACAAGACACTACTAAAATCACCTCCAGCAGATCACACTGGGTGAGACAACTTGAGTAGAAACACCTTAACTGGCAAATGATTTTCTGTTTAATGTAAAGGTTTTCAAGACAAAGCTTACTGTGGGAACGGTACAGACCTACTGTGTGAGACCCTCCGTGCACCCAAGCAGTGCACTTCTGCTGCGTTCAGTAGAGGCACCCTGATGTCGACCAACCCAGTAATCACCCCTGTGGTTATACTTTACATATCATTTACCTGGAAAACTTTTATGTGTACTATCTCAGAGGACAAGAGCTGTTACAATTATGTTAGAACAAAGTTTAATTTCAGCAGAGATCATAATGTATTAACTCCTTTAGTGGTATTAACTGTCACTCTGTTGAAGGCTATGATTTGGTCTGGTTTATATCGTACAACCCCAACATATTCTGTTTGTCAAAGGCTGTTGTGTCCTCATGTAGCTTTTACAGTGCAAACAAAACCAAGTAACTCTGAGTAACTCTCTAATTAGATAAGAAAGTAGTTGTAATATGTCATTCTCCAGGCCTTGCGTATTTGAAAATTATAGGCAAAGTTAGTACTGCTTGATCATTGATACAGTATGGACAGCAGGCTGCCTTTTTATCATCCACGCAACATGGAGAAAATGAAGAAATGCTTTTCTTACTGAGGAAAAAAGTCAAGTAGTAGCAGCTGAAAATTAAAAAGAAGATTATAGGAACACAGATACTTCCAGAGGAAGAGCAGCTAATACTACAGCAGGGATAATATTTTTTTCAATCTTGAGGTTTCTTTTTTCTCTTTCAATACCATAAATATCAGCTTAGTATTTTAAAAGGTGGCTAATGCCTAAGTGACTTAGAAACTGAAAAAGATTTGTTAAAGAAATATGATTCAGAATGAATCACTTGAAACAAACATCGAGCTTAGGCCAAAGATCAGAGTTACAGTCTCAATAGTTTTTGAATTTCGGCTGTCAGCTTTTAAAGCCCCGCTGACTTTCAATGAGGTTTAGGATTGTAACTAACTTTTGGAAAATTAAACTCAGGCTCCCATGTCACTTTTAGGTATTTCTTGACAATTTTACTGTTTTTTGCTGTATAGGATGACACAAACACATATTATCTCCTTTTAAATATATCAAGATGCCCAATGTGTGCATGTACATATATACTATATATATATTTACCTACCAAACCCATAGATTCAAATCATAATCACATAAGAAATTCTTCCTGAACCTTTGATAACATCATTAGCATTTTTCCCAATAACCCGTCTCCCCAGGACTCAGCCTAATATTCCAAATCCATGAGCAGCTTCAAGAGCTGCTATTTAAAAATTAATTACCAATCTGCTTAAAAGACATTTTCTTCTTTCCAAATGTGAAATTTCTTCCTTTTCCTGTCTGCCTCAAATTTATGTAAAGCTCAAGCTGTTTTTACCAGTTTCATGCTAGTAACAGGTTTAAGGTATAGGTTCAATGTACTGTGAGTAAAAGGTTTGTTAGGAAAACAATGTTTTTCGCAATTTAGTGGTGTATTTACCACTTTATGTGACTTTGTTCAGGTTGGGTGCCAGAATGCTAGGCTTAAACTCTGTAATCTTATATTCTTTCATTATAGAAAATGTATCATAAAGATGCATTATTTATTGAAGAATTTTTCTCTTGGTTGGCCCCTGTCTAAGTGTGCATTGAAGGACTTGATGTATGAAGGCACTCAACAGGCAGTCTCAATATGAATTTTAATTCTCTACAATGTATTACAATAGTTTTTTTTCTGAAAAAAAAAATGCCGTAAAGAGTATAAAATGCTGGTATAAATGTTCCACATTTGCAATGACCTGCATAATACAGTCATGGCTTTGCTATACCCAGTATGGCCATTCCCAACTCACGGCAATGAAACTTTCTCCTTGTATGATGCTACGGCATTATGTTTTTCCCTCTTATATGCATCTGTATTTACAAACATAGATATATAGAGGCATAGAGTCGTTCACAGTGTGAACGTACACACCACATACACACAAGCTATTTTTGAAGAAACTGCTAAGACATTTCAATACCAGCCAAACATATTTATCTGAGGATTAATCTTCATCTATTGAATCAGACGAGAACACTGCCATGCATACAATTATTTAATTAGCAGCCAAATCCTCTGCCAGTCAGCAGCCGTTCCAGGCATACTGATGGGGCAGTAGATGCAAATCTCACAGTAGTACTGCTTTTTCTCATTACTACTGCAATTAGCACTTAAATTGATGCTTTAAACATACTAATTTCTGGAATAATTCAGGATTTGTATGTTACCTGGGATCGCCTCACTGCAGAGACGACACCAGATTGCTACGCAAATTGAAGCACTTTTGAGCCAAATAACCATCATCATATCAGACAGAGCCAATTTGCATTTGCTTTTAAAGATAACAGAATGGCAATTTATGCAAATAAATTAAGTAAGTTTACTTCTGAGTTCTCCCTGAACTAATTATAACAATGTTCTAATTTTTTATCGCATCTGAAAGTTAGACTGAAATCAATGTGTATTATGTTAGAAATCTGTTGTTAAAGGAAGCCTTGTTTTGATGCCAATACATTTTCTTAATTCAAAATTTTGATGTTAACTTAGTTACAAATGCAGATGTCTGTTATAGACATTTAAATACTTTTCTTCTTGTTTGCATACCAGTAAAAGGTTTAACTGAAGCTGAACAGTCAAACACAGGACATATTGCTGTGCTTTTAAATATTCAAATAAAAAACATTTGAAGTATAGCTTTTGAAGTTTTCATCTTTTGTACATTCATTTGAAATCAATAGGCTTAGCATGTGATGAATACTATGGAATATTGCTGCCCTTTGCTGGAAATGGCTTGAAAACCAAACTGAAAATAAGAGTCCAGCAGCCTCAACATTTTGAGATAGTATTTTTTCTTCCCCCCTGTGAAGGGTGAAAATTTAATCTGCTTTTTCTGTTTCAAATAGGAAATGAGTGCTGGATCTTTTACTAAGGGTATTGTCAGAAGAAAATGGTGTTTGACAGACCACTTCAGAAACCAGCTACGATGACATTTGCAATGCATGTATTCCTAGTGCATAGCTGGCTATGAAAAGGTGGATAACACTCAGCAGATTGAATGACCTAGAGAAGCATCTTTAGAGCAAAGACATGTGGTAATATCAGCCATAAACCAGACTCTCTTACTGGTTAGCAGGGAATAAGTGAAAATAATATTAAGAAAACAGGCAGAGAAGAAACCCTGTAAAGCTGGCAGTACCTTGCAATTAGAGCAATGAACGTGTTGCACTTTATACAGAACATCACATGATATTTGCTGAAGGGAAGTGAAGAGAGGATTTCTTTTCCCAACTACTCTTCCTTTCCAATCACATTGGTAATGACTGCGGATAGAAAGTATTACCTGTGAAATGTGTGCTGTTTGCAATTCACTGTCCACAATGGAAGCAAAAACATTCTCTTTTCCTTCGCAGGCAGCCATTAGTTCGGGAAGACACTCGATAGGTCCTTGGTAACCTCCGTGCGCGCTCTTCCTTTTGCCTTGGCTCCACTTCCTGATACAGACAGCAAAGCATATGCCCAGGGAGGGAAAGCAAACATTTGTTTTCAGTTGTTTTGGTGGTAAAACTTCATACTGGTTTCTGCTGTTAAATGCTGGTCATTTATTTTTGGGTAGCATTAATTACTGCATCATCTAGGCACCTACAGAGCTTAGCATTATCTAGGCACCTACAGAGCTTAGCATTATCTATGACATTAAGATGGATACTAATGTATTTTTATAATGGATGAAAATAAAGAGATAATTAATACACAGAGTTAGATTTGTTAGGACTTGGAACCCTTCCAGTGATCTCTTGTTAATTTGTCTGGAATCATGGTTCTCAAAATAATCTGTGGGGGTTAATTAATCAATGAATATTGAAAACAGAAACAGAAACTCCATTTGGGAAAGCATCACTGTGAAAGAATGAGTTCTGCTTCTGGTGCATTAATGAACATTCTCGGGCACAACGATGGCATTCAAACACGATCAGCAGTCAGAGGCGGAATGAAATTGCAAACCTGCAAATGCTTAGAAGAATTACGTACCGAAAAAGGTAAAGGTGTTGTAGCTCTATATTGGGCAAAGTAAGCAGGGAAGAGTCATGTATCCATCTACCCTGAACCACCATCTGCACCAGATTGGTTATATTCAGAGCAGTCACCAGCCAGCCATGATGTGCTGCAACATCCAGCATTGCCTAATCAAATGAGACATATAAAAAAAAGAGAATGCGGGTATAACTGTGTAGCTGGTTCATACAAGTAAAAACATTTATTTAATATTTAACATAGAGGAATTTCTAGGCCTTCAACATAGGAATTTACTTCAACCTCTACTGATGGCAGTAGGCACCTTTTGAATTAACCTTGAAAAAAGAGGGATTAAATCCTGCATCACCATCATCAGCAACTCTTACCCTTGAGAAAAGGTAATTCACACCATGTTTTTGGGGGTGAGAGCAGAAGGTGGGATCTTTTCCTTACAAATAACCTCTCTTTTACATAATCCAACTCAGAAAGGAATAAGTCTCAAAGTTTACTGTAAAGGAAGAAGTTACAACTAACTGCAGCATTGGTTTGTATTTTGACATGAGAGCTTTGCCAGAATTGCATATTTATTCAAAAATCCTTGAACTATTTAAGAACAACAACATATTTACACTTGTTAAAAAATTCATACTAAAGCCACTTACCAGTAGCAGTTATTATTCTCATTTTAAGCTACGGACTTAAAAAATCTCTTGAATTGGACCAGATAAAACCCCTAAAATTTAGATTAATGAGCATTTTTGAGGTTTTGTTCAACACTGACACCTAACTTGAAATCTTGAAGAAAGATTACAAAATAGCTAATAGTTTACTTAGGGTGAGTAAGAGCAGTCAGCAAGAACACGGCTTTCACCCTTGGTGTTGTAAACAGCTGATTGTCTTGAGAATGAGGGATGCTTGGCTGTCTCTCTTTTGGCATCTCTATCCTGAATCTGAAAAGTTTTCCCAAAGTACATAAAAAACCCAAGCAAACAAAAAAACCCCCATCCAGCTACACATCACACTTGGAAGTGTTAACGATCATCCTGCCTTCCACGTCTGGTGAGCTTCTGTTCCATTTCTACTTACTATGTTTTAGGCAATACAAGGTGTACTGTGAGTATCAGTAGCATAAAGATCCAAATCTGCAAAATTCATTATGGATTGTGCATTGCGAGTGGCCCTACTGACATGAAAAAAGTGTTATGCTTGCTCTTTTCCTGACTGGACTTCAATTCTGTTTGGTTAGTCTGAAAGAGGAGAGTTCTTCCAACGGAGAAAGGATCAAACGTGAGCTTTTGGTTTCAACACAATTTTTTTTAATAGGAAAGGCAGTTATTTGAATATATAACTTTTCAGCCTGTCTAGAGTACATTAAAACAATTATTATGATTTACAGAAGCATTTCAGCTGGTGAAGAAAATTATGCTATAATATGTTAGTTATCTTGCTTATTTTGTTGTTTAGTACCATTACAATCACAATAAAGTGTGGGTCTTCATATTAGAACACTCTAATTCAGTAGAAAGTCATGTATTTAAAAGTGGTTTGCCATGTAGGAAATTTGGAGTTTGATTAAAATACTAGAAAATGTTTTTTAAGAAAGCAAGAAAAGAGTCTGGTATATTGAGCAGTTTCAACACTTCCTTAAATACCATCTTCCTAATGTTAGGAGAGCTGTAGTTTGATTTTTAGGACTAGGCTTAAGATGTTTCCATGGGTTTTTGTTTTAAAGACAAATGATATTGTTTGATACTTCCTTAGACAGCAGATACCTGCATCATTTTAACTTATTTTCCAGCCACTAGTGTAATGAGGAGAAGCTGTCTATGTAAGTCTTTACATTTAATCAAATGTTTTACAGACAAACAAAAGGCAGCATTTACTTAAGGCAAACTAAACAGTGAAATCTTCTTTAAACAAAGGAGTTGTTTACACACGCAGAGCTATTTCAATTAAATTACACTGATTCTGGAGAAATACTGAGTTTAAAGACACAAGTTAGTTTCAGTCCTGGCCGGTCACACAGTTTATTTTAGCAGTTTACAATGCAATTTCAACAGGTTTTATTCCAGATCGGGGTGATAAGATCAGTGACACTTAGAAAAATATTTGAAGTGTTACCCTGTATTACACAAACGTTGTCTCATTTCTCATGAATTGTGGATAAAGTGCCTTTCAGCTAATAAAGATCTAGATTTAACATTTAACTTGCCTTTTTTGAAGGAAGAGCCATAGCACCTTGAAACACCCTAATAACATTCCTAGTGACCCTAGAAATAGTACCTCACAGCCCAACGTCAATGGTTTTCTTTTTCTGTCTTTTCACTTGGCTTGCCAAGGTGATTCCCAGGTATGATTCTTTTTACCCAACAGAAAATAAAATTATGTTAGAAGTCACATTTGAAAGGAGCAGCTTCATGGCCTGTAGATTTGTGTGTTGGTTCACATGATTTTTAGTCAGATAAAGAGGGAATTGTTCTCAGCACATATCAGAGTGAAGTCTGTCTTTTAAACTTACAGGGCGAGTCGCTCTTTACCTGCTTCCACATTTTAAAATATATTGAAGCCTACACATACGGTACAGTCCGTGTATCTGAGCGTGTTGCTCAGACAGTATGGTGTCTCTCTCCTATTCTCCACGACCTGATTCTTGTTCATTCCTTTCTGCTGTTCTGACGTAGCCCGAAACACCATGTTCTGCAATGACGAGACTGCTGTATATACATGAAGAATAATGGGTGCATAGATATCCTATTTTCCATGAGCAGCAAGAAGAATACAGTAAGTTGTATTTTAAGTCAGCATGAAGCAGTAGTATTTTCATAAAATGCTTCTGAGGATACATGCATAACACTGTTTTCATTGTTTTCTTTCTTTTTTTTTTTTTTTTAAATCTATTCCCCTACCCCCACCCCTTTTAACAGAGGTTTTAAAAGGGGAAAAGGAAGAGAGAAGACGTAAGAGAAAGATAAATCTAAAACAAGCTATACACTGAAATTAACTGGAGGATCCTTTCAACCTAGAAAATCTCCTAGAAATTGATAGAGGCCTACAGATAGATATCCCGTAGGGAGTAAGGAAAGCCTGTGTGTGTGAGACTCTGTGTTCCACATTGTTATAATGAATCCACATGGCAAATCCTCTTTTCCTCCTTATTTTCTGCTTCTTCACCCATAGAATTTATTCACAGCATCTCTATCTGGATGTGAAATCCAAGACAGTGACATTGTGAAAAAGTCAGAACAATGGTAAAGTTGGCTTGTTTCATCTGCTGCCTTGGAAACCCGCACACGTTTCATTTTCCGCTAAGTGTAAAACACACAGATGCTTGATACTTAAATGGTTATTGAAATTCCTGCAAATACTCAAGGTAACAAATTGAGTCATTCCCCTATCCCCAAATTAGCTATACAAAATGTAGCAACTAAATAAAATAATATAAAAGACAAAAGAAAAAATGCTAAGTATTTAATATTTATGTTAGCTGATGAATAACATTTAGTTTCTCTAGTTTCTCCAGTTGCTGCTCCTTTGGTTTGTTGTTGTTGTTTTTAGCTACAAACCAGCATAATTTTCTAGAAATTTGTGGCTTCTTAACGTTAACTCTTATTTGGCAAAGAAGTAAGTAATTTCTAAATATCTTATAGTTGATAAGATTGGAACCGATTAAGAATATTATTCTAAACTGAGAAACGGCACAAATTGGTTATCTGCCTTTCTAGCCTCAGAATTTCATGCCAACACAGGACAATTTCATCATGGAGAAAAAAATGAAGAGAAGAGGACACTGAATGCAAGAAGTGAAACAACAAAACTATAAAGATGCTTTTACTTACAGAAAAAACATACAAATATTTTTTGGTAAACCAACAAGTTAAAAAAAGAAAAGTCCTAAGCCCACCACTTTTTAACCTAAAGTAGAAAAGATGGGGTAAATAGATGGAGCCAAGAGAAATATTGCCTGTTATAATGAAAAATATGTTTACCATCATCTTCTTTGGGCCTCTTCCTGCACTTATGAGAATAAAAGCAGAGGCCTATACTGAGATGGGTTTTAATAAAGAATCAGGCGTTAGTTTTTAAGCCTTTCGAGTGTCATACTTGGACAACCACAAAGTAATAATAGCAATTAGTGACACAACCTTTAACATTTGGTCTGTCACTATCAAAAATAGCTTGGCTTGTACCAACATGGGAAGCAACAAGCTATAAACCATGGCAGGGGTAGGACAAAAATGCTGATACTCAATAACTGATTGATGTAAGGGTACCTGTCAGGTATGGCAAAAATTTTCATTTTGATGATATTCAGAATTGAATGTCAAAATGTTTGGAACAAAATCCTGCTATTTCTTTCTGCATTCCAGGAGTGCATTAATACGAAACTCTCAGCAGCTATTATCAGGTTTCCATCATCTCATTTTCAGGAGCAGTGGTTGGTTACCCTTAAGTACCAAATTATTTAAACTGATCAAATTGTACCTTTCTGGTCTAACATGAAGCTGAGATTTTACAGTCTGTCTCTTTTTAGCCAAAGTTACTACCCATGCTTGGAATTTAAATTATGGTTTGTAATTCCCTACCTTGAGGGGAAGCAAAGATGGAGGCAGGATGTGGGAGAGGTGAGTGTGTGGCACATCACTGATAGCAAAACCTTGATAGCAAAACACACTGATAGCAAAACATTGCTTTTCTCTGGTGTTTTGAAGCACTCTGAATATGTGCTCAAATAACAGATACTAAATCATTCCATAATGAACATATTCACCCCACTCATCCCCCGCCCACTTAGGAGATTTGTCTAGCAACTGAAATACCTTTTATTTTAGGAATTTTTTGCAAAGTTTTAACACTATTTTTGGTATTACTTTCACATCCTTCATCTGAAAGCCAGATATTCTGGATCACTCTTGTACGACTGGGTAGGTGGCAGGGGAACAGAGACTGTACAACTAGCAGAATTTCTGACCTACTCAAATGACTTAAACAGCTTTTTTCCTTTAAGATAAGTAATTGAAGTGTTAAAATGAAACAGCTTTCATCTTATTAACAAAGACTGCATACTGCTTGGAATAATTTCTTCTTCTGTTTGAAGTCATCTGTCATATAACTCTGAATATACCAAGCATTTCTACTTAAATACTGCAAATATAAATGTAATTGTAAACACTGTAAATATAAATGTCAATATTTTGTGGCTAAATTATATTTAAGGAAAGTGGCAATGAAGCTAAATGAACAATGATAACTGCTCTGGATACAGAGGCTAGCTAAGGAGACTAAGGTAATGTAAGAAGTGCCATTGTGGCTGAGAATTGCATCTGTGAATACTCAGCTAAAAGTCGGCTGCCTACAGTGATGCCATTGGTGGTAATGACTTGGTGGATGGGGGCTGAAACTTCAGGAGTACTCACAGTGAGCTACATAGCTCAAATTTCTCCACTCTTAAAAGATTAATTTTATTTTTTGTATCAGTGCTTCACAGATGATGACACTTTCTTGAGCGCCTTCATTCGGGAAATTGAAGGTTGGTACACTAATGTATACAGCCCACCATGCAGAATGACATTCACCTTAGACTTGGAAGTTTATGTAAAGTAAATCCAACGCATTCTCAGCCAAACAAATACAAGCCTTATTCTGCAGTGATGCTTTAAGGAAGGAAACAATAATTTAAAAGAAATAAACTTTGTAAGACTAAAATACTTTAAACTGTTATTGCACAGTTACATCAAAAGGCAGAGTTAAGGCTGGGTGGGTTTTGTACCCATTTTTGTACCTGAATTTATTGTGTGTAGTATTCCAATGTCAAATAATCAAAATATCCCCACTCTTGTCTTCACTGCATGCTAATATAAGTTCTGTTGTCTAGGACTAGACTTCAGTTAGAAATAAGAGTTTAAATCCATAGATCTATTAAAATCATTAGAATGGTGCCTAATTACAGCTGTTTAGGACTACAGAGTTTGTATGACAAATACTTATAGATAACAACATGCAAAAGTGTATGCATTTTACCCATTTTCCTGAAAACTATGAATTCAGAATAATAATAAATCTTTTTTGCACATGCTTCAAATGTAGGAAGCCTTCCAATATGTAATATTATATTATGATCCACATGTGACTTGAGATCATACTAATAGAAGTAAAATATTTTTTCAGATGTTAAAGCATGCCATGTACTATAAGTTTCATGTTTTTATATAAATCATGATTACGATTCTTCAATTATATACCCTGGAAACAACAACTGACTTAAAAAGTTGGAATTTATTTGAAGAAGTCTTACAGAGGGTTTTAAGGTTTTGTATGTATGTATACTACTTTTTTTGTATGTATGCTACCTTTTGTATGTTACATATTGGTAAAACAGGTATCTACAGAACCTTTGCACTTCAGAGATCTAGTCCAAGATTACTTTTTAGAAATGTATTAATTTGGGGAGGGGGAGGAGTTCTTTCAGCTCAATTAAATCAGACTCATACAGCTGTATAGTTTCAGCCTACAGACACCCCCCCCTTGTACTTTATCAGAGATAGAGTGAATAAGATGTAATTAATCCTATTCAGGAGGCACTCCTTTTATACTGCCCTCTGCATCCCCCTTCCCTTCGCTTTTTTTACAAGCATATTCAGCTCCCTCTTCCATATGCTCTGCTACCCCCTACGAGAGACTAATTCTTCATTCTCCCATCATCATAAAGGTCTCACTGATGTATGCAAATTACGACCTTCCTAGCTGCTTTGCAAGATTCCTATCCCTGTATTCATCCTTTAGCCTCCATAGTAACATTATTAGTACGATCAGAATCAGGGAAAGGACAAATCACTTACTGTCTACGTTTAGTGAAGTGCAACCCTTAGGTTCTTACTGATTTTTTTTTTTGGGATAGTATTACAGAGATAAAAGCAGCTATGGAATGTGATACCAGCAATATAAACTTGCTAGGGCATAACCCAACATGTTCAGAACTTGTTGAGTCCCAATATCCAATTTATTTTCAAATTAGTAATTAATATATTCATACCCTCTACTATGCTAGTGAACTGTAAATACAATAAAATGTTTTTGAGAAAAAATCTCTTGGCATGAAATCCCAGTTTCCTAAACATAAACAATGTCTTAAAGATGGAATTTGTTCCAAATCTTACGCAAATCTACGAAACTCATGAAAATATACAGCATCTTTCTCATAATAAATCTGCCCTCTTTAAAGTCAGTTTCAAAGTAGTAATGTAATATTTTGTCAATAATTACAAAATTTTGAGTGCATTCAGAAGAATCCTTTTCAACAGCAACAGTTATTCCCAGTAACTTTCTCCTGAACTTTTAGCCCCATAAGGTTAGCATTCAGGAAGCTCAGCTGCTGTCTAACAAACTTAATTAATCAAAAAGTCATTTCCGAGCTGTAACTATGAGTAAAAGTGCTTCAAGTGTGCTAGCAAGCCTACAAGTTAATCAAAATGCTAATGCAGTACAAATTAAAGTTGTGATTAACATTTCACAGTAGCTGCTTAAGTGAATTGATCACACAAATGGGTTAAGCATTACTCATTTCCTCCAGCCCCAACTGGGAAAAGGTTTGCCATGGGTGGGGGAGGGATTATATATACGCAGCACCAAATGATCATTAAACTGTCACCGAGATGCTTCCATACACTAGTTCACCAATTATCCATAGCAAGCAACAACTCCAACACCACTGCCACAAAGGTAACCCTCCCTTCTCCCACATATATACTTACAAAACACAAGCAGGCAGCAAGTAATTCCACCTCAACATTTCCCATGCCCAGGTACTTTCACTACAAAGCTATCCATTGCTGCATAGCATGTATAAATGAGCATTACTGTCCACTATATGTGCTACAAGTTTTTTGATTATTCTATTATTTCCACCCTCCTAATGTGGAATAATAGCTATCCAACCATGAAAGCAGCCAGTATTTAAGTAAAATTGCAAACAAGGTGCTATCACTGGCATATCACCGCATACGCAAAGAATACGTGTAGTAGCTAAAGACATATGGCCTCTGCTCTTCACTTGCTTCTGAATAATCCTCTGCATTCTCAAGTTAATTTGATTCTCTTCCCTTCCTTCAGTAAAGCTGCCCATTTATTGATAGTTGCCAATACACCCATTAAACAAAGCAATTCTCTCTCTCCCTGGGCACTTCTGGACAAATCTTACACACACAACTGTACAATAGGCCATTCCTCTAACTCCCACCACCTTGCAGCAAGTAATCGGCACACCTGCACTAACAACAGACAACATATGAGCTCAAAACACCCTTAGGATCTTTAAGACTTCTCCATTTCCTCATAGGCAGGAAAACAAATGGTCCAAGAGATACGGCTCCCCAAGTCAATAGGTACAGTGGCTGTTATGAACTGAGGAGGGTTTGGGGAGGATGGGAAGTCCAGAGCTGAGGGACATTTGCATTCTTTCAGTCCGGGAACTGCAGCTCGGTCACCTCTGCTCTTTGCAGCTGTGCTGATATGGTCAGAAAGCACCTTTTGTGTGAGGAGCAGTAGATACGGCTCCTACCATCGGCCAGAACAGTCTGCAGTCCAGTAGAGTAAGCATTTAGTACATAAGCTAGCTCTTAAAAGCTGAATTGGGCAGCATATTTGTGCAATATTTGATGACTCTGAACATGTACCACAAAGATGATTCTCATAAGCAGAACTGTAGCAAAAGCTGCAATTTAAATGACCAGAAACAACTTCTTTACTTTAATTTAGAATGGGTAAAGCAGTGTTACGCACATCATTGTCCACCTAAGGAAATGCAGTGCTTAACCCAAAGAGTTTTTTATTTCCTGTCAAAATTAGATTCTCTGGAGGAGTAACACGATGGGGAAAGGCAGGCTGTCAGTGACAGTGCTACAAGGTCCTCGTTTCAGGGATGTGCACATTTCCCGTGCAAACTAGTCTTTACTCTGCTGTTTGGAATCTGACTTCATGTCCATCTTCTCAGTGCACAGGTACCTTGCTGAGATGCGTTTAACACATCCATAGGTAAACACTTCTCAAAGGCTAAGGCTGAGCTCCATGGCAGTTCTGCTCCTGGCAATATTAAAATATTTTATCAACGATTATACTACAAGTGGAGGCTTGTGGCCAATCCCAATGCAAAGCCAGCAACTGTCCCATTATTTCCTAGAAGAGACTGCCCTGCTGAATCTGAGACTGATGGTATTACTGCCTCAATTATCCATTTCAATTAATGCAAATATACACGATAGTCTTAGAACAGCAGAGTAAGAACTGATCGCTGAATACACAGTCACAAAATATAAGGCTTGACAAAAGAAGTAAAAAAGAGATTAGATTTAGTCTGTTTCACATATTCTTAAATAAGAGATAGGAAAAAAGGTGGGGTATTGTTTTTACAATAATAATTATATTCTATAAAAATATTAGACAAATCATTTCATTAGAATTTTTATTCTTTGATGTTCTTCTGCAAGAAGTGGAGAAGTGTTTGATTTTGAGCAGCTACTGGAGTGCTCAGCACCATCTTACTGATACCTCTATCTTTTCTTAGTAAAAATAATGCAGACAGAGTGCTAGGCTCAAAGAGAATATGCAGTCTACTGTAACTGTATTAGAGGTAACAGAGGCAAATAAAAATTAAATGACTTGCCCAAGATCACATAGGAAGTCATGGCAGATTTTCTGAGCCATGGGAACCTTCTGTGCTTTATCTACGAGAGCCTGTCACTGATAACAAACTTGTTAGTTTTTGACTTGAGCTTTTCAATGTAGAGCAGGGACATTCCTTCAGTCTAGTCAATGCCTCAGTGGCCATCCATTACAGAGATGGGTGTGGGAGCAGATTGGCATTCACCTTCCAGAAGGTTACATATTGCTACGCCCTGTATTTCTGCAGTAAAAGGGAAAGAATTCTGTATTTCATACTGGGTAAACAGATACTAAATTTTATCTTGCTATAACGAACTCCATCTATACCTAACGAATGTTAACTATAGGAAAACTGTAACAATATATTTCTTCCATTTTCTATGTTAACAATTACATTCCTTTATTGAGCCAGCACGACGACTCCTCAAATTCTGTTAAATGCTTATGACTTCTATCTTTCATCATAAGTACAGAGGAACAGAATTCTAACATAAACCCAAAGCTTCTAAGACATCTCAGGAAAATTAATTTAAGAGTGATTGCATAAATGTTTTTATTAGAAGAGAATGGAATCTTACCTGAAATCATCAGCTACATTTATCTATCTGATGCCGTTAACATAGTTTTCTGACTGACTATTAACGCTACTCAGCCTAAAGCCACTAGCGATGAAAGAGGCCTAGAGGACGTTGGAGGAATAGGTGGGAGGATGCAACGGGTGGGATGCAAAAGAAACCATGGGAGAAAAGGCTGATTCTGGTGAAAGACAGCACAGAAGAGTGAAGTTTAATAGCCTGTGATGGAAAGAGGCTTGCTTACGTATTGCAGCTAGAGATGCAAATCTGCTCTGCAGGGGACCTGGGATGGAGGCCTGTTGTACCTACCGAGATACAACCACTTGTAAAAGCTCTTTGAAAGATTTTGCTTTCTTGTAACAGAAAGGCAGCGCTGATATGGAAAGTCTGTCATTCACATACCCGCCAGCAAAAATAACAGTTTATGTTCAGGTCACAGTTTGAAGGTTAGCTATACAACCTTAACAGCTAAAGCACTTTGTAAGTAAATAAACAAAAGTTCAACATAACTCAAAAACCAATTCCCGTCTCACTGCTGAATTTTACGTTTGGTGGTGCACGAGTACATGTTCACACACACAGAGAACATCACCCACTGAAGATGTTTATCAATGGATCCTTCTATGGTTCAGTTCCTTTTCTCACAACTAACATCTTTTTTTCCACCTCTGTTGACCCAGAGTTCATCAGCAGGTCAGTGCTAAGGAAAAAGGTAAGAACCAGTATTGAAAGTGTAACCCTGTCTATTGCTTAGATTCTGGGAACTTTAACCTCCGTTTGGAAAGCGTGACTAATAAGATGGAACAAATATTCTCCCAAGAGATGTAAACCATGCGCCAACTTCAAAATACAAAAATGCTTGCATGTTTTTTCTTTTTTTTTTTCAAAGAGCAACTTTTTTTTTTTTTTAAGATGACTGTGTATGTGACATTATGTAGTAGTTAACGGAAGGCACAGTATGGAATGGTATTCTTCTGAACTCTACTTCAGTTTAAAGGAACTGTTGAGTATTTTAGGGTTTTTTCTTCTGGGCAATTGTTGTTTCTGAAACACCTATTATGCAGTAACAGGATTAAAAAATACATTTCTTGGCATAGCAGGATACATATTGAGCAAAATAATTATTGAAAAGAATCTTTAATTTACATTTTTTTCCAAATATGTAATTAACCCCCCAAATGCTAATTCCACAAACATCTAAATGAACTTTAAGTATGTGATTTCTTTGAAACAAAGGTGAATTTTCTCACCTTAGCAAGTGACATTGTTCTCTGTTAATAACTGAGTATTATGAATAATAACTGTTCATACATTGAAGCTTTCAGCACCACGATTTTATTGATTTGAAATATTTGGAATAGACTTGCATTCAAGCACTGCTAGTTGCCAAGTTTAAGACTGCGTAGCAATAACATCTGTGGTGTTATTTGCTTCTTACTTTCCTCTTCCTAATTTTAGTTTTGCTTTCTTCAATATTAGTATTACAAGCTTGCATGTTTTGCTAGAGTAAGGTTGAGACCCACCCAAATCACGGGACACTGAATTGCCCATGGTATTTTGTCTGTCTAGAGCATTGATTAATAACTTCTCATAGAGTGGTTTTACAAACTGTTAGGCTTGACACAATGATATTTGCAGTTACCGTATTGCCAACAGGCTTCAAACAAGATCAAAGCCTCATTCTGATAGTTGACATGTCGATCACTGAAGATATTAAAATCTGAGCAAACAAAAACTGCAGGAAGAAAGAATTACTGTCCCTATTTTACAGATATGGAACTGAGGAAGATAAAAAGAATAGTTTGTTGAAGGCTACCTGATCTTCAAGAATCTGTCAATGAGTCCTTGTCCAGTTCTGCTAAAGAGAATATTATTCCTTTCCAGCAGAATCAGAGGGGCAGCTGTTCTCTGTGTCAACTAGAGCTCACCCTTCCTGCTGTAACTGTAATTGTGCTTTTCAGATGTGGCAGCACTCTATTCCAAACTCAAATTGCTGCTTTAAAATTCTTTTGAGGCATGCAGCTGTGCATGTGATCGCTTGTTACCAGTACTCTCCACGGTCAGTTCAGTTTCTGTGGGTTGCGACTGCAGTACAACTGTAAAAGTCACAAGCCTGCAGACTGAGCTTAAAATCTGTGTTTAAAAGTGTGTTCTGTGACTCTATGATAATTGAGAAATAGAGACATATCTTTTCACAGGCTAGAGAAAAACCCTGTATCTCGTCCCAAATCACATTTCAAAACATGTTTTATTTATGCTTGGCAATGACTACAGCACTTTTGGGTGCTATAAAAATAAAAGTACCCATGGGAGACAGGTTCTTGGGGGTCAGCATAACAATCTGCATGGAGCACACCCATAGAGGAATGACTTACGTACAAAATTGCATGATACAGAGATAGAAAGCTGTTGCATATGAAAGAGGTGGTGAGCCCTATGGCAACAGATGCCTCCAAACAGGGTACCACAGTCTTTTACCGTAAGTTTGTTTACCTCCAGTTCTGTAAAGTGGGCATCTTTACGGGCATCTAGTGCCTCCCTAAACAAAGTGGTATCATACCGTGTGGCACCAGTTCTCCACAAGACTGCAAGAAATCTTCAGATTTTTCTATATTCAAAATATTACAACACACTAACAATAAATAGTAAAACAACAAGAGTTAAATAATGAAATGCCTTACTATACCTGACATATTCTAATTGCTTGGTCCAGCACTGTCTTTGTATCAGTTGCATAATCTGGACAAGGCAGCATGGCATGACTGAAGTGGGCTTGCAGCAGCAGGTGTGTTTTTGTGTGTGAACTGTCAAATGAATGGGGATTGACTTCAATTGGAAGATGTTTTGCCAGTTCACTGTTCATCTGATCTTCATTGTGTCTCACAGGCAGATCTGTGTACTCCTCAGCATTCTTTGGAAAAAAAAAAAAAAAAAAAAGAAAAAAGAAAATTAACCATTGTAATTAACTTCACAGTAATTATTATTCCTTGCTCAGACATTAAAAGTATATGCATTTAATTTACGACAGTTAGATTTCATTGTTAAATTAGCAGCATTTTAACATTTAGAAAGCATACTTATTTATCAAAATCATGTGTGTGGGAAAACAATAGCTAGTAAAATATTCACAATTATTCACACAATTATAGGTTTTAAAATGTTTTTCACATAGCTCATTTTAACGTTAGAGAAGAAGAAAATAAAAGCAGGGAAATAAATACATTCATTGGATGGATGCAATATTTGAGATGACCTTCTACAGATATCCTACCCTGGTTGGCTCACAAAAACATTGTAAGGTTAACTATAAAGAAGTCAATAATTCATATTTTCGATTTTCAGGGTTTCTACTTTTCTCTTTGTATTCGAAAGCCAGTGGGTTTGAAATAGCTCTGGTAAGGTTCTTTTAAAATATATTTTTAATATTTTGAGCAGTCAGCATCTAAGCAACTGATGATCAGCAATCAAAGCAAACAGCAAAATTGTAAGTAGGTGCTGAAAACTATCTTCTGTGTTCCAGACTGGAACTAATACCATTCATGCCAAAATGAAAGCTGTCTAAGAACTTTCTCACTGTTGCAAAAAGGAGCTGCACACCAACAGGTAATCTAAATGTAGTTATCAGTAGCAACATCCTTGGGGCTCAGAGGAACAAATATGACTGTTCTAGTAGCCAGAGCAGAGATGTTCATTCTCCTGCTAGGGAAATCCACTGTCTCTGAAAGAAAGCAAATTCAACAGAAGCATCCTAAGAACTATAATTTAGGCTGAAGAGTCAGTTCTGTGACTTAATTGGTAATTTTTTTTTTCCTCCACAAAATCCTCTTGTGCATGTATGTGTACATATTCTTGTTTGGAATGAGAATGATCTTTCTAAAGTATAAAACTTGCAAGTAAAGTAAGAGTTTTATAATATGTGATATCTTTTCCATCTGTAATTTAAGAAAGTGTATTTCTTTTGGCACAAAATAAAAAGTCATTTGGGTAGCCTGAAGGGCAATGCCTTCCGAACTATGGGCTTAGCAGAGACCATTAAATTAAAGTGTTCAGGGTTTTATATTCCTCTTAAACTTTAGATTTGATATTATGCATTTTAGTCTTCAATCTCCAGTCAGACTTCCTGCTAAATCCATATTAATGAAATATTCACAACGGTAACCAATGCAGAGTGCGGTAAAGAAAAATGGCAATTTTAGAACACCTAATAGAATTACCTAATTGACTTGCAAAGTACCATATCCACTCATTAACATCCTAACACATAGAATCTTTTTTGACAATTCCTAAAAACAGTTATATAGCTGTTTTTCACCCCCTTGGAAACTGACAGCACAAAATTTTCTATTTTCTTTAATGGCACAATGAAACTACACCTCAACTGTGATATAAATGTAAAAGGAAAGATAGGTATTAGACAATTTGAGATTTGGAAAGAAAATCAGAATGTCATTAATTTATTTCATATCTCGACTGCAGATTAGAAGTGAAGACTGACTAAAGACAACTGCTGCTTAATCCTGGATGTCTCTGCTAGATCTCTTGTGAAAACTGTGGTCATTTATTCTCTGAACCTAAGGTCACAATCTTTTTAAGCCCTATAGAAGGCTGCATGTTTGCTTCACTCTTTTTATTTAACTGGCTTCTCCTTCAAAGATATTTTAAAGAATATTTACCAAGGAGCTTTTTTACTTAGTTTTGCTTTGCAGTTTAAAGTAGCAGAAAGAAGAAAGATCAGCCAAGTCACTCCAGACCAATTGGTACTCCTGAAAATGCGTTTTCCCTAATTCTTCCCCCGCACATGTTTTATTTACCTCCAAAACACTCCTCTTATTTTAAACAACTTGCCTACTTAATTTCCTGTTTGTGATCATTGACTGTAAGTAAGTGAGGTTCATTTTCTTATCTGCATCATGTAGGTAATTAAAGGAAATTGAGAATGGGTAGTGAAGCTTTTATACAACTGAGAATGAAGCTGAATGGAGGGCACCGAGGTCAGCACAGTCCATTATATTTTTATGTGAGAGGCCAGTATGTCTGCCCTGTCCTTGTTTGCTTAGTGTAGGCTGGACAGACTACTAACTGCAAATCTGTTTCTCTGATTTGCCCAGCTGTCCTTGAATAAAGACATCTTCCATTGCAAAATGTTAAATGACAGTGATTGACAACTCTGTGATGAACTCTGCTTGTAACCCCCTGCTACTGTTTTCAGGTTGCACAAGAAAAGACAGAATAAAGAAACATCCTTTGTAATCACCTCAAATGGGCCCTGCTGTTCACTCAATATTTTTTCGTTTTAGTTTTCCTTCTCATTGTGAATCTCAATCTGTTCTGCAAAGGCTACAGCTTCAACTATTCCACGCAATATATAATATATATTATTTTAGTACATTGTATCTGAATACTGTTCTTACTTCCATGGGTGAAGAAACAGATCGAATTACGTATCAATCATTAATCTTAATTCTAAAGTCAAGAAACTTAATACAAACTTTATAGTTAAACCACAAAGCACTGCTGTGCATTTTTCACTTTCCCTTTTTCTTTGGTTAAGGCAGGACTATTGCAGCCCATGTGCGAATAATATGTTTACAAGCGAATAATATGTTTACACAGTTAAGTATAACTTGGAGTATACCAGGAGATAACTAGGAATTTTAGCTGTGGGTTCTGCAATCATGCGTTTGGTAGTCATGTCACATCTCTCTTTTCTATAGGTCTGTGATGGACTTTCCCAATAACATCTTTTGGGCATTAGAGACTGCTGCATCATTTCAAGGGTGTAAGAGTCCTCTCAAACCTACATTTCAACCTGTATGCAATGCAGGGTCATACAGGAGACAGTGACTTGCTTTGCTGGTGAGAAATGTCACACGTAGACCTGCATAAACTTGATAGTTACATTTTACAAGGCCAAAGGGTTATTCTGATAATTGAATTCTGTTTCCTGCATAACACCAGACACAGAATCATCTCAGAGTCTGCAACATTGTGTTACAGATATGCAGCTTATCATCACCCTTTATTGGACTTGTTAGAATTGTTCTAAAAGTAAACAACTCGTCCCATTTTAAAATATATCTTTTGCAGTTTACTGGTAGTATGAGGCATTTGAGGAGCCAGACTGAACTAAAATTTAAATAAGGTATCCAACATGGTGAGTACTATGCTCCACAGTGTCCATAGGGTTTAAAAAAATCAGATTTTCTTTCTACCCACAAAATGCACAAGTTTGGCTGAAATTACTGATTTATAGTGAGAGCTGAACTATAAACTTATATCACATGTAAACCTTCTGAAATATTTTAAATCTCAAGTAACTACATCTTGCCATCTGTCTACAAGAGAGAAGAGGATACTTGTGGAGCATAGACAGAAACGGGATCAAGGTGAGCAACTAAAGTAAACTTGAATATTTTAAGTTAAGTTCAGTCATGGGAACAGTAAAACTTATAAAGTTAATGAGTTCTAGACTTTAAAGAGCAGTTGATTAATTTGTAACAATGAGGGTCTAAAACAAACCAAAAATAGTTTCTCACATTCCAGAGTTGAACCAGTAGTCTTTTCTTTAGCGATGCTGTTACTGAAACTACCTTAGAATTGACTGACTGCCTGTACGTTCCTTTTCTTTATATAGGTACAGTGAACCCAAACACACCACATTTTTAACTTTAATAAACCTGCAATGTGTTTTGCTCTCTTTCAAGTTTTTGATGTAGAAAGAAACAAGGGAAAAGCATTCTTAGAAAATTTGATACCGAAGTTAACAGTTGTAAAGCTAAAGTATTAAAAAATCTTGCAGTAAACTAGTACTAAAAGTAACTACCAGAATAATAAAAAAGGAGAAAAGATGAGGATCATTTTTAGCTAATATAGTAATCGCATTCTCTTTACCTGAACCTTGGTTTAAGTTACATAAACTTCTGGTAGTCTGAGTACATGCTGATGGACTGCAAAAATCATACATTTGTGCATAGAATGAAAAATAAAAAATAAGCTGCAATAAATAAATGTGGGTTTTTTTACAGCTGTTCTGCAATTAACACTAATAATACATTATGAAGTAAATTTTAGTTCTCTGCTGTCAGAAGTTCAAAGGTATACCAATATGCAATTTATTTTTCCAAGTGAAAACGGCATATTTCGATCTTTAAGTAACTGGATAGACAAATATAAGCTCAACAATAATATTATTATATAACTGGCTTTTGTCTTTTGTTCCATTGTACAAAGTGCTACAGAGTATTTTAGTGCAACATTCCGACCTGTCACTTCCACATAGTGCTACAGCGTATAGGAAGTAGCTGTACTCTGATCCTTAAAGCAGTCTGTGACTGTCCTCATTTGGGTGATACCTATGATACCCTTAGTACAGGACAGAGAAAAGTAGCATGGGTCAAAATACAGAAAGAACAAGCACTGATAGTTTGTGAGTAGGTAACTGGATAATAATGTCTTATAAGAGATTCACAAAATCCAAATTTTTCTTTGAGGATACTTGAACTTCTGTACATAAAATATTTGCAATTATTTCCTTTTTTTATAAATACATATATATATCCCCATTCATGTGCTGACAAAAGTCTCATTTGACCCTGTTAACTGTATTATAATGAAAATAAAAATTCACTTAACTAAAGTTCCCAAGTTAATCTTCCTTTGCCCAGGCTCTTCCCAAGAGCACAAGACCATATTATGTGACACAATAATGACACAAGTACATATTATGAAACTTATTTAAATTAACCAACATATTTATACTATATTTTATCTTCACATTTTCAAGTGTGATTTTGATTTATAAAGACAGACATTAAATTTACACAGGTGTATCCTGGTAGGCAGCTGGAACACAATCAAGCTTAGATTTATATTCAGAAAACAAATAAATGTGAGAAAACATGTGCTTAAAAAAAAAAGGAAAAAAGAAAAAAAGCCCAAACTGACCACATACTTAAAAGTTGTTTTTTTGCTCACACCAAAAAGTAAAGTAGATTGAAAAATGGAATTGGAGAAGTACTTGCTAGAATCACTGCTCTGAAAATTATATCTGTGTTAGTGATTCCATTATAAGCTCCTATTTTAAGGAGTTTATTGGTAGCCCATAAATGTATATGCTTTGGTCTCAGTTTTATGGGACATAATTCAAACTTCCAAAGTTTAAAATGTTTGGGTTTGTTTTTACTCTTAGATATAAAAGGTCTAGGACAATATCCCAGTTAAAGACAGTTATAAACATATATTACTAGTTATAAGTTTTAAGAACAAACATGACGTATGTTTTCAAGATTCATGTTATAGACAAAAAGGAAAAAAAAGTAATTTCTACCAGCTTATTGAAGCCACTATGTAACACAGGGATATTTAGATTGGAAGCCCTGTTTTAGACAGCAGACGCTTGCACAAAGATCTTCCTCACTCTGTTTTACACATGTAAAAATATACTTTTAAGACAAACTTTGCAGAGGTGATGTTCCAGATTTTTAAGGCAGCCTGGCAGGCTCCGTTAAGCAATGGAGCAGGCTGAAGTTTTGTAGAGATCTTGAAAAGTGGCTAACATGATGCAAAAGAAGAAAACAAAAATTGGCAGGCAAGATTAGAATATATTTACTACGCAATACTGTAATTCATCACAGAGACCATTTCTAAATATGCTCCTTGCCTTCATATACCATATAACATATCTCCCTATCAACTGCACACAGATGTAGCAGTGCAATCAAGTGGCACCCAGCATATTAGAGCCAACCCTGCAGTGCAGTTCCTTTCCCATGGGGACTTTCGCATCCCTTCCTTCCAGGGTCGGTGGCTGGCAGGGAGGAAAGGCAGAAAGCAAAGCCCTGTGCCAGCCCCTGCACCGCAGGGCACGGAGGAGTCAGAGCCACAAGCCCTTGGGCGGCAGCTGTCCCTGGCTGTGGAGAAGGGGCTCCTGCTCTGGCACCGGTGCCTCCACTGGGGACTCTGCCTGCCCTAACTCTCCACTCCAGCCTGGGTAGTAGGAAAATGATCTTGCCACTTCTCTAGTACTCCGTCGGAGTACTCTCCACGCTCTACTTTTGGAAAAACGACAGGAGGGAAACAAACAGGCGTAGGATGGACAGCAACATCCAAGGGATAAGGGCTTCTCAGTATCTTTTTGAAACAAATACTAACTTTTTTATTTATCATCTAATTAGTGGTTAATGCATTTTTACAGATAAAAGATATGTGTCAAAAGATATGTGTCAAAAAAATAAAGTAGTATAGAATTCAAATTGTAAAGTTAACCCAATTGACTAGGCTGGAGCAAAACAGTGAGGCTGGGCTACCCTGGGCTCTGTCTCTAGATTTAAGACTTACCAGAGAGGGCATGGGAAATTTCCGGTTGAGTATGAGAGGTTGAAGAGATAAAGTTGTAAAACCCATCAACATGCAATTATGTAAATCTATTATTTTTAAAAAATTAATTTATAACTATCTTTCAGGATTTAAAATGGACTCATTTCAGTAATGGGACTTACAAACGTAGTTTATAAGAACATACAAGTTAAAAGTTCTTACAATTCTTACAAAGTTCTCACGTTAGTGATCAGAGAAATATATAATTGTATTCTCAGACTTCTCACTTTAAACAGAGACGTGTTTGATTTTTGTTTTTAAATAGCTGCATATGATAAACACCACAAATTTTACAATTACAGACATCATAAAAAGTACAAGCTAGGGCAATGAAACAGTTGAGTGATCACTTAAAAACACCCTGAAGGGTTTAGATTTCACAAGTTCACCTCTTACTTAAAACATCCAAACTACAAACTACTGATGACATTCCTGATGACCAGAGGTCAGGAGTCTGAAAGACCTTTGCCACTGCACACAGAGCAATAGGAGGTCAGCAATATTAGCTACCAGCAGCAGAGAGTGACCTGGCAGATCTGGGAACTTCTAAAGTACAAAGTTAAATTACAGACCTCTGCTTCAGCATGGAGTTGCTAAAAGAAAATGCAAGCATGCTAGCACATGTGAGAGAGAGGATTATATAAAATAACAAGAATTTGACATGGGAAAAATGTTATTAGGACTTCTATACTAACTTGAAAGTCGATTTCCCTTTTTTTTTTTTTTCTAACGTTTCCTAAGCATATCAGAGAAGCTAGGTTTCAGTGTACAGGAAGATACAGTAATAGATAATACAATCATTGTAATTGGTTTACCAAATGGTAAAAAATATGCTTATAGAACCATTCTGTTTCAGAATAATTTCCTTTTTAAATTGCATACTTTACTAAAAAATATTAAAACAAGGAATGAATTCATGATTTTAAGTCTTAACTCTCACAATCTATATTTCATAAAGTTTATGATCACAATCATAATTCAGTGCTACTTTTTGGGCCAGTCCTAATAAAACCCATTCTTACAATACATTCATTTTTCCCCAAAATGTGTAGGTACTTTCATAGTATTAAGCTGTACAGCTTTCATAGAGGTGGCTTTAGTTCACTCTGAGATTTTCAAGTTAAATTATTGATTATAAGTAAGCCTGTAACACTTGCACAGTCTTAAGGAAAAATAAATGCAAAAGAAGGCTAAAGTAGGACAAAAATAAGAGCAAACATCTGAAACTGGTATGGCATACACATTATTCACCTAGAATAAGTTACTTTGACCATAGCAAATAAATATAAATAGAATGGTATAAATTTCATTTATGAAGTGAATTATAGTGATGTGAGGGAATTATTACATTTTATCACTGGAAATGGTACATTTGAGATTTTCGCCTCTCTAAGATGCCTGACTTTTCCTATTACTTTTCATGAGAACACTTTTGAACCTGCATGTTCTGAATGCATTATCATCACCCCATTTTTTTAAATCTTAATACCTAGATGGGGCAATGACCCACAACTTGCTTCCCCTGTAATCTCAAGTCATATTATAGGAAAGATTTAAAACCGACTGTTTTTGGCTGCATTGAAACTAATTGTATTACACTAATACAGAAAAGCTTTTCAGTGCATGAACTCGGTAATGCGCTAACACAAAACTGGGAAAATCTCTCTGAGTATACATTCAAAAGTCTGATTGTCATAAGAAATCTCCTTCAGTTCCATTTGGACGTTTGTCCACATTTTGAAGCTGAGCTTGGCTGAATCAGCTGGCTCAACTACCGATTGAAATGATGATAGCAATAAAAATTGTAATAGCAAATCTTGGCACACAGCTTTCCCCGGGAAAGCGATCAGTCATTTTCCATCTTTGGCTTTGATCCTCCATTGGAATCTTCCAGTGCAGAGCCCAGACCCAGGGAAGAAGTTAACAGATCTCTGCATTAAGTTAATGCTACTCTGCATGGAGACAGGAGTAAGCGCTACTAATTCTTTATGTGAAATGGGGCCCATACATACTGTATATGTTAATGGCAAGCTGTAAAAGCTCTGCGTGTTGAAAACCAGATTTCAGATCTGCTGACCTGTGGCAGCTCCCCTAGTGGGGAGCCACAAATGCACACTGCTGCATTTTTGTACTGGATTAAATTCCGGATCTAGACTACTATGTGACCAGAGACAAAAGAGAATAACAAGTTCACAGGCATGAATACCTGTCATCATGTGGTGAAATGACTAGCAGCCTCTGTTCAAGAGAGGCTCAAGCCCAGAATAATAGAAGAACAATATGAACTGGCAGAAATATATGGGAAACTTGGAAGGTGCCTACACACACAATGTCTTTTCAGCAAGCCAATGCTACTGGTCTCACTCTGAGCACTTTTAAATGAAAATAGTTTAATATAATAATAAAAAAGCACAACTGTAAGAGGAAGTGACAGCTGCTGCAAGTAAATTTCAATAAGGGTAGTTCCCTGCTGATAAAAACTGGCACATCTCCACTCATTTCAGTGTAACTATGTGGATTAACATTGCTTGAAAATCTGACCCAATGTTTTGAAGAACTCAAGAGCTACAAGGTAATGCAGAGACAGAAGACGCTAATAATTACAAGGGTGAGGAAGAGGGGTAGTCACTGAGGAAACAAAAAAGTCAGTAAAAGGAAAAATATTTGAAGTCTATTAAACAAATAGACAATCTGTCAGTATTTTGGTGTGCTTGATTTGAGGAAGTTATATCAACACTTCTGTCCTGAATGACCAGAGGTCTGATGCAGTGAATAACATGGCAAAAATGCTCTTGTACCACCTGTGACCTTAACAGAACATCCCATTACCTGAATGGGACGTACCATGCATTACTAGGGCAGATCTAACCCTTTTTGGATGGCAAGTGATAATTTTTCTTGGTGATCTTCACGGCACACAAATTTGTGAGAATACTGTAAACTCAGTGTTCCTACACAGACTTATAGTATGTCTTTTCTACCTGTAAATAAAGTCATTCATCTAAAGTACACTGTAAGAGCTGTATTAAAAAAAAAAAAAATTAAAATGGAAAGATAACTGACAGTTAAGAGAGTTGCAGATATTTTGCCTCTGGTATAAAGTTTTAAGAACTTCTTTCAAAAGACAAAGAAAACAGAGATTTTCAGTACCAGATGTCTAGGAAGATCCCATTTGGATTTGAGCTACTTAAATTTGCAATCATGTATTTATACATCTAACAGAGCTTCTGTTTCCCCTAGAATCTGAAAATTAACTAGCTTTGTAGCATCTTCCTTGATCTGCCACCCGTGCCCTGAGGATTAGAGACTCCACCTGAGCTTGTTTTACAAGCATAACAGAAAAAATTAATCTCTGCTGGCAGCGATCCCACTGGGATACTGATGAATAATGATATCCCTCTCTTGCTGCCCTCTCAGTCCACTAGAAAAGCCACTCTAACCCAGCAACGTGGAAACCGCTGAAACCATTCCAGCTGTGGATTAGCAGGCAGTCAAGCATCCATCTGTTCTGCGCGAATCAAGAGAAAGCAAACACGCATTCTTATAGCTAAAGAAGTATTAAAAATTAGCATCTTATATGACTGCATATAGTAAATATTAAGACAATCATATACAAAAGAAAAAATAATCTATTATCGACACCTCATGTTTACATTTGCTTGCTGCCTTAAGCAAATGATAAAACAGTTGGAATTCATCTCATTAACCTACAGAATATTGTGCATTCAAGGATTTAATATGTTTAAGATAAATTTTCTTAATATTGTATATATCAGTTGTACCTAAAAATATTTTGTAAGTGGACATGCATACACACACACAATAAATATAAGCAAACATAGTCGCATGCCTTCACCTTGACAGGAGAAGGATTTCAGAGACCTGTTGTGAGAGGGATTTTAGCCATTTTCTCACCCTCTAAGGTGAGAGGAATAGACTTGAGATATTTTTGCTTTCTGAAAACTAGTAGTTTGAATAATGTCTGCTGGCTTGCTAGTCTTTTCCACTGGAAGACAGAAAGGAAAGGCAGTGGGAAGTTGGCATGCGGGCAACCCGATCAAATTGGTGGTCTGATTTGACTCTTCCATGGGAAATAGGACAATGATCTACTATAAATTAAGGAAGCTGTATTTGAGCATCATCCCAGATAAAATTACTTAGAAAAGTGCATAATTTGTCAGTTTTCACATACAACAGTTCCAATATTTTCCTGGATGCCTGGCCCACATTCATTAAGCTGCAGAGGTAAAGAAAATCTGCAACTGTTTGTTCTCCAAAGGCAAGCTTACTATGTTATACCAAGTTTACAAATATATATATTAACCTTTTCAAATGCTAAGAAAAGTTTTGGCCTTTTGGTAGCAAAAATCCCTCTGCTATTTCTTCTAACATTATAGGTAGCATGAGCTACCTGAGTAACTGTGAAATAAAGCACCTTGTAAATACTAGGCAAATAATAGGAGAGGGTGATTTCTTAAAAGTTCATCTGTGATAATACATAACATCAACATTTAAAATAAAATTCAACCTTCTGAAGCTAGCCAGGTTCCATCAGGGAAAAAAAAGAAAAGAATGAGACAAAGAAAGAATCTAAATGTAAATCGGAAAATACAAGTGTCAGATACTTCATTAAGGACTGATCAGTAATCCTCTTATGTCCTTTTTTTTTTAAACTACTATGCTAAAGGAACAATATATGCTGGATAGCAATCTTGTATGATGTAATTATTTCAGCGAAACCATTCTTATCCTGAAATTTCTGTTCCAATCAGAGAACAAGCTACAAAATGCCATCCTCTTTCTTAACAGTTTTACAAGTCTGAGCAATAACTTCTTTGCTGACAGAGAAAAACATTTGTGTGCCTTTAAACAGCAGTCAGTAAGGCTGAGTTGGTGTCACTAAGTGAACTGAATTCTGTGAAAACAAAGTCATCAGCAATATAATTGTAACTGCTATAATTTATAGTACAATAGTATAATTCTATCAAAAGCAAAGGCAATAACTAGAAACCAGCGAAGACAGAAGAACTGCAGGCTGCAGAGGGCCTAAATTTGCCTATTGCGCTTTAATTACAAATCGGGAGGCAGAAAGTAGGTAGAACTTGTGCTGACTTGCTAAAGGCACACCAAGCTTGTAAGACGGCCTTCTGGAGTACTTGGGGCATGAGAACTCACAGCCATTTATCAAAGCAGCATTGCCCATTATAAAATGTTCAGCTTTACCTTAATAAAGATGCAGTTTAGAACTTCAGTTTTGTTTCAGCAAACACAAACATTATTTCAACAAATATACTGTATATTTGAAAATAGAGCCATATGACACGACTGCTGAAAAAAAGCCATTTCATTTTCAATATGAATACTTTGCAAAGTATTGGCTGCACATACACAACTATTCATAGTTTGAAATCTCACATAATGACGATGGCTACAACTCTAACTGCCAAGTGGTAAGTAAAAGACTTTTGTGCTAAAATAAATAAATAAATAAATAAGTGGTGCGCAGCTGAATTGCCTGCAGCTTTAAGCAGTCAGCTAAACCAAGCTTGCTATCACTGACTTTGCTTCTAGCATATATACCAAGGACAAGCATTGATTTGCCACAGATGGCAGCCAACGTTCACATTTGTAAGTACAAGACCAGGACAGTACTCCTACCTACCCTAGCAGATACAAGTGTAATACCTTCCTGGGTCATCAAAATAGTTTTCACTGGTATACATGAGTGTTTTGCTGCCATAACTGCATCTATAGCTCCTGTTAAAGGAATTTATTTCCTCATTTCTCTGACAGAAACAATTACTAAAGCAGCTGTTTGACGTGGGGATATAGCATGAGGCTACTGGCTTCCACTACCACACCTATATACACTTTCACAAGTTTTTCCCTTGGACACTGCACTGCAATCAAAACAAATTAAAAAAAAAAAAGAAAGAAAAAAATTAAAGATACTATATCATTTCCAAGATAACAGTTCTTGTCTTATGGCCTACCTCATGGGAAACGAATGTCAGAAACCTTTAACTTCAACTATAAAATAGGTTATATTTTAACTTTCCTGAGTATTGATTCAGTTTTTTAAACTGGCAAGTAATGACAGAAGTTGAGTAAGAAGATTGGAGGGGAAAAAAAAGGAGATCTGTTAATCGAAGGTTAGAAAGTCATGTGTATTGGAGATGGGAAGGTTTTATATTTTCTGGTTTTGAATGTAATTCTTTCTTATTGATGCCATAAAAATGAAAGACTTATGCCATGTTCAGTTAGCTGTCAGTGGTGGGCATTGTCATCTTGATTTACCAATTGATTGTGCTTTTCTGGAGAGGCAGGCAGCATATGATGCTTTCAAACTAAAAATCAAGCAATCATTTGGAAAAAGAAAAATAAGAAATAATTGTGTCATGACGTTAGAAAAAAATTACTATATTCAAGTACTACAGCAACATTCAAAACTGCTCCATCTACTGGGGCTAGAGAAAAATCAAGACAAATTTAATGTGTGAGTATTCATGTGTGTAAGTACTCTTTCTGCTAAGTACAAGATATTTTGAATATACTGGATATAGATGATGAAATTTGGATGCTATTAAAATTCACTGTAGCACTGGGTTTTATTTTCATGAAGCCAAACACAATTTTCAAATTGAAATTATTTTATTAAACACACTGTGATACTATCTAGGTGTTCCAAGTGGGAACTGAAGCACAAATGTTTTAAAATATTAAAATCCAGAGAATATAGGCTGTATAAAAATTAAGTAAATGATCCTGGAAATGCCTGTGTTCAGGATGAAATTTATGCATTGAACAGTCCTAGGTATGGATTTATTGTGAAGAAAAGATTTAATGGTAAGAGGTAACAGTTTTCTCCTATTATAAAGGGTCACTAAAATATGCATAACGGCTGAGGCCTGTTTCTATTTGTAGAGTGGCCACAGCAGTCATGTTCATATTTTTGAGAATGCATGACATATGTGAAATCAAATATGTAAGTTCTTTAAAGGTTAGCAAGTAACATAATTGCTTTTCATCTGATATAAAGTTTACATAATAAAGTATTTCTATTCTTGACACTGAAATGCCTTATTTAAAAAGACTAACATAATGAATACAGTCTTGCTATACTTTTATGCCTTGAAGAAAATCATAGTAGCACCTTTATTTCCTTCTAAATTAAATGTAAATGTAAATTTAAACTAGAAAATGACTGACTTAGGAAGAGTGATCTGATTTTTTTCTGAAATGGCTATAGAACAGAAAACCAGTTTTATATAATATCTTAAAAAACCCAAAAGCAATGTTTCTGCCATGGCTTGCAAAGAAAATATTACACAAAACAGCTCACATCAGCTTGTTCTTGGGCAATATTTTTGTAACTTATTAATTCCTCCTTCCCTGGCATCTAACTGGAGACCAGTTGAAAAGATGGTTTATCACTGAGTCAAAAACCTTTGTGGCCCCTTCACGGGAGACTGAACCAACAGCTTTAAGATAGAATCCTGCTATGGAAATAAATTTTTTTTAGACTGAGAGTGTAAATATTCACAAAGACAGGTAATGAAATACCTAACAGGTAATGAGAGACAGATAAAGCATTAATAACTTTACTCTTTTGTTATCTATGTATTTGGGACAGAGAGCGCCTGTTTCATGAACCTCCTCCTTCTACCTTCCAAACCTGCTACTCCAGCAATGCCAGATTTTCTCCCGAGTTCCAAAATACTTAGTCTAATACAAGCCAGTGTAACAAAGCCATGTCGATTATCAGATAGAAATATAGGGAAGAGGTATGTGGATACCAAACTTATAAGCCCATGTTTATATCACAGAAAGACAGATATGTATGCCCCACTATAACACAAATACCATGTTGTTCTGTCCCTAAGCTCCCCAGTTAGAAAAAACCTATCTCTTATAACCACTTTACATGAAAGACAGCAACAGGCACAAGAAAACCAAGCAGTTCTCTCTTGTAGGTAGAATTCAAAAACAGAAGTAAGGAACAACATGCAGATAAAATAAGGGATGAAAGATGGTAGTGTTCTCCCCTTCACTGTCCAGTATGAACAGATATGACAAAGCATTTGCTCTGTAAATAAGAATATTAACCAGATAACCAGATAAGTGTAGTAACAAATCACCAAAAACCATGAAGCTAGTGGATCTAGCCATCACAGTCCTGATCAATCACCAAGACAGACCTCCTTTCCTCAAGGTACAACAAACCTACATTGGATTTTAAAAAGATTTGTGGTGACTGCTGCTTTAGTACAGAAAATGACAAAAATTACCCCAAAGTATCTCTCACTGTTTTTTGCCTAGACCTCTGTTTTAATCTCTGCACCTAATTTTCAGAATAAAAGGAAACAGTCTTTAGGTACCTCAGGGAAATCCAGCCTGTCAGTAATAATTCATGAACACTTTCTCATCAATAATACTTAATGCAAGAAGTACCATAACTCAACAGTGATTAAGCTCATTTGGATTACTACTGTCTGAAGCACGGTTAGGAAAGTTTTAAAGAAAGCTCTATGGAAAAGCATCAAACATTTTCTCTCAGAAAAATTACAGCTCCACTAGCACAAGTCTGTTACAAAAGAGGAGAAGGGAAAGGGTGAGGGGATTGTACCCCACGTATTTGTGTCACTTATTACTATGTACTTCCAACATCACTGCAGGGCTATTCCCATGTGCCATGTTCCTGTTCGTGTTATGAATACTTCAACTCCTAAACCATAATGAAAAGACTTCATTTGATCTTGCAAAATGCTGGCAGATGATCAAATGAAAAGATAAAATAAAAACAGAGAAAAGAGCAGATACTGGAGAAGACTATGAATGGTCTTGACTACTAAGTGGAAACAAATCTTGCTATCAAATGACTTTTTTGAGAGACCCATCAGCACTAGAAACAGGATGACTCAAAACTACTTTTTCATGTGAGTTGCAAAGATTCATTGATACTTCATTGGTGAATGATCCTGAATTCTGAACACTCCCATCAGCATGTCAAAATATCAATCTGAAACTCAGAATCCCTTAATCAAACTCAGATTTAAAACCCTTAATACGATCATAAATTTCTGAACTCTTGAATGCAATCTTGCTTTTTTCCTGGTTTTGTTTTAAACAAACTTTTGTTCCTTTTCAAGTTACACATTGACAATTTGGTAAAAACTTGCTTATATCCCATTTCAAACCCACAACATAGTAGTTTCTTTGTTACAATTGTACACTTCTGCCTTCCTTATATACATCAGACAACTTGTAAATATCTAAAGGTTTGCAAGATTATGAACAACGCCAACAAAAAAAAGACCCATGTGTCACAGCTACAAAATCCTGCAACTGCATTTGAGAAATGTTTTGGATGGTTATTCTTAAATAACACTGTCCAAAATTCAAAACTTTAAAATGGAGTGATCAGCAGAATAATCACAATTATAATTATGTTTTGCAATGATAACAGGCCTTTTTGTACTATCGCTACAGCTTTCAGTTCCAGCATCATTAAGAGATTCTTCAAATTACTTTTTAAATATCCTTTTCCCTCAGGATTTTCACTTATACCTAATTAGACTACTTACCCCATGCCATGTAATTCCCTATTGCCAAAACTGCTAAATGCTTCAATAAGAAGGAGGAGGGCACCAGTGGAGCAAGGCAGATGTAATGTCATTGGTTAACAATAGAGGTGGGAAGCAACTGCTGTAATTATAAAACTCATTAATTCACAGTGTTTAGGGGAAAAAAAATCCTTGGCAATAACTCTGTTGAAATGGCAATTCTTTTCAACACTACATCAGACTGAAAAAACCCTTTCAATTTACACCTTCAACAGAAGATGTAAAGACAGAATAGTAATTCCACTAGTAATTATGAAAATCAGCATCTGCATAAAAAGTAAGGAAAAATTGTCAGGTATAATGGCATCCAGAATTCACACATCCTTTTCATCATTGGAATTGACACGTGGCACATTTTGACCCCTAACTGATTTTATTTTTAGTATCATTCTTCTTAAGACTGTAAATGAACAACTTCCAAGACTATATTTCCAGAAAAAAAAAATTAGAAAGAATTAAAGCAAGATTAATGAATTCTAAATCTTACAATCTCTGCCCAACAGTAGGGTCCTAGGTTTCGTCTACAAAAGAAATATTTGCCATTTACCTTAGCGCTTCATGGATGCAAGCTGTTCAAACAGATGAGGAGCCCTGACATAAGATAGGCAGCACTAAGTTCTGCTTCCATCATTCATCTTCCATATGCTGCTCGCTAGCTTAGGCAGTGTCATGAAGTGTCCCCCATCTCTCCTAATGCTATTCTCAAACTTTCCCTGTCCAAATTTGTCTGAAAAAAAAATCTGAAGTTTCTAGGTGGAGAAAATTTTCTCTAGAGAGAAGAGATTTTAAAGAGACAGCAGCTGGAGTAAAGCTCTCACCTTGAATACTCAACATTATATTATTTAACTTCTGTTCACTAGTGGGTATTTCTTCATAAAATTTCAGTTATTTTACATACAGCATATATAGGAATTGTCATTGATTACCATTTTGAATTCAGCGAAACACACTGAATTTCATTTCATATAATTTGCAATGTTTTCTGACTACAGAACAACAGATATTGCAGGGTCAGTGATAGCAATTCCCCTATTTAGGCTAACACTTTCCATTATAAAAGATTACTGTGGCCTTTATTTCTGAGCTGTAACACTCCAAATATTTGCAGCAGGTGATTTAAATTTATCAGAAAGAAAGTCTCTGTCCTAGAAAAGTGGCTTTCCTACTGTCATAAAATGCTGATCAGGTTTTGTTGAGATGCAAACTGTTGAATAGCACTATTTTTTTTATTTTCCTTCTTGTATTTCTCCTCAGAGAAGTTTTGGCAGCATGTCAAAACAGTAATGAATATAAAAGTAACATACATACATACTGTAAGATTTTGAAGTTAACCCTTGGAAATCAGAATATTAAAGAATTTGGGCCACTTGTGTAATGTATATAATGTAACAGAGACTATAATCATAAGTGGGCAGAAGTAAGTTTTCCTGGATATTCAGGCAATTCTTGTTTTCAAATATGTGTATACAAGTGGAGTTATACCATTTTGAAAATGAAGATTTAGTAGATATAACTACTTAAGTACTTAAAAAGGAAAATGGCGTAAAACCTGATTCTTTTATGATGAGAATGTAATACTATCATGCTGCATTGTACACCACGTCTCCAGATTTGTACCCGAAAATCTTTTGTCTTGCATTGCACTTTTCTACTAAACAGTCACTAGACTAACTGTATGAGCTGGCATTATTGCAAGTTATGACCTCAGGAATCGTGAGGTGGATGGGAGAAGGAAAAGAAGGCATTTTAGGAAACAGGTCTTCCCCATATATCTCCCCCACTTCTTAAAGCTGCTGTATCTTCCAGACTGTCCCAGTGCAAAGGGATGGCCCTGGTACAGATGTAAGATGTGGATATGCAGTTATTTTTCTGGCATTTTAGTATTATACCTAACTTACTTAGAAAAAAACAAATATCAGATTTGTATAGATCCTGAACATTATAAAGGGACATAAAAAGAGAAACAGGTGTATACAGTAATTTTGATGTACTGATTATATGAAACACTTGAAACATCAAAAATGATTCAGATATATTACTCAAAACAACAAAAAATTAAATTACAGATCAGGGAAGAAAGGCTTTTCTTAATTTTGGGGTGTTTTTTCATATACTTGTAAGTGTCTTTAAAAGCCATGAGTTACCTGTGTTTAAGTTAAGAAAATATCAGTACTTACTGTCAGAATTAAGAGCAGTTCTTCAATGTTGCTTTCAGCTTTCAACTGATCTTTGAACATCCCAATAGTTGGATGCTTCAGATAGTAATAGGAAGCAATGCGGCCATATGTCAGAGGTTCAATGCTGCGATTATCCTGTTAGAAGAGGAATCAAATATACATGGTTCCTACATGGTTCAATATAAATGGTTCCTACAAAACTGTAAAATATTTTAAGACTACTTCGTAAGAGAGAACAGCAAAAATGATTTAGCATCATAATTTAGCTGCAACCCCAATTAAGCTCACTTTTCAACGTAAGTCTTACAAATAGCTCCATAGACCAACACTAACATCTTAAATCAGGAGCATGTATCTTGCTGTTCCCAACTTTTAGGAGCATGTATTTTACTGAATCTTGTAAGGCACAGATTAGTCTTACCTCCCCAATTACAATACAGTAGGAGCATTCCAAATCAAAGAGGGATTTCTCAACAAGGCTTGAGAGGTACTTATTCATAGTGTCATGGCTCACATCATCCAAGTTATAGTAACTAGATAAATTGAAAACAGATGCATTACATGAATACTTTTTACACTCTGAAGATTTTTAACAATAACGTCTTGTAGGAAAACTTAGAAGGCTGCTATAATACATACACATACTTGGAACAGCAAATATCCACATTAAACAATTAAACACAGAACTATTCCCTTATATAGTCTAACAAGAAATTCATGATTCTTAAATGGTTTGTGGGAGTAACCAACATAATACAAGCATGTACATATGGAAAGATGGTAATTTATCTGTCTATTAATAGAAAGGTTGATACAAACAGAACTGGACTGGCTATATTTTGTTAGTGGGAAAATTTTCCTGATTGCATAAGTGTATTTTCCTGATCATATAAGTATGAAAGTGAAAAAGCAATACTAACACAAATAACAGTATTTTAACTTCAAGAGAAAGGAAGAAAACCCACCAAGGATAGCAACTTTTCTTACATCCTGGAACTCTGAAAATAAAAACTAGGCATATAGTGACATCTCTTGAAAAAGTAACCTTACACCAATGCAAATGTTGTGTTTGTTGTTATATTTCTGTGTCATTTTATTCTCAAAGTTAAAATTGCTTGAAAAAGGAATAGGGTATTTGTCAATGTGGTTACTTCACATGTTCATTTTCAAGTAAAATTGTTTAGGTAAACTATATACAGTAACAATGATTCTTAGTTATCTGTATGAAGGAAAAATGTTTATAAAGCATGCCAAAACATATTGTTATGCCAGCATATAAAAAAGACTCAGTGATTGAAGTTTACACTCCGTAACTGTAGAACTTAAGCTGTATTATAAGATCCTTACTCACACAAACTAACATAATTTCAGGGAGAGCTTTTACCTAGAAAACTCCAGATAAAATGTAGTAAGACCTTGTGTTCTAGATTCAACAAAGGCACCAATTCAGAAAGTAACAATTAAGTTCAATGAGCAGTAAAGAAAAATTGAGCATGCTCAGAAAGTTTAAGAATTCTGAATTTAAGCAGAGCAATTAAACAATGCAATTTCAAAGTGGAATTCAAACAAACAAACAAATTGATGATTTATTGAAATGTTAAAAAGCACAGTAAAAAAGGTTGTCCCTGCTCCTTTACAGAATTAAAGAATTTTAATTCTGTAAAATACTGTCGCACAAATAGACTACTGAGATTGCTGCAACGATGAAAGATGCTCCTTTGTTCATACCAGCTGCTTTACTAAAATTTCCTACTGCTATGATGTACTCAGCATCCCCACTAGAAACAATACCACATACTGTAATGGAGAGTAGGTTCTTTCAGTGTTATTTTGTGCAGGGGAACAACAGGCTGCAAAGCAGTGTGCTGAGATTCATTTTAGCTGATTTTACATAGTTACAGCTACACCTGAGTTAGTCTTTTCAACTTCCTTTACTGCCAATGCAGAGAAACATGCGCTTGGAGAATGCTATTCATCTGAAGTATTTTATATATCTGCTTTACGATGAGGTGAAATGACTAAAAAAAAAGAACTTTAGACAATCAGTTCAGTTGTTGATGCTGTGTTTGGGCAGATGAATCCCATTCTCTGATTTAAGCTCTATTTCGTTTACTGTAATGCTGCTGTTAGCAAATTTCAAAAGATGGAATTGTGTTTTTATATACTACAAGCATCCTTCCATGACTGTTTTATTAACAGAATCCAATTTGCATTATTCTTTTCTTAAACAGAGTTTTTAACATTTATCTTTTTGAATAGCAATAGCATAACTGAAAAAAGCCTGCATGCTAAATAGCAGTACAGTCATTTCCAGATTTTTTCCCTTGTTATTAATCCCAAATTATGGGGTTAATTCTCTGATGCTTTGAATGTTCACTTACAATTGGGTAATGTTGCAGTAAAACACTACTACCATAAGATGATTAAAAAAATCTTTTCTGATAGCAGGGAACAGTCAGCTACATTAGACAATAACAGAGTGTATATATATGGCAGTGGAGTATTCAACTCTGTGATATTTTATATAGGTTCATGCTGAGATGATCTCAAACATCTAAAACATAGCTACTGTCCAAAACCAAACCAAACCAAAAGAAATATTTATATTGACTAAAAAGTTTTGTATGGTAGACAGCCATACATTGTCAGCCTTATGCAAAGAAAACTTATTTGTAGCAAAAGTACTCTAACATTGTTTTCAATGCAACTTAATTTTCATGAGTCCCCTTTTAAATTACTGAAGTAACACAGTAATGATAAAAAATAGTCAGTATTTCCATCTGCACCTTTTATCTGCCTGACATCTTATCACCGAACACATTTAGATTCTGTTTATTAGCAGAAATTACTTCGTAACATTTTGTTTACCTTCTGAAAATAATCTAGCAAATTAACTACATAAGTTGTTTAAGGATGTGAAAAGATTTTCTATTTTATACATCTAAACCACTAATGATTCATTAGTATTTTTCTCTAAATTGAATATAACACTACTGCAATGATTCTAATTAAGGCACTTTGTTGTCACGGTATTCAGACTTTCACCGTATCATTGCAGCACTATTATTTGCAGTATTACAACACTGATGATGAATACTGATAAAACAAAGGAAGAGATATGGGCAATACACTGAAATTCTTTTTGAGACTGAAATTTAAGACAGTAATTCAAACAGATTTTATCTTGTGCTCTGCCTAATTCGCAGTATTTCACACTGAAGTCGTAATCATAAAAGGCATTAGAATGCCTTTTAAAAACTATGTGAATTTTAAATTTGCTGATTTTTGGTAATTTTTTGTCAGAGGAGTAAATATATAGCTGCCTAGTGCAAATAAAACAATGTAAAGAAAAATCTTAAATGGTTTGTAATCTAGAGTGAAGTGGTACCAGTGTGTTTTAACTACGATCTATAATGGGGTAAATATAATTTTGAGCACACCCACAGGAGCTTCTTGGTCACTCCGCATGTTTTCCCCTAATAAAAAGCAAAGCCAGTCATCTAGAAAGACTATGTTAAAATCATTAGCGAAAAAAGAGGTATCATGATATTAGACAGTATTTTGAATGCACAGGCATAAATGTAAGTTGAATTTTGCATGTTGGTATGCTCCAAGTATAAAAACTGCATCGTATGTGAGTTCCTCTATGAAGCTATATTACCTAACTATTTAATTACAGATAAAGAATAAAAACAATGCAGTTTCATGCTCACTGCATTGAATCATCGAGTCATTATTTTCCCCTTGCTATAAACAGACAGCCTACCTTTTTATCAGCACACCATTTCATTTATTTCACAGTGAAGCCCAGTTTCACAATAATTGACTTGTCAGAAGCTCTAATTTATGAGGCTGGGCTCTGTAAGCCTTCTCCTATATTGGACTCAACCTGCACACAAGCAGGGTTGAATATTTACAATGCTGTTAACAGGTGCTGAGTTGTTTAATGATTCTAATAGCCAGAAGCGTACTGAGAAAGCCAGCGGGATCACAATTACAGGCTGTTTGAACACAACAATTACTCGTCCCCTGAGAGGTGTGAAAGTCAAAGGCAGTTTTATCCTAACAGCATCTAGCACATGGGCTAGACAGGCTAACTTCCATTAGCAGTCCATTGGGAAAAAGCAATAACAAACCCCTAGGTATCATAAAAATTTACAAAGTATGTAAAATTTAAACAATCAAAAACTGAAGGAACTTTTTATTGTCTTTTAAATAATATATTTAAAATGCCAGACCTTGTAGAGCTTAGCAAGAACAACAAACCGTGAAACATGAACTTATTTCTCTAATCTAAGGAAGTGTGGAATTTCATCAGCTGAGAAAGACAGAGAGACGTGCAGGAACATAAAATGTAGATGAAGTTACACAAAACATTTAGGATTTAATGTGAATGGTGGCAATCATTTCCTGTTTAGCTTATGTAAACCTGACCTGAGATCTCTCTGGGAAATTTTTTATCAGCCTTGAAATGGTCCTACTATAACTGTCAATGTTGTGAAGTCATTTGTTACAGCACCATGTTTTTTATGTTCAGATTATACGGTAGTAATAGTGACACACAAAATGAAAATCGGTGGCAGTCAGCCAAAAATATTAAAAGAAAAAACTTGCTAGCCGGAAGGCCTTTTGAAACAAATGCACAAAAAAGACGAATCTACAGCATTCACTTGATAGCAAGGAAGTGTGCTTGCTGAGATTTTACAGCCCTGAAAGCAGAATTTTGTTATGAACGAGTACGGGGGAAGCACAGATAGTCATTTTTGTAAATCGCTTTACTGCAGTCATCAATTGTGTTTACTTTCATCAGCTTGTGGCCTTCAGCAGCTGCCATCTTCAAGTGGTACCATGGAAATGGTACTGAGAATATGGCACAATTGATGGACCTTCATAGCCAGGGAGCTATGAACCAATGTACCAACTCACTTCTGTTGTTAAGGCATCACTGACTGTCTCTGGAGTCCGTGACTGGCTTGCTAAAATGCGTTACAGCATGCCCAAATGCTACAGACAGTAATCTCTATCTGTATTTTACATGTATCGTATTTTCTTGCATTCATGTATTTGCTTATGCCAGGTATGAGAAATAGATAAATTGCTATCTTTAATCAGTTTTTAGTATAGTGTACCTTGTGGTTATTTAAGAAGATCAAAAAAGAGTCCATTTTCTCTGACATCAGCAAGGTATTGCCTGCACATCAGTGCTTCTAATTAAAATATTTACAAGAAAGTTTACCTCCTAGGATGCATTCATAAGATGAGAAATCAGAGGTAACAGGCACATGTAAATTTGCTTACATATTCATTGGGCATTTCTTTTTCCTATGATATATTCCAACAGATAATTTGTACAGGTAAATCATATCCAAGAGTAGGAAGACAATCATGTGAATTTGCTTTCTGAATGGGGAGATGTGGGATCTTCAGCTTTGCATTCTCACCTAAGACTGCAGCAGACTGGGGAACAGGAGGTGGCTCAAATACTGAGCAGCCTGGGGCTTCCCGGTCTGAGAGAATCAGAAGAACTTCATTTGTGTGAATAGTGTGGTAAAAGCATACTATGAACTACGTTCCTGTACTTTTCACATCACTGTGACCCTAATAATTTAAAAGAACAAGCTCTTGTTATGAAATTCATAATAATGCCTATAGCTGTTATTTATGAAGTATATATACATGCACACAGATCTAAATGTGACTGTAAAAGAAAGAATCCACCCTGAGAAATATCTGTTTACCAACTCAAAATATGGATATTGGTAATTACTGCAGTGTAATATACCTGCACTTTCTTAGCTTCTGTTGTTAGTAGCTACTGCCAAACTTTTCCATTTTATCTCTTAATCTTAGTTAATTTAACTTTCTTCAGTAATCCCCCTTTCTGATATAATTCCAAACTAGCCCTAAAATTCTTGAATAACTGTGATTTTGTCACTGAAATACATATTCTTCTATCCTGACTTGCTGATATTAGCTGTCACCTCAATACCAGAAACTATATTGGAACAGTATGTAATCATAATTTTTATTCAGATGTTTTATTCACATGTTATTAGACATGCTCAGCTAATCATACTGAGAAAAGGAAATCTGAAGTAAAATATACATTTATGACGATAAGAGCATCAGTCTGAGATAATTTAATTATAATTTATGCTACATTATTCTTTCACTCCAGAAAACTTCATAAGACTGACACAAAGTGAAAAAAAACCCCTTAATAATAATTCTCAGAATTGAATTAATAAAACAATTTTTTCAGGTCTTCACAAGGAACTTACACAGAAAACTGATTTAATAAGTGTGTATGTATACACACACACACACTCCAATATATATTTATAAATACATAAAAAACCACACACATTTTAACAGTGATGTGATGTGTGCTATCAGAATATCTAAAAATTAACTTTCCAAATGAAAGCTGATTCTGCTTAACTTTACATATGTTGTAAATTTCTATTTCTCTTTTACTGCACATGTATCTGGAAAATATCATAACCTGATTTACAGAAAAGTTTCCCATAGCCATTTCTCTTTTGTAGAAAGTTGCAGATTATAATCTTTTACATGGGTAAAAGAATGAAATAGTCAAGGAATTTCAGCCAAGGAAAGGAGACAGACGAGCCTCTCAAAATAGCCCCTTTCAAAGAACAGGGCACTTCGCTGATCTGTATTGTATGATCGTGACTAAGTAAAGAACCTACGACTAAAGTTGTATGTGGAAAGTAGAACATGTTGTAGTACTTGCCTGAGGAAGCACAGAAACTTTGCAAATTCAAAAACATCTACATTTAGGAATAATTGCTTTGTGGGAGGGAAAGAATGGGGAAGAAACTCTGGATACTGAGACTGATACATTTTGATAAACTGTTTTATTTGGAGCACCCCTCTCATTTGCACATCATCTCTTGAACAACGTGCACATGACTAGTCAGTATGCCTCTGAACAAAACTAGCACTCAGCTACTCCACTCTCCCAAATCAACAGCTCGCTTGCTCCTCTTAACTAGACAGTTAAATCCCATTTCACAGATTTCAAGATACAGGGGTTCATCAAACAAGAAAATTAAACCGGTGTGATGAAAAGAAGTATTGTAACATGCAAAGATTTTCAACACCACCATTAAAAAAGCCATTATTACAAGCCTAACAAATTATCTCAAGTGTGCCAGAAAAACTTTCGTAATGACTGCATGTTTAGAAGAAACCTGGATACTTAGAGCAAAAGGATACTTTGATGTCTGTCTCACAACAAAGGTCTATTAACGTTAAATAGTACACGAATAACGTTTAAATAGTACAAATTGTAGGCATTCAGTAAGGCATTTTATGATACTGGATTGGAACAGAATGATCCTAGATTTGTTTATGCAGCTTTAATATACAAGTAGCTAAAACTGGCAATAAATGAGAATATAAATCTTCTGCATATTATCTAAGCCCATTATTTTTGGGATTTACAGCATCACATGCAAAGACTTTTATGCCAATGAATCCCAAGGCAATTTACCAATCATGCATACGGGAATTACTTATTCACCACTAAGGTACAATCACCTGCTCGCTGGAAAATAGTTCTTGTTTCACAGTGGAGAGAAAGTCAACAAAATTGCTTCGGGGCAGGACATGATAAAGAACACTGTATCAAGTGACACTGAGTAGGTATTGTGTAACTACCCAAACCAAAATTCAGCCACTGTGCTCCTACTCTCAGGAAAAAAATAAACCCTACAATGTTTAGATTATTAAGGGCCACGAAGAGTTCCTGTTTGGTAATATCAATCATTTCATATGCTCATCTACGGCACAGTAAACTCCATTACTATATTGAAATTTATTCAAAGTTACCTCAACTATCATGGACTTATCTTCTTAAAACTCCTCAGTTTTCCTTTGATATATCTCATTCAAACACTGACTGCGCTGGAACTGCTTGGCTTGTAGGAGGTCTGAAAATACCACAGATAGTAGGTCCAGGAACTCTACTAACTGGCTAGTTCAGTAACTTTGGATGAAACTTAACAGAATTTATTATCATGTCAAAGAATGGAAAGCGTGCACTTGGTATCTAGAAGTGACCTCTTTGACACAGTCAATAACGTCCTTCGTTTTTCTCCCTGCATGACTGAGTAGAGAAGGAATGCTCAGTACCTCTGTGTGGATGAGACAGGGGGTAAAGCAGCACAACTTGTGAACTATTCCAACCTGCCTGTGTGGCGTTCCAATGAAAGACTCCAATTTCATTAGTAACTTCAATATGCATTCCTATCCTGCCATTATGGACATGACTAGTCAAGATCTGTTCATCTTGTTTCTCACGACAAAGGTTCTGCATCTCACTATGAAATATAGTGGGTTTTTTTCTTTCTACCCCCTCCAACTTTCTTCCCACAATCCTCTCAGAATAGCAGAACTTTTGCTTAGAAGTTGATATTGTGATAAGTTCAGATTTAGCTTTCCATGACACTGAACGTTAAAGAAACCGCTGACAAAAAAGGACCATCAGTAAACATGCCAACCTCATACTCCAGTGGGAACCCTCTTTTCTATTGGGAAGAGCTGGCCTATTAAATCAAACGACTACATTTCTATATTCTACAGTCACTTTTGGGCTAAATGTTGTGTCTTAAAAATCTACCTACCACAGATACCACATGATCAAAGCTTGCCAAAGACAAATCAACAAAATCACTTTAACACGCAATTCAAGAACAAGACATTTTAAAATAACAGTACTTATTCTTTATACTAAACAAGAATAGTGTCTGCAGTGGCATAGTTTTTAAAATTAGTTGTAGTATGGATCATGTGTAAATTCCAAAGTCATACAACTAAACAAAGCTTTACCCACATGTAACCTAGACAAAATCAGAATTTAGCTGTTTGTCACTCTCAGGGGAGAAATACCTTCCACATAAATGTATTCATTTTGTTAGTTATGAAGTGAGAGAATTGAGTATGTTTTCTTTAGTTTACAGTTCTAACACTGCATTTTTTATTTCCCAAGAAGATTAGATGGAAATCCTGTTTTGTGGGAGATTCTCAGCATAGGACTAGATGCAGAATTCAAAACTAATGAAGACTAAAAAAGAATTAAAGGAAATTATTTCATCACCTGCAGGCTCCCACCAGCAGTTGCCCATAAAGAACCCAGCTGAAAATTCAGCCTAATGTTATGGACATTAACATGATATCAGAAATACAACACTCTGGAGTACATCAATAAATATTTAGTGCTATAAATGCCTAATTCTTTATTTGCCACATTATTTTGGTGGGTGAATGATCCCATGATAGGTAACATACCGTTTACCCAAAACAGTGTTGTGGCAAAGGCAGGCTACATGGCTGGAACAGCTCAGCTGGATCTGCATACCAGCTGGAGCTAGACAGGATGATAACAATCATTGAAAATATTGCACACATGGTTTCACCAGGATACCCTAATGAAAGTAAACTTTATCACAGAGAAACAGCTGATAGCTATTCTTTCATTTATTAGGAAAATCCAGGTCTTAATAGATTTTCTGTAGAAAACTGGGCAGAACATACCAATGTGGTAGCTAAAAAAAAAGTAACACATTATAAATACAATACCTAAAGGAATGTGATAATCTGGAGTTTTATTTTAGGGATGCTGATGTAGCTGTCTCAATAAGGCTATTTTGTAGTTGTCACTAAATTGTAAAGTTATCTGCCAAGAAATGCATTTATATTTAGACAAAAAATTATTAAAAAAATGTGCACACAAGTTTTATTCCATGTGTGGGCCAGTAATGCTCCTACATTGGAGACTGCTAAGTATTCTAGGCTCCAACAGCAGCGGGGTCACCTTTGGATCAACTCTACCCTCAAGTTACCTTTAGATTAAATTGCATTTGTATTTTATACTCACGTTGGGTTCATCATAAGTCGACGGAAGAAATAAGTCCAGGTGATATAATCCATTGCATCCTGCTTAGAAGTAATAGTTCCAGCAGCAATTTCAGCATTCAAGTGGTCAGCCAGCACTTCTAACAAGCTGAAGAACAGAAAACAAGAGGACTTAGCTGACTTTACAATCACAAAGACAGGTAATATATTTTGAAGAGTTGTGCATGAAAAGGTTTATTACTTCTAATCTGAAAATATTATATATTTATCTTCCAGTAAAAGAGAAGAGGGGAAGAAGGG